>NC_138312.1:58245000-58992500 GCF_965601325.2 Salmo salar | reverse complement strand
CTGTTGACTGCTACCTGCTGCTGACTGCTGGTTGCAACCTGCTGCTGTTTGCCGAATGTTGACTGTTGCTGACTGCCGACTGTTGCTTGTTTTCTGCTGCTGACTGCTGTCTGTTTTCTGCTATCTGCTGCTGACTGCTGAATGTTGACTGTTGCCTGTTGATGACTGCTGAATGGTGACTGCTGGCTGCTACCTGCTGTGGCGGATACCCACTAATAAGCAGGGATTTCAACAGTAACAAAACACCTTAATCATCAGTAATAATTAACAGTAATAAACCCCCCCATTAACAGTAATAAACCCCCTATTAACAGTAATAAACCCCCCATTAACAGTAATAAACCCCCCCATTAAAAGTAATAAACCCCCCCATTAACAGTAATAACCCCCCCATTAACAGTAATAAACCCCCCCATTAACAGTAATAAACCCCCATCAACAGTAATAAACCCCCCATTAACCTGTTAGGGCTAGGGGGCAGTATTGACACGGCTGGATAAAAAACATACCCGATTTAATCTGATTACCACTCCTACCCAGTAACTAGAATATGCATATACTTATTACATATGGATAGAAAACACCCTAAAGTTTCTAAAACTGTTTGAATGGTGTCTGTGAGTATAACAGAACTCAAATGGCAGGTCAAAACCTGAGAAATTCCTTTACAGGAAGTGGCCTGTCTGACCATTTCTTGAACTTCTTTTCCATCTCTATAATTTACTAAGGATCTCTGCTCTAACGTGACACTTCCCACGTCGTCCATAGGCGCTCAGAGCCCGGGAAAAAACAGAATGTCGTCATTCCAGCCCCAGGCTGAAACACATTATCGCCTTTCTCAAGTGGCCGATCAAGGGACACTGGGCTTAGGCGCATGACCCGACCGCCCCCGCCTTTGGGATTTTTTCCTCTGTTTGCCGAAAAGGAGATTCCCTGTCGGAATATTATCGCTTTTCTACGAGAAAAATGTCGTAAAAATTGATTTTAAACAGCGGTTGACATGCTTCGAAGTACGGTAATGGAATATTTAGAATTTTATTGTCACGAATTGCGCCATGCGCGCGACACTTCTTTACTATTTCGGATAGTGTCTGGAACGCACGAACAAAACGCCGCTATTCGGATATAACGATGGATTATTTTGGACCAAACCAACATTTGTTATTGAAGTAGCAGTCCTGGGTGTGCATTCTGACGAAGACAACAAAAGGTAATCAAACTTTTATAATAGTAAATATGATTATGGTGAGTGCTAAACTTGCCGGGTGTCTAAATAGCGAGCCCGTGATGCCTGGGCTATGTACTTAGATTATTGCAAAATGTGCTTTCACCAAAAAGCTATTTTAAAATCGGACATATCGAGTGCATAGAGGAGGTCTGTATCTATAATTCTTAAAATAATTGTTATGCTTTTTGTGAATGTTTATCGTGAGTAATTTAGTAAAATGTTAGCGAATTCCCCGGAAGTTTGCGGGGGGTATGCTAGTTCTGAACGTCGCATGCTAATGTAAAAAGCTGGTTTTTGATATAAATATGAACTTGATTGAACAAAACATGCATGTATTGTATAACATAATGTCCTAGGGTTGTCATCTGATGAAGATCATCAAAGGTGAGTGCTGCATTTAGCTGTCTTCTGGGTTTTGGTGACATTATATGCTGGCTTGAAAAATGGGTGTCTGATTATTTCTGGCTTGGTACTCTGCTGACATAATCTAATGTTTTGCTTTCGTTGTAAAGCCTTTTTGAAATCGGACAGTGTGGTTAGATTAACGAGAGTCTTGTCTTTAAATAGCTGTAAAATAGTCATATGTTTGAGAAATTGAAGTAGTAGGATTTTTAACGTTTTGAAAATCGCGCCACAGGCTTCCAGTGGCTGTTACGTAGGTGGGACGCAAGCGTCCCACCTAGCCCATAGAGGTTAACAGTAATAAAGCCCCACATTAACAGTAATAAACCCCGCCATCAACAGTAATAAACCCCCCCATTAACAGTAATAAACCCCCCGATTAACAGTAATAAACCCCCCATTAACAGAAATAAACACCCCCATTAACAATAATAAACCCCCATTAACAATAATAAACCCCCCCATTAACAGTAATAAACCACCCCATCAACAGTAATTATCCACCTCACTAACAGTAATAAACCCCCCCATTCACAGTAATAAACCCCCCCCATCAACAGTAATTAACCCCCCCATTAACACTAATAAACCTCCCCATTAACAGTAATAAACCCCCCCATCAACAGTAACTAACCGCCCCATCAACAGTAATAACCCCTCATTAACAGTAATTAACCCCCCATCAACAATAATACCTCCCCATTAACAGTAATAACCCCCCCATCAACAGTAATAAACCCCCCATCAACAGTAATAACCTCCCCATTAACAGTAATAAACCCCCCCATTAACAGTAATAAACCCCCCCATTAACAGTAATAAAAAAAACAATACCAGTAATAACCCCCCCCATTAACAGTAATATACCCCCTAGTAATAAAAAAAACAATACCAGTAATAAACCTCCCCCATTAACAGTAATAAACCCCCCCATTAACAGTAATAAACCCCCCCATCAACAGTAATAACCCCTCCATTAACAGTAAAAAAAAACCCATTAACAGTAATAAACCCCCCTATTAACAGTAATAAACCCCCCATTAACAGAAATAAACCCCCCCATTAACAATAATGAACCCCCCATTAACAATAATAAACTCCCCCATTAACAGTAAAATTCCCCCCCATCAACAGTAATTAACCGCCCCATTAACACTAATAAACCTCCCCATTAACAGTAATAAACCCCCCCATTAACACTAATAAACCTCCCCATTAACAGTAATAAACCCCCCCCATCAACAGTAATTAACCGCCCCATTAACACTAATAAACCCCCCCATCAACAGTAATTAACCGCCCCATTAACACTAATAAACCTCCCCATTAACAGTAATAAACCCCCCCATCAACAGTAATAAACCTCCCCCATTAACAGTAATAAACCCCCCATCAACAGTAATAAACCCCCCCATTAACAGTAATAAAAAAAAACATCAACAGTAATAAACCCCCCCATTAACAGTAATAAAACCCCCCCATTAGCAGTAATAAACCCCCCATTAACAGTAATAAACCCCCCATTAACAGTAATAAACCCCCCCATTAACAGTAATAAACCCCCCCATTAACAGTAATAAAAAAAAACATTAACAGTAATAAACCCCCCATTAACAGTAATAAAAAAAACAATACCAGTAATAAACCCCTCCATTAACATTAATATACCCCCCATTAACAGTAATAAACCCCCCCATTAACAGTAATAAATCACCCATTAACAGTAATAACCTCCCAATTAACAGTAATAAACCCCCCCCATTAACAGTAATAAACCCCCCCATCAACAGTAATAACCCCCCCATTAACAGTAATAGAAAAAAACATTAACAGTAATAAACGCGCTATCAACAGTAATAACCCCCCATCAACAGTAATATACCCCCCATTAAAAGTAATATACCCCCCATTAACAGTAATAAACCCCCCATCAACAGTAATAAACCCCTCATCGACAGTAATAAACCCCCCATCAACAGTAATAAATCCTCCATCAACAGTAATAAAACCCCCCCATTAACAGTAATATACCCCCCATTAACAGTAATAAACCCCCCCATCAACAGTAATAAACCCCCCATTAACAGTAATAAACCCCCCCATCAACAGTAATAAACCCCCCATTAACAGTAATAACCCCCATCAACAGTAATAAAATACCCTCATCAACCTTAGCCAAATACATTTAAACTCAGTTTTTCAAAATTCCTGACATTTTATCCTAGTAAAAATTCCCTGTCTTAGGTCAGTTAGGATCACCACTTTATTATAAGAATGTGAAATGTCAGAATAATAGTAGAGAGAATGATTTATTTCAGCTTTTATTTATTTCATCAGACCAGAGGACATTTCTCCAAAAAGTACGATCTTTGTCTCCATGTGCAGTTGCAAACTGTAGTCTGGCTTTTTTTATGGCGGTTTTGGAGCAGTGGCTTCTTCCTTGCTGAGCAGCCTTTCAGGGAATTTCAATATAGGACTCGTTTTACTTTGGCTATAGATACTTGTGTACCTGTTTCCCCCAGCATCTTCACAAGGTCCTTTGCTTTTGTTCTGGGATTGATTTGCACTTTTCACACCAAAGCACGTTCATCTCTAGGAGACAGAACGCGTCTCCTTCCTGAGCGGTATGACAGCTGCGTGGTCCCATGGGATTTATACTTGCATACTATTGTTTGTACAGATGAATGTGGTACCTTCAGGCGTTTGGAAATTGTTCCCAAGGATGAACCAGACTTGTGGAGGTCTACAATTTATTTTCTGCGGTCTTGGCTGATTTCTTTGATTTTCCCATGATGTCTAGCAAAGAGGCACTGAGTTTGAAGGTAGGCCTTGAAATACATCCACAGGTACACCTCCAATTGACTCAACTGATGTCAATTAGCCTATCAGTACCTTCTAAAGCCGTTACATCATTTTTCTGAATTTCCAAGCTGTTTAAAGGCACAGTCAACTTACTGTATGTAAACTTCTTACCCACTGGAATTGTGATACTGTGAATTATAAGTGAAATAATTTGTCTGTAAACAATTGTTGGAAAAATGACTTGTGTCATGCACGAAGTAGATGTCTTAACCGACTTGCCAAAACTATAGTTTGTTAACAAGAAATTTGTGGAGTGGTTGAAAAACGAGATTTAATGATTCCAACCTAAGTGTATGTAAACCTCCTACTTCAACTGTATATCTTTCTGTGAATGTTCAGGGCTCTCTCTAGCAGGAGACCTGGGTTCAAATACTGCTTGATATCTTACAAACACTTTGAGGATTTGCTTTACCCTGCCTGGAGAGGCAGATGGGCATTGTTTACAGTTTTGGCACTATTCTATAGGTCCATTAAGCCATACAAGCTAAATTATTACAGATAATAATTTGAACTCAGGTCGGCTCTCTCTCTTCAGCAGTATGACATTGCAATGCCCTCGCAGGCTGGACAATTCCCACCATACATAAACTCAGCAAAAAAAGAAACGTCCTCTCACTGTCAACTGCGTTTATTTTCAGCAAACGTAACATGTGTAAATATTTGTATGAACATAAGCAAGATTCAACAACTGAGACATAAACTGAACAAGTTCCACAGACATGTGACTAACTGAAATGGAATAATGTGTCCCTGAACAAAGGGGGGGGGGTTCAAAGTCTAAAGTAACAGTCAGTATCTCGTGTGCCCACCAGCTGCATTAAGTACTGCAGTGCATCTCCTCCTCATGGACTGCACCAGATTTGCCAGTTGTTGCTGTGAGATGTTACCCCACTCTTCCACCAAGGCACCTGCAAGTTCCCAGACATTTTTGGGGGAATGGTCCTAGCTCTCAACCTCCGATCCAACAGGTCCCAGACGTACTCAATGGGATTGAGATCCGGGATCTTCGCTGGCCATGGCAGAACACTGACATTCCTGTCTTGCAGGAAATCACACACAGAACGAGCTGTGTGGCTGGTGGCATTGTCCCACAGGTGTGATGTTCGGATGTACCGATCCTGTGCAGGTGTTGTTACACGTGGTCTGCCACTGCAAGGACGATCAGCTGTCCATCCTGTCTCCCTGTAGCGCTGTCTTAGGCATCTCACACTACGGACATTGCAATTTATTTCCCTGGCCACATCTGCAGTCCTCATGCCTCCTTGCAGCATGCCTAAGGCACGTTCACGCAGATGAGCAGGGACCCCGGGCATCTTTCTTTTGGTGTCTTTCAGAGTCAGTAGAAAGGCCTCTTTAGTGTCCTAAGTTTTGATAACTGTGACCTTAATTGCCTATCATCTGTAAGCTGTTAGTGTCTTAACGACCGTTCCACAGGTGCATGTTCATTAATTCTTTATGGTTCATTGAACAAGCATGGGAAACAGTGTTTAAATCCTTTACAATGAAAGATCTGGGAAGTTATTTGGATCTTTACGAATTATCTTTGAATGACAGGGTCCTTACTCAACAAATGACTTGTCCCCCTCTTTCTCCTTATCTAGAAAGCAAGGTGTCACGTGTTTATAGTCTGGCCAAGGGAATGTGGTGGAAGTGCTGGTTCCAATATGGTGGAATGTTATACAACACACTAAAATGGATTTACTACAACACACTCACATAACACATGAGGACTGTTCATTTACAGTCACAGAATAGCCTCTCATCTTTTTCTCCAATATACAACAGACATGTATGTTAGATTTATGCTCAATCTTTAATCGGTTCACCGACAAACTGCACTTAGGTTCTATAGTAAATTAGACGTTAATCTCTCTGGGGGGGGGGGGGGGGGGGGGGCCGGGGTACAGACTACCTAAACATAAATGGTAGTGTAGATCTGTCATTATAGAATTGGATATGTGAGATAACGAGTAGCGTTACCACCGGTGCTTTAGACAAATCACAATTTTGTTGGTGTTAGCATCTTTCTGAATTTCGGGGAAAGGGGTGGGTGACATTTGGCGCCATAGACATTCCTGTGACTTTCTTTCAAAGAGAAAGGGTGGAGCTCTGTGTTCCGGTTCCGATCGTAGTTCTATATCTTCTGTTAACACATATGGACCCCGGGAACTTCATCGAGCATCTGAACAATAATGGCAGACTTTAGTTCAGGGTAAACCAAAATGACTTATACCTTGGCATCTCTCAGGAATGTGACACTCACATGATTGCACAAAGAGGACTAGGGACAGCAGCCACAGATGAACTTGTATTTCATCTGATTCTTCCCTAGACGTACAGTTATATAGCATATAGGCTCCACCTATAAGCCCTTCTCTGATTTAAAGAGAAGGCATAGAAATATGGGTCCAGTAACAGGCTAAGCTAATTCCTGTCCTATAATAAGCTACACCTTCACATCTTCTTGTGAACGTGCTTTGTGGAGCTCAAATACACCGTCACCCAGTGTTTCCTAACACTGAGTTAGAGTTAGGGTTAACACTAACCCTTGTGTCCCCAGGTCCAGGAATGGGAAACAATGCTTTAACCCACAGGTTTCCATGGTTCCTTGATATATGTATTGGCTGTGGGCTTCGCTCCGGTCACTCCCTAGTTGCACCTTTCCTGGTTAGACTGAAACAGGAAGTGGTTGTGTGAGGAATGGGAAAGCCATCTTGACTGCCTGCACAACATCAGAAATACTGGATGTAATGATGAGATGCTTATGTCTCCGCCCTAACAATGGGATTTGTTGGCCACAGAGTGAAACGGCGGGCTGTCAAGCTCTCGCCTATTCCTCACTTTAGATTGGTGGATACATCACGTTATTCAAATACCCTTTTTGAATATTTGATGAGGGGTGTTAACGTCAACTGTCTGTATTCAATGGAGAGTGAGATACTATGCTAGCCTCATGAATATGCATAGATCATCTCGAATTTCAACAGGGACAACTCCGATAGAATGTGTTTTTTTCTCAAAGTTGCCGGGACGTCACGTGCATCACAGTTATGGTGGTACACTGGTTAAAAACCTAAGCATTACGGAACTTCAATTTGATCAAATAAACCTCACACATCAAAATAGCAATTCATGTTTATCTTGACTAAATTCACAACACTCTCTCATTGTCCCTACACAAAAACTCCTCACTTGCTTAATAATTAATTATCTGCTTAACATGGACAGATTTTGGGAAGACAAAATCCTCCTCCGCCTGCCTCTTTGTCTCTCTGACAACATGCAGAAATATTTGTAACTCTGAAACTGATTCCAGTTTAATAGCCTAGTTTCTTACTCCCATACAAAGTTGTAACTTTTTAAAAGCTTAATGAGGGATTTTTGTAATGATCATCAAGATACGTTTTCTTTGTGTAGACTATAGACTTCTAGGAACCAAAGTCTAGAAGGTTGAAATTCACTGCTCGACTGAAGGAGCTTACAGATAATTGTCTGTGTGGGATACAGAGATGAGATAGTCATTAAACAATCATGTTAAACACTTTTATTGCACACAGAGTGAGTCTATTATTTATTATGTGACATTTCTACTCCTGAACTTATTTATGCTTGCCATAACAAATGGATTGAATACTTATTGACTCTAAACAGCTTTAAATGTTTCATTACTTTGTAAAAATGTCTAAAAACATAATTCAACTTTGACATTATGGGGTATTGTGTGGGTCAGTGGCACAACCAATTGTGGAAAAAGTCAAGGGGTGTGAATACTTTTTGAAGGCTCTATATTTAGGCTTTTTCCCCTGTGGACTATTTTCCTTTGGATCATACAGACTAACAACTGAGCTGGTCAAATCATTCCTTTCATTTCTTGCAGTTGTATTTTTTGGATTTCGCGTTGTAGTTTGGGACTGAACAATTTATTTGGAGGACCAAGACATGGTTGTTCAACAACAACAAAAAGAACACTTGAATTTTCATTTTCATTTGATTCAGAGATTGAGCCTTTAGTATTCTGTATGCCATCTGATTCCTACGTGATACCCAGCATCCTGTACATGGTAACCCTCCCTCCCTTGTTGTTCTGTAAGCAGCGTTGGATTCAGTGCTAACTGACAGTCAGTGGTATTAAGCTGTGTCCATTCCTACCAATAGAGGGATGTGTGTGTGTGTCTGTGAGGAGTGTGTGTGTGTGTGTGTGTGTGTGTGTGTGTGTGTGTGTGTGTGTGTGTGTGTGTGTGTGTGTGAAGAGTGTGCAGTAATACTGATGCAGTAATTAAGGGAAAGCCTGCATGTGACCCTGGAGATCAGGAGGGCTTCTAGTCTCCAGGAGAGTGGACACTAACAGCAGTGAAACACACACACACACACACACACACACACACACACACACACACACACACACACACACACACACACACACACACACACACACACATACATACATCACAGCAGAACTGCCAGAAAGCAGCCAGGTAGCTTGGTTCCCAGATTGGATCCCAAATGGCACCCTATTCCCTAAAAGGTGCAGTACATTTGACCAGGACTCAGGTCAAAGGTAGTGCACTATATGGAATAGGATGCTATCTGGGACACAATCAGCTGCCATGTTCAATTATGCAAAGCCACAATCTGTACCTGAAACTAAACAGCCTGTTTGGTTACACACAGCATGTGCCTAGTGTCTTTACATGGCACCCTATATGCACGAGACCTAATGTATTGACAGTGTTACAGTAATACCAGGACTGTGTCCAGAATGGCCTATATAGTGGACCCTATATAGTGAACTCATAGGACTTTGGTCCTAAGTAGATTACTACATAGAGAATAGGGTCCCATTACCGACGTACATGTCATGAATAGAACATATGCTTGGTGTAAAGCCTTAGATGGGATGGGAGGGAATATGAATTCAGAAATTCAGTATCCTTTTTGCAGGTCATGTACTGTGAAAGATCTCCAAAATAATAATTCAGTCATATTGTGGGGCAAGCTTCAGAACAGTAGCAAAGATGAGGCTGATCAATTTGGACAATAATCAACAATCCAAAGCTTTGTTATGATGGCCAAGACATTGTTATCATGTTCAAGATGTCGTTATGATGGCCAAGGCATTGTTATGACGGTCAAGGAGTTGTTATGATGGCCAAGATGTTGTTATGATGGCCAAGGCATTGTTATGATGGCCAAGATCTTGTTATGATGGCCAATATGTTTTTATGACGGCTAAGATAATGTTATGATGGCCAAGATGTTGTTATGATGGCCAAGGCATTGTTATGATGGCCAAGGCATTGTTATGATGGCCAAGATGCTGTTATGATGGCCAAAGCATTGTTATGATGGCCACGATGTTGTTATGATGGCCAAGGCATTGTTATGATGGCCAAGATGCTGTTATGATGGCCAAAGCATTGTTATGATGGCCACGATGTTGTTATGATGGCCAAGACATTGTTATGATGGCCAATATGTTGTTATTACATTTTACATTTTAGTCATTTAGCAGACGCTCTTATCCAGAGCGACTTACAGTAGTGAATGTATACATTTCATGCTTTTTTTTTGTACTGGTTATGATGGCCAAGACATTGTTATGATGGCCAATATGTTGTCATGATGGCTAAGGTGTTGTTATGATGGCCAAGATGTTGTTGTGACGGCCAAGATGTTGTCATGATGGCAAATGTTTTGTTTTGATGGCCAATGTATTGTTGTGATGGCTAAGGTTGTTCTTATGATGGCCAAGATGTTGTTATGATGGCCAAGATGTTGTTATCATGGCCAAGGAGTTGTTATGATGGCCAAGGCTTTGTTATGATAGCCAAGATGTTGTTATGATGTCCAAGATGTTGATATGATAGCCAAGGCTTTGTTATGATAGCCAAGGCTTTGTTATGATGTCCAAGATGTTGTTTACTGGCCAAGACTTTGTTATGATGGCCAAGATGTTGTTATGACTGTCACGTCCTGACCAGTAAAAGGGGTTGTTTGTTATTATAGTTTGGTCAGGGCGTCGCAGGGGGTGTTTGTTTAGGGTGTTTCGGGGTGTTTTGGTTTATGTTCTATGTTAGTGTATTTCTATGTTCGTTCTATTTGTTCTATTTCTAAGCGTAGTTTATTGGGTTGACCTTCAATTGGAGACAGCTGTTCCTCGTTGCCTCTAATTGAAGGTCCTATTTAATAGTGGTGTTTTTGTCATGGGATTTGTGGGTAGTTGTTTCTCTGTATAGTCATTTTGTCCTTACGAGACAGTTTTTTCGTCGTTGTTTTGTTTAAGTGTTTTGTATCACGTTTCTTTATAAATAAAGAAGAAGATGAGCACTTACATTCCCGCTGTGTTTTGGTCCACTCCATACGACGAACGTGACAATGATGCCCAAGATGTTGTCATGATGGCTAATGTGTTGTTATGATGGCAAATGTATTGTTGTGATGGCTAAGGTTGTTATTATGATGGCCAAGATGTTGTTATGATGGCCAAGATGTTGTTATCATGGCCAAGGAGTTGTTATGATGGCCAAGACATTGTTATGATGTCCAAGATGTTGTTATGATGGCCAAGACGTTGGTATGATGGCCACGATGTTGTTATGATGGCCAAGATGTTGTTATGATGGCCAAGGAGTTGTTATGATGGCCAAGACATTGTTATGATGTCCAAGATGTTGTTTAATGGCCAAGACTTTGTTATGATGGCCAATATATTGTTATGATGGCCAAGATGTTGTCATGATGGCCAAGACATTGTTATGATGGCCAAGACGTTGTTATGATGTCCAAGATGTTGTTTAATGGCCAAGACTTTGTTATGATGGTCAATATGTTGTTATGATGGCCAAGATGTTGTCATGATGGCCAAGATGTTGTCATGATGGCCAAGACGTTGTTATGATGGCCAATATGTTGTTATGACAGCCAAGATGTTGTTATGATGGCCAATATGTTGTTATGATGGCCAAGACGTTGGTATGATGGCCACGATGTTGTTATGATGACCAAGACATTGTTATGATGGCCAAGATGTTGTTATGATTGCCAAGACATTGTTATGATGTTGTTATGACAATCTTTTATTGTCTGTAGTTTATGTATCTATCCTTTTACTGTAGTGATGCAGCACATGGTTTCATCTCTTGGTCTGCCTCTGTATAACTCACATCCTAGAATAACACAGAACCAATATGACAGGTGAGATACGGATCTTATGGTTGTCTGTCAAAAAACTCCTCTAATATTTCTAATATTGACTCTGAGATCTTTTGGAATGTTGTGTAGACCACTAGAACCAAGTTGGAAAATTTGAATTTCCAATCTCCCGTCCTTCCTCGAAGTAGTTCCTGTAAGATCTCAAGGGCTCAAGATAATGGGCTGGTCAAGTTAATTCCACCATCTTGTTTTCCAAACATGCTAAATTCCTTTCATCTCGTGGTCAAATTAACCCTCAGGTTTAAACCCATTTCCCAGGATAAACCCTGGAGGATTATTTAGTTTTCTCTTCCTTGTTGTTTTTGTTGTTGTTTACCCTCTTGGCAATATCCTCTCTGCTCTCTAACAGATAATACCTGCCCAAATCTAATTGAGTTTATTCTTCAATGTCAAACCTTGTAGGCAGATCCTTTTGGTCTGGAGATAATAAATATCAGATCTCTCCAGCTAGCAGACTAGATGGATTACAGAGGGGAGGAGGAAGAGGAGATGGAGGAGGGGAGGAGGAGGAGGAGAGTCAAAGAAAATCGTAGGAAAAGAAAATATGGTAAAAACAGGTGCATGATAAACAAGAGGAGATTCCTATATATCTCTGGAGGAAGAGGAGATTCCTATGTATCTCTGGAAGAAGAGGTTTGTACATTTTAAATAAGTACGGCAAGCATACTTCTCCATAATATATTCTAATATGCCATTTAGCAGACACTTTTCTCCAAAGTGACTTACAGTCAAGTGTGTACATACAGTACCAGTCAAAAGTTTGGACACACCTACTCACTTACAATGCTTTTTCTTTATTTTTACTATTTTCTACTATGTAGAATAATAGTGAAGACATCAAAACTATGAAATAACACATATATGGAATCATTTAGTAACCAAAAAATGTTAAACAAATCAAAATATATTTTATTTTTGAGATTTTTCTAAGTAGCCACCCTTTGCCTTGATGACAGCTTTGCACACTCTTGGCATTCTCCCAACCAGCTTCATGAGGTACTTACCTGGAATGCATTTCAATTAACTTCTTACGGGCAGGTGGGACTGTAACGTCCCACCTGGCCAACATCCGGTGAAATTGCAGAGCGCGAAATTCAAATTACAGAAATATAAATATTTAACATTCATGAAAATACAAGTGTCATACATCAAAATAAAGCTTAACTTCTTGTTAATCCAGCCGCTGTGTCAGATTACAAAAAGGCTTTACGGCAAAAGCACACCATGCGATTATCTGAGGACAGCGCCCCGTACACAAAAGCATGAAAAACATATTTCAACCAGGCAGGTGCGCCACTAAAGTCAGAAATAGCGATATAATAAATGCCTTACCTTTGAAGATCTTCTTCTGTTGGCACTCCAAAAGGTCCCAGCTACATCACAAATGGTCATTTTGTTCGATAATGTCCTTCTTTATATCCCCTAAAACTCAGTTTAGCTGGCGCGCTTCAGTCAATAATCCACCAGTTTCCCTCCTTCAAAATGCATACCAAATTAATCCCAAACGTTACCAATAAACTTCTCCAAACAAGTCAAACAATATTTATAATCAAACCTCAGGTACCCTAATACGTAAATAAACAATACAATTTAAGACGGAGAATCGTTATTGTCTTTACCGGAGATAAACAACAAAGAACGCGCTCTCATCCACGCGCATGAAAACACTACAGCCAAAATGGGAGCCACTTAGAAAAACTACAAATTCTAGCAAATTTTTCCAAAATTAAGCCTGAAACTCTTTTTAAAGACTGTTGACATCTAGTGGAAGCCCTAGGAACTGCAATCTGGGAGGACTTCACCTCATAATAAACATGATAGCCATTGGAAACAGTGGTAGGCTGAATTCTTTTTTTTGGGATGGTTTGTCCTCGAGGTTTCGTCTGCCATATCAGTTCTGTTATACTCACAGACATTATTTTAACAGTTGTAGAAACTTTTGAGTGTTTTCTATCCAAATCTACCAATTATATGCATATCCTAGCTTCTGGGACTGAGTAACAGGTAGTTTACTTTGGGCACGCTTTTCATCCGGACGTCAAAATACTGCCCGCTACACCAGAGAGGTTAACAGGTGTGCCTTGTTAAAAGTTAATTTGTGGATTTTTGTTTTTTGTTTGAGCCAATCAGTTGTGTTGTGACAAGGTAGAGGTGGTATACAGAAGATAGCCCTATTTGGTGAAAGACCAAGTCCATATTATGGCAAGAACAGCTCAAGTAAGCAAAAAGAAACAACAGTCCATCATTACTTTAATACACGATGGTCAGTCAATCCGGAACATTTCAAGAACTTTGAAAGTTTCTTCAAGTGCAGTCGCAAAAACAATCAAGCGCTATGATGAAATTGGCTCTCATGAGGACTGCCACAGGAAAGGAAGACCCAGAGTTACCTCTGCTGCAGAAGATAAGTTAATCAGAGTTACCAGCCTCAGAAATTGCAGTGCAAATAAATGCTTCACAGAGTACAAATAACAGACACATCTCAACATGAAATGTTCTGAGGAGACTGTATGAATCAGGTGTTCATGTTCGAATTGCTGCAATGAAACCACTACTAAAGGACACCAATGAGAAGAAGAGACTTGCTTGGGCCAAGAAACACGAGCAATGGACATTAGACAGGTGGAAATCTATCCTTTGTTCTGATGAGCCCAAATTTGATATTTTTGGTTCCAACCGCCGTGTCTTTGTGAGACGCAGAGTAAATGAACGGATGATCTCCGCATGTTTAGTTACCACCGTGAAGCATGGAGGAAGACGTGTGATTGTGTGGGGGTGCTTTGCTGGTGACACTGTCTGTGATTTATTTAGAATTCAAGGCACACCTAACCAGCATGGCTACCACAGCATTCTGCAGCGATACGCCATCCCATCTGGCCTGTGCTTAGTTGGGATTATCATTTGTTTTTCAACAGGACAATGACTCAACACACCTCTAGGCCTGTGTATGGGATATTTGACCACGAAGAATGATGGAAGAATCAGGCCTTCATGTGATGGAGTGATGGAGTGCTGCATCAGATGACCTGGCCTCCACAATCACCCGACCTCAACCCATTTGAGATGTTTTGGGATGAGTTGGACAGCAGGGTGAAGGAAAAGTGCCAACAAGTGCTCAGCATATGTTGGAACTCCTTCAAAACTGTTGGAAAAGCATTCCAGGTGAAGCTGGTTGAGAGAATACCATTTGGGAAGCAAATATATGTATGCTGTATTTACTATTCACACTGCTGTGCTCAAGATGGTCCTTGGTAATGGAAGTAAATTAAATTATTTAGTTTGTAATTGTAAAGACATCTCCCCTTCTCTCCTCCCCTTCTCTCCTCTCCTCTCCTCCCCTTCTCTTCTTTCCTCACCTGTCTGTTGAGGTCTTAGGCTGTGTGTGTGTGTGTGTGTGTGTGTGTGCCTCATGTCAACAGCAGCACCAAACACCAGGCATGGTTCAATATGTTGGTTCTGCAATGGTTCAAACATTGGTTCTGTCATGATCCAATATGTTGCTTCTGCCATGGTCCGATATGTTGGTTCTGTCATGGTAGAAAAAGACATGATGAAATAGTCACTGTCCACAATCAGCAGTGGATATCATTATTCAGCTAGCTGTGGCCAATGTTATTTCTCCAAACAGAATTGTGAATAATTTAGTGACCATTCCAGTAGAAGCGACTGTTTCTTCCTCTACAGTAATGTCATATTCTACCCAGCATGCTGTTCTTCCCATGCTGGTGCACTGAATGTGCTGCTCCACATCATAATCAGTTTTATCTGAACAGGGACAATGTACAACATATCCCGAATACTCAGTACACTTGAGAAAATATGCAGATTTCCGTCTGCAGTCGCCGGGCAGCAGTCGCCGGGCAGCATTCGCCAGGCAGCAGGTTAATACATAAACAAGAAAAACATGACATATCTTGACATTTAATATTTTTCACTTCTTCAACTTGCCTGTGAACAGACATCCTTCTCCTTGTGGCAAGGGCACTTAAACAAATCTCATTTAGAAGATGTTGACATTGTCAGGATTCTGTAATTCCGTATGGTTAACGGCTACGTTGTCTTATCCTTCCACCAGAATAAATAAACCCTTATTTCACACTCAGTCTCTCCGCTTATCCGCTCATACCTGTTTTGACTTCTGCCTTGAATTCTTCGATTTTTGGGGGATTTTTTTTTGCACCATTCTTCAACATGCTTGAGAACAGACATCGTTTTTACTGGTGGCAACAACATTGTTTAAAATTTAACTTTCCTAAAAATGAATTTTCCTAAAAAAGTATTATCATTGGCATCAAATTCTGTAATTCTGAATGAATAACGGTATAAATTACACATCATGCAGATTATCCCATTACCACACCATTTGTGTTACTGAAGTAATGTTCACGCTCCACTGATAACAGAAATGAAAACTATGACTCGTGTACAGTATACTAGATACCCAGTTCTACACTACAGAACGTCATTGAGCAGCATACATCCACAGGAGGGATGTTACAGGCCTCCGCTGCCTCCCCCCAAAATATCCTTTAACCTCTCTTACCATCTGTTGGTGTTCTCCTCTCCTCTCTGACACTCACCGTCTGCATGCCAGATGGCACCCTATTCCCTATATAGTGCACTACTTTTAACCAGAGCCCTATGGGCGCTATGAGGAATAGGTTTCTATTTGGAAAGCTGGCTCAGTGTAATTACAGCGGCTAGGTGATTTATCAGAATACCCAGCTGTGTAAATATAGACACATTTTAATGTCATATTTCTCAATGACAGACGTCCTTGTTTTTTTTTTTAGGAGGATGATACCCTACTTCAAGCGGGTGATGGTTAAATATAACTTTTGACTATTAGCATTGTAGTTAAGGGTACTATCAGGGTACTTAACATATCAGAGTTTCACCCCAAAGCCTGTTATCATACACAGCAGTATAAATATAGGCACGTTATTAATGGGCTCATTTTCAATGACAGACATCCTTGGTTTTGATGATAACATTTTTTGACTATTAGCTGTTTAGTTGACCAGGTACATTAAACGTAACAGTTTCACTGCTGAGACTGTCATCGTTATTCATAGCTATATCACATAGTAAAGGATCTACTAAATGTGACTGGTGTCACTATATCAATTTCCCCTGGACTATGGGATTAACCTCCATACTGGGGTTGAGGCCTGGACTATGGGATTAACCTCCACACTGGGGTTGAGGCCTGGACTATGGGATTAACCTCCACACTGGGGTTGAGGCCTGGACTATGGGATTAACCTCCACACTGGGGCTGAGGCCTGGACTATGGGATTAACCTCCACACTGGGGTTGAGGCCTGGACTATGGGATTAACCTCCAAACTGGGGTTGAGGCCTGGACTATGGGATTAACCTCCACACTGGGGTTGAGGCCTGGACTATGGGATTAACCACCATACTGGGGCTGAGGCCTGGACTATGGGATTAACCACCATACTGGGGTTGAGGCCTGGACTATGAGATTAAACTCCATCAATCTTTTCCAACGATCATGTCGGTCGTAGCTGATTTATATTGCAAGGAACAAAGAACAAAACAAAAAGGAAAACCCTTTATTACATTTTCAGATAGTCTGAAATGGCTGCGTTGATGTGTTGACGCAAAGCCTTCATAATGAAAGGGCTGTGCCCTCAGACTTCAAGGCGACGCCGTACGCTGGATGGATATCCCTGTTTAAATTTGAACGAATCCTGATTTATTGTTTTATATTGGACTGCCCCCAGACCTTTCCGGGTTAAGCTAGCAAACATAGTAGTTAGCAAGCTAGCACACATAGTAGTTAGCTAGCTACAGTGCCTTGCGAAAGTATTCGGCCCCCTTGAACTTTTCGACCTTTCGCCACATTTCAGGCTTCAAATATAAAGATATAAAACTGTAATTTTTTGTGAAGAATCAACAACAAGTGGGACACAATCATGAAGTGGAACGAAATTTATTGGATATTTCAAACTTTTTTAACAAATAAAAAACTGAAAAATTGGGCGTGCAAAATGATTCAGCCCCCTTAAGTTAATACTTTGTAGCGCCACCTTTTGCTGCGATTACAGCTGTAAGTCGCTTGGGGTATGTCTCTATCAGTTTTGCACATCGAGAGACTGAATTTTTTGCCCATTCCTCCTTGCAAAACAGCTCGAGCTCAGTGAGATTGGATGGAGAGTGTTTGTGAACAGCAGTTTTCAGTTCTTTCCACAGATTCTCGTCTGGACTTTGATTTGGCCATTCTAACACCTGGATATGTTTATTTGTGAACCATTCCATTGTAGATTTTGCTTTATGTTTTGGATCATTGTCTTGTTGGAAGACAAATCTCCGTCCCAGTCTCAGGTCTTTTGCAGACTCCATCAGGTTTTCTTCCAGAATGGTCCTGTATTTGGCTCCATCTGGCTCCATCCATCTTCCCATCAATTTTAACCATCTTCCCTGCCCCTGCTGAAGAAAAGCAGGCCCAAACCATGATGCTGCCACCACCATGTTTGACAGTGGGGATGGTCGGTTCAGAGTGATGACCTGTGTTGCTTTTACGCCAAACATAACGTTTTGCATTGTTTTGGTTTCATCTGACCAGAGCACCTTCTTCCACATGTTTGGTGTGTCTCCCAGGTGGCTAGTGGCAAACTTTAAACAACACTTTTTATGGATATCTTTAAGAAATGGCTTTCTTCTTGCCACTCTTCCATAAAGGCCAGATTTGTGCAGTATACGACTGATTGTTATCCTATGGACAGAGTCTCCCACCTAAGCTGTAGATCTCTGCAGTTCATCCAGAGTGATCATGGGCCTCTTGGCTGCATCTCTGATCAGTCTTCTCCTTGTATGAGCTGAAAGTTTAGAGGGACGGCCGGGTCTTCGTAGATTTGCAGTGGTCTGATACTCCTTCCATTTCAATATTATCGCTTGCACAGTGCTCCTTGGGATGTTTAAAGCTTGGGAAATCTTTTTGTATCCAAATCCGGCTTTAAACTTCTCCACAACAGTATCTCGGACCTGCCTGGTGTGTTCCTTGTTCTTCATGATGCTCTCTGCGCTTTAAACGGACCTCTGAGACTATCACAGAGCAGGTGCATTTATACGGAGACTTGATTACACACAGGTGGATTCTATTTATCATCATTAGTCATTTAGGTCAACATTGGATCATTCAGAGATCCTCACTGAACTTCTGGAGAGAGTTTGCTGCACTGAAAGTAAAGGGGCTGAATAATTTTGCACGGCCAATTTTTCAGTTTTAACAAATAATGTTAAAAAAGTTTGAAATATCCAATAAATTTCGTTCCACTTCATAATTGTGTCCCACTTGTTGTTGATTCTTCACAAAAAATTACCGTTTTATATCTTTATGTTTGAAGCCTGAAATGTGGCAAAAGGTCAAAAGGTACTTTCGCAAGGCACTGTAGCACACACAGTAGTTGGCTAGTTAGCACACACGGTAGTGAGCTAGCTAGCACACATAATAGTTAGCTAGCTAGCACACACAGTAGTTAGATAGCTAGCACACACAGTAGTTAGCAAGCTAGCACACACAGTAGTTAGCAAGCTAGCACACACAGTAGTTAGATAGCTAGCACACACAGTAGTTAGTTAGCTAGCACACACAGTAGTTGGCTAGCTAGCACACACAGTAGTTGGCTAGCTAGCACACATAGTAGTTAGCAAGCTAGCACACACAGTAGTTAGATAGCTAGCACACACAGTAGTTAGTTAGCTAGCACACACAGTAGTTGGCTAGCTAGCACACACAGTAGTTGGCTAGCTAGCACACACAGTAGTTGGCTAGCTAGCACACATAGTAGTTAGCTAGCTAGCACACATAGTAGTTAGCTAGCTAGCACACATAGTAGTTAGCTAGCTAGCACAAACCTTTGGAGTTTGGACATTGTTTGCCACATTGTTTGCAACATCATGAATAGGGTGCATAAATCATCACACACATTTTTTTCTGACTTTCTGAATTCTGACGATTGTGGAGCTTTATAGGACTGAGGCCAACACATCGCTCCCGGTCTTACCCAACCAGCTCTCCGGACTTCCGAGGACAAGGTCATATTTACCCATCCATATAGCGTTCTTGACTTCTTCCACAACCACCGCTGTGAGACCCAGGGCTGTTGCCTTGCGGATTTGGTCCTCTGTCCACCACAACCTTTAGCTGGGGACACAACTGTCAGATTTGGAGGCTGTTTTACTTGCTTCTAGAACTAGCTAGCTAGCTGGTAAATTAGGCTTTTCCACAAAGCCTGTTGTCAAGACTGCTAATACATCCTCCCCTCACACAAAAGCTTGAAATGCTTCAGTTTTGTGTCAGAAGTCGTCTCTCTATCTCCTTTTCAGAAAGCTCCCCATAGTTTTACTCACCACAATTTTAGTTAGCCAGGCTAGTTAGCCAGCTAGCCAAACTTTAGCTTGGCTTGTTTACCTTTCTAGTGGGGGATGTTGCGCATGCAAATAGCGTGCATATGAAAACCAATCAAAACGTGACGTCTGGAGTAGTCGGCGAGAGATTTTGTGTGTGTGTGTGTGTGTGCATGCATGGGTGGGAGGACAGGACAGCTGTGGCCATATTCTTGTTTTTTATTACTACTATTAATCAGAGAGACATCACTGTTTGATGTTGTATCATTCCTTCTTTCCCTCCATTATTCTCTCTTTCTGTCTCTTTGTCTTTCTCTTTCTCTCCCCACCTCTCTCTTTCACTCCCTCTCTTTATCTCTGTCCATATTCCTGTTTCTCTCCCCCACCTCTCTCCCCCTCTCGCTTTCTCTTTATCCTTTGTCCATCTTTCTCTTTCTCTCTCCAGCTCAGACCCACTCACTGTTTAAACCACACCATTATATCCCAGATGATTTTGCATGTTGAGAAGTGACTGTAAATGTTCTGAACTGACGCTGTGAAATCCCATTCAAAAAACCTTTTCAAGCTTTTGCTGTCGCGACTGAGTCACACCTGAGCTCTTAACAGATAGAGGGCAGACCAGTTTTCCAGTTTTTTATTTATTTTCCCTTTTGTACTTTAACTATTACACTGTATACAGACATAATATGACATTTGAAATATCTTTATTTTTTTCCCGACACTTCTGTGAGTGTAATGTTTACTGTTGATTTGTATTGTTTATTTCACTTTGTTTACTATCTACTTCACTTGCTTTGGAAATGTTAATATATGTGTCCCATGCCAATAAAGCCCTTGAGAGAGAGAGAGAGAGAGAGAGAGAGAGGTGCGAGACAGTAGGAACAAAGAGTCTCAACTGGCACTCTATTCCCTATATGCATTGCATTCGGAAAGAATTCAGACCCCCTTCCCTTTTTCCACATTTTGTTACATTACAGCCTTATTCTAAAATTGATTAAATTACATTTTTTCTTCATCAATATACACAAAATACTCCATAATTACAAATAAAAATAAGGTTTTTAAAAATGTTAGCAAATTTATTGCAAATAAAAAACAGAAATACCTTATTTACGTAAATATTCAGACTCTTTGCTGTTAGACTCGAAATTGAACTCAGGTCCATCCTGTTTCCATTGATCATCCTCTATATTTTTTTACAACTTCATTGGAGTCCACTTGTGGCAAATTCAATTGATCGGACATGATTTGGAAAGGCACACACCTGTCTATATAAGGTCTCACCGGTGAAAGTGCATGTCAGAGCAAAAACCAAGCCGTGAGGTCCAAGGAATTGTCTGTAGAGTTCCGAGACAGGATTGTGTCGAAGGTATAGATCTGCAGCATTGAAGGTCCCCAGGAACACAGTGGCCTCCATCATTCTTAAATGGAAGATGTTTGGAACCTCTTCCTAGAGCTGGCTGCCCGGCCAAACTGAGCAATCGGGGGAAAAGGGCCTTGGTCAGGGAGGTGACCAAGAACCCGATGGTCACTTTGAGAGAGCTCCTCTGTGGAGATGGGAGATTTGGAGGCTGAGAAGGTCAACCATCTCTGCAGCACTCCACAAATCATGCCTTTATGGTAGAGCCAGTAAAGAAGGCCAGTTTTCAGAGCCTCAGTAAAAAGCACAGCCCACTTGGAGTTTGCCAATGTTGAGCTCTTTGGCCTGAATGCCAAGCGTCACGTCTGGAGGAAAACTGGCATCATCCCTAAGGTGAAGCATGGTGGTTTCAGCATCATGCTGTGGGTGGGAGACTAGCCAGGATTGAGGGAAAGATGAACAGAGCAAAGTACAGAGAGATCCTTGATGAAAACCTGCTCCAGAGCACTCAGGACCTCAGACTGGGGAGAAGGTTCACCTTCCAACAGGACAACGTCCCTAAGCACACAGCCAAGACAACGCAGGAGTGGCTTTGGGACAAGTCTCTGAATGTCCTTGAGTGGCCCAGCCAGAGCCCGGGCTTGAACCCAATCGAACATCTCTGGAGAGACCTGAAAATAGCTGTGCAGCGACGCTCCTCATCCAACCTGACAGAGCTTGAGGGGATCTGCAGAGATGAATGGGAGAAACTTGCCAAACACAGGTGTGCCAAGCTTGTAGCGTCATACCCAAGAAGGCTGTAATCACTGCCAAAGGTGTTTCATCAAAGTTCTGAGTAAAGGGTCTGAATACTTTTGCAAATGTGATATTTCACTGATTCATTTTTAATAAATTAGCAAAAATGTGAGAAAAAAACCCATTATGGGTATTGTGTGTAGATTAATGAGGAAATTTTTTTATTTCATCCATTTTAGAATAAGGCTGTAACGTAACAACATGTGGAAAAAGTGAATGGGTTTGAATACTTTCCGAATACACTGTAGTGCACTATATAGGGTGCCATTTTGGACGCAGTAGAGTAACACGGCTATACCGGCTTTGAGAGTCTGCAGGATAGAGGGGTCAAAAGGTCAGCGTGATGGATAAAATGTGCTGTAAGGGAAAAATATATTGAAGGAAATGTAGGCAAGGTGGGAGATAAATAAAAGGAATGAAAGATGGATAAAACCTTTTAACCATATGAAAGATGGTGTGATAAAACCTTTTAACCATATAAAAGATGGATAAAACATTTTAACCATATGAAAGATGGATAAAACCTTTTAACCACATGAAAGTTGAGTGCACTTGCTGATTTAAGTCGCTTTGGATAAAAGCGTCTGTAAAATATATTATTATTATCAGGATAAAGTAAGACCCAGATGCAGACCGTGTCGAAGTAACAATGTTTATTAGAGCAACAGGGGCAAAGGTACAGGACGGCAGGCAGGCTCAGGGGCAGGCATAGAGGTCAGGCGGGTGGGTACAGGGTCAGGACAGGCAAGGGTCAAAAACCAGGAGGACAAGAAAAGAGAGACTGGGGAAAAACAGGAGCTTATACAAAAAAACGCTGGTTGACTTGACAAACAAGGCGAACTGGCAACAGACAAACAGAGAACACAGGTATAAATACACAGGAGATAATGGGGAAGATGGGTGACACCTGGAGTGAGGTGGAGACAATTACAATGACAGGTGAAACAGATCAGTGTGTGACAATTATATATTATAATATATTAAAACCTTCTCAGAAATATTCAACGCTGACTCACAATGTTTGGATTTGCCAGGACCATGACACACAACGGCGGGCTGTCGGCAATGTGGCTTTTAAAGGCAATGTCCGATTGAGCATGTACATGTAGTGTTCACTGTGAATGAGATCTTCTCAAACGCAGGAACATTGCCTTTAAAAGCAACATTGTTGACTATCGTCATCATCCCGCAGTCGGATTGAATCCTGGCCAATACGTTATTTCATAAATGAATAAGTAAATATGGAAAGGCATTGTAAGGAAGAGATCGAAATATACACAGAGGAAATATTGGAGGGTCATGCTTTTTCAATTTCAGTCAGGGAGAGTTTAGTATTTATAACTTTTTTTGTCAGGGGAGGGTCATGTAATTTGTAATCAATTAAATGTCATATTGTTTATGTAAAAATTATTTTAATAAAAAGTTAAAAACATATTGTACAAAATATTGTTTATTTATTTTTCACCAAAAAAATAGATGACTAACCAAACAAAAATTCTGCAGAACACTTTCCCAGACAACAAGAGTTTACTGAAGCCTTCATACTTACTCTCATAACATTTCCAAGTGTCAGGCTGCTTTCACAATAGTTGAAAAGCTGGTCATGCCCTCAGTTTAGGATGCTTGCTGAGAGGTTTTAGGCTGCTGTTACAAAGATCAGTGAAATCCCACGTTCCTATTATACTGTCACACATGGAATCTAAGAAAGAAGATATTGAATCACATGGAGGTTTTAGACAGAGCCCGCACATCAAATTGGTTTTCAATCCAAATGTCGCTTCTTGTATACATTACTGTTCAAACGTTTGGGGTCACTTAGACATGTCCTTGTGTTTGAAAGAAAAGCAAATTTTTGGTCCATTAAAATAACATAAAATTGATCTGAAATACAGTGTAGACATTGTTAACCTCTAGTGGACCCCTTCCCGTTCGTATCCCGTTAACGGGATTGATTTTTGACAACAGCCAGTGGAAAATCAGAGTGCCAAATTCAAAACAGCTAAAATCTCATAATTCCATTTTCTCAAACAATCAACTATTTTACACCATTTTAAAGATAAACTTCTCGTAAATCCAACCACATTGTCCAATTTCAAAAAGGCTTTACGGCAAAAGCAGAAAATTAGATTATGTTAGGAGAGTAAATTGACAAAAATAATCACACAGCCATTTTCCAAGCAACTAGATGCATCACAAAAACCCAAAACACAGCTAAATGATGCACTAACCTTTGACGGTCTTCATCAAATGACACTCCTAGGAAATTATGTTACACAATACATGTATGTTTTGCTCGATAAAGTTCATATTTATATCCAAAAACAGCATTTTACATTGGCGCGTAATGTTGAGAAATGTTTTCCCTCCAAACCCTTCGGTGAATGAGCACAAAGAGCACACATATTACATGCATACTCATCATAAACTTTGATCAATATAGAAGTGTTATGCACAGAATTATAGATACACTTCTCCTAAATGTAATCGCTTTGTCAGATTTAAAAAAAGGTTCACGGCGAAAGCACAATTTGCAATAATCTGAGTACAGCCCAGAAGACACCAATAACAAGCAAACAGAAACCCACCATCTTGGAGTCAATAAAACTAAGAAATTACATTATAAATATTCACTTACCGTTGATTATCTTCATCAGAAGACACTCCCAGGAAGCCCAGCTCCACAATAAATGTTAGATAAAGTTCATATATATGTCCAAATAATCCATTTTGTTCGCGCGTTAGGTTCACTATCCAAATCCACAACGCGCATGCTTACTTAATCCAGACGAAAAGTCAAAAAAGTTATACTACAGTTTGTAGAAACATGTCAAACGATGTATAGAATCAATCTTTAGGTTGCTTTTATCATATATCTTCAATAAAATTCCAACCGGACCTATACGTTCTCTTTAGCAATGAATATGAACTCACCTTGCTCCCAAGTCATTGCGCGAGACTGAGCCCATGCCTTATAATGGGACAACTCCTTCCTTGTGCTGTAATTCCCATCAAATTCACCATAGAATCTTCAAACACCGTTCTAAAGACTGTTGACATCTAGTGGAAGCTTTAGGAAGTGCAAAATGAATCCTAAGTCACTGTATTCAGTCAAGGCAATCACTTGAAAAAACTACAACCTCAGATTTTCAACTTCCTGCTTGACTTTTTCTCAGGTTTTTGCCTGCCATATGAGTTCTGTTATACTCACAGACACCATTCAAACAGTTTTAGAAACTTCAGAGTGTTTTCTATCCAAATCTACCCAAATCTACTAATAATATGCATATTCTAGTTTCTGGGCCAGAGTAGTAACCTGTTCAAATTGGGTACGTTTTTCATCCGGCCGTGAAAATACTGCCCCCTAGCTCCAAGAGGTTTGTTGTAAATTACTATTGTAGCTGTAAACGCCAGATTTTTTATGGAATATCTACATGGGCGTACAGAGGCCCATTATCAGCAACCATCACTCCTTTGTTCCAATGGCACATTGTGTTAGTTAATCCAAGTTTATCATTTTAAAAGGCTAATTGATCATTAGAATCCCCTTTTGCAATAATGTTAGCACAGCTGAAAACTGTTGTCGTGATTAAAGAAGCAATAAAACTGGCCTTCTTTAGACTAGTTGAGTATCTGGAGCATCAGCATTTGTGTGTTCAATTACAGGCACAAAATGGCCAGAAACAAAGACCTTTCTTCTGAAACTCGTCAATATTTTCTTGTTCTGAGAAATGAAGGCCATTCCATGCGAGAAATTGAGCGTTCGTAAATGTATCAGTCATTCTGCGCTCTGACACACTGAAATCATTGTAGATGATCAGACTGAATTTACGAACGCTCCTGATATGGTTACTTGCATAGTTGAGACTTTTGTTAAGACATGTAGCTAGCTAGTTAGGTAAACAACAACTGTAATCCCAACTCATGATGTTACTATCCTGCATGAACCAGGTTCAATGTTAGCTAGCTAACATCAGGCTATAACTAGCCAAGCAAATTGCTCTGAGATATGAATAATAAAGTCATACACGTAACGTTAGCTAAAGAGCCAGCCAGCTAATGTTAACTCGCTAGCAAACAGTACACTTTAACCTCTATGGGCTAGGTGGGACGCAAGCGTCCCACCCGTGGTGCACTCCATCAACAGCAGGTGCATTTCAAGAGCGGCAAATTTGAATCCAAATAAATGTCAAAATTCAAATTTTTCAAACATACAACTATTTTACACCCTTTGAAAGATAAACATCTCCTTAATCTAACCAATCTTTTACGATTTCAAAAAGGTTTTACGGCGAAAGCATAAATTTAGAGTATGTTAGGACAGTACATTTACAAGAGTTGTGTGTAATGTTGTGCCAATTCAAAGACAGGCGTCACCAAAACCATAAAATCAGCTAAAATTATGCACTAACCTTTTACAATCTCCAACAGATGACACTCCTAGGACATTGTGTTAGACAATGCATGCATTTTTAGTTCTATCAAGTTCATATTTATATGCAAAAACAGCGTTTTACTGTGGCGTTGATGTTCAGGAAATCGTTTCCCTCCAATAACCGGCATTCAAGTCAGCACCACAAATTAAATAATTAAAATTAGAAAACATTGGTAAAATATTATATTGTCATTTAACCTGTTAGGGCTAGGGGGCAGCATTTGCACGTCTGGATAAAAAAAATGTACCCGATTTAATCTGGTTACTAATCCTACCCAGTAACTAGAATATGCATATACTTATTATATATGGATAGAAAACACTCTAAAGTTTCTAAAACTGTTTGAATGGTGTCTGTGAGTATAACAGAACTCATTTGGCAGGCAAAACCCTGAGACATTTTCTGACAGGAAGTGGATACCTGATGTGTTGTATTACCTTTAAACCTATCCCATTGAAAAACACAGGGGCTGAGGAATATTTTGGCACTTCCTATTGCTTCCACTAGATGTCACCAGCCTTTACAAAGTGTTTTGAGTCTTCTGGAGGGAGATCTGACCGAACAAGAGCCATGGAACGATGATGTCCCATTAGACACCTGGCGCGCGAGTTCATGTTGGGTACCCTCGTTCCAATACGTTATAAAAGAGTATGCATTCGTCCACCTTGAATATTATTCATGTTCTGGTTAAAAAAGGCCCTAATGATTTATGCTATACAACGTTTGACATGTTTGAACGAACGTAAATATATTTTTTCCACTCGTTCATGACGAGAAGTCCGGCTGGCTTAGATCATGTGCTAACAAGACGGAGATTTTTGGACATAAATGATGAGCTTTTTTGAACAAAACTACATTCGTTATGGACCTGTGATACCTGGAAGTGACATCTGATGAAGAGAATCAAAGGTAATGGATTATTTACATAGTATTTTCGATTTTAGATCTCCCCAACATGACATCTAGTCTGTATCGCAACGCGTATTTTTCTGGGCGCAGTGCTCAGATTATTGCAAAGTGTGATTTCCCAGTAAGGTTATTTTTAAATCTGGCAAGTTGATTGCGTTCAAGAGATGTAAATCTATAATTCTTTAAATGACAATATAATATTTTACCACTGTTTTCTAATTTTAATTATTTAATTTGTGACGCTGACTTGACTGCCGGTTATTGGAGGGAAACGATTTCCTCAACATCAATGCCATAGTAAAACGCTGTTTTTGGATATAAATATGAACTTGATAGAACTAAAAATGCATGCATTGTCTAACATAATGTCCTAGGAGTGTCATCTGATGGAGATTGTAAAAGGTTAGTGCATCATTTTAGCTGGTTTTATGGTTTTGGTGACCCTGTCTTTGACTTGACAAAACATTACACACAACTCTTGTAAATGTACTGTCCTAACATACTCTAAATTTATGCTTTCGCCGTAAAACCTTTTTGAAATCGTAAAACGTGGTTAGATTAAGGAGATGTTTATCTTTCAAAGGGTGTAAAATAGTTGTATGTTTGAAAAATTTGAATTTTGACATTTATTTGGATTCAAATTTGCCGCTCTTGAAATGCACCTGCTGTTGATGGAGTGCACCACGGGTGGCACGCTAGCGTCCCACCTAGCCCATAGAGGTTAAAGAATTATAGATTTACATCTCTTGAACGCAATCAACTTGCCAGATTTAAAAATAACCTTACTGGGAAATCACACTTTGCAATAATCTGAGCACTGCGCCCAGAAAAATACGCGTTGCGATACAGACTAGCCGCCATGTTGGGGAGATCTAAAATCGAAAATACTATGTAAATAATCCATTACCTTTGATTCTCTTCATCAGATGTCACTTCCAGGTATCACAGGTCCATAACGAATGTAGTTTTGTTCAAAAAAGCTCATCATTTATGTCCAAAAAGCTCCGTCTTGTTAGCACATGATCTAAGCCCGCCGGACTTCACTTCATGAACGAGGGGAAAAAATATATTTACGTTCGTTCAAACATGTCAAACGTTGTATAGCATAAATCATTAGGGCCTTTTTTAACCAGAACATGAATAATATTCAAGGTGGACGAATGCATTCTCTTTTATAACGTATTGGAACGAGGTTACCCAACATGAACTCGCGCGCCAGGTGTCTAATGGGCCATCATCGTTCCATGGCTCTTGTTCGGTCAGATCTCCCTCCAGAAGACTCAAAACACTTTGTAAAGGCTGGTGACATCTAGTGGAAGCAATAGGAAGTGCCAAAATATTCCTCAGCCCCTGTGTTTTTCAATGGCATAGGTTTAAAGGTAATACAACACATCAGATATCCACTTCCTGACAGAATCTGTCTCAGGGTTTTGCCTGCCAAATGAGTTCTGTTATACTCACAGACACCATTCAAACAGTTTTAGAAACTTTAGGGTGTTTTCTATCCATATATAATAAGTATATAATAGTTACTGGGTAGGATTAGTAACCAGATTAAATCGGGTACATTTTTTTATCCGGCCGTGCAAATACTGCCCCCTAGCCCTAACAGGTTAACTTGAAATGAAAACGACTTTGTCAAAATCAGAAACGCGTAATATAAAAAAAAATGATTCTCTATCTAAAGATGTAGCTAACTAGACTATCTTACACATATACATCATAGTTGGAAGCTTCTCCCTGTCACGGAAGCCATGGTTGCCCTTAGTTTGAAGATGTAATCCGGAGACAGGAGAAGAATTTCTTTGTTGCAAAGAGTTGCCTCAGAATACAACTGCAGGTGAAATATTCCGTGTTCTGAATGAGTATATGATGGGACATGGATTATGATTGGACCGTTGTATCGGGATCTGTAGACCTACCAATGAGACTTCTGCTCAACCTATCCATGCAGGGATGCACGCACAAGTTACATTTTCCAAGCAAATGATAAAATTGCAGATTTCAAGAAAAAGCTGGGTGTCTGGAAAGACCGAGTGGATTTGTTTCAAATAACAGCTGTCCACCAAAACTGTCCTGTGTGATATATCAGATTTGGCTCAGTAACGGTGCTATGAAGCCAACAAAAATGTGCAGACATTTAGAAACAAAACATCCACATTTCAAGGATAAACCAAATTATTTTTGATCATGCCGATTTCAAGAAAAAGATGGGCGTCTGGAGAGACCAAGTGGATAGAGGCGTTTTTTATATATTTCCCCTATTCTCAGCTCTGGCTGACGAGGTTGATGTAGACATGTATCACATGCGTAAAGATGGGGTCACATCTGAGAAAAACTCTGCTCAAGTTCGAGGATTACTTCTCCTCACAATCTGATCCGGAAAGCAGTGGATGCTTAATCCGTTCACCTGCACTGAAGAGACTCACACCATGTCACCGACTCTTGGTGATAAACTATTAGAGCTGTCCTGTGATCAAGGCCTAAGCACTTGTGTTAATGAGATGCGCCTGTCCACATTCTGTCTGCTCAGCAGCCGAGAATACCAGCAACTCTGCGAGATGACAGTGAAGACATTAATCCTCTTTCGTTTTACCTACTTACAGTATGTGAGACCAGCTTCTCCTCTCTTACTGCAACAAAATCCAAATATGGCTTTTGAAAACACCTTGCCACCTCTTGGGTGTCTCTGGCACCAAAATGTTTGAGAAAGACTGGACTATACTACAGGCGTAGGCTGTATGAAGAGCTTGCTCGGAGAAGCACAGGGCGAAGTTATATTTCTATAGAAAATGTACTTCCTTCCTGAGTTTTTTTTGGCTGTTGAGATGGTTTATATAAAACTAACTGCATTACACACTACAATGGATAGGTATTCCCAATCATGAGCTCAGGCCTGCCCTGCTCTTGATGATGTAAACTCTTTGGTGCTGCCTAACCAATGACTGTGCTGTGTACCGTGGCAAAAAATGCTAATATCTGTGCACGCGCACTCAGACCTACTCCTGTTCTGCTAGAAGGGGAGAGCGTAAAGAGGAGAGGGAGGTAAGTTTGCTATTGCCATAATTTATTTGAATATAAACAATATATTTTGCTGCGCATAATGAAGCTATTTATCGGAGTTATTGACCTCACAATAAGCCATATTCTAGTCATTTACATACATTACTGTGAAGCTTCAGCCGCGGAGATGGACAGCGCATGGCTGCTGAAAGTAGGCTAATTCAAGAAGACCTAATTAATTTCAACAGTCTTCATTTTTATTTGACTTTAGGCTACTAACAAGAGGGCTTTGTGTTGGAGCCTATTTCTTCCTTTTTTTACTAAAAATAAATATATATATATTTCACCTTTATTTAACCAGGTAGGCTAGTTGAGAACAAGTTCTCATTTGCAACTGCGACCTGACCAAGATAAAGCAAAGCAGTTCGACACATACAACAACACAGAGTTACACATGGAATAAACAAACATACAGTCAATAATACAGTAGAAAAGTCTATATACAGTATGTGCAGTATGGGGTTTGATAAAAAAAAAAGGTGTAAACCTACCTGATTGACAGATTACATTTTAGTCTACTATCTATATAGATTTTGTCAGCCAATTCCTTCAGTCACCACGCACCCCTTAAGTATCTCAGTGTCATTGAAGAGATTGATGTGTTATTAAGTTAAAACCAGGGCTCTAATTTAAAGGGTATTTGCGGCTTTTGTTAAAGATAATGTCTAAAAGCATAGACCTGATTATATAAAGCGATCTATAACAACACTTTACCCCATGTGACTCCGATACATATGGGATACATTTGGGTTGGTCTCTATGACATTCAGACAAAACGTTTACTTGGGAAGTAATGATTCTGTCACTATCAATTGACAATCGACATTTCAACAGCTCCTGAGTGGTGTAGCGGTCTAAGGCAATGCATATCAGTGCTAGAGGTGTCACTACAGAGACCCTGGTTCGAATCCAGGCTGAATTGCAACGTGCTGTGTTTGGGAGTCCTACAGGGAAGCGCACAATTGTCCCAGTGTTGTAAATTAGAAAAGTATAGTTTCCCAAATATAAAAAGTTACAAGTGCATACCTGATGATATGTGGCTGCTTTGTTAAAAACTTCTTCAGGATCGGTGGGTCCCCTGCAGGACAGTTGCGCAAACGTAAGCTAATGCGATTAGCATGAGGTTGTAAGTAACAAGAACATTTCCCAGGACATAGACATATCTGATGTTGGCAGAAAGTGTAAATTCTTGTAATCTAACTGCACTGTCCAATTTACAGTAGCTATTACAGTGAAAAATGCCATGCTATTGTTTGAGGAGAGTGCACAGTTTTGAACATGAAAAGTTATTAATAAACAAATGAGGCACATTTGGGCATTCTTGATACAACATTTTGAACAGAAATGCAATGGTTTATTGGATCAGTCTAAAACCTTGCACATACACTTCTGCCATCTAACGGCCAAAATATAAATTGCACCTGGGCTGGAATAATACATTATGGCCTTTCTCTTGCATTTCAAATACGATGGTGCAAAAAAAATACCCAAAAAATTTGTGGATTTTTTGTTTGTATTATCTTTTACCAGATCTATTGTGTTATATTCTCCTACATTCATTTCACATTTCCACAAACGTCAAAGTGTTTCCTTTCAAATGGTACTAAGAAAATGCATATCGTTGCTTCAGGGCCTGAGCTACAGGCAGTTAGATTTGTGTATGTCATTTTAGGCGAAAATTGAAGAAAAGGGGACAATCCATGGGGTATAGGGAAGGGCCATTTGTTTTTTTTTCACTCGTCCAGGGAGGTAAAAATATATTTTACTGAAGGGAGGGCCATCAATTTTCATTTCAGAGAAATCCGTTTTTTTCCCCAGATATGCCTCATTATCAATAACGTACAGTCCCTAATGACAAGTTGAATGTCACTATATAACACTCAACCACTCACACACTTGTAAGAGACCAGAACTCTTATTTCCCCCAGTGCATGGAATTCCTCTAGCCCAGACACAAGACGTGTCTGAGAGAGACGGTGCCTGTAGTTGTTCAGCCAATAATAAAGCTCCCACTGTTCTGTTCTGTGTGACAGAGTGCTTCAGTTCAGGTAGGAATTTGTCCCTGCTCGGGTGATACTGTACCAGAAGACAGGCTTATTGTCCTGTCTCTTTACCTGACAACACTACTCTATCAGGGTGGACTTATTAGCCTACATGCCTCTGATAGAGTTAAGCTGTCCAGTCAGACTCCTTTTGATTGGTTCAGTCTGGACAGGCTAGTATGGCGATACTCTGAAGTACCATGGCAAGGAAACAGATTGAGGAAAACAGTTGTAATCTTGGAAAAAAGTCTCAAAGACTCATATTTATTTATTTTATTTTCTATTAACCACAATATGTTACATAAAATCAGGGATTTTTCTTCATTTTTTTGTATTAACCAAAGGGGGGGGGGTATTTCTTTCCTTGTCTTAAAAAAAACAATCATAGGCATGCAATACCATTGACAATACCATACAAACAACCATCCCACAATAGAGAAGTAGGAGCTAAAGGTTCATGGTCACCCAGACTATCCGCCACACTTCCCCCAGAACATACACTGTAGCCACTACCTCAAAAATCAGGCCCATTCCTCTTAGCAGTAATAGCAGTACTGTTACCACAGCAGTAGTAGCAGATGGCGCCGATGGAGATGGCAGCTTCGCTTCAAGTCCTTAGGAAACTGTGCAGTATTTAGTTTTTTAATGTATTATTATTTCTTACATTGTTAGCCCAGAAAACCTTAAGTGTTATTACATACAGCCGGGACGAACTAATGGATATCAGAGAGATGTCAACTTACCAGCGCAACCGGCACTACATCCAGGAATACGACTTTCCCAAAGCGGAACCTTTGTCTGCACCTCCAGAGGCCGACCCAAAACAACGCCGTCGGAGGAGAGGGTGCCAGAGCGGTCTTCTAGTGAGGCTTCGGATGTGCGCACACCACCCACCGCTTCCGAATATATTACACGCTAATATCCAGTCCCTAGTTAACAAAGTCGACGAAATTAGGGCAAGAGTTACTTTCCGCTAGCGGAACACCTGCTCCAATATCCAATGACAGGCGTGGCGCGAATTACAAATTCCTCAAAAATACAAAAACTTCAATTTTTCAAACATATGACTATTTTACAGCATTTTAAAGACAAGACTCTCCTTTATCTAACTACACTGTCCGATTTCAAAAAGGCTTTACAGCGAAAGCAAAACATTAGATTATGTCAGCAGAGTACCCAGCCAGAAATAATCAGACACCCATTTTTCAAGCTAGCATATAATGTCACAAAAAACAAAACCACAGCTAAATGCAGCATTAACCTTTGATGATCTTCATCAGATGACACGCCTAGGACATTATGTTATACAATACATGCATGTTTTGTTCAATCAAGTTCATATTTATATCAAAAAACAGCTTTTTACATTAGCATGTGACGTTCAGAACTAGCATTCCCACCGATCACTTCCGGTGAATTTACTAAATTACTCACGATAAACGTTCACAAAAAACATAACAATTATTTTAAGAATTATAGATACAGAACTCCTTTGTGCAATCGAGGTGTCCGATTTTAAAATAGCTTTTTGGTGAAAGCACATTTTGCAATATTCTGAGTAGATAGCCCAGCCATCACGGCTAGCTATTTTGACACCCACCAAGTTTAGCCCTGACCAAACTCCGATTTACTATTAGAAAAGTTTGATTACCTTTGGTGTTCTTTGTCAGAATGCACTCCCAGGACTGCTACTTCAATAACAAATGTTGGTTTGGTTCAAAATAATCCATAGTTATATCCAAATAACGGCGTTTTGTTCGTGCGTTCAAGACACTATCCGAAATGTAAATAAGCTTCAGACAATAACATTGACTTATACACTGACTCAGTGAGCGAGATAGATGTTGCACCCAATGTAACTATTAAAACCTTTCCTAACCAGAAACTGTAGATTGATGGCAGCATTCGCGCCAAACTGAAAGCACACACCACTTCATTTAATCATGGCAAGGCGACTGGAAACATGACCGAATACAACAGTGTAGTTATTCCCTCCGTAAGTCAATCAAACAAGCAAAGTGTCAGTATAGAGACAAAGTGGAGTCGCAATTCAACGGCTCAAACACGAGACGTATGTGGCAGGGTCTACAGACAATCACGGATTACAAAAAGAAAACCAGCCCCGTCGCGGACATCAACGTCCTGCTCCCAGACAAATTAATCAACTTCTTTGTGCTTTGAGGACAATACAGTGCCACCAACACAGCCCGCTATCAAAGACTTTGGGCTCTCCTTCGCCGTGGCCAACGTGTGTAAAACATTTAAAAGTGTTAACTCTAGCAAGTCTGCCGGCCCAGACGACACCCCTAACTGCATCCTCAGAGCATGCGCAGACCAGCTGGCTGGTGTGTTAATGGACAAATTCAATCAATTCCTATCCCATTCTGCTGTCCCCACATGCTTCAAGATGGCCACCATTGTTCCTGTTCCCAAGAAAGCTAAGGTAACTGAACTAAATGACTATCGCCCCGTAGCACTCACTTCTGTCATCATGAAGTGCTTTGAGAGACGAGTCAAGGATCATATCACCTCCACCCTACCTGTTACCCTAGACCCACTCCAATTTGCTTACTGCCCCAATAGGTCCACAGACAATGCAATCGCCATCACACTGCACACTTCCCTATCCCATCTGGACATGAGGAATACCTATGTAAGACTACATCTCAGCATTCAACACCATAGTACCCTCCAAACTCATCATTAAGCTTGAGACCTTGGGTCTCGGCCCCGCCTTGTACAACTGGGTCCTGGACTTCCTGACTGGCCGTGCCCCGGGTGGTGAAGGTAGAAAACAACATCTCCACTCCGCTGATCCTCAACAATGGGGCCCCACAAGGGTGCGTTCTCAGCACCCTCCTGGACTCCCTGTTCACCCACGACTGTGGGGCCATGCACGCCTCCGAACTCAATCATCAAGTTTACAGACGACACTACAGTGGTAGGCTTGATTACCAACAATGATGAGACAGCCTACAGGGAGGAGGTGAGGGCACTTGGCGTGTGGTGACTGGAAAATAACCTCTCACTCAATGTCAGAAAAACAAAAGACATGATCGTGGACTTCAGGAAACAGCAGAGGGAGCAACCCCCTATCTACATTGATGGGACAGCAGTGGAGAAGGTGGAAAGTTTTAATTAAGTTCCTTGGTGTACATCACCAAAAAACTGAAATAGTCCACGCACACAGACAGTGTGGTGAAGAAGGCCCAACTGCGCCTCTTCAACCTCAGGTGGCTGAAAAAATGTGGCTTTTCACCAAAAAACCTCACTAACTTTTACAGGTGCACAATTGAGAGCATCCTGTCGGGCTGTATCACCACCTGGTACGGCAACTGCACCGCCCACAACCGCAGGGCTCTCCAGAGGGTGGTGTGGTCTGCACAATTCATCACTGGGGGCAAACTATCTGCCATCCAGGACACCTACTACACCTGATGTCACAGGAAGGCAAAAAAGTTCATGAAGGACAATAACCATGTAACGATATGCACTGAGAGTCACGAAACAAGTACAGGGAGTGAATAATTTAATAAATGAATGAAACATAATACAAAACAAGAAACACGAACAACGCACAGACAGAAAACTGAAACAGAAACAATAACGCCTGGGGAAGGAACCAAAGGGAGTGACATTAATAGGGCAGGTAATCAAGGAGATGGAGTCCAGGTGAGTGTCATTATGCTCTTATGCGCATAACGATGGTGACAGGTGTGCGCCATAACGAGCAGCCTGGTGACCTAGAGGCCGAAGAGGGAGCACACATGACAAACCACCCGAGCCACTACCTGTTCACCCTGCTTCCATCCAGAAGGCGAGGTCAGTACAGGTGCATCATAGCTGAGACAGAGAGATTGAAAAACAAGGCCATCAGATTGTTAAACAGCCACCACTGTCACAGAGAGGAGGCTGCCTAGCTACAGACTTGATACAGTGGGGGAAAAAAGTATTTGATCCCCTGCTGATTTTGTACGTTTGCCCACTTACAAAGAAATGATCAGTCTATAATTTTAATGTTAGGTTTATTTGAACAGTGAGAGACAGAATAATAACAAAAAATCCAGAAAAACGCATGTCAAAAATGTTATAAATTGATTTGCAGTTTAATGAGGGAAATAAGTATTTCCCTCATTACTGCTACCATAGCAGTGGTAGCAGTACTGTTACCATAGCAGTAGTAGCAGCACTGTTACCATAGCAGTAGTAGCAGCACTGTTACCATAGCAGTAGTAGCAGCACTGTTACCGAAGCAGTAGTAGCACCACTGTTACCATAGCAGTGGTAGCAGTACTGTTACCATAGCAGTAGTAGCAGCACTGTTACCATAGCAGTAGTAGCAGTACTGTTACCATAGCAGTAGTAGCAGTACTGTTACCATAGCAGTAGTAGCACCACTGTTACCATAGCAGTGGTAGCAGTACTGTTACCATAGCAGTAGTAGCAGCACTGTTACCATAGCAGTAGTAGCAGCACTGTTACCATAGCAGTAGTAGCAGCACTGTTACCGAAGCAGTAGTAGCACCACTGTTACCATAGCAGTAGTAGCAGTACTGTTACCATAGCAGTAGTAGCAGTACCGTTACCATAGCAGTAGTAGCAGTACTGTTACCATAGCAGTAGTAGCAGTACTGTTAACATAGCAGTAGTAGCAGTACTGTTACCATAGCAGTAGTAGCAGTACTGTTACCATAGCAGTAGTAGCAGCACTGTTACCATAGCAGTAGTAGCAGTACTGTTACCATAGCAGTCCTCTGTTAACTCCTGCTCTCTTGACAGTTGACAATGGCTTTTTCGTTTGTGCTCTTGTCATAGCGAAATACCGAAAGGAATTTCAGCACAAATGTGGATACTAAACTTTACAAGGAATCTCTCTCTCATAAAACCGTATTATAGACACTCATTTTATGGCGATGTCTTCCATTCAGGATTCGTTCTTTCATTTGACCTAGTCCCTCCCTAGCCCTCTGACTGTGTACATATGGTTTTTAATTTGTTGACCTGTAGTAATGACCTAGAGCATGATGGGATGACCGGGGGATTTGATGGTACTTTCGTCCAGAGACACTGGAACAGATGAGACTTTACATTTGACACATTTAGTCATTTAGCATAGGCTCTTATCAACAGAGTGACTTACAGTTAGTAGTTAGGTGGGACAACCACAGATCACAGTCATAGTAAGGAATTGTTCTCTCATTAAAGTCAGAGCAAGTAAGGGGAAAAGAGTCAAGGGCCACTGTTAATTCACAAAAGTATTTATTTTATTATAAGGGAGCATCTCTCTCTCTCTCTCTCGCTCTCTCTCTCTCTCTCTCTCTCCCCCTCTCTCTGTCTCTCTCCTTCCCGCATCTCTCAATTGCCTTTTTCTCTGTCTGGTAGCTGGGAGATTCGTCCTTCTGTGTGAGTTTCCTCTCTCTGGCCCAGCAGGTGATATTGGGATAGTGGGGCCTTGAGATGTAACTGTGTCTTCGTGTGATCTGATAAGTTGGGCTCAGTAGTGGCCCTCTGTGTCCGTCCCTCCATCCTTATTCTATGGCAGATTTCTCTGGCCCCTGCAGAGTGATAACAGGATAGTAAGGGCCCTGAGCGCTAAGCAGTGACTGAGTCTTCTTTTATTCGGATGGGTTTGTCTCAGTAGGGGCAGTGGCAGTACATGTCCCCTGAGCTATGTATTCTATTAAACTCATCATCTTTCTCTAGCCAAAAGGGAACTTCAAACTCACAAAAAAAAGGTTCAGCATTAGAAAATGTCTAGCATCCCTCTGTGTCCGTCCCTCCCAATTACACTAACAGCCATAGCAGATATGAAAGGGCAAGATGTGTATCTTTGTAATTGATGATACTGTTGTTGTTTTTAATTGCATTGAGTATAGTCTGTAAGTCTTGCTCACCTGCTCTCTACCTGTCAGAGGACCACAATGGAAATAAGCTTTTTTTTAATCCTCAATAATTTTGTATGGATGTAATGTTTTGTCCCACTGGAGCAGCCTATGACTTTTAATGATCTAATCTAATCCATACAATCAAGATCATAGGTTTAGAATATTTCCTGTACACTGGAATTTGGCTGTGACAAGAGTGCCAAATAAAGATTTGTTGTAAACTTGCAAGAGTTAAAAATGACTCTAGTAAATGTTCAAGTCACCCAGTAAAATACAACTTGAGTAAAAGTCTAAAAGTATTTGGTTTTAAATAAACACAATTATCCAAAGTAAATGTAATTGCTAAAATATACTTACTGTAAGTATCAAAAGTAAAAGTATAAATCATTTCAAATTCCTTACATTAAGCAAAATGTATGGATAGCCAGGGGCACACTCCAACACTCGGACATCATCTACAAATGAAGCATGTGTGTTTAGTGAGTCCGCCAGATCAGAGGCAGTATGGATGACCAGGGATGTTTTCTTGATAAGAGCGTGAATTGTAAAAAAAAATATGTGCTGCTAAGCATTCGAGTACTTTTGGTTGTCAGGGAAAATGAATAATTTCCTGCAGTCAATGACCAAAAGCGCCCTCTTTGGCCACATGGGTAATAGGAATAGCGCCGGAGGGGATGGCTGCCGTTTTATGGGCTCCTAATCAATTGTGCTATTATTTTATGACCAAAAAAAGCTTATTGATATCAGAACAGCGATTACTCATCCCGAACTGGATGAAGATTTTTTTCTTAACGAGTCGGACGCGAAGGATTCACTGCTGATACCGGACCAGGCCCAAATCCCCGTCGTTCTGATGAAGAAGAGCCGCCTACACAGGCGAAGCAGATTCGGGTGCCTTGTGAGAATTCTTTGGCGAGTGGGTAACCTGCCTCTACCATCCGTCCTATTGGCCAACGTGCAATCATCGGAGAATAAAATGGATGAGCTCCGTTCTAGACTATCCTACCAAAGGGACTTTAAAAACTGTAATATCTTATGTTTCACAGAGTCGTGGCTGAATGATGACATGGATAACATACAGATGGTGGGGTTTACGCTGCATCGGCAAGACAGCACAGCTACCTACGGTAAGACAAGGGGTGGTGGTCTTTATATATTTGTCAGTAACATCTGTTGCACGAAATCTAAATTCTTAAGGCTTGGCATCCCGCTAGTGCGACAGCTTCCAGTGAAACTGGAGGGCACACAATTCAAATAAATAATCATAAAGATTATGGATATTAAACATTTACATACATACAAGTGTCTTATATCAGTTGAAAGCTTAAATTCTTGTTGATCGAACTGCTCTGTCCAAGTTACAGTGGCTATTACAGCGAAAGCATGCCATGCGATTGTTTGAGGACGGCGCCCCACATCAAATGATTTTTTCCACCGGCACATGTTTCATAAATTCACAAAGAGAGATTAAATATTCACTTACTTTTTGAAAATATTTCTCTGATTTGTCATCCAAAGGGTCCCAGCTATAACATCGTTTTGTTAGATAAAATCCTTCTTTATATCTGAAAAAGTCAGTTTAGTTGGTGCCATCGATTTAAAACTTCTTGGGGCTATGTGGGACGCTAGCGTGCCACCCGTGGTGCACCCTATCAACAGCAGGTGCATTTCAAGAGTGGCAAATTTGAAACCAAATAAATGTCAAAATTCAAATTTTTCAAACATACAACTATCTTACACCCTTTGAAAGATAAACATCGCCTTAATCTAACCACGTTGTCCGATTTCAAAAAGGTTTTACGGCGAAAGCATAAAGTTAGATTATGTTAGGAGAGTACATTGACAATAGCTGTGTGTAATGTTTTGTCAATTCAAAGACAGGGTCACCAAAACCATAAAACCAGCTAAAATGATGCACTAACCTTTTACAATCTCCATCAGATGACACTCCTAGGACATTATGTTAGACAATGCATGCATTTTTAGTTCTATCAAGTTCATATTTATATCCAAAAACAGCGTTTTACTATGGCATTGATGTTGAGGAAATCGTTTCCCTCCAATAACCGGCAGTCAAGTCAGCACCACAAATTAAATAATTAAAATTAGAAAACATTGGTAAAATATTATATTGTCATTTAAGGAATTATAGATTTACATCTCTTGAACGCAATCAACTTGCCAGATTTAAAAATAACCTTACTGGGAAATCACACTTTGCAATAATCTGAGCACTGCGCCCTGAAAAATATGCTTTGCTATACAGACAAACTGCCATGTTGGAGAGATCTAAAATCGAAAATACTATGTAAATAATCCATTACCTTTGATTCTCTTCATCAGATGTCACTTCCCGGTATCCCAGGTCCATAACGAATGTAGTTTTGTTCAAAAAAGCTCATCATTTATATCCAAAAAGATCCGTGTTGTTAGCACATGATCTAAGCCAGCCGGACTTCTCGTCATGAACGAGGGGAAAAAATATATTTACGTTCGTTCAAACATGTCAAACGTTGTATAGCATAAATCATTAGTGCCTTTTTTAACCAGAACATGAATAATATTCAAGGTGGACGAATGCATTCTCTTTTATAACGTATTGGAACGAGGGTACCCAACATGAACTCGCGCGCCAGAGTCTAATCGGCCATCACCGTTCCAAGGCTCTTGTTCGGTCAGATCTCACAGTAAAAGACTCAAAACACTTTGTAAAGGCTGGTGACATCTAGTGGAAGCAATAGGAAGTGCCAAAACATTAATCAACCCCTGTGTGTTTCAATGGCATAGGCTTAAAGGTAATTCAACACATCAGGTATCCACTTCCTGTCAGAAAATGTCTCAGGGTTTTGCCTGCCAAATGAGTTCTGTTATACTCACAGACACCATTCAAACAGTTTTAGAAACTTTAGGGTATTTTCTATCCATATATAATAAGTATATGCATATTCTAGTTACTGGGTAGGATTAGTAACCAGATTAAATCGGGTACGTTTTTTTATCCAGCCGTGAAAATACTGCCCCCTAGCCCCTTCAACATGCAGAGAAAGGAATCCAAAAATCTACCCATAAACTTTGTTTCAACAAGTCAAAATACATTTAAATTTACTCCTCAGATACACTAAAATGTAATCAAACTGTCATATTTCTTATGGAAAGAAGTTTGTTCAATAGGAAACCGATTTTAGCAGGTGCGTCTTGTCTTCATGGTGCGCCCAAACAGGAATTTCCAGGACTGGGTCCCTGTACTAAAACTCATATTTCTTATTCGTTTTGGAAGTTACAAGCCTGAAACCTTCAACATAGACTGCTGACACCCTGTGGAAGTTATAGGAATTGCATCCTGGGAGCTAGAATTGAGTATGCCCTTATACTTGCCATTGTAAAAGCATGGTCTCGCTCAAAAAGAAAATTCCGGTTGGTTTTTCTTTGGATTTTCTCTTACCATATCTATTATGTTATATTCTCCTATATTATTTTAACAAACTTCAAAGTGTTTTCTTTTCAATGGTACCATTTATATGCAATTATATTATATGGTACCAATTATTTACTTTGGGCATGTCATTCAGGCGGAAATTGAGAAAAAAGCGGCTTAGCCCTGAGGTAGAGTATCTCATGATAAGCTGTAGAACACACTATTTACAAAGAGAGTATTCATATATATTGTTCTTGGCTGTCTATTTACCACCACAAACCAATGCTGGCACTAAGTCCGCACTCAACGAGCTGCATAAGGCGTAAGGCATAAAAAAAACTCTAGAACATATACTGCTCAATAAAATAAAGGGAACACTTAAACAACACATCCTAGATCTGAATGAAATAAATCATTTTATTAAATAATTTTTTCTTTACATAGTTGAATGTGCTGACAACAAAATCACACAAAAATAATCAATGGAAATCTAATTTATCAACCCATGGAGGTCTGGATTTGGAGTCACACTCAAAATTAAAGTGGAAAACCACACTACAGGCTGATCCAACTTTGATGTAATGTCCTTAAAACAAGTCAAAATGAGGCTCAGTAGTGTGTGTGGCCTCCACGTGCCTGTATGACCTCCCTACAACGCCTGGGCATGCTCCTGATGAGGTGGCGGATGGTCTCCTGAGGGATCTCCTCCCAGACCTGGACTACAGCATCCGCCAACTCCTGGACAGTCTGTGGTGCAATGTGGCATTGGTGGAAGGAACGAGACATGATGTCCTAGATGTACTCAATTGGATTCAGGTCTGGGGAACGGGCGGGCCAGTCCATAGCATCAATGCCTTCCTCTTGCAGGAACTGCTGACACACTCCAGCCACATGAGGTCTAGCATTGTCTTGCATTAGGAGGAACCCAGGGCCAACTGCACCAGCATATGGTCTCACAAGGGGTCTGAGGATCTCATCTCGGTACCTAATGGCAGTCAGGCTACCTCTGGCGAGCACATGGAGGGCTGTGCGGCCCCCCAAAGAAATGCCACCCCACACCATGACTGACCCACCGCCAAACCGGTCATGCTGGAGGATGTTGCAGGCAGCAGAACGTTCTCCACGGCGTCTCCAGACTCTGTCACGTCTGTCACGTGCTCAGTGTGAACCTGCTTTCATCTGTGAAGAGCACAGGGCGCCAGTGGCGAATTTGCCAATCTTGGTGTTCTCTGGCAAATGCCAAACGTCCTGCACGGTGTTGGGCTGTAAGCACAACCCCCACCTGTGGACGTCGGCCCTCATACCACCCTCATGGAGTCTGTTTCTGACCGTTTGAGCAGACACATGCACATTTGTGGCCTGCTGGAGGTCATTTTGCAGGGCTCTGGCAGTGCTTCTCCTGCTCCTCCTTGCACAAAGGCAGAGGTAGCGGTCCTGCTGCTGGGTTGTTGCCCTCCTACGGCCTCCTCCACGTCTCCTGATGTACTGGCCTGTCTCCTGGTAGCGCCTCCATGCTCTGGACACTACGCTGACAGACACAGCAAACCTTCTTGCCACAGCTCGCATTGATGTGCCATCCTGGATGAGCTGCACTAGCTGAGCCACTTGTGTGGGTTGTAGACTCCGTCTCATGCTACCACTAGAGTGAAAGCACCGCCACCATTCAAAAGTGACCAAAACATCAGCCAGGAAGCATTGGAACTGAGAAGTGGTCTGTGGTCCCCACCTGCAGAACCACTCCTTTATTGTGGGTGTCTTGTTTATTGCCCATAATTTCCACCTGTTGTCTATTCCATTTGCACAACAGCATGTGAAATTTATTGTCAATCAGTGTTGCTTCCTAAGTGGACAGTTTGATTTCACAGAAGTGTGATTGACTTGGATTTACATTGTGTTGTTTAAGTGTTCCCTTTATTTTTTTGAGAAGTGTATTTACTCCACACACGGAGACGTGTACAAAGCTCTCACTCACACTCTGTTTGGAAAATCTGACCATAATTCTATCCTCCTGATTCCTGCTTACAGACAAAAGCGAAAGCAGAAGTACCAGTGACTCGCTCAATATGGAAGTGGTCAGATGACACAGATGCTAAGCTACAGGACTGTTTTGCTAGCCTGGATTGAAATAGGTTCCGGGATTCATCTGATGGCATTGAGGAGTATACCACATCAGTCACCAGCTTCATCAATAAGTGCATTGATAACGACGTCCCCACAGTGACCGTACGTACATTTCCCAAACAGAAGCCATGGATTACAGGCAGCATCCGCACTGAGCTAAAGGGTAGAGCTGCCACTTTCAAGGACTGAACTCTAACCCTGACGCTTCTAAGAAATCCTGCTATGCCCTCTGACGAAACATCAAACAGGCAAAGCGTAAATATAGGACTAAGATTGAATCCTACGTAAGCGGCTCTGACGCTCTTTGGATGTGACAGGGCTTGCAAACTATTATGGACTACAGAGTGAAGCCCAGCCATGAGCTGCCCAGTGATACGAGCCTACCAGATGAGCTAAATTACGTCTATGCGCGCTTCAAGGCAAGCAATACTGAAGCATGCATGTGAGCTCCAGCTGTTCCAGACCACTATGTGATCATGCTCTCCGTAGCCGACGTGAGTAAGACATTTAAACAGGTCAACATACACAAGGCTGCGGGGCCAGACGGATTACCAGGACGTGTACTCAGAGCATGCGCTGACCAACTGGCAAGTATGTTCACTGAAATGTTCAACCTGTCCTGACCAAGTCTGTAATACCAACATGTTTCAAGCAGACCACCATAGTCCGTGTGCCCAAGAACACAAAGGTAACCTGCCTAAATGACTACCGACACATAGCACTCACGTCTGTAGCCATGAAGTGCTTTAAAAAGGCTGTTCATTGCTCACATCTACACCATCATCCCAGAAACACTAGACCCACCTAATTTGCATACTGCCCAAACAGATCCACAGATGACGTAAACTCTATTGCACTCCCCACTGCCCTGTCCCACTTGGATAAGAGTAACACCTACGTGATACACCTATAACACCTACACCTCCCTCTCCGAGTTGGGCATCTCCGGCGCGGCCCACGCTTGGATTGCGTCCTACCTGACAGGTCGCTCCTACCAGGTGGCGTGGCGAGAATCTGTCTCCGCACCATGCGCTCTCACCACTGGTGTCCCCCAGGGCTCTGTTCTAGGCCCTCTCCTATTCTCGCTATACACCAAGTCACTTGGCTCTGTCATATCCTCACATGGTCTCTCCTATCATTGCTATGCAGATGACACACAATTAATCTTCTCCTTTCCCCCTTCTGATAACCAGGCGGCGAATCACATCTCTGCATGTCTGTCAGACATATCAGTGTGGATGACGGATCACCAGCTCAAGCTGAACCTCGGCAAGACGGAGCTGCTCTTCCTCCCGGGGAAGGACTGCCCGTTCCATGATCTCGCCATCACGGTTGACAACTCCCTTGTGTCCTCCTCCCAGAGTGCTAAGAACCTTGGCGTGATCCTGGACAACACCCTGTCGTTCTCCACTAACATCAAGGCGGTGACCCGATCCTGTAGGTTCATGCTCTACAACATTCGCAGAGTACGACCCTGCCTCACACAGGAAGCGGCGCAGGTCCTAATCCAGGCACTTGTCATCTCCCGTCTGGATTACTGCAACTCGCTGTTGGCTGGGCTCCCTGCCTGTGCCATTAAACCCCTACAACTCATCCAGAACGCCGCAGCCCGTCTGGTGTTCAACCTTCCCGAGTTCTCTCACGTCACCCCGCTCCTCCGCTCTCTCCACTGGCTTCCAGTTGAAGCTCGCATCCGCTACAAGACCATGGTGATTGCCTACGGAGCTGTGAAGGGAACGGCACCTCCTTACCTTCAGGCTCTGATCAGGCCCTACACCCAAACAAGGGCACTGCGTTCATCCACCACTGGCCTGCTGGCCCCCCTACCTCTGAGGAAGCACAGTTCCCGCTCAGCCCAGTCAAAACTGTTCGCTGCTCTGGCACCCCAATGGTGGAACAAGCTCCCTCACGACGCCAGGACAGCGGAGTCAATCACCACCTTCCGGAGACACCTGAAACCCCACCTCTTTAAGGAATACCTAGGATAGGATAAAGTAATCCTTCTAACCCCCCCCCCCCCTTAAAATATTTAGATGCACTATTGTAAAGTGGTTGTTCCACTGGATATCATAAGGTGAATGCACCATTTTGTAAGTCGCTCTGGATAAGAGCGTCTGCTAAATGACTTAAATGTAAATGTAAATGTAAATGTGATAATGCTGTTCATTGACTACAGCTCAGCGTTCAACACCATAGTACCCTCAAAGCTCATCTCTAAGCTGCACCTGGATCCTCGACTTCCTGACGGGCCGACCCCAGGTTGCAAGGGTAGGCAACAACACATATGCCACCCTGATCTTCAATCCGGGACCCCTCAGGGGTGCGTGCTCAGTCCCCTCCTGTACTCCCTGTTCACCCATGACCGCGTGGCCAAGCACGACTACAACACCATCATTAAGTTTGCTGATGACACAACAGTGGTAGGCCTGATCACAGACAATGATGAGACAGCCTATAGGGAGGAGGTCAGAGATCTGGCAGTGTGGTGCCAGGACAACAACCTCTCCCTCAATGTGATCAAGATAAAGGAGATGATCGGGGACTACCGGAGAACGAGGGCCGAACACACCCCCATTCTGATCGACAGGGCTGTAGTGGAGTAGGTCGAGAGCTTCAAGTTCATTGGTGTCCATATCACCAACAATCTATCATGGTCCAAACACACCAAGACAGTCGTGAAGAGTCTTGAAGAGCCACTGCACTCCCGATTGACACAGTGGTCTAAGACACTGCAGCTCAGTGCTAGAGGTGTCACTACAGACCCTGGTTCAATTCCAGGCTGTTTCACAACCGGCTGTAATTGGGAGTCCCATAGGGTGGCACAATTGGCCCGGGTAGGCTGACATTGTAAATAAGAATTTGTTCTTAACTCACTAGTTAAATAAAATATTAAAACAGCAGCTGGCCCACATAGTGACTCTGGCATTTTACATTTTGCTCATCTGAGCTTTCCACTTCTCATCTCTGCGTAAGAAACTAATTACTGCAGCATTTTCAAGATCATTGAGGACACCCATCATATGGTTTTAAAGAGATATCTCCTTTTGATCGACATAGTCCCTTTAGCTCTCTGTTTCTAGGGAACCTTTGTAATCATTCTCCAGAGATGCCACTTTGGCAGTAAGCGAAGCTACCCGTGCTTATAGACTCTTATCAAACTCGAAATCCATTACTTCTCATATTCAGGTCTTACTAAAATTGTTTCTATTCTAAGAAACTGAACTATACTACCAGTATAATGATTAATGATTCAGTTTTATGATAACGTATTTCCATAAACCTGAAACTGAATTCAGCACATAGATGAATGATTTTTTTTTCTCCATTATTCAGTGTTTTGCTGTTCAGTCCATAATATCCTTCCATTTAATGTGCTTTAGTGCTTTGAAGCTAAACAGTGTTGTTGTTTAAACGTCTTATCATCGTAGTCAGTTGATAATTATCTTTCTATAATTACTTCAAGCCCTTGTGACGTTCACAGCAAGAGCTGCTGCCTCTGGGAGATTAGTCAGCACAACAGACTGGGGATGCGTCCCAAATGGCCCATAATTCTCTGGTCAAAAAGTAACGCACTATGTAGGAAACAGGGTGCCATTTGGGAACGCAGGCTGGCTCAATACAGGCAGAACAGAAAGTGTTTGCATATTAGATTAACTAGAATGTGATTACTAGTTGAGGAGGGAAGAGTCCACATAGCCTGGATGTATGTGTGTGTGTGTGTATGTATGTATGTATGTATGTATGTATGTATGTATGTATGTATGTATGTATGTATGTATGTATGTATGTATGTATGTATGTATGTATGTATGTATGTATGTATGTATGTATGTATGTATGTATGTATGTATGTATGTATGTATGTATGTATGTGTGTGTGTGTGTATGTGTGTGTGTGTGTGTGTGTGTGTGTGTGTGTGTGTGTGTGTGTGTGTGTGTGTGTGTGTGTGTGTGTGTGTGTGTGCGTGGACTTGGACTTTTACCAAATAGCGGTATCTTCTGTATTCCACCACTACCTTGTCACAACACAACTGATTGGCTCAAATGCATTAAGAAGGAAATAAATTCCACAAATTAACTTTCAACAAGGCACACCTGTTAATTGAAATGCATTCCAGGTGACTACCTTATGAAGCTGGTTGAGAGAATGCCAAGAGTGTGCAAAGCTGTCATCAAGGCAAAGGGTGGCTATTTGAAGAATCTTAAATACAAAATATATTTAGATTTTTTTAACACTTTTTTGGTAACTACTTGATTCCATATGTGTTATTTCATAGTTTTGATGTCTTCACTATTATGATACAATGTAGAAAATAGTAAAAGAAATGAAGAAAAACCTTTGAATGAGTAGGTGTGTCCAAACGTTTGACTACGTGTGTATACTGTTTTCTTATTAGATAAATCTGCTGGGAGAATCTTCTCTTCTCCAGAGGTTGTTTTGTTAGAAGTTCATAACCCACTAGAGTCGATGAATCTATGTAACATAATAAAGAAATCCCCATCAAAATCCATCCATTTAAGCTAGAGATATTTATCTATTTTTCCATTGGATATGTCTCAATCCACCACATCTGCAGATTTCACACGTCCACATCCCGAAAATCGGTCTTCTCATAAAAACGTCTGTAGCATCCAACCGGTTCAAACTAGAAACGATTATGACTCCCATGAACACCATGGTGTTCTCTGTCTTGCTATGACCCCCACCCGTCTGATGGTAACCGGTAACGGTTTAAAAAATAATATGGAAGTAGGAAGGTCGTTTTGTGACTACCCAAAAAAGGGGTTACATATGTGTAACAAAAACTATATACATATAGAGATATATTTCCTTAGCTTTCTTATATCTCTTAGATATAGGACAAACGCTTCAAAACCTTGTTTCTTATTCATAGTTTTTTTAAACTTTTTGTTGTTGTTGCCATTTATGAATGGGTTATTCAATGTGTTTCGTTGGGCTACAGTAGTAAAGTCCAAATTCATTATTTTATATTGTTTTTAAACCTAAAGGGGTCCTTAAATTCAAAATAGCTAATAGGTTGACCATTTTAAAACAATTCCATATGTCAGCTTAGAATTCAAAAAAAATAATAATTACAGCTGCTTGTTGTTCCAATTTGACCTCATCCTGTAGAATACACCCTTTAGCAAAATATCACTGGACCAGTGGAGGCTGCTGAGGGGAGAACGGATCATAATAAATGTCAAGGAAAGGAGCAAATGGAATGGCATCAAACACCTGGAAACCATGTGTTTCATGTATTTCATACCGTTCCACTGATTCCACTCCAGTCATTTCCACGAGCCCGTCCTCCCCAATTTAAGGTGCTACCAACATCCTGTGCAGTGGACACAGGGTAGCTAATGCTAAAACACATTTAAAGCGACAGCCTCTTCTGCAACTACAGACTTCCTCTTGTGTTCAGCAAAGCATGACTTCATGGTATTAAAGCACAGTGGACTTGTGTGTGGCGTGTTCAGAAGTGTTACAGCTCCAGCTCCAACCCCATCCCCAGTGAGGTGTTGGTTTGTATACCCTTCAGAGTACCACAAAGGACATTTAGCCTGCTCTGCCCAGGAAAAACCATTTGTATTGTCCGCTCCCTGGATTTAATGCATTCATACTTCTTCGTAAACAAATGCCTTTCATTGTTGATGTGTTACATGCATAAGGCTCCCCGGAAGACGTAATGGTTGCACCAATAAGTGTCCCCCTTTAATTAAGATGTGGTGTGTTGCATCGATAAGTGCCCCCCCCCCCCGAAGCAACCAGACTACTTCACATGCAGATGTGGAGGCCAGATTAGGAATATGAGGGTTGGATCAGGCAGGTGAAAGTGTGTGTGTGTGTGTGTGTGTGTGTGTGTGTCTGTGTGTGTCTCTGTGTGTGTTTGTGTGTGTGTGTGTGTGAGAGAGAGAGGTTTAATCAGGAGTGTGTGTGTGTGTGTGTGGGGGGGGGGCATGTGTAGGTGTGTACATGCATAAACATGAAGACCAGTCGTCTTTAATTAGAACATCACAACATGCAGCACAACGATGTCTATAAACCCTGGATATCTGATGCTATGTTTTGCCCAAGGGGAGACTTTGAAGTCAATGGTCGGTCGGCCATATTGTCACTCCTCAGAAAAGCAGTCCTCCATAGGAATGAATGGAAGTCTACATTTCATTTAAATGTTTTAACGACAAAATGTAATTTTGTTTTAGTGGGGACAGTAACATTAGTACTTTCAAAAAATTATACTTTAAGGAAAATCTTTTTACATATATTTTTATTTTATGTTTAGCTCACATGATTTAACAGTATGCATTAAGGTGTCTGTAATAGAATACATGTGGTGTAAACAACTGTAAACAACTGTTAATACATTAATTTCTATGGCTAAATATTCTTTTAAACGGTAGGGGAGAGCCAAGATGGAGGCATGGTGGCTTCAAAAAAGTGCCCCCTTGGCAGTCATCTAGTGTATATATAAATCTTTGATGCATCATGGAGGATCTAGGGCACGTGTCAAACTCATTGCACAGAGGACCGAGTGTCAGCAGGTTTTCACTCTTCCCTTGTACTTAAGTGAAGAATTAAGGTCACTAATTACCCCTCACCTGGTTGTCTAGGTCTTAACTGAAAGGGAAAATACAAAATCCAGCATACACTAGGCCCTCCATGGAATGAGTTTGACTCCCTGCTATAAAGGGAAGAGCTGCTTATACCATGATCAATTCAATCAAACATGCACTTATATTTAGTAAGCAGCCATTCTACAGACTGAGAGTTACAATAGAAATGCCAAAGGGCCAACTTGTTGATATTGTTTGAAATTAAATGTATGAATTACATCACTTAAGCAAAAAAGGCCAATACTTACTACACAATGTTTACTCAGATGAGGAGTCTGGAAAATTCTAACATTACTGTTCCCATGGAGAGCCAGTGGGATTAACATTACTGTTCCCATGGAGAGCCAGTGGGTTTAACATTACTGTTCCCATGGAGAGCCAGTGGGTTTAACATTACTGTTCCCATGGAGAGCCAGTGGGTTTAACATTACTGTTCCCATGGAGAGCCAGTGGGTTTAATATTACTGTTCCCATGGAGAGCCAGTGGGTTTAACATTACTGTTCCCATGGACAGCCAGTGGGTTTTACATTACTGTTCCCATGGAGAGCTATTGGGTTTAACATTACTGTTCCCATGGACAGCCAGTGGGATTAACATTACTGTTCCCATGGACAGCCAGTGGGTTTAACATTACTGTTCCCATGGACAGCCAGTGGGTTTAACATTACTGTTCCCATGGACAGCCAGTGGGTTTAACATTACTGTTCCCATGGACAGCCAGTGGGTTTAACATTACTGTTCCCATGGACAGCCAGTGGGTTTAACATTACTGTTCCCATGGAGAGCCAGTGGGTTTAACATTACTGTTCCCATGGACAGCCAGTGGGATTAACATTACTGTTCCCATGGACAGCCAGTGGGTTTAAAATTACTGTTCCCATGGACAGCCAGTGGGTTTAACATTACTGTTCCCATGGAGAGCCAGTGGGTTTAACATTACTGTTCCGATGGAGAGCCAGTGGGTTTAACGTTACTGTTCCCATGGACAGCCAGTGGGTTTAACATTACTGTTCCCATGGAGAGCCAGTGGGTTTAACATTACTGTTCCCATGGACAGCCAGTGGGTTTTACATTACTGTTCCCATGGAGAGCCAGTGGGTTTAACATTACTGTTCCCATGGACAGCCAGTGGGTTTAACATTACTGTTCCCATGGAGTGCTATTGGGTTTAACATTACTGTTCCCATGGACAGCTAGTGGGATTAACATTACTGTTCCCATGGAGAGCCAGTGGGTTTAACATTACTGTTCCGATGGAGAGCCAGTGGGTTTAACATTACTGTTCCCATGGACAGCTAGTGGGATTAACATTACTGTTCCCATGGAGAGCCAGTGGGTTTAACATTACTGTTCCCATGGACAGCCAGTGAGTTTTACATTACTGTTCCCATGGACAGCCAGTGGGTTTAACATTACTGTTCCCATGGAGAGCCAGTGGGTTTAACATTACTGTTCCGATGGAGAGCCAGTGGGTTTAACGTTACTGTTCCCATGGACAGCCAGTGGGTTTAACATTACTGTTCCCATGGAGAGCCAGTGGGTTTAACATTACTGTTCCCATGGACAGCCAGTGGGTTTTACATTACTGTTCCCATGGAGAGCCAGTGGGTTTAACATTACTGTTCCCATGGACAGCCAGTGGGTTTAACATTACTGTTCCCATGGAGTGCTATTGGGTTTAACATTACTGTTCCCATGGACAGCTAGTGGGATTAACATTACTGTTCCCATGGAGAGCCAGTGGGTTTAACATTACTGTTCCCATGGACAGCCAGTGAGTTTTACATTACTGTTCCCATGGACAGCCAGTGGGTTTAACATTACTGTTCCCATGGACAGCCAGTGGGTTTAACATTACTGTTCCCATGGAGAGCCAGTGGGTTTAACATTACTGTTCCCATGGAGAGCCAGTGGGTTTAACATTACTGTTCCCATGGAGAGCCAGTGGGTTTAACATTACTGTTCCCATGGAGAGCCAGTGGGTTTAACATTACTGTTCCCATGGAGAGCCAGTGGGTTTAATATTACTGTTCCCATGGAGAGACAGTGGGTTTAACATTACTGTTCCCATGGACAGCCAGTTGTTCTGGTGGCAGAGAAAGAAGAGTGACCGTTCAGGTTGTTTGTCTGACGCAGGTGTCTCTCTGTTCAACACCTCACCAGGACATTATTAGAGGTGACTGCCTCTCTTGTCATTTCGGCGATACAGCAGTTTAGTGTGAGCCATCACACCTGGGTTAAAATATTAATCCAACAATTTAAAATACTTTAGCTGTGCTTGTTTGAGCTTTCCCGTTGACATGGAACCACTAAACAAGTCCCACAAATTGCACACCCTGTCCACTGGCATTCCAGGCAGACTAAAGAAAATGTATTTTGAAAGTTTTAAATGGTATTTGAACCCAGGTCTGGGAGTCATCAGCGCGAAGCTTCAGCAATAAACTCTGTTCACCTCCACTCACCTCCTTAGCTTTTGGTTTATAATGAAATACGGTATGGGAATAGGGGACCCAGTCTGTCTGTAGGTTACTTTCAATTATGGCTGGAGTCTTCATTACACTGTAATGTGAGTGTCAGCCAGTGTCGTGGTACATGAGTCCAAAATGGCACCTTATTCCCTAATTTTGTGCACTACTTTCGAACCAAGGCCCATAGGGTTGTAGTGCACTATATAGGGAATATGGTGCCATTTAGTGCACTAGTTTTGAACCAAAAGCCCATTGGTCTGTAGTGCACTATATAGGGAATAGGGTGCCACTTGGAACGTGAGTGTCAGCCAGTGGCCGTCGAGAGACCAGGGACTTCCTTTAATCAGCTAACATGGTTAGCCTGTGTGTTCCAAATCACACTCTATTCCCTATATAGTGAACTACTTTTAACCAGAGCCTTCAGGGTGCCATTTGGGATGCAGTTCAGTGGTGTTCTTTAATAAACGTCTAACAACAACCCTCTCTGATGGATGTTTACATCCTATGGATCCTAAATAGCACCCTATTGCCTTCTATAATGCCCTATGAGCCTTGGTCCAAAGCAGTGTACTGTATATGGAATAGGGTTCCATATGGGTTGCATCTGTTGATAGATGTACACATTTCCTCCAGATTTAAAAAACAGTCTTTAGCTGTTTCAATGTTGTTAAATGGCAGAGCAGAGGATGACCGTCCTAGAGCAAATTGGATTTCATGCTACATTAAATACAGATTTAAAGAATATATCTGTCACGTCCTGACCAGTATAAGGGGTTATTGTTTATTGTAGTTTGGTCAGGACGTGGCAGGGGGTATTTGTTTTATGTGGTTCGGGGTTTAATGGTATATGTATTTATGTAAGAGGGGTGTTTGATTTATGTGTTCCGGGGTTTTTGGGTAATGTTCTTGTTTTGTATTTCTATGGTTTTCTATGTTGTGTATTTCTTTGTGTTGGCCTGGTATGGCTCTCAATCAGGAACAGCTGTACATCGTTGTTGCTGATTGAGAGTCATACTTAGGTAGCCCTGTTTCACCTGTCCCTTTGTGGGAAGTTGTTGTTGTACTGCTGTGTGTTAGCCTGCAACACTGTTCGTTCGATCGTTTTCTTGTTTTGTTTCGTTTGTGTTCAATAAAGTTAAGATGAGCACTCAATCCGCTGCACCTTGGTCCATTACACACGACGACCGTTACAATATCCCTATTACATCCCTTTGCTATATGAATAAAATCTCATGTATTGTCACACTCTGATCTGTTTCACCTGTCTTTGGGATTGTCCCCACCCTCCTCCAGGTGTCGCCCATCTTCCCCATTGTCCCCTGTGTACGGTGGCTTGCGAAAGTATTCACTCCCTATGGCATTTTTCCTATTTTGTTGCCTTACAACCTGGAATTAAAAAGGATTTTTGGAGGGGTTTGTATAATTTGATTTACACAACATGCCTACCACTTTGAAAATACAAAATATTTTTTATTGTGAAACAAACAAGAAATAAGACAAAAAAAACAGAAAACTTCAGCGTGCATAACTATTTACCCCCCCAAAGTCAATACTTTGTAGAGACACATTTTGCAGCAATTACAGCTGCAAGTCTCTTGGGGTATGTCTCTATAAGCTTGGCACATCTAGCCACTGGGATTTTTGCCCATTCTTTAAGGCAAAACTGCTCCAGCTCCTTCAAGTTGGATGGGTTCCACGGATGTACAGCAATTTTTAAGTCATACCTCAGATTCTCAATTGGATTGAGGTCTGGGCTTTGACTAGGCCATTCCAAGACATTTAAATGTTTCCCCTTAATATGGCCGCAAAAAATTCCCCTTTACATAACTTGCCATTTAAAATTGCTCACAGTAGTTTTATTTATCTCGGGGTACATCTTACCTTTTCACCTTACATCTTTTTACCTTACATTTTACCTTTTTGCCTTTTCCAAGCCAACGTTGCTCCTCTTTTTTTGGACAATTTGGAATGCTGGCCTTTGCTACACCTCTCTTCAGTCGCAATAATTAATTCTATTAAAATGAATACTCTCACAAAATTATATTTCTATTCAGTGCCTACCGATTTTTCTTCCCAATACATTTTTCAAAATGATCGACGGCCTAATTCTACCTTTTATATGGGACAAAAAGCCCCCTAGGATACGAAAACAGCTTTTTTCAGAAGCCCAAACCAGACGGCGGTCTAGCTCTACCGGATTTCAGATTCTATTATTGGGCCGCTAACCTTAGGATCATTCAGTACTGGTTGCATAGCAGTGAGATATTCCCACCCCCAATTTGGCTAGAGATGGAGGCCGCCTCGTCTATACAGGCATCATTGTCTTCCCTCGCTCACTCCTCTGTTACAGGCCCTTACTCCTCCTTCACCAAAAAATATATGTGTCAAAACAACATTGAAGATCTGGAATCAATTTAGACGCCACTTTGGGTTTCAGACAACCTCTTCTTTTGCACCGGTAGCCTCAAACCCAGCTTTCCCCCCATCTATGGGTGATGGTGCTTTCTCAACATGGTCTAGTCTCGGTATTAAAAGATTCAGAGATCTCTATATTAACAATACATTTAGTACGTTTGAACAATTATCAGCCAAATTTGGTCTCCCCAGACATCATTACCTTAGGTTCTTACATGTCCGGAGTTACGTCCACAGCATAGATCCCCGATTCCCCCCACTTCCTGGTGAAACAGGAAGGGTGGTTTGACACGTTTCTTATCCCACTTCCTACTCTGAAAAGCACCATGTCAATAATCTATACTGAAATTTGCTCACTACAAACAACCTCATTAAACAATATTAAATCCTCTTGGGAGGAGGAACTGGGTGAGGATATATCTGATGAACTACGGGGAGGGGCTCGCAAAAGGGTACATACCTCTTCTATTTGCGCTTGACACGGTCTCATTCAATGCAAGATTTACAAGGATGTGAACCCTAATTGTGTATGATGTAACCAGTCTCCTGCTAATCATGTACACATGTTTTGGTGTTTCCCATCTCTTGTTGGTTTCTGGAATGACATCTTGAACACACTCTCAGAATTAAGTGGCACACAGATCGAACCAGAACCTTTTATTGCACTTTTTGGTTTTCCTTACCCACAATGCAACTGACCAAAATGAATAAGGATGTAATTGCCTTTGTCCCTTTGTTAGCGAGATGATTAATTTAACTTAGATGGAAATCCTTTGCACCCCCTTTGTAGAAAAAGCCCATGGAGTTGGTGGAATAATCCTTTAATTCATTGCCACTTACTCAGCTGGGCCAGGGGTGCTGAGTAAGGTCAGGTGGAAATGTCCGACACATCTCCACTCCATAAAAGGAGGAAATCACCATCGCCTGATCGCGCTGCTTTCTCTTCCTTCACTCGGTCAAATCCAGAAGTTCTGTGCGTCCATGAATCCACGTAAGTCCACCGACTCTGTTGCCTTTCAACTGAACTATCTGTTGCGATCGGGAGAGTGGGCCATCAGTTGTTGTTTGAAGTTATTATCGCGTGGCTTGGAGTGCACGCTTCAAACATTTTGTCTAATGTGAATGGTCAATGATTCCAGCCAATTATGCAATTGGTATGGTTAATATGTAATGAAATTCCGTGTACACATGATGACACTTGAAAGGATGAAATAAGAAAGTAATTGTTTGTTGAACTGATCGGCTCTGATATCCAACTAATGGCAACTATAGATTGAATAACCGATCACTGTTTGTATTATTCTTTCATGATTTATGATAAATAGTTACGAGCCTAAATTACTCACCGATGATTCCTATTGACTTATTAATGAACTGGATTGTTGAATTCCCTAAATGATGTTCACAATGAATGATTGTTATGATTAGATCTTTGTGATGATGGATTTGATTGGATACACGTTATTCTGTTTCCTTTGTTATGCAGCACAGACTACTCAGTAAATATACCACTGTATGGTTAAAGGAATTCCTGCCTCAGTCTCATCCATTCCTTTGTCACCTGACCCGTGACCACCTGTTCACCCTCACTGTCAGTCATCCTACCTGTCCAGCTACCCACACAGATTCCACTAATCTTTCACCCTTCTCATGCTCTTTGGATTAAATCTGTTTTGAATTGCATAAAGTTGGACAAAATTCAACACACACTCAATGGGTCTATAGACAAATTCTACGCAATGTGGGCTCCCTTCTTTTCTTATGTTAAATGACTACATTTCCCTGCAGTTCCAGAGTGATGTATATTTATATTGGTGATGTAAGAGGCCTGGTATGTGTATACGCGACATCTCGGATGTTAAGGACTGTATTATATGTGCTCGTTGACATGTAACAACCGTATCGATATATATATTTTTTCTTCTCTTTTTATTTTTTATGTTTGTCTCTCTCTTTGTTTTGCTGAATTGTTGTCTTTGACGTTGTTTTATATTACTACCAAATAACTTACAAGTGCAATTATTTTGTAAATGCTGCTGTTAAATTCAATAAACAAAGTTAAAATATATATATATATATATATATATAAACAAGAAACACAAACAGCTCACCGACATGAAACAGCAACAATGACGACTGGGGAAGTAACCAAAGGGAGTGACATATAAAGGGCAGGTAATCAAGGAGGTGATGGAGTCCGGGTGAGTGTCATTATGCACGTAATGTTGGTGACAGGTGTGCACCATAATGAGCAGCCTGGTGACCTAGAGGCCGGAGAGGGAGCACACATGACAAACCACCCGACAGTACCCCCTCCCCGACGTGCGGCTTCAGCCGCAGGATGCTGACAGGGGAACCCGACAAATCAGCTAAGGACCCCCAGGAAGCTCCAGTTCGGACACCCGGACCGACTTCACCTCCAACACCAAAACAAATGTGCGTAATGATGGTGACAGGTGTGCGCCGTAATGAGCAGCCTGGTGACCTAGAGGCCGGAGAGGCAGCACACATGACAGCGTTTTTCCTATTTTGTTGCATTACAACCTGTAATTTAAATGGATTTTTATTTGGATTTCATGTAATGGACATACACAAAATTGTCCAAATTGGTGAAGTGAAAAAAATGTATTTTTTTTTATTAAAAGAAATTACATTCCACGGAGCTGGGCTTCACGGAAGTGTGTCCAGAAAAAAGCCATTGCTTAAAGAAAAAATAAGCAAACAAGTTTGGTGTTCACCAAAAAGCATGTGGGAGATTCCCCAAACATATGGAAGAAGGGACTCTGGTCAGATGAGACTAAAATTTCGATTTTTGGCCATCAAGGAAAACACTATGTCTGGCGCAAACCCAACACCTCTCATCACCCCGAGAATACTATCCCCACAGTGAAGCATGGTGGTGGCAGCATCATGTTGTGGGGATTTTTCATCGGGCAGGGACTGGGAAATTGGTCAGAATTGAAGGAATGATGGATGCCGCTAAATACAGGGAAATTCTTGAGGGAAACCTGTTTCAGTCTTCCAGAGATTTGAGACTGGGACGGAGGTTCACTTTCCAGCAGGACAATGACCCTAAGCATACTGCTAAAGCAACACTCGAGTGGTTTAAGAGGCATCAATTCGCTTTTACTGAGATTCAGTTCATACCCTGATAACTGCTGAAGGATGTGAAAGTGGCAAGGGCAGCATGAACAGAGACAGAAAGGTTGGATGTGTATAATAATAAATCATCTGTATGTAAAGACAGTTTGTGTTCGTGTCTGTATCTGACTATACCTTTGATGAGGGGGTTGAAGCGAAGTCCTATTGCAAGGGGTTCTATGGCAAACAGTAAGGGACTTAAAGGGCAACCCCGGCGTGTCGATCATTCCAAAGGGAAGCAATCTGATTGAGTTGTATTAGTCCTTACAGAGGCTTGAAGTGATGAGTACAGACGTCTTATCCAAGTCATGAATTTGGAGCCAAAGCCGAATTTATTTAGAGTGTAAAAAAGGTATTTCCATTCCACCTGTTCAAACGCTTTCTCCGCATCCAGGGATATAATGGCTTCAGAGGCATTGGCGACAGAAGGACTATATATAATATTAAATAATTGTTGAAGATTTTTAATAAATCCTGTTTGATCCGGAGAGATAATTGATGGGAGGACTGTTTCCAGACGCATTGCCAGCAGTTTGGCTTGAATTTTCATCAACATTTAGCAGGCTAGATGGACAGTATGATACACAGTCAAGAGAGTCTTTGGTTTTTTTTTAAATAAGACAAATGGTTGCCTGAGTGAGAGTCTGTGGGAGAGCAACATTTACAAATGCTTCATTGTACATTTCACTTAGAATAGGGGTTATTTTGGAGAGAAACTTTTTATAAAACTCTGCCGAGTTGCCGTCAGGCCCTGAGCTTCTCCCAGATGGAAGGGATTTGACAGCATTAGACAATTCTTTAACAGTGATCGGCTGCTCTAATTTTTTTACCAAATCCCGTCTGACAGAAGCAACAGCAAGTGTATCCGCTTTACTTTCAGAAGTATATAAAATCCCTTGAACTCATCATCGATCCCCCTACGGTCTAATGATATCCGAGACCATGTACAAATTTTAGGATTCTGGTGTGATGACAATAGTTGACGTAACTTGCGAGCTAATAATCTACGGACTTTATCTCCTTGTTCATAGTAAGTGCTCCTAGACTTGACAAGCAGTTCAGTAACCTGGTCTGTTAATAATGTCTCAAATTCTGCTTGCAAAGTTAAACACTCCTTATAAATATCCGGAGATGGTGAAACAGCATACATTTACATCATTTAGCAGACACTCTTATCCAGAGCGACTTACAGTAGTGAATGCATACATTTCATACACTTTTTTTTCCCCGTACTGGTCCCCCGTGGGAATCGAACCCACAACCCTGGCGTTGCAAACACCATGCTCTACCAACTGAGCCACACGGGACCACATGTCATCTAATTGGGCAATACAACGTATTAAAATAGATAGCCTCTGCCTATTCAGTTTGTTCTCATGTGCGGTGTAGGATAATTTCACCTCTGTACGATCTTTGTCCCCATGTGCAGTTGCAAACCGTAGTCTGGCTTTTTTATGGCGGTTTTGGAGCAATGGCTTCTTCCTTGCTGAGCAGCCTTTCAGGTTATGTCGATATAGGACTCGTTTTACTGTGGATATAGATATTTTTGTACCTGTTTCCTCCAGCATCTTCACAATGTCCTTTGCTGTTGTTCTGGGATTGATTTGCACTTTTTGCACCAAAGCATGTTCATCTCTAGGAGACAGGACGCGTCTCCTTCCTGAGCGGTATGACAGCTGCGTGGTCCCATGGTGTTTATACTTGCATACTATTGTTTGTACAGATGAATGTGGTACCTTCAGGCGTTTGGAAATTGCTCCCAAGGATGAACCAGATTTGTGGAGGTCTACATTCTTTTTCCTGAGGTCTTGGCTCATTTCTTTAGATTTTCCCATGATGTCAAGCAAAGAGGCACTGAGTTTCAAGGTAGGCCTTGAAATACATCCACAGGTACACCTCAAATTTTGACTATTAGCTTATCAGAAGCTTCTAAAGCCATGACATCATTTTCTGGAATTTTCCAAGCGGTTAAAAGGTACAGTCAACTTAGTGTAGGTAAACTTCTGATCCACTGGAATTGTGAGTCAGTGAATTATAAGTGAAATAATCTGTCTGTAAACAATTGTTGGAAAAATTACTTGTGTCATTCACAAAGTAGATGTCCTAACCGACTTGCCAAAACTATAGTTTGTTAACAAGAAATTTGTGGAGTGGTTGAAAAACGAGTTTTAATGACTCCAACCTAAGTGTATGTAAACTTCCGACTTCAACTGTACATACATACATACATACATACATACATGCATATCTGCATTGTATCCCATTATATACCTGTGTTCTCTGTTCGTCTGTTGCCAGTTTGTTTTGTTCCTCAAACCTACCAGTTTTCCTGGTTTTGTCCTTTCTGCCTGCCTTGACCCTGAGCCTGCCTGCCGTCCTGTACCTTTGCCTTCCCGTGTTCGATTTAATAAACTTTTGTTACTTCGACACTGTCTGCACCTGGGTTTTTACCTTCAAACGTGATACGTATAACATATTCATGCTATAAATTATAAGTCGGACACTATTTATACATCATGAAAGTATCAATTCAAGAGTTTATGAGAAAGAAAAATTCTTCAGCGAGAGAGAAGCTTCTGGCAGGATGGTTCTTAAGTGGTAAAATCATGGGTTATTAAAACGACAGAAGAGCTAAATAATCTCTGAGCCATGAGACATGGTGATACAGAGAGGTAGAAAGGCTGGAGGATGATAGAGAGTTAAGTTGAGGCTGTGAGTGCTGTGTAGAGATAATTAAGTACATGTGCAGTGCAGCAGTCAATAAAACGAAAGGCAGTGGGTTCCAGTGCCAATGACTGCTGTGACAGGACATACTGAGAGAATTACAGACATAATGAAACACTGTTAGTGGTGGTGGCTGGTTTGGAACAAAACAAACAAAATCAATAAGTGCCTTTCATTCTATTTAAAGCACAGATACAGAGCAGAGCAGATACAGAGAGGAACAGATACACAGAGGAACAGATACAGAGAGGATCAGATACAGAGAGGAACAGATATACAGAGGAACAGATACAGAAAGGAACAGATTCAGAGAGGAACAGATTCAGAGAGGAACAGATACAGAGAGAAACAGATACATAGAGGAGCAGATACAGAGAGGAACAGATACAGAGAGGAGCAGATACAGAGAGGAACAGATACAGAGAGGAGCAGATACAGAGAGGAGCAGATACAGAGAGGAGCAGATACAGAGAGGAGCAGATACAGAGAGGAACAGATACAGAGAGGAACAGTTACAGACAGAGAGGAACAGATACAGATACAGAGGGACAGATACAGAGAGGAACGGAACAGATACAGAGAGGAACAGATACAGAGAGGAACGGAACAGATACAGAGAGGAACAGATACAGAGGAACGGATACAGAGAGGAACAGATACAGAGGAAAGGATACAGAGAGGAACAGATACAGAGAGGAGCAGATACAGAGATGAGCAGATACAGAGAGGAGCAGATACAGAGAGCAACAGATACAGAGGAACAGATACAGAGTGGAACAGATACAGAGTGGAACAGATACAGAGTGGAACAGATACAGAGTGGAATAGATACAGAGAAACAGATACAGATACAGAGAGGAACAGATACAGAGAGAAACAGATACAGAGAGGAACAGATACAGAGAGGAACAGATACAGATACAGAGGAACAGATACAGAGAGGAACTGATACAGATGAACAGATACAGATGAACAGATATAGAGGAACAGATACAGAGAGAAACAGATACAGAGAGAAACAGATACAGAGAGAAACAGATACAGAGGAACAGATACACAGAGAAACAGATACAGTGAGGAACAGATACAGAGAGGAGCAGATACAGAGAGGAACAGATACAGAGAGAAATAGATACAGTGAGGGACAGATACAGATGAACAGATACAGTGAGGAACAGATACAGAGAGGAGCAGATACAGAGATGAGCAGATACAGATGTACAGATACAGAGTTGAACAGATACAGAGGACCAGATACAGAGATGAGCAGATACAGAGAGGAACAGATACAGAGAGGAACAAATACAGAGAGGAACAGATACAGAGAGGAACAGATACAGAGAGAAATAGATACAGTGAGGGACAGATACAGATGAACAGATACAGTGAGGAACAGATACAGAGTGGAACAGATACAGAGTGGAACTGATATAGAGTGGAACAGATACAGAGGAACAGATACAGAGAGAAACAGATACAGAGAGAAACAGATACAGAGGAACAGATACAGAGGAACAGATACACAGAGAAACAGATACAGAGAGGAACAGATACAGAGAGAAACAGATACAGAGAGGAACAGATACAGAGAGGAACAGATACAGAGAGGAACTGATACAGATGAACAGATACAGATGAACAGATATAGAGGAACAGATACAGAGAGGAACAGATACAGATACAGAGGAACAGATACAGATACAGAGGAACAGATACAGTGAGGAACAGATACAGAGTGGAACAGAACAGATACAGAGAGGAACAGATACAGAGGAACGGATACAGAGAGGAACAGATACAGAGGAACGGATACAGTGAGGAACAGATACAGAGGAAAGGATACAGAGAGGAACAGATACAGAGAGGAACAGATACAGAGATGAGCAGATACAGAGAGGAGCAGATACAGATAGGAACAGATACAGAGGAACAGATACAGAGTGGAACAGATACAGAGTGGAACAGATACAGAGAGGAGCAGATACAGATAGGAACAGATACAGAGTGGAACAGATACAGAGTGGAACAGATACAGAGTGGAACAGATACAGAGTGGAATAGATACAGAGAAACAGATACAGATACAGAGAGGAACAGATACAGAGAGAAACAGATACAGAGGAACAGATACAGAGAGGAACAGATACAGAGAGGAACAGATACAGAGAGGAACAGATACAGATACAGAGAGAAACAGATACACAGAGGAACTGATACAGAGTGGAACTGATACAGAGTGGAACAGATACTGAGGAACAGATACAGAGAGAAACAGATACAGAGAGAAACAGATACAGAGAGAAACAGATACAGAGAGAAACAGATACAGAGGAACAGATACAGAGAGGAACAGATACAGAGGAACAGATACAGAGAGGAACAGATACAGAGAGGAACAGATATACAGAGTGGAACAGATATACAGAGTGGAACAGATACAGAGTGGAACAGATACAGAGTGGAACAGATACAGAGGAACAGATACAGATGAACAGATACAGATGAACAGATACAGAGGGACAGATACAGAGGGACAGATACAGAGGGACAGATACAGAGGAACAGATACAGAGAGGAACAGATACAGAGAGGAACAGATACAGAGAGGAACAAATACAGAGAGGAACAGATACAGAGAGGAACAGATACAGAGTGGAACTGATATAGAGTGGAACAGATACAGAGGAACAGATACAGAGAGAAACAGATACAGAGAGAAACAGATACAGAGGAACAGATACACAGAGAAACAGATACAGAGAGGAACAGATACAGAGAGGAACAGATACAGAGAGGAACAGATACAGAGGAACAGATACAGAGAGGAACAGATACAGAGAGGAACAGATATACAGAGTGGAACAGATATACAGAGTGGAACAGATACAGAGTGGAACAGATACAGAGGAACAGATACAGAGGGACAGATACAGAGGGACAGATACAGAGGAACAGATACAGAGGGACAGATACAGAGGGACAGATACAGAGGAACAGATACAGAGAGGAACAGATACAGATGTACAGATACAGAGTGGAACAGATACAGAGGAACAGATACAGAGAGGAGCAGATACAGAGAGGAACATATATACAGAGTGGAACAGATACAGAGGAACAGAAACAGAGAGGAAGAGATACAGAGAGGAACAGATATACAGAGTGGAACAGATATACAGAGGAACAGATATACAGAGTGGAACAGATACAGAGGAACATATACAGAGAGAAAAAGATACAGTGAGGAACAGATACAGAGAGGAACATTTACAGAGTGGAACAGATACAGAGTGGAACAGATACAGAGTGGAACAGATACAGAGTGGAAGAGATACTGAGTGGAACAGATACAGAGTGGGACAGATACAGAGTGGAACAGATACAGACAGGAACAGATACAGACAGGAACAGATACAGAGGAACAGATACAGAGAGGAACAGATACAGAGTTGAACAGATACAGAGGAACAGATACAGAGAGGAACAGATACAGAGGAACAGATACATCCGGCGCCGAAAGAGATGGCCGCCTCGCTTCGTGTTCCTAGGAAACTATGCAGTATTTCGTTTTTTCATGTGTTATTTCTTACATTGTTACTCCAGCTAATCTTAGGTTTTATTACATACAGTCGGGAGGAACTGTTGGATATAAGAGAAACGTCAAATCACAAACATTACGACCAGGAATACAACTTTCCCGAAGCGGATCCTCTGTTTGGACCACCACCCAGGACAATGGATCGGATCCCAGCCGGCGACCCAAAACAACGACACCGTAGAAGGGGCAGACTGAGCGTTTTTTTGGTCAGGCTCCGTAGACGGGCACATCGCGCACCGCTCCCGAACATACTACTCGCCAATGTCCAGTCTCTTGACAACAAGGTAGACGAAATCCGTGCAAGGGTAGCCTTCCAGAGAGACAATCAGAGACTGTAACGTTCTTTGTTTCACGGAAACATAGCTCACTCGAGACACGCTATCGGAGTCGATACAGCCAGCTGGTTTCTTCACGCATCGCGCCGACAGAAACAAACATCTTTCTGGTAAGAAGAAGGGCGGGGGTGTATGCCTTATCATTAACGAGAGGCGGTGTGATCATAACAACATACAGGAACTCAAGTCCTTTTGTTCACCTGACTTAGAATTCCTCACAATCAAATGCCGACCGCATTATCTACCTAGAGAATTCTCTCCGATTATAATCACAGCTGCATATATCCCCCCCAAGCAGACACATCGATGGCCCTGAACAAACTTCATTTGACTCTATGTAAACTGGAAACCACATATCCTGAGGCTGCATTTATTGTAGCTGGGGATTTTAATAAGGCTAATCTGAAAACAAGGCTCCCCAAATTCTATCAGCATATCGATTGCGCTACCAGGGCGGGCAAAACCCTAGATCATTGTTATTCTAACTTCCACGACACATACAAAGCAATCCCGCGCCCTCCTTTCGGAAAAGTTGACCACGACTCCATTTTGTTGCTTTCAGCCTATAGACAGAAACTAAAACAGGAAATGCCTCTGCCCAGGTCTGTTCAACGCTGGTCCGACCAATCGGATTCCACTCTTCAAGATTGCTTTGATCACATGGACTGGGATATGTTCCGCATTGCGGCGAACAACAACATTGATGAATACGCTGATTCGGTGAGCGGGTTTATTAGCAAGTGCATCGGCGATGTCGTACCCACAGCGTCTATTAAAACATTCTTAAACCAGAAACCGTGGATTGATGGCAGCATTAGCGCAAAACTGAAAGCGCGAACCACTGCTTTTAATCAGGTTAAGGTGACCGGAAACATGACCGAGTACAGACAGTGTAGCTATTCCCTCCACAAGGCAATCAAACAAGCTAAGCGTCAGTATAAAGACAAAGTAGAGTCGCAATTCAACGGCTCAGACATGAGAGGTATGTGGCAGGGTCTACAGTCAATCACGGACTATAAAAGGAAAAACAGCCCCGTCGCGGACCAGGATGTCTTGCTCCCAGACAGACTAAACAACTTCTTTGCTTGCTTTGAGGACAATACAGTGCCACTGACACGGCCCGCTACCAAAACCTGCGGGCTCTCCTTCACTGCAGCTGACGTGAGCAAAACATTTAAAAGTGTCAACCCTTGCAAGGCTGCAGGCCCAGACGGCATCCCCAGCCGCGTCCTCAGAGCATGTGCAGACCAGCTGGCTAGTGTGTTTACGGACATATTCAATCAGTCCTTATCCCAGTCTGCTGTCCCCACATGCTTCAAGAGGGCCAACATTGTTCCTGTTCCCAAGAAAGCTAAGGTAACTGAGCTAAATGACTACAGCCCCGTAGCACTCACATCCGTCATCATGAAGTGCTTTGAGAGACTAGTCAAGGACCATATCACCTCCACCCTACCTGACACCCTAGACCCACTCCAATTTGCTTACTGCCCCAATAGGTCCACAGACGACGCAATCGCAGTCACACTGCACAATTCACACTGCCCTAATCCATCTGGACAAGAGGAATACCTATGTGAGAATGCTGTTCATCGACTTCAGCTCAGCATTTAACACCATAGTACCCTCCAAACTCGTCATCAAGCTCGAGACCCTGGGTCTCGACCCCGCCCTGTGCAACTGGGTCCTTGACTTCCTGACGGGCCGCCCCCAGGTGGTGAGGGTAGGTAACAACATCTCCACCCCGCTGATCCTCAACACTGGGGCCCCACAAAGGTGCGTTCTCAGCCCTTTCCTGTACTCCCTGTACACCCAAGACTGCGTGGCCATGCACGCCTCCAACTCAATCATCAAGTTTGCAGACGACACTACATTGGTAGGCTTGATTACCAACAACGACGAGACAGCCTACAGGGAGGAGGTGATGGCCTTCGGAGTGTGTTGTCAGGAAAATAACCTCTCACTCAACGTCAACAAAACAAAGGAGATGATCGTGGACTTCAGGAAACAGAAGAGGGAGCAGCCCCCTATCCACATCGACGGGACAGTAGTGAAGAGGGTAGAAAGTTTTAAGTTCCTCGGCGTACACATCACAGACAAACTGAAATCGTCCACCCACACAGACAGCGTGGTGAAGAAGGTTCAGCAGCTCCTCTTCAACCTCAGGAGGCTGAAGAAATTTGGCTTGTCACCAAAACCACTCACAAACTTTTACAGATGCACAATCGAGAGCATCCTGTCAGGCTGTATCACCGCCTGGTACGGCAACTGCACCGCCCATAACCGTAAGGCTCTCCAGAGGGTAGTGAGGTCTGCACAACGCATCACCGGGGGCAAACTACCTGCCCTCCAGGACAACCTACACCACCCGATGTCACAGGAAGGCCAAAAAGATCATCAAGGACAACAACCACCTGAACCACTGCCTGTTCACCCCGCTGTCATCCAGAAGGTGAGGTCAGTACAGGTGTATCAAAGCTGGGACCGAGAGACTGAAAAACAGCTTCTATCTCAAGGCCATCAGACTGTTAAACAGCCATCACTAACATTGAGTGGCTGCTGCCAACATACTGACTCAACTCAAGCCACTTTAATAATGGAAAGATTGATGTAATAAATGTATCACTAGCCACTTTAAACAATGCCACTTCATATAATGTTTACATACCCTACATTACTCATCTCATATGTATATACTGTACGCTATACCATCTACTGCATCTTGCCATCTTGATGTAATGTATCACTTGCCACTTTAAACAATGCCACTTTTATATGTTTACATACCCTACATTACTCATCTCATATGTATATAGTGTACTCTATACCATCTACTGCATCTTGCCTATGCCGTTCGGCCATCACTCATCCATATATTTTTTTATGTACACATTCTTATTCATTCCTTTACACTTGTGCGTTTAAGGTAGTTGTTGTGAAATTGTTAGGTTAGATTACTCGTTGGATATTACTGCATTGTCGGAACTAGAAGCACAAGCATTTCACTACACTCGCATTAACATCTGCTAACCATGTGTATGTGACAAAGAACATTTGATTTGATTTGAGATACAGAGAGGTACAGATACAGAGTGGAACAATGAATGGCAAGATTAAGAAGGGTGGTTTGCACATAAAAATAAAATAAACAGAACTCCAGAAAGTCATTTTTTTGTTGTTTTTGATGAATGACAAATCATAAAATGGAATAACTGTCCCAGCCTGTGTACATTCAGTGTTGTTTATTCATAAGAACTCAAATGAATTAAACGTGATCCACAGAAATAATGTTGATAAAACCAGTGTTACCCACTCGGACAGATCAATCACACACAGACACCTCATGTAGCACTGAAACAATTAGGTTATTATTTCTACTGAGTGCAAAGTGTCATTTTTAAACAGTCAGTGCTGCATCACTGGGATTTTCGGGCCCAAAAATCTGTCATGGGTACCTCATTGGTACTCATTCAGCAGGTAGACAATGTGAGAAATCGTTGTACAATCTGTCATGGGTACCTCCTTGGTACTCATTCAGCAGGTAGACAATGTGAGAAATCGTTGTAAAATCTGTCATGGGTACCTCCTTGGTACTCATTCAGCAGGTAGACAATGTGAGAAATCGTTGTAAAATGATGGCAGTTTTATTTACGAAGGGCCTTGGTGTTGCTTTGTGTTGGCTGTGAATAATTTAGCTGGCTGCTTTCTCGGCTGGGGTAGGCTTGCAGTGTGTGTGTGCGGGCGGGTGTGTGTGTGTGTGTGTGTGTGTGTGTGTGTGTGTGTGTGTGTGTGTGTGTGTGTGTGTGTGTGTGTGTGCCAGATCATCCTCAGCAGCCAAGGGCTCCATGGAAAGAGCTGCTTAGTCCCTCTCTAGTTGGAGGAGGAGCTGCTGAGTCCCTCACTACCGGGAGGAGGAGTTGCCGAGTCCCTCTCTAGTTGGAGGAGGAGTTGCCGAGTCCCTCTCTAGTTGGAGGAGGAGTTGCCGAGTCCCTCTCTAGTGGGAGGAGGAGCTGCTGAGTCCCTCTCTAGTGGGAGGAGGAGCTGCTGAGTCCCTCTCTAGTGGGAGGAGGAGCTGCTGAGTCCCTCTCTAGTGGGAGGAGGAGCTGCTGAGTCCCTCACTAGCGGGAGGAGGAGCTGCTGAGTCCCTCACTAGCGGGAGGAGGAGCTGCTGAGTCCCTCTCTAGTGGGAGGAGGAGTTGCTGAGTCCCTCTGTAGTGGGAGGAGGAGCTGCTGAGTCCCTCACTAGCGGGAGGAGGAGCTGCTGAGTCCCTCTCTAGTTGGAGGAGGAGCTGCTGAGTCCCTCTCTAGTTGGAGGAGGAGTTGCTGAGTCCCTCTGTAGTTGGAGGAGGAGCTGCTGAGTCCCTCTCTAGTGGGAGGAGGAGCTGCTGAGTCCCTCTCTAGTGGGAGGAGGAGCTGCTGAGTCCCTCTCTAGTGGGAGGAGGAGCTGCTGAGTCCCTCACTAGCGGGAGGAGGAGCTGCTGAGTCCCTCACTAGCGGGAGGAGGAGCTGCTGAGTCCCTCTCTAGTGGGAGGAGGAGCTGCTGAGTCCCTCTCTAGTTGGAGGAGGAGCTGCTGAGTCCCTCTCTAGTTGGAGGAGGAGCTGCTGAGTCCCTCTCTAGTTGGAGGAGGAGTTGCTGAGTCCCTCTGTAGTTGGAGGAGGAGTTGCTGAGTCCCTCTGTAGTGGGAGGAGGAGCTGCTGAGTCCCTCACTAGCGGGAGGAGGAGCTGCTGAGTCCCTCACTAGCGGGAGGAGGAGCTGCTGAGTCCCTCTCTAGTTGGAGGAGGAGCTGCTGAGTCCCTCTCTAGTTGGAGGAGGAGCTGCTGAGTCCCTCACTAGTTGGAGGAGGAGCTGCTGAGTCCCTCTCTAGTTGGAGGAGGAGTTGCTGAGTCCCTCTGTAGTTGGAGGAGGAGTTGCTGAGTCCCTCACTAGCGGGAGGAGGAGCTGCTGAGTCCCTCTGTAGTGGGAGGAGGAGTTGCTGAGTCCCTCTCTAGTTGGAGGAGGAGTTGCTGAGTCCCTCTGTAGTGGGAGGAGGAGTTACTGAGTCCCTCTCTAGTTGGAGGAGGAGCTGCTGAGTCCCTCTCTAGTTGGAGGAGGAGCTGCTGAGTCCCTCTGTAGTTGGAGGAGGAGTTACTGAGTCCCTCTCTAGTTGGAGGAGGAGTTGCTGAGTCCCTCTCTAGTGGGAGGAGGAGTTGCTGAGTCCCTCTCTAGTTGGAGGAGGAGTTACTGAGTCCCTCTGTAGTTGGAGGAGGAGTTGCTGAGTCCCTCTCTAGTTGGAGGAGGAGTTACTGAGTCCCTCTGTAGTGGGAGGAGGAGTTGCTGAGTCCCTCTCTAGTTGGAGGAGGAGTTACTGAGTCCCTCTGTAGTTGGAGGAGGAGTTGCTGAGTCCCTCTGTAGTGGGAGGAGGAGTTGCTGAATCCCTCTGTAGTGGGAGGAGGAGCTGCTGAGTCCCTCTGTAGTGGGAGGAGGAGCTGCTGAGTCCCCCTCTAATAGGAGGAGGAGCTGCTGAGTCCCCCTCTAATAGGAGGAGGAGCTGCTGAGTCCCCCTCTAATGGGAGGAGGAGCTGCTGAGTCCCTCTGTAGTGGGAGGAGGAGCTGCTGAGTCCCTCACTAGCGGGAGGAGGAGCTGCTGAGTCCCTCTCTAGTGGGAGGAGGAGCTGCTGAGTTCCTCTGTAGTGGGAGGAGGAGCTGCTGTAATAAACAAGCAAATATTTGACTGACCTTTGCTTTCACCCAAAGTTCCCCGTCAAGGAGTTTGGATAGCCAGAGTAAACAACACAACAGAGGCTAAAATACAATATTATTGTCCACTGGGCACGATCAGAAACCTGAAATGCGTTTTAAACGATTTCTTGGTAGTACAGTACTTTAAGAAACCAATAAGAGAATATGAATGTTGGGAGTGGAACATAAATTATATAGTTTATGGTCCTCCCATTGACTGGATATCATTCAACAAAGGTTCTACCTGCTGTGTTAACGTGCAGTCTTGATAGTATTGAGAGTGGAATGACAGTAGAATGATAGCTGAGGGTAGAATGAAAACAGTTTTGGGAAATGTTGCTCAAGGAATTCTGGTACTCAGCCTTAGAGATCTTATCTCAATTGTTTCCTAAGGGACATAATTGTAATTTCTAGGTGCGGATCTTGGTGCTCAGACATTGACCAAGCACACTTCTCTTCTGCTCTGCATCCAGTATCCATTAGATGAATATTTAGTTAGCGGAAGCCTCTTTTTTTATTAAATCAACCATCTTGTTTACGGCTTCTAACATAGTAAAAGAAAAATTGTTTGTTTTTTAAACACAACAATCAAATTCAAATTAATTTCGCTACGTTATTCACAATCAAATTTAAATTGGACAGATTTATTTTCCCTGCCTCAGTCTTTAAATACATGTGAACCAGTATCTCTCTGGGAGTTTTAAACACACACAGACTTCCTTTTGTTTGTTTGGAAACAGTACCTGTCATTGTTAATAGCTCAGGCAGTAGAATTATTGATTGTGATTGATTGTGATTATTGTGTTTGACTCCGGCCAGAGACAGGAAGGGTTGATAATAAATTGACCAGCTATAGGCTTTTGACTAGTGTCTTCCAGTCTAAATGGCAACCTTTCACGGTATAGATTAGTATTGTTCTCTGCATCGATGACATCGACCCCACTCACTCAGCCAAGAGCCTTTCAGCCAGATTATTGGGAGTCAGACAGGTTGTTATTTCAGAATTATTCCATATGAAACCCAGACCAACAAATTTAGATTTTCATGTATTTTAATGCATAAAATGGTCATTTGGAGGAAGGATTGTTGACATATATTGGACATTTGTATCTAAAAGCATTATTAAGAAATATTTATCAAAGTTTTCATATTTACAATAATTTGGATTTCCCCAGGCCTCCTTTAAGACTCGATAATTTTTCATCTGGAAATGCTGCAAAGCAACCATTGGCGTCACATAAAGCTTTACCGCTTGCACTGCAATATGAGTAGTATTTTGATTTCATTAACACTTTTCTTACATTCATTTATTGAATAATATAGCATCTTTGATTTGGCAAACGTTTTAATATATTGTTGAACGTTTTATTATTCGTCGGTGTGACAACAGTATGGCCCTTGGTTGAAGCTCAGTGTGAAATGTATCTCCTTATCATCATATCTAAGAAAATATGACAGCAATGTCGACGAAAATACGCAAATCAACTTGATTGAAGGCACACAGCACATTCCAATCCTCTCCTCATGATCAATCCAACCGTTACCGAGGACCACTATACCAGATTTTTTTAAAGGGTTGTTAGCGTTAGTGTAGTCTTGCCCAAACCTAACATTAGCTCAAATTCTAGACGTCGGATTAAAACAAGACTGCGGCGCCCATAAAGTGACCATTGAACTTAAAAATCGTCAGAATGACTATATTTGTAGGTGCAACAGTTTTTATACAATTTATAATTTATCACTCTTACGTGCCTATTTTTTTGCAAATAAGAACCAAATGAGGTGCTACCTTTTTATACCATATCTGACAATGCTAACATATTTTTTCAGCCGATCTCAAAGTTGGTCCAGCAACTCAGTTGCTCAGCAACAACAGCGCTAGTAGCTAACATTTGCTAACACCAGTCGGATGAAAGGCAAGCAACATGCAAAAGAAGCTATGGAAGGTTTTTCCATATGGCTGAAGTCATCTGTGTAAACAGTTGACCTTGACACTTGCTTGTAATCAGAGCACAAACAAAGAAGCACAAACAATCTAGCAAATGTCCTTGGCTGCTACTGCCAGTTAGCTAGCCAACTAGCCAACATTAGCCAGCAGCTAACGTAGCTAGCTAGCTACAATCCAATGAGAGGCTGTAACATTAGCTGTATGGAGAGATTGTAGCGTATTGGTTATCGTTACCGCCCAGAGGTCAGAAGATAGTTGGTTTGTGTCTTTGATTAGGAATATTGACCATTCATAGTTTTGACACCCCCTCCCAGTCTGGACACACACACACCGGTGCACAAATGCACGCACATTGTGTGCTTATTTTCATGTATTAGATGGCTCCCAAGTAACTTCCACTGAGGTGGATGAGCAGCAGCGCAGGCCCTCTGCTGGCGCAGAACACTGAGCAGTTTGTGTGCCACCTCATGCCTCGCTCTCCGAGCCAACTAACCATGTGACAGTCAAGGCCGAGGTTGAGATGCCTAGAGTGCTGTGTTATGCTGTATTGTTATGCTGTATTATTATGTTGGATACTAATGTTGTATTATTATGTTGGATACTAATGTTGTATTTTTATGTTGTATTTTTATGTTGTATTATTATGTTGTATTATTATGTTGTATTATGTTGTATTATTATGTTGTATTATGTTGTATTATTATGTTGTATTATGTTGTATTATGTGTTATTATGTGTTATTATGTTATGTTATTATGTGTTATTATGTGTTATTGTGTTGTATTATTGTGTTGTATTATTATGTTGTATTATGTTGTATTATGTTGTATTATTATGTTGTATTATTATGTTGTTTTATGTTGTATTATTATGTTGTATTATTATATTGTATTATAATGTTGTATTATGTTGTATTATGTTGTATTATTATGTATTATGTGTTATGTTGTATTATTATGTTGGATACTAATGTTGTATTATTATGTTATATTATTATGTTGTATTATGTGGTATTATGTGTTATTATGTTGTATTATTATGTTGTATTATTATGTTGGATACTAATGTTGTATTATTATGTTGTAGTATGTGTTATTATGTTGTATTATTATGTTGGATACTTATGTTGGATACTAATGTTGTATAATTATGTTGTATACTAATGTTGTATTATTATGTTGTATTATTATGTTGTATTATTATGTTGTATTATTGTCACGACTTTCTTCGTCGGAGGACGATATAGCGAAATCGTCGTCCGAAAAGGTGGACCAATATGCAGCAGAGTTGGTGTTCATTTTCTTAATTTATTAACAAACGTTGAACATGAAAAAACAAGAAAACAATAAGCACGACAAATGACAGTTTTGCAGGATAACAAAACACGCCGTGCAAAAACAATCTCCCACAAATACAAGACAAACACACCCAACTAATATAGGACTTCCAATCAAAGGCAACACCAAACAGCTGCCTTCAATTGGAAGTCCACCCCAATTAACTCAACATAGAAGCACACTCACTAGACTACACATAGAAATACATAAACATAGACCATAACTCAAAACCCGGAAATAATAAATCAAAACGCCCTCCTAACTAACACACCACCCCGAACCACATAAAACAAATACCCTCTGCCATGTCCTGACCAAACTACAATAACATTTAACCCTTATACTGGCCAGGACGTGACAATTATGTTGTATTAAGTGTTATTATGTGTTATTATGTTATGTTATTATGTCTTATTATGTGTTATTGTGTTGTATTATTGTGTTGTATTATTATTGTGTTGTATTATTATGTTGTATTATTATGTTGTTTTATGTTGTATTATGTTGTATTATTATGTTGTATTATTATGTTATTTTATGTTGTATTATTATGTTCTTTTATGTTGTATTTTTATGTTGTATTATTATGTTGTTTTATGTTGTATTATTATGTTGTATTATTATGTTGTAATGATGTTGTATTATTATGTGGGGTTGATACAATTTTCGTAAGGGCAAATGAAGTTTTAAATTGGAAATTACTCAATTTAAGAAGCCTTTTTAAACCTTAAATACACTATAAGTTAGCATTTCCAGCTGTACAGGAAAATTCCTGCAACAACAGGATGGTCAAATTAAGATATGTCAGGTGTTGGGTTTAGGTCGTTACATGACCCCATTCCTTCAGGAGAGCAGGTCCCCACACTTCTTTATAACCACCTGCCCGAACAATGATGTGCCTGGCTGGCTTTGCTGATTGACAACGACCTGCCTGGCACACAACGACCTGGGTCTGACAAACAACAACCTGTCTGAAACAACCACCTGCCTGAACAATGATGTGCCTTACTGAGTGCCTGGCTGAGTGAGTGGGGTCAATGGCATCGATGTGGAGTACAACACTAATCTACACTGTGATAGGTTGCCATTTAAACTGGAACTTTTGATTGGTGTCAGATGTGAGATGGCATCTTTGACGCCATCAGAGAGGCATGTACATATTAGTGGCTTGTTGTTTCAGACAGGTTGTTGTTTGTCAGGCCCAGATCATCGTGCACCAGGCAGGTTGTTGTCTGTCAGCCAGGCCAGCCAGGTCATTGTGTTCCAGGCAGGTTGTTGTCAGTCAGCCAGGCCAGCCAGGTCATTGTGTTCCAGGCAGGTTGTTGTCAGTCCGCCAGGCCAGCCAGGTCATTGTGTTCCAGGCAGGTTGTTGTCAGTCAGCCAGGCCAGCCAGGTCATTGTGTTCCAGGCAGGTTGTTGTCAGTCCGCCAGGCCAGCCAGGTCATTGTGTTCCAGGCAGGTTGTTGTCAGTCAGCCAGGCCAGCCAGGTCATTTGTGAGCCAGGCAGGTTGTTGTCAGTCAGCCAGGCCAGCCAGGTCATTGTGTTCCAGGCAGGTTGTTGTCAGTCAGCCAGGCCAGCCAGGTCATTTGTGAGCCAGGTAGGTCATTGTTTTCGGCAGTTCATTATTTCAGCCAGGTAGTTGTTTGTCAGGCAGGTTGTTAGCTCTAGGTAGGCTGACTCACTGTGTTGGAGAATGGGTAGGTAAGTGTATCAGGTGTCCGTGCCATGCAGGGTAATCATTATCAAGACAAGTGCATGGCAGGGCTGTGCTGTCGTTCGGGCTGAAACACAGACACACACAATGTTGTGCCATTAGGTAATACTGCTAGGCAGATAACAGTGTGATGTGATGTGCTGGGGATGAGGAGGTGGGTGAGCTGGTGGTGGTGAGACTGATCGTTACGCTACCAAACCAAGTGGTGGGGTTGACACACAGACAAAACGAAGGACTGTAGCTTTAATACTGTGGGATGTGGAGGACAAACACAGGACTGTAGCTTTAATACTGTGTGATGTGGAGGACAAACACAGGACTGTAGCTTTAATACTGTGTGATGTGGAGGACAAACACAGGACTGTAGCTTTAATACTGTGTGATGTGGAGGACAAACACAGGACTGTAGCTTTAATACTGTGTGATGTGGAGGACAAACACAGGACTGTAGCTTTAATACTGTGTGATGTGGAGGACAAACACAGGACTGTAGCTTTAATACTGTGTGATGTGGAGGACAAACAGGACTGTAGCTTTAATACTGTATGATGTGGAGGGAGGGTGGTGATGTGGTGCCTGTGAGGTGGATCATTACGCTGCCCACTACATCTAATGGGACTAATTTAATCAACCAGTTGACTCGCCTTCGGGCCCAGGAAAATAGTTCCTCTCGCAAGCAGTCGCCTAGCAACCTCTGATTGGCTAAGGCAAGTAGGCCCAATAGGCATATAGTGAAGAAAGCGGCGAAACCCCGACTACTCCTCTTGATTGAGCCAAAGGATGCTGTGCAGCGCTAATACATATCCCCCCTGGTACACAGAAATAAGGCATTGGGGATTGGTGTCTTGAAGTCCTGTTAAATGATGCAGAATGTACAATGATGCGTCTCCAAAAAAAAAAGAGTAAAATCAATGGGAATATCAGCTGATTAACTAAATACAACTTCTATTCTTCTGTGGAGATCACTTAACATCTCACCCAGGTCTCCCTTGGGAGAGAGGTTTTCTGTCCTCAATGGAACAACCTCGTTAAATAAAGATGACATAAAAATCTAATAAGCATCTTAGGTTAGTTGCAGTAGACTTTTTTACCCCCCCTATTTGTGTGATTTTATGTGTTTGGTTTTGTAGCTTCAGCTTCGGTTCCTAGTTCAGCAGTTTATTGGTGTCATTATGTGGACACAGCTCATTTAGCCAGGCAGCTGGCTGTTTGGAAGGCAGGCTACTGAACAGAAACCTTTGCTGTAGAACCAATTAGCCATAGCAACACGTGAACGGGAGAGAGGGAGAGGGAGAGAGAGATGCAGAGAGAGACAGAAAGAGGCAGAGAGAGATCGAAGGGAGAGCGGCAGAGAGAGAGAGAGTCAGAGAGAGAGAGAGAGAGAGAGAGAGAGAGGGAGAGAGAAAGAGAGAGAGAAGCAGAGAGAGAAAGAGAGAGAGATGCTTAGCAATGTAGAGGGAAGGCGAAGATCAGCTTGGTAATTAAGTAGTGAACTTGGGCAGGTAATTAAGAAGTGAACTTGGGCAGGTAATTAAGTAGTGAACTTGGGCAGATAATTAAATAGTGAACTTGGACAGGTAATTAAGTAGTGAACTTGGACAGGTAATTAAGTAGTGAACTTGAACAGGTAATTAAGTAGTGAACTTGGACAGGTAATTAAGTAGTGAACTTGGACAGGTAATTAAGTAGTGAACTTGGACAGGTAATTAAGTAGTGAACTTGGACAGGTAATTAAGAAGTGAACTTGGGCAGGTAATTAAGTAGTGAACTTGGGCAGGTAATTAAATAGTGAACTTGGACAGGTAATTAAGTAGTGAACTTGGACAGGTAATTAAGTAGTGAACTTGAACAGGTAATTAAGTAGTGAACTTGGACAGGTAATTAAGTAGTGAACTTGGACAGGTAATTAAGTAGTGAACTTGGGCAGGTAATTAAGTAGTGAACTTGGACAGGTAATTAAGTAGTGAACTTGGACAGGTAATTAAGAAGTGAACTTGGACAGGTAATTAAGTAGTGAACTTGGACAGGTAATTAAGTAGTGAACTTGGACAGGTAATTAAGAAGTGAACTTGGACAGGTAATTAAGAAGTGAACTTGGACAGGTAATTAAGTAGTGAACTTGGACAGGTAATTAAGAAGTGAACTTGGACAGGTAATTAAGTAGTGAACTTGGACAGGTAATTAAGAAGTGAACTTGGACAGGTAATTAAGAAGTGAACTTGGACAGGTAATTAAGTAGTGAACTTGGACAGGTAATTAAGTAGTGAACTTGGACAGGTAATTAAGTAGTGAACTTGGACAGGTAATTAAGAAGTGACCTTGGACAGGTAATTAAGTAGTGAACTTGAACAGGTAATTAAGTAGTGAACTTGGACAGGTAATTAAGTAGTGAACTTGGACAGGTAATTAAGTAGTGAACTTGGACAGGTAATTAAGTAGTGAACTTGGACAGGTATTAAGTAGTGAACTTGGACAGGTAATTAAGTAGTGAACTTGGACAGGTAATTAAGGACTGAACTTGGACAGGCAACCACATTATTTCGAAAGTTGTTTATGTTAATTAAACACAGATTAAATTGTTTTATTTCTACATAGCTACTGTCATTATTCATCTGTTAGCGTCCCGTGTGGCTCAGTTGGTAGAGCATGGTGTTTGCAACGCCATGGTTCTGGGTTCAATTCCCACGGGGGACCAGTACGGAAAAAAATAAAATGTATGGAATCTATGCATTCACTACTGTAGATTGCTCTGGATAAGAGTGTCTGCTAAATGACTAAAATGTAGCATAGTCTGAAGGCTTTGCTACTAATGTGTTTTGCTGCTGAGATTTGCTTTACTGCTTTCCAATCTATAGTGAAACATGTTTTTTAACATTCATTTTTGCTATGCCTGGCTTGCCACATTATAAATCTGAAGTTTCTTTAGTTTTTAGGCTTTTTTTGTTGTTGTAATAAATTATGAATTAGATAAACTTGAATGTAACAGTGTTAGGGGAGTTACTGTGAATGTTAATGTGATGTATGGATTCATTGCAACATCATGCAGCCTTCAGGCAAATAGGAAGTATGAACAACAAAAACATGATGATCATTAAAGCATATATTTAAGTCCCCATAAACCTCTTCGTTTGACCTAGTTAGTTCGGCGACATTTTATAAATCGATGATTCAATTATTGAAAGTAATTCTGAAGTTTGAGGTCTACGGCCAATGCAAACGGTGACAACTTAAAAATAATAAGGGGAGAAAATTAATGAATCTGATTTGTTATGACTGCTGAAACTCAGAAAGTTAATCTGAGCTCCGTGAGAATGGAGAAAGGGGGGGTAGTTCTCTTGCCTTCTCTCTGTTGGACTGGTGAGAATGGAGAAAGGGGGGGTAGTTCTCTTGCCTTCTCTCTGTTGGACTGGTGAGAATGGAGAAAGGGGGGGTAGTTCTCTTGCCTTCTCTCATGGACTGGTGAGAATGGAGAAAGGGGGGGTAGTTCTCTTGCCTTCTCTCTGTTGGACTGGTGAGAATGGAGAAAGGGGGGGTAGTTCTCTTGCCTTCTCTCTGTTGGACTGGTGAGAATGGAGAAAGGGGGGGTAGTTCTCTTGCCTTCTCTCTGTTGGACTGGTGAGAATGGAGAAAGGGGGGGTAGTTCTCTTGCCTTCTCTCATGGACTGGTGAGAATGGAGAAAGGGGGGGTACTTCTCTTGCCTTCTCTCTGTTGGACTGGTGAGAATGGAGAAAGGGGGGGTAGTTCTCTTGCCTTCTCTCTGTTGGACTGGTGAGAATGGAGAAAGGGGGGGTACTTCTCTTGCCTTCTCTCTGTTGGACTGGTGAGAATGGAGAAAGGGGGGGGTACTTCTCTTGCCTTCTCTCTGTTGGACTGGTGAGAATGGAGAAAGGGGGGGTAGTTCTCTTGCCTTCTCTCATGGACTGGTGAGAATGGAGAAAGGGGGGGTAGTTCTCTTGCCTTCTCTCTGTTGGACTGGTGAGAATGGAGAAGGGGGGGTACTTCTCTTGCCTTCTCTCTGTTGGACTGGTGAGAATGGAGAAAGGGGGGGTAGTTCTCTTGCCTTCTCTCTGTTGGACTGGTGAGAATGGAGAAGGGGGGGTAGTTCTCTTGCCTTCTCTCTGTTGGACTGGTGAGAATGGAGAAAGGGGGGGGTACTTCTCTTGCCTTCTCTCTGTTGGACTGGTGAGAATGGAGAAAGGGGGGGTAGTTCTCTTGCCTTCTCTCTGTTGGACTGGTGAGAATGGAGAAAGGGGGGGTAGTTCTCTTGCCTTCTCTCTGTTGGACTGGTGAGAATGGAGAAGGGGGGGTAGTTCTCTTGCCTTCTCTCTGTTGGACTGGTGAGAATGGAGAAAGGGGGGGTAGTTCTCTTGCCTTCTCTCTGTTGGACTGGTGAGAATGGAGAAAGGGGGGGTACTTCTCTTGCCTTCTCTCTGTTGGACTGGTGATAATGAAGAAAGGGGGAATCCGTGCGTGGAGAGTTGTCAGCGTGTACATCAGTGTCAGCCGAGCTAGCGAGATTAGGGTTGAATTAACATATTATTATGTTGATCAGAAGGTCTCAGCACTCTCTGGGCTTTCACGGCTAATATGACAGCTTTCAGTGTTCATTTCCCATCTTTCCATTCCTTGTCCATAGACCAATACGAGCCCATCACAATGCCATGAAAGGATCTCTCTTTAAAAAAACAACACCGCATCTGCCAAGATCCCTGAGGTGTCAAACTCTAAATTTCCACATTGTGTTTTATGTTTTCTGCCCAGAAATCCATCCCAGCTCCCAGCTCTCAACACAATAGTGTTGCATCAGACTGTGTTCCTACATAGTGTTGTATCAGACTGTGTTCCTACATAGTGTTGTATCAGACTGTGTATCAGACTGTGTTCCTACATAGTGTTGTATCAGACTGTGTATCAGACTGTGTTCCCACATAGTGTTGTATCAGACTGTGTTCCTACATAGTGTTGCATCAGACTGTGTATAAGACTGTGTATCAGACTGTGTTCCTACATAGTGTTGCATCAGACTGTGTATCAGACTGTGTATCAGACTGTGTTCCTACATAGTGTTGCATCAGACTGTGTATCAGACTGTGTTCCCACATAGTGTTGTATCAGACTGTGATTCTGTTGTGGGAAACCTTTTGGTGACAGAGTACTGTAGCTTTGCTAAATACTCTAAATATAAATTTAACCGGCCAATTAGTAGTTGCTACATCCATTTTTGGACTCAGAAATAGTTATGTACCCTTTGTTTCTTGAAGAATTTAACTTATAAATGCCGCATGAGTTTAGTTCTACTTTTGTACTCCATCAGAACCTCAAAGGTCAGCTTGTTTTACTCCAATCTTTTTAATAAACATGGTATATGTAAATAAACACAATTTAACTTCAAAACATGGTTAAAACTATAAATGTTGATATCATGGATGGTCAGTCCTTGCATCCATAGCTCTGTCTATACATTTGAGAGTGGTAAAATGTCTCCAGCCTCATTCCTCAGATTTTTAACAAAACAGGTGGCGCGATAAACACTTTGTTATTGTTTCAACTACGGACAATGAACACAATTGTATTTATTGATGGCAATTTGAATGCTGATTGGCGGTTTAAATGAGACAGTCAGCTAACAGAGGCAAGGGGCGTGTTCTAAAGATGGTATGTTAGGGCTAAGAATGTTTAATTAGTGTTGCTTCTCAGTTGGTTCCTGCAGTCTAATTTCCTAATTCAGCAGCTCCCTCTATTTCTTCCCTTTGATGAAGCTTGTCCACTGGGCTCCAAACGTGTGATACCAAGTTACAACAGGTTGGTTAGAACTCATTAAGGACATTAACTCAAGCCTGTGGGGAGCCACTGTCAGTGGTGTGGGGTTCTACAATAGTCTGGTCCCAGACCTGTATGAGTGTGTTTGTGTGTGTGTCTGTCTGTGTCTGTGTGTGTGTTTGTGTGTGAGAAAGAGAGAGACCAGTGTGTGTGTTTTTATTTGCACATTTGTTTACATCCCTGTTAGTGAGAATTTCTGCTTTGCCAACATAATACATCCACCTGACAGGTGTGGCATATCAATAAGCTGATTAAACAGCATAATCATTACACAGGAGCAACTTGTGCGGGGGACAGTAAAAGGTCACTCTAAAATGTGAAGTTTTGTCACACAACACAATGCCACAGATGTCTTAAGTTTTGAGGGAGGGTGCAATTGGCATGCTGACTGCAGGAATGTCCACCAGAGCTGTTGAATATTCATTTACCTACCATAAGCCGCTTCCAATGTTGTTTTAGGGAATTTGGCAGTACGTCCAACCGGCCTCACAATCACAGACCATGTGAAACCACGCCAGCCCAGGACCACATCCGGCTTGAGACCAGCGACCGGACAGCTGATAAAACTGTGGGTTTGCACAACCGAATAATTTTTGCACAAACTGTCAGAAAGCGTCTCAGGGGGAAGCTCATCTGCGTGATCGTCATCCTCACCAGGGTCTTGACCTGACTGCAGTTTGGCGTCATAACCGACTTCAGTGGGCAAACGCTCACCTTCGATGGCCACTGGCACGCTGGAGAGGTGTGCTCTTAATGTATGAATCCCGAGATCCTGAGATCCGTTGTCGTGCCATTCATCCGCGCCATCACCTCATGTTTCAGCATGATAATACACAGCCCCATTCATCCGCCACCATCACCTCATGTTTCAGCATGATAATACACAGCTCATTCATCCGCCACCATCACCTCATGTTTCAGCATGATAATGCACAGCGTCATGTCTCAAGGATCTGGTCACAACTCCTGGAAGCTGAAAATGTCACAGTTCTTTCATAGCCTGCATACTCACCAGACATGTCAACCATTGAGCATGTTTGGGATGCTCTTGAACGACAAGTACGACAGCATGTTCCAGTTCCCACCAATAACCAGTAACTTCGCACAGCCATTGAAGAGGAGTGGGACAACATTCCACAGGCCACAATCAACAGCCTGGTCAACTATATGTGAAGGAGATCTGTCGTACTGCATGAGGCAAATGGTGGTCACACCAGATACTGACTGGTTTTCTGATCCACGCCCCTACCTTTATGTTATGATATCTGTGACCAACAGATGCACATCTGCATTCCCAGTCATTTGAAATCCATAGATTAGGGTCTAATGAATTCATTTAAATTGACTGATTTCCTTAAATGAACTGTAACTAAGTAAAATCTTTTAAATTGTTGAACGTTACGTTTATATTTTTGTTCAGTATCTGTATCGAGGGATTGCATATGAAACCCAGACAAAACCAGACCATAATTTGGGGGATTTCCATGCAATTAAATGCATGGAATGATACTTTGGAGGTAAGGATTGTTTACATATATTTAACATTTGTATCTAAAAGCATAATTGAGAAATAATTGAGAAATAATACTAGTTATTAATAATAATAGTTATTAATGATAATAGTTCATAATAATAGCATATTTGTGACATTTTGGCCTTACCCAGGCCCCCTTTAAGACTCCATAATGTTTCATCAGGAAGTGTTGCAAATCAAACATTGGTGTCAAATGAAGCCACTACCACTTGCTCTGTAATATGTGTAGTATTTAGAATTGAAATATATATATATTTTTTTACATTAATTTATGAATATTGAAAAACATTTACATGAATATTGAAAATATATCATCTTTGATTTAGCACATTTTTTCAACATAAGCACCGGAGTGGTATCTCTACTAGTTTTAATGTTATGGCCCATGTTATACAGAGCCATTGGCATAGTAGACAATTTTGACCACAACCTTCCTTTTACTTGAATCATTACACATCCTGCAAATGTTTAGTTATTTTACCTTTATTTAACTAGGCAAGTCAGTTAAGAACAAAATCTTATTTTCAATGATGGCCTACCGAGGAACAGTGGATTAACTGCCTTGTTCAGCGGCAGAACAACAGATTTTTACCTTATCAGCTCGGGGATTTGATCTTGCAACCTTTCAGTTACTTGTCCAATTTACTGTCAGATCTTGCTGCTTGGCTCTGACTCTTAACTCCCCTGGTGTCTGTGCTGTCAGGTCTGGCTGCCTGGCTCTGACTCTAAGTCCCCTGGTGTCTGTGCTGTCAGATCTTGCTGCCTGCCTGGCTCTGACTAACTCCCCTGGTGTCTGTGCTGTCAGATCTTGCTGCCTGGCTGGCTCTGACTCTTAACTCCCCTGGTGTCTGTGCTGTCAGGTCTGGCTGCCTGTCTCTGACTCTTAACTCCCCTGGTGTCTGTGCTGTCAGGTCTGGCTGCCTGGCTGGCTCTGACTCTTAACTCCCCTGGTGTCTGTGCTGTCAGATCTTGCTGCCTGGCTGGTTCTGACTCTAACTCCCCTGGTGTCTGTGCTGTCAGGTCTGGCTGCCTGGCTGGCTCTGACTCTTAACTCCCCTAGTGTCTGTGCTATCAGATCTTGCTGCCTGGCTGGTTCTGACTCTTAACTCCCCTGGTGTCTGTGCTGTCAGGTCTGGCTGCCTGTCTCTGACTCTTAACTCCCCTGGTGTCTGTGCTGTCAGGTATGGCTGCCTGTCTCTGACTCTTAACTCCCCTGGTGTCTGTGCTGTCAGGTCTGGCTGCCTGTCTCTGACTCTTAACTCCCCTGGTGTCTGTGCTGTCAGGTCTGGCTGCCTGTCTCTGACTCTTAACTCCCCTAGTGTCTGTGCTGTCAGGTCTGGCTGCCTGGCTGGCTCTGACTCTTAACTCCCCTAGTGTCTGTGCTGTCAGGTCTGGCTGCCTGTCTCTGACTCTTAACTCCCCTGGTGTCTGTGCTGTCAGGTCTGGCTGCCTGTCTCTGACTCTTAACTCCCCTGGTGTCTGTGCTGTCAGATCTTGCTGCCTGGCTGGTTCTGACTCTTAACTCCCCTGGTGTCTGTGCTGTCAGGTCTGGCTGCCTGGCTGGCTCTGACTCTAACTCCCCTGGTGTCTGTGCTGTCAGATCTTGCTGCCTGGCTGGCTCTGACTAACTCCCCTGGTGTCTGTGCTGTCAGATCTTGCTGCCTGGCTGGCTCTGACTCTTAACTCCCCTGGTGTCTGTGCTGTCAGGTCTGGCTGCCTGTCTCTGACTCTTAACTCCCCTGGTGTCTGTGCTGTCAGATCTTGCTGCCTGGCTGGTTCTGACTCTAACTCCCCTGGTGTCTGTGCTGTCAGGTCTGGCTGCCTGGCTGGCTCTGACTCTTAACTCCCCTAGTGTCTGTGCTATCAGATCTTGCTGCCTGGCTGGTTCTGACTCTTAACTCCCCTGGTGTCTGTGCTGTCAGGTCTGGCTGCCTGTCTCTGACTCTTAACTCCCCTGGTGTCTGTGCTGTCAGGTCTGGCTGCCTGTCTCTGACTCTTAACTCCCCTGGTGTCTGTGCTGTCAGGTCTGGCTGCCTGTCTCTGACTCTTAACTCCCCTGGTGTCTGTGCTGTCAGGTCTGGCTACCTGGCTGGCTCTGACTCTTAACTCCCCTAGTGTCTGTGCTGTCAGATCTTGCTGCCTGGCTGGTTCTGACTCTTAACTCCCCTGGTGTCTGTGCTGTCAGGTCTGGCTGCCTGGCTGGCTCTGACTCTAACTCCCCTGGTGTCTGTGCTGTCAGATCTTGCTGCCTGGCTGGCTATGACTCTAACTCCCCTGGTGTCTGTGCTGTCAGATCTGGCTGCCTGGCTGGCTCTGACTCTTAACTCCCCTAGTGTCTGTGCTGTCAGATCTGGCTGCCTGGCTGGCTCTGACTCTTAACTCCCCTGGTGTCTGTGCTGTCAGGTCTGGCTGCATGGCTGGCTCTGACTCTAACTCCCCTGGTGTCTGTGCTGTCAGATCTTGCTGCCTGCCTGGCTCTGACTAACTCCCCTGGTGTCTGTGCTGTCAGATCTTGCTGCCTGGCTGGCTCTGACTCTTAACTCCCCTGGTGTCTGTGCTGTCAGGTCTGGCTGCCTGTCTCTGACTCTTAACTCCCCTGGTGTCTGTGCTGTCAGGTCTGGCTGCCTGGCTGGCTCTGACTCTTAACTCCCCTGGTGTCTGTGCTGTCAGGTCTGGCTGCATGGCTGGCTCTGACTCTAACTCCCCTGGTGTCTGTGCTGTCAGGTCTGGCTGCCTGTCTCTGACTCTTAACTCCCCTGGTGTCTGTGCTGTCAGGTCTGGCTGCATGGCTGGCTCTGACTCTAACTCCCCTGGTGTCTGTGCTGTCAGATCTGGCTACCTGGCTCCAACTCTGGCTCACCTGGTGTCTGTGCTGCCAGGCCAGGATGCCCTTTAAACAACTCCCTGTAGACTTTAGCTCAGTGAGCAAACACATTCTTGTTGCATCTCCTTAATGTCAATATGCCTTGTCTATTGCTGTTTTAGTTAGTCATTATTGTCTTATTTCACTGTAGATTCTCCTGCCCTGCCCAACATGCCTTAGATAGCCCTTTTGTCCCACACCCACACATGCTGTGACCTCACCTGGCTTAACTGGTGCCTCTAGAGACAAAACCTCTCTCATCGTCACTCAATGCCTAGGTTTACCTCCACTGTACTCACATACCCTTGGCCACCACAAATTCTGAAATTTCCATCCCCAACTACAACATGCCAAAGGGGGCGGAGTTGCAATCTACTGCAGAGATAGCCTGCAGAGTTCTGTCATACTTCCAGGTCTGTGCCCAAACAATTCGAGCTTCTACTTTTAAAAATCTACCTTCCCAGAAATAAGTCTCCCACCGTTGCCACTTGTTATAGACCCCCCTCAGCCCCAGCTGTGCACTGGACACCATATGTGAATTGATTGCCCCCCCATCTATCTTCAGAGTACATACTGTTAGGTGACCTAAACTGGGATATGCTTAACACCCCAGCCGTCCTACAATCTAAGCTAGATGCCCTCAATCTCACACAAATTTTCAAGGAACCTACCAGGTACAACCCTAAATCCGTAACCATGGGCACACTCCAAGATATCATCCTGACCAATTTGCCCTCTAAATACACATCTGCTGTCTTCACATCTGCTGATCTCAGCGATCACAGCCTCATTGCCTGCGTTCGTAATGGGTCCGCGGTCAAACGACCACCCCTCATCACTGTCAAACGCTCCCTAAAACAATGCTGCGAGCAGGCCTTTCTAATCGACCTGGCCTGGGTATCCTGGAAGGATATTGACATCATCCTGTCAGTAGAGGATGCCTGGTTGATCTTTAAAAGTGCTTTCCTCACCATCTTAAATAAGCTTGCCCCATTCAAAAAATGTAGAACTAAGAATAGATATAGCCCTTGGTTCACCCCAGACTTGACTGCCCTTGACCAGCACAAAAGCATCCTGTGGCGTTCTGCGTTAGCATTGAATAGCCCCCGCGATATGCAACTTTTCAGGGAAATCAGGAACCAATATACACAGTCAGTTAGGAAAGCTAAGGCTAGCTTTTTCAAACAGAAATTTGCATCCTTTAGCACTAATTCCAAAAAGTTTTGGGACACTGTAAAGTCCATGGAGAATAAGAGCACCTCCTTCCAGCTGCCCACTGCACTGAGGCTAGGAAACACTGTCACCACCGATAAATCTACGATAATCGATCACTTCAATAAGCATTTTTTTTCGGCTGCCCATGCTTTCCACCTGGCTACCCCTATCCCGGCCAACAGCTCTGCACCCCCCACAGCAACTTGCCCAAGCCCCCCCCCCCCCCCCCCGCTTCTCCTTCACCCAAATCCAGACAGCTGATGTTCTGAAAGAGCTGCAAAAAATGGATCCCTACAAATCAGCTGGGCTAGACAATCTGGACCCTTTCTTTCTAAAATTATCCTCTGAAATTGTTGCAACCCCTATTACTAACTCTCTGAGATCCCCAAAGATTGGAAAGCTGCTGCGGTCATCCCCCTCATCAAAGGGGGAGACACTCTAGACCCAAACTGTTATAGACCTATATTCATCCTGCCCTGCCTTTCTAAAATCTTCAAAAGCCAAGTTATCAAACAGATCACCAACCACTTCGAATCCCACCGTACCTTCTCCACTATGCAATCTGGTTTCCGAGCTGGTCATAGGTGCACCTCAGCCACACTCAAGGTCCTAAACAATATCATAACCGCCATCGATAAAAGACAGTACTGTGCAGCCGTCTTCATCGACCTGGCCGAGGCTTTCGACTCTGTCAATCACCGTATTCTTATCGGCAGACTCAGTAGACTTGGTTTCTCAGATGACTGCCTCGCCTGGTTCACCAACTACTTCTCAGATAGAGTTCAGTGTGTCAAATCGGAGGGCCTGTTGTCCGGACCTCTGGCAGTCTCTATGGGGGTGCCACAGGGTTAAATTCTTGGGCCGACTCTTTTCTCTGTATATATCAATGATGTCGCTCTTGCTGCTGGTGATTCTCTGATGCACCTCTACTCAGACGACACCATTCTGTATACATCTGGCCATCCTTTGGACACTGTGTTAACAAACCTCCAAACGATCTTCAATGCCATACAACACTCCTTCCGTGGCCTCCACCTGCTCTTAAACGCTAGCAAAACCAAACGCATGCTTTTCAACCGTTCGCTGCCCGCACCCGCCCGACTAGCATCACTACTCTGGACGGTTCTGACCTAGAATACATGGACAACTACAAATACCTAGGTGTCTGGCTAGACTGTAAACTCTCCTTCCAGACTCATATCAAACATCTTCAATCCAAAATCAAATCTAGAATCGGCTTTCTATTTCTCAACAAAGCCTCCTTCACTCACGCTGCCAAACTTACCCTAGTAAAACTGACTATCCTACCGATCCTCGACTTCGGCAATGTCATCTACAAAATATCTTCCAATACTCTACTCAGCAAATTGGATGCAGTCTATCACAGTGCCATCCGTTTTGTTACCAAGCGCCTTATACCACCCACCACTGTGCCCTGTATGCTTTGTCGGCTGGCCCTCGCTACATATTCGTCGCCAGACCCACTGGCTCCAGGTCATCTAAGTCTATGCTAGGTAAAGCTCCGCCTTATCTCAGCTCACTGGTCACGATAACAACACCCACCCATAGCACGCGCTCCAGCAGGTATATTTCATTCGTCATCCCCAAAGCCAACACCTCTGTAAATCTGTAAATAGCCCACCCAACTACCTAATTCCCATATTGTTATTTATCTTTTTGCTCTTTTGCACCCCAATATCTCCACTTGCACATCATCATCTGCACATCTTTCACTCCGGTGTTAATGCTAAATCGTAATTATTTCACCTCTATGGCCTATTTATTGCCTTACATTCCCAATCTTCTACAGTTGCACTCACTGTACATAGACTTTTCTATTGTGTTATTGACTGTACGTTTGATTATGTGTAACTCTGTGTTGTTGTTTTTGTTGAACTGCTTTGCTTTATCTTGACCAGGTCGCAGTTGTAAATGAGAACTTGTTCTCAACTGGCCTACCTGGTTAAATAAAGGTGAAATAAAACATAGAAAAAAAATATAATAATAAACACAGGAGATGCAGGTTTAAACCTGGATTAAAACCCCTGTCATTAGGGGTTAGCTAGGTGCTGAGATCTACCAACTACATAATAAAACCTCTGGTCATCTTGGTAGCTAGGGTCTCAGATCTACCAACGACATAATAAAACCTCTGGTCATCTTGTTAGCTAGGGTCTCAGATCTACCAACTACAGTAAAAACCTCTGGTCATCTTGGTAGCTAGGGTCTCAGATCTACCAACTACATAATAAAACCTCTGGTCATCTTGGTAGCTAGGGTCTCAGATCTACCAACTACAGTAAAAACCTCTGGTCATCTTGGTAGCTAGGGTCTCAGATCTACCAACTACATAATAAAACCTCTGGTCATCTTGGTAGCTAGGGTCTCAGATCTACCAACGACATAATAAAACCTCTGGTCATCTTGGTAGCTAGGGTCTCAGATCTACCAACTACATAATAAAACCTCTGGTCATCTTGGTAGCTAGGGTCTCAGATCTACCAACAACAGTAAAAACCTCTGGTCATCTTGGTAGCTAGGGTCTCAGATCTACCAACTACATAATAAAACCTCTGGTCATCTTGGTAGCTAGGGTCTCAGATCTACCAACTACATAATAAAACCTCTGGTCATCTTGGTAGCTAGGGTCTCAGATCTACCAACTACATAATAAATCCTCTGGTCATCTTGGTAGCTAGGGTCTCAGATCTACCAACTACAGTAAAAACCTCTGGTCATCTTGTTAGCTAGGGGCTCAGATCTACCATCTACAGTAAAAACCTCTGGTCATCTTGGTAGCTAGGGTCTGAGATCTACCAATTACAGTAAAATAACATCTGGTCATCTTGGTAGCTAGGGTCTGAGATCTACCAATTACAGTAAAAAACATCTGGTCATCTTGGTAGCTAGGGGCTCAGATCTACCATCTACAGTAAAAACCTCTGGTCATCTTGGTAGCTAGGGTCTGAGATCTACCAATTACAGTAAAATAACATCTGGTCATCTTGGTAGCTAGGGTCTGAGATCTACCAATTACAGTAAAAAACATCTGGTCATCTTGGTAGCTAGGGTCTGAGATCTACCAATTACAGTAAAAAACCTCTGGTCATCTTGGTAGCTAGGGTCTCAGATCTACCAACTACATAATAAAACATCTGGTCATCTTGGTAGCTAGGGACTGAGATCTACCAACTACATAATAAAACATCTGGTCATCTTGGTAGCTAGGGTCTGAGATCTACCAATTACAGTAAAAAAACATCTGGTCATCTTGGTAGCTAGGGTCTGAGATCTACCAATTACAGTAAAAAGCATCTGGTCATCTTGGTAGCTAGGGTCTGAGATCTACCAACGACATAATAAAACCTCTGGTCATCTTGGTAGCTAGGGTCTCAGATCTACCAACTACAGTAAAAACCTCTGGTCATCTTGGTAGCTAGGGTCTCAGATCTACCAACTACATAATAAAACCTCTGGTCATCTTGGTAGCTAGGGTCTCAGATCTACCAACGACATAATAAAACCTCTGGTCATCTTGGTAGCTAGGGTCTCAGATCTACCAACTACATAATAAAACCTCTGGTCATCTTGGTAGCTAGGGTCTCAGATCTACCAACAACAGTAAAAACCTCTGGTCATCTTGGTAGCTAGGGTCTCAGATCTACCAACTACTGTAAAAACCTCTGGTCATCTTGGTAGCTAGGGTCTCAGATCTACCAACTACATAATAAAACCTCTGGTCATCTTGGTAGCTAGGGTCTCAGATCTACCAACTACATAATAAACCTCTGGTCATCTTGGTAGCTAGGGTCTCAGATCTACCAACTACATAATAAATCCTCTGGTCATCTTGGTAGCTAGGGTCTCAGATCTACCAACTACAGTAAAAACCTCTGGTCATCTTGTTAGCTAGGGGCTCAGATCTACCATCTACAGTAAAAACCTCTGGTCATCTTGGTAGCTAGGGTCTGAGATCTACCAATTACAGTAAAATAACATCTGGTCATCTTGGTAGCTAGGGTCTGAGATCTACCAATTACAGTAAAAAACATCTGGTCATCTTGGTAGCTAGGGGCTCAGATCTACCATCTACAGTAAAAACCTCTGGTCATCTTGGTAGCTAGGGTCTCAGATCTACCAATTACAGTAAAATAACATCTGGTCATCTTGGTAGCTAGGGTCTGAGATCTACCAATTACAGTAAAAAACCTCTGGTCATCTTGGTAGCTAGGGTCTCAGATCTACCAACTACATAATAAAACATCTGGTCATCTTGGTAGCTAGGGACTGAGATCTACCAACTACATAATAAAACATCTGGTCATCTTGGTAGCTAGGGTCTGAGATCTACCAATTACAGTAAAAAAACATCTGGTCATCTTGGTAGCTAGGGTCTGAGATCTACCAATTACAGTAAAAAGCATCTGGTCATCTTGGTAGCTAGGGTCTCAGATCTACCAATTACAGTAAAAAAACATCTGGTCATCTTGGTAGCTAGGGTCTGAGATCTACCAATTACATAATAAAACCTCTGGTCATCTTGGTAGCTAGGGTCTGAGATCTACCAATTACAGTAAAAAAACATCTGGTCATCTTGGTAGCTAGGGTCTCAGATCTACCAATTACAGTAAAAAAACATCTGGTCATCTTGGTAGCTACGGTCTGAGATCTACCAATTACAGTAAAAAGCATCTGGTCATCTTGGTAGCTTGGGTCTGAGATCTACCAACTACATAATAAAACATCTGGTCATCTTGGTAGCTAGGGTCTGAGATCTACCAATTACAATATTGATCTGTGTTCATCTTGGTAGCTAGGGACTGAGATCTACCAACTACAATATTGACCTGTGGTCATCTTGGTAACTAGGGGCTCAGATCTACCAACTATAATATTGACCTGTGGCTAGGGAAGCTTTCTAGTGTTGAGTGGTTCGATTTGACCCTTTGGCAAACCCATCGTTAGCAGTGAAATGCTGTATTTTGCTAATATTCATACTCAAGACTCTAGTGAGTTGTAAAATGGGTCTACAAAAGTTTCCAAAAAATTCCCTTTTCTAGTTTTTATAGTCTCCTTATTTTAGTGATAGTATTTTATTTTTTGCCGTACATTGAAGTCTTTGAGGGTGCATTCCCTGAGGTATTCAGAGAAGAACTGCACACAACATATATTATTATTTCTGTATTTAAGTCAGCGTGTCTCGACTTTAAGCTCCTTTTGATTTGGTGATGTTGTTCAATAAACTGAAAAACAATGAATACAATAGAAATCTGCTGACTTCAAAACCCTCTGATGAAGGCGAATCATTTTTTACTTAGATTCATGCAGCATCAGAGTGCTCCCGGATAGTCACCTGGGGGTAAGGAATGACAGTCACCAGTTGAAGTATCCTGGGGTAAGGAATGATAGTCACCAGTTGAAGTATCCTGGGGTAAGGAATGATAGTCACCAGTTAAAGTATCCTGGGGTAAGGAATGATAGTCACCAGTTGAAGTATCCTGGGGTAAGGAATGATAGTCACCAGTTAAAGTATCCTGGGGTAAGGAATGATAGTCACCAGTTGAAGTATCCTGGGGTAAAGAATGATAGTCACCAGTTAAAGTATCCTGGGATAAGGAATGATAGTCACCAGTTGAAGTATCCTGGGGTAAGGAATGATAGTCACCAGTTAAAATATCGTGGGGTAAAGAATGATAGTCACCAGTTAAAATATCCTGGGGTAAGGAATGATAGTGACCAGTTGAAATATGTTTACATTCATTTATGAATATTGAAAAACATTAACATGAATAGTGAAAATATAACATATTTGATTTGGCTACATTTTTTAAAATATATTTTTCAACATAATATACTCTACGGGCACATCAAAATTCCAGAGTGGGATCACTGCTTTGTAGCACTTAAATATGAAACATTATGGAGTCTTCAACAAGGTCTGGCCAAAATGTTATAAATATGCCAAGTGGAGCATGTACCTCCCACCCCCTCTGTCTGAAGCAGAGCCACGTCCATACACTCCTCCTCCTCCCCCACCCTTCCTTCTCCTTCTCCTCCTCTTCCTGTACCTTCTCCTCTTCCTTCTCCAACTCCTCCCCCTCCTCCTCCCCCTCCTCTTCCTTCTCATTCTCCTTCTACTTCTCCTCCTCCTCCCCCTCCCTTCCTTCAACTTCTCTTCCTCTACTTTCTCCTCTTCCTCCCCTCCTCCTCCCCTCCTCCTCTTCCACCACCTTCTCCCCTTCCTTCTCCTCCTCCTCCTTCTCCTCCTCTTCCTCTACCTTCTCCTCTTCCTTCTCCTCCTTCTCCTCCCCCCTCTTCCTTCTCCTCTTCCTTCTCTTCTCTTCTCCCCTTCCTTCTCTTCTCCTCTTCCTCTTCCATCTCCTATTCCTTCTCCTTCTCATCTTTATTTTCCTTCTCATCTTCCTTTTCCTTCTCATCTTCCTTCTCTTCTCCTCTTCCTTCACTTCTCCTATTCCTTCACCTTCAACTCCTCCTCTTCCTGTTCCTTCTCCTCTTCCTTCTTTTCTCCTCATCCTTCTCTTCTCCTCTTCCTCTTCCTTCTCCTCTTCCTTCTCCTTCTCCTCATCCTTCTCCTCTTCCTTCTCTTCTCCTCATCCTTCTCTTCTCATCTTCCTTCTCCCCATCCTTCCCTTCTTCCTTCTTCTTCTCCACTTCCTTCTCTTCTCCTCTTCCTTCTCCTTTTCCTCTTCCTTCTCCTCTTCCTTCTACTCCTCTTCCTTCTCCTCTTCCTTCTCTTCTCCTCTTCCTTCTACTCCTCTTCCTTCTCCTTCTCTTTGTTCTCTTCTCTTCTTCCTTCTCCTCCTCTTCCTTCTCCTTCTCATCTTCCTTCTCCTTCTCATCTTCCTTCTCCTTCTCATCTTCCTTCTCCTTCTCATCTTCCTTCTCCTTCTCATCTTCCTTCTCCTTCTCATCTTCCTTCTCCTTCTCCTACTCCCCTTCTTTCTCTTCTCTTCTTCCTTCTCCTCTTCCTTCTCTTCTCCTCTTCCTTCTCCTTCTCATCTTCCTTCTCCTCTTCCTTCCCTTCTTCCTTCTTCTCCTCCTCCTCTTCCTTCTCCCCTTCCTTCTATTTTCCTCTTGCTTCTCCTCTTCTCCTATTCCTTTTCCTTCTCCTCTTCCTTCTCCTCTTCCTTTTCCTTCTCCTCATCCTTCTCTTCTCCTCTTCCTTCTCTTCCCTTTCTTCTCCTTCTCTTCTTCCTTCTCCTCTTCCTTCTACTTTTCTTTCTCTTCTCTTCTTCCTTCTCCTTTTCTTTCTCTTCTCTTCTTCCTTCTCCTTCTCCTCTTCCTTCCTCTCTTCTCTTCTTCTCTTCTCCTCTCCTTCTCCTCTCCTTCTCCTTCTCCTCTTCCTTCTCCTCTTCCTCTCTGCCTTCCTTCCCTCTCCTCTTCCTTCTCTTCTCTTCTTTCTCTTCTCCTCTTCCTTCTCTTTCTTCTCCTCTTCCTTCTCTTTCTTCTCGTTCTCCTTTTTCTCCTCCTTCTCCTCTTTCTTCTCCTTCTCCTCTTCCTCTTCCTTCTTTCTGTTGTTAAATATTGATGGCTCAATTCAATAACCTTCAGTGGAGTTTTCAAAGCTTCAAAGTGAGTAGATTCTTCTGTCTTTTTTGCCCTCAGAATAAATCCAACCCCTCTATGAAAGATGTGTGAGATTATACAGTACACTGTGTGACCTGTGTACAAGAAGGAGGGTACCTGGGGTGGCAGTGGTTAGAGTGTTGGGCAGGTAACTGAAAGGTTGCTAGATCAAATCCCCAAGCTGACAAGGTAAAATTCTGTTGTTCTGGCCCTGAACAAGGCAGTTAAGCCACTGTTCCTAGGCTGTCATTGTAAATAGGAATTTGTTCTTAACTGACTTTCCTAGTTAAATCAAGGTAAAACATTTTTTTTAAATACCCCTCTTTGCCCTTGTGGAGAACATGACTCATGGTAGACTGTAATAATGGGGTTTTCTGTCTTTCATTTACGTTTGGTGTTACTGTGGTTGAGAATATAATGATACTGTATCTCAGAATGGGTGTAGACTTTATAGATGAAAGACTGGTCTGCTTCAAAACAATTGTTTATATTAGTGAATAAAAACCTTGTAAACGATATTGTCCATAAACTATATTGTCCCTGTCCATAAAGATAAGTTCTGATACTGCTGTATCGGTAAAACATTCCTCCCCGGATCCCTCTCTGATGTAAACTCAGTGTTGCTCCAGAGTTATTAGACTTCCCATTGATCTGCCATACAGATATCACAGAATGATATGGACACAGGAGCGTTTGTTATTTGTTAGTTTTTTTGGGGGAACTTTTTCTCCCCAATTTTGTGATATCCAATTAGTAGTTACAGTCCTGTCCCGTCGCTGCAACTCCAGTATGGACTCGGGAGAGGCGAAGGTCGAGAGCCATGCATCTTCCAAAACACGGCTCTGCCAAGCCGCACTGCTTCTTGACAAACTGCTCGCTTAACCCGGAAGCCATCAGTACCAATGTGTCTGAGGAAACACCGTACAAATAGTGACCGAAGTCAGCGTGCATTGCGACCGGCCTGCCAAAGGAGTCGTTAGAGCGCGATGGGACAAGGACATCCCGGGCCGGCCAAACCCTCCCCTAACCCGGACAACACTAGGCCAATTGTGCGCCGCCTCATGGGTCTCTCAGTCACGACCGGCTGTGACACAGCATGGGATCAAACCCAGGTCTGTAGTGATGCCTCTATGACTGCGAAGTAGTGCCTTAGACCACTGCGCCACTCAGGAGGCCCCCTCCCACCATTACATCACTTTATATCCCTAGAATGTCTGTGTGGTTAAGGGCAACTTACATTTCTCAGCGGGGCAGTCAGAGCTTGGCAGGCAAAATACTTTAATCTTTGAAATAAATCTCAAGGGAACAATAAATATATTTATGAAAAATTCAGAATTATACAGCAGCTTTTTTCTTCAATTAATTATCAAGGAGAGATTTTACATTTCATTTCATGGATCGCCTGAAGTTTGAGAAATATCAGATGATGCTTCCAAAATTGCACCCTATTCCCTAGATAGTGCCCTATTCCCTAGATAGTGAACTATTCCCTAGAGTGTGCCCTATTCCCTAGATAGTGCCCTATTCCCTAGATAGTGCCCCATTCCCTAGATAGTACCCCATTCCCTAGATAGTGCCCTATTCCCTAGATAGTGCCCTATTCCCTAGATATTGCCCTAAACCCTAGATTGTCTCCTTCTTCCTTAGATAGTGCCCTATTCCCTAGATAGTGCCCTATTCCCTAGATAGTGCCCTATTCCCTAGATAGTGCCCTAACCCCTAGATAGTCCCCTTATTCCTTAGATAGTGATCTACTCCCTAGATAGTGAACTATTCCCTAGATAGTGAACTATTCCCTACATAGTGTCCTATTCCCCAGATAGTGTCCTATTCCCTAGATAATGCCCTATACCCTAGATAGTGCCCAATTTCTTAGATAGTGCCCTATTCCCTTGATGGTGCACTACTTTTGATCAGAGCCCTATGAGAATAGGATGTCGTTTGTGACGAAGCCTGAAAGATCTGATTTTGAACTCTTTCTGAGTGGAACAAGAACTAAAAACTCTGCTAGGACAAACTCACTTGATCCAATCTGTGCTATCAGTCATTAAATCTTTGGTTCCCACTGTTCCAGACATGGTGGTAGCTTCGAGACAGTCTTAAACGCCCACACTATTAAAAATCCACTTTTTCGAGCTAAAAGACGATGGCCAGAGCTTACCAATTGTAACGCCCTGTCACGCCCTGACCAGGTGAACTCTTCTATTTTGGTCAGGGTGTGGCATTTCTATAGTTTATTTTCTATGTTTTTGGTATAGCCTTGCTTTGGGGCGTATTTCTATGTTGGGTTCTGTCGATTCCCAATCAGAGACAGCTGTCACTAGTTGCCTCTGATTGGGGAATCATATTTAAGTTCCTTTTCCCCCCACGATGTTTGTGGGTTGTTGTCTCTTTTTGTTGGAGCAGTAGCAATACGTTTATTCTCTGTTTTGACCGTGTTATTTCAGTCTGTAATAAATAACATGAGTTCGCTCCCAGCTGCGCCTTGGTCCACTTCTTCCTTACTGCACGACGATCGTTACACGCCCTGGCCATAGAGAGGGGTTTTTGTTCTTTATTTTGGTTAGGCCAGGGTGTTACATTGGGTGGGCGTTCTATGTTCCTTTTTCTATGTTTTTGTATTTCCTTGTTTTGGGCCGTGTGTGGCTCCCAATCAGGCACAGCTGAAGTTCGTTGTTGCTGATTGGGAGTCACACATAAGGAGCATGTTTTTCCTTTTGGTTTTGTGGGTAATTGTTTCTGTTTAGTGGGTGTCTGTCTAGATCATTTCCTAACAGGACTGTTTGGCTGTCGTGTTTTTGTTCAGTTGTAGTGTTCTCTTTTTGTTCTAATTAAATTTCAAGATGAACACTAACTCCGCTGCACCTTGGTCTACTCTCTCTCCCGACAGCCGTTACACCAATTTGGTATTTTATTAGGATCCCCATTAGCTCTTGCAAAAGCAACAGCTTACTCTTCCTGGGGTCCATACAAACAGGAAACATGACATAATACAGAACATTAATAGACAAGAACAACTCTTAAAAATGGTACACATAGCCTACACACCCACGAGATGGCGCCGATAGAGATGGCAGCTTCGATTCAAGTCTTTAGGAAACTGTGTAGTTTTTTTAATGTATTATTTCTTACATTGTTAGCCCAGAAAACCTTAACCTGTTGGGGCTAGGGGGCAGTATTTTCACGGCTGGATAAAAAAACGTACCCGATTTAATGTGGTTACTAATCCTACCCAGTAACTAGAATATGCATATACTTATTATATATGGATAGAAAACACCCTAAAGTTTCTAAAACTGTTTGAATGGTGTCTGTGAGTATAACAGAACTCATTTGGCAGGCAAAACCCTGAGACATTTTCTGACAGGAAGTGGATACCTGATGTGTTGAATTACCTTTAAGCCTATGCCATTGAAACACACAGGGGTTGATTAATGTTTTGGCACTTCCTATTGCTTCCACTAGATGTCACCAGCCTTTACAAAGTGTTTTGTGTCTTTTACTGTGAGATCTGACCGAACAAGAGCCATGGAACGGTGATGGCCGATTAGACTCTGGCGCGCGAGTTCATGTTGGGTACCCTCGTTCCAATACGTTATAAAAGAGAATGCATTCGTCCACCTTGAATATTATTCATGTTCTGGTTAAAAAAGGCCCTAATGATTTATGCTATACAACGTTTGACATGTTTGAACGAACGTAAATATATTTTTTCCCCTCGTTCATGAAGTGAAGTCCGGCGGGCTTAGATCATGTGCTAACAAGACGGAGATTTTTGGACATAAATGATGAGCTTTTTTGAACAAAACTACATTCGTTATGGACCTGTGATACCTGGAAGTGACATCTGATGAAGAGAATCAAAGGTAATGGATTATTTACATAGTATTTTCGATTTTAGATCTCCCCAACATGGCGGCTAGTCTGTATCGCAACGCGTATTTTTCTGGGCGCAGTGCTGAGATTATTGCAAAGTGTGATTTCCCAGTAAGGTTATTTTTAAATCTGGCAAGTTGATTGCGTTCAAGAGATGTAAATCTATAATTCTTTAAATGACAATATAATATTTTACCAATGTTTTCTAATTTTAATTATTTAATTTGTGGTGCTGACTTGACTGCCGGTTATTGGAGGGAAACGATTTCCTCAACATCAATGCCATAGTAAAACGCTGTTTTTGGATATAAATATGAACTTGATAGAACTAAAAATGCATGCATTGTCTAACATAATGTCCTAGGAGTGTCATCTGATGGAGATTGTAAAAGGTTAGTGCATCATTTTAGCTGGTTTTATGGTTTTGGTGACCCTGTCTTTGAATTGACAAAACATTACACACAGCTATTGTCAATGTACTCTCCTAACATAATCTAACTTTATGCTTTCGCCGTAAAACCTTTTTGAAATCGGACAACGTGGTTAGATTAAGGAGATGTTTATCTTTCAAAGGGTGTAAGATAGTTGTATGTTTGAAAAATTTGAATTTTGACATTTATTTGGTTTCAAATTTGCCGCTCTTGAAATGCACCTGCTGTTGATGGAGTGCACCACAGGGGGGGACGCTAGCGTCCCACCTAGCCCATAGAGGTTAAGTGCTATTAAATACAGCCGGGAAGAACGTTTGGATATCAGAGAGACGTCAACTTACCAGCACAACCAGCACTACGACCAGGAATCCAACTTTCCCAAAGCGGATCCTTTGTCTGCACCTCCCAGGGCATTTGAACTGATTCCAGATGACAACCCAAAACAACATTGCCGAGGAGAGGTATCCTGGAGTGGTCTTCTAGTGAGGCTTCAGATGCATGCACACCACCCACCGCTTCCGAGTATACTACTCGCTAATGTCCAGTCCCTAGTTAACAAAGTCAACAAAATTAGGGCAAGAGTTGCTTTCCAAAGAAATATCCGGGATTGTAACATACTCTGTTTCACGGAAACATGGCTAGCTTGGGACATGCTGTACAGCCTTATTCTAAAATTGATTAAATAGTTCAGTCTACACAATGTCCCATAATGACAAAGAAAAACTGGTTTTTAGAAATCACCCACGATTTTCAATGCATCGCGCCGACAGGAACAAACATCTCTCTGGTAAGAAGAAAGACGGGGGTGTATGTTTCATGATTAACAACTCATGGTGTAATTGTAACAACATACAACGACTCAAGTCCTTTTGTTCACCTGACCTAGAATTCCTCACAATCAAATGCCGACCGTATTATCTCCCAATAGAACTCTCCTCGGTTACCGTCACTGCCGTGTATATGCCCCCGCAAGCAGAAACCAAAACGGCCATCAAGGAACTTCACTGGACTCTATGTAAACTGGAAACCATATATCCTGAGGCTGCATTTATAGTAGCTGGGGATTTTAACAAAGCTAATCTGAGAACAATGCAACCTAAATTCTTTCAGCATATCGATTGCAGTACATGAGCGAGTAACACACTCGACCACTGATACTCTAACTTCCGCGATGCATACAAGGCACTCACCCGCCCTCCTTTTGGTAAATCTGACCATGACTCCATCCTATAGGCAGAAACTAAAACAGGAAGCACCCGTGCTTAGCTATATCCAACGCTGGTCTGACCAATCAGATACCATGCTTAAAGATTGCTTTGATCACGTGGACTTGGATATGTTCCTGGTAGCCTCAGACAATAACATTGGCAAATACGCTGACTCGGTGAGTGAGTTTATAAGGAAGTGTATAGGAGATGTTGTACCCACTGTGACAATTAAAACCTTCCCTAAGCAGAAACCGTGGATTGATGGCAGCATTCGAACAAAACTGAAAGCACTCACCACTGCAATTAATCATGGCAAGGCGACTGGAAATATGACAGAATACAAATAGTGTAATTATTCCCTCTGTAAGGCAATCAAACAAGCAAAGTGTCAGTATAGAGACAAAGTAGAGTCGTAATTCAACGGCTCAAACACGAGACGTATGTGGCAGGGTCTGCAGACAATCACGGATTACAAAAAGAAAACCAGCTCCGTCGCGGACATCGACGTCTTTGCTCCCAGACCAATTAAACAACTTCTTTGTGCTCTTTGAGGACAATACAGTGCCACCGATACGGCCCGCTACCAAAGACTGTGAGCTCTCCTTCACCACGGTTGATGTGAGTAAAACATTTAAGCGTGTTAACCCTCGCAAGGCTGCCGACCCAGACGGCATCCCTAGCTGCGACCTCGGAGCATGCGCAGACCAGCTGGCTGGTGTGTTTACGGACATTTTTAATCAATCCCTATCCCAGTCTGCTGTCCCCACATGCTTCAAGATGACTACCGTTGTAGTCCTCTTCAACCTCAGGAGGTTGAAAAAATGTGGCTTGTCACCAAAAACCCTCACTAACTTTTACAGGTGCTCAATTGAGAGCATCCTGTCGGGCTGTGTCACCGCCTGATATGGCAACTGCACCGCCCACAACTGCAGGGCTCTCCAGAGGGTGGTGCGGTCTGCACAACGCATCACCGGGGGCAAACTATCTGCCCTCCAGGACACCTACAACACCCGATGTTACTGGAAGGCACAAAATACCCAATCCACTACCTGTTCATCCCGCTTCCATCCAGAAGGTGAGGTCAGTACAGGTGCAACAGAGCTGGGACAGAGAGATTGAAAAACAAGGCCATCAGATTGTTAAACAGCCACCACTGGCACAGAGAGGTGGCTGCCTACCTACAGACTTGATATCATTGACCACTTTAATAAATGGAACACAAGTAACTTTAATAATGCCACTTTAAGAATGTTTACTTATCTCGCATTACTCATCTCATATGTATATACTGTATACAGTATCTTTCACTATCTATTCTTTACAATCTATTGCATCTTAGTCGCTCTGTCACTGCTCATCCATATATTTTATACTTATAAATTCTCTTCCTATTACTTTACTAGATTGTGTGTATTAGGTTTTTATTGTGGAATTGTTAGATATTACCTGTTAGATATTGCTGCACTGTCGGATATAGAAGCATAATCATTTCGCTACACATTGCAATAACATCTGCTAACCATGTGTACCAATACAACTTGATTTGATTTGATTTGACATATCAATACATACACGCAATATCTAGGTGAAATATGGGAGAGGCGTTGTGCTGTGAGGTGTTGCTTTATCTGTTTTTTTTTTAAACCAGGTTTACTGTTCATTTGAGCAATATGAGATGGAAGGGAGTTCCGTACAATAATGGCTCTGTATAATACTGTACGCTTTCTTGAATTTGTTCTGGATTTGGGGACAGTGAAAAGACTGCTGGTGGCATGTCTGGTGGGGTAAGTGTGTGTGTCAGAGTTGTGTGTAAGTTGACTATGCAAACGATTTGGAATTTCCAACACATTAATGTGTCTTATAAGAAGAAGAAGTGATGCAGTCAGTCTCTCAACTTTTATCCAAGAGAGACTGGTACGCATAGTATTTAAATTAGCCCTCTGATTACAATGAAGAGCAAGACGTGTCGCTCTCCTCTGGGCCAGCTGCAGCTTAAAAACTTCTTATGGATCAGTGTCCCGTCAAATGGGACAGTTAGTGCTCAATATGCAAAATGTGAACAAAATGTTGTTTTAAACAACAACAACAACAAAATCGGTACATGTAAGTGTCTTATATGTGCAGAAAGCTTAAATTCTTGTTCATCTAACTGCCTTGTCCAATTTACAGTAGCTATTACAGCAGAAAAATACCATGATATTGTTTGAGGAGAGTGCACAACAACAAAACAATTTTTTTACTGCGACAGGTTTGATACGTTCACATCTGAATGTAAATAACTTACTTACATTCTGAAATCTTGCTCTGATTTGTCATCCTAAGGGTCCCAGAGATAAAATGTAGCATAGTTTCGTTTGATAAAATCCTATGAAGGTTCATATTAACAGGTACCAAGGTAATGGCATTCAGCCAACGTTTGGACTCCCTCCACCAGGCCACGAAGCGATTCCTTGTGCATACTGATGGTGTCTCCCTGGGTGGAGATGGCATTGCACAGCTGGTCCGGGTCAGCTGGGTCAGTCATGGCCAGTTCATACTATCAGGTATGAAGGTAAGACCCAGATGCAGACCGTGTCAAAGTAATAATGTTTATTACAGCAACAGAGGTAAAGGTACAGGACGGCAGGCAGGCTCAAGGGCAGGCAGAGTGGTCAGGCGGGTGGGTACAGGGTCAGGACAGGCAAGGGTCAAAAACCAGGAGAACGAGAAAAGAGAGACTGGGGAAAAGCAGGAGCTTATACACAAAAAAGCTGGTTGGCTTGACAAAAAACATGAACTGACAACAGACAAACAGAGAACACAGGTATAAATACACAGTACACAGGGGATAATGGGGAAGATGGGCAACACCTTGAAGGGGGTGGAGACAATCACAAAGACAGGTGAAACAGATCAGGGTGTGACACATACTATGCACGATCGATTTTGTATTTCCACTCGTTCAACTTGCAAAGAAAGAAATCTGTGACAATAGAACGCTAAACGTTGTTTGAACCGGCCAAATTGCATTCGTATTTATTATTCAGACACTCTAAAAATGATCCAGCCTTTGCTATATCATTCTGCATTTAGTATATCCACTGGAAAGCCAATTTTAGCCAGGAAGGTACGCCATCATTGTGCACCGATGACACGGGCGGTGTTCACCTGATTGACGGTATCTTTGTCAAATGACCATCTATCATTTTGAAACCTAGCTAGCTAGATAGCCAATGAGCTGTGCTTTACGAGAGCAGGTGGAAACCCTTTGTGTGAAGAAAACTCTTTCAGCTAATCTCATGCGTATGAGTCAAGTGGCGTTTTGACGTTTACGCAAGAGCATGCCGAAGCATGTTACGCATATCTGTGAGTTACGAAAACAAAGTGTTTTGCAAATTTTGAACTTACAATACGGCTACTAATACTGGAAAATCTAAATCAAAGTCCAGGTATACAGATTTTGGACGATGCCAAAATCTACCGGGAAAGTGTCATAGACTACAGCTAAAGGAGAGGACGCTACATTAGACTGGTATTTATGTATATTGTGGCATACAGCAGGTCAGCCACCAGGGGGAGACTCGTCAAGGCCTGGTGACAGACGGAGTATACATCGCGAGGCGATGTCTCCATCTGCTGGACGTGCCAGGTCTCGACAGGCTCTCCGGCCAGGACTAATTGGGGCTGATTGGGAGTTGGTGAGTAATCAACGGCTGATTGCTCACCAGCTGTACAAGGCCCATAAAGCTGCCAGATGGGCAGCACACAGGGTGGGGGGTGGGGTGGGGGGAGAAAGGACTCCCGTATAGTTGGGGATGGTTGCAGAGGTAACAGGAGGGAGTTCAGTTTTTGATCCCCACAGGATACAGCAAGACCTGGAGCCCAGAAGAGAGGGTCTCATGGGGGAGACCTATTCTTTTCTTTTGAACTATTATTTTAATAAACACATTTGAAACTGAGCTAATCCTACTCTGTCCGTGTCTGATCTGTGTAAACGTTTTGACCCAACCACCTGGTCTGCCACTCTATATCTATATCTATATCTATATCAAAAAAATATATATAACCCCCTAATGAAATATGTGTCTGAATAGCAAACAAGGCACTCGAAAGCCACAACATGTCAAAGTCAACAAACAATACACATTGGGCTCCCGACTGGTGCAGTGGTCTATCACACCTGCTTCGAATCCAGGCTGCATCACATCCGGCCATGATTGGAAGTCCCGTAAGGCGGTGCAAAATTGGCACAGTGTTGCCCGGGGTTTGGCCGGGGTAGGCGTAATTGTAAATACAAATTTGTACTGACTTGCCTTGTTAAATAAAGGTTCATTTAAAAAAAAAGAAATTGGTACACACACTTCTCCACAGTGCTCTCCACTCAATATAATACACGTTTATAGATGTTTATAGATGTGTTGTTGTTTATTTGACGTATTGCTAAAATAAAGGTTCAATAAAATAAGTAATACACTTAAATTCTTATTTAAATAAAAAACCTTCAATAGTGGTAAAGACGGACTTCAAAGAGACCACATTCAAGTCCTCCATCCTCCACTTAGTCTGACTGCTGCTCTCTCTGGCTCCACAACAAACCCCCGCCCGGCCATCTAGAGGTGTGAATACCCAGCCAGCCTACAAGTAGAGGAAGGTAAGTGCTTTACGGCAGAAAGCGATTTGGGACTTGGGACCAGCACCACAATCTCATGTAGAAGGTGTTCTAAATACTGTAATTGTAAATAGTGTGTACATTTAATTTTTTATTACTTTGTTTGTGGTTTGTAGTTTGTTCACTTATGACATTAGATCAGTGTTGGGATGCTAACTTGGCCCTTATCTTAAATATTTCACTTCTGTGTTTGGAGACATTGGATCAGCATTCTTGTCGCGTCTCCTGTTAGTACATTTTATGTAGGGAAGTTAATGATCCATAATGTTTTGACATTCCTGGGAGTGTGCAAACGTGTATTTTTTTTATTAGCATAACATTTTTGCATGTTTTCTATAGTTATATTCTTGAAATTTACCAATTCGGCCACTTGGAGACGACTTGGGTACATTTGGGCAAATCATGATGGACACCTGTGTGACTTCATACTAAATGTGATGTAACTTGCTCATTCTTATCAGTCTGAAACTTTGCACATACACTGTTGCCCTCTTGTGGAGACTTTCTAAATCACCTCAAGCTTCCTAGCTGAATGTGTTTTTCTCTTGCATTTCAAATATGTTTTTTTGTTGTTTTTTTGTATTATCCTTTAACAGATCTAATGTGTTATATTCTCCTACATTAATTTCACATTTCCACAATCTTCAAAGTGTTTCCTTTCAAATGGTATCAACAATACGCATATCCTTGCTTCAGGTCCTGAGTTACAGGCAGTTAGATTAGGGTATGTCATTTTAGGCAAAGATTTAAAAAAAGGGCGGATCCTTAATTAACTAGGTCTTTCTTTGCATCACTTGACCACAAGACTGGAAAATAGTCAAGATAACATTAAACTAGAGCCGGCAGGACTTGCTTTGTGGTGTGTCAAAAAAGCATCTCTTTATTATGAACAGATATCTCCCCATCTTTAAATCCATTGAATCTATATGTTTTGACCATGAAAGTTTGCAATCTGACGTGCTGACCACACTGCCCGCGTCGCGTGCATGAGCTTTGCAAAACAAATGTACACATACATGTTTTTCAATCATTTTCACCCACACTGGGCGTCAACGAGTGTCTGCGTAGCCAGGCTCTATCCCAGCACAAATTAGTTAGCAACATCAAGCTCGCTAGCTAAATTTCCATAAATGTTTAATGCTTTTAAACCTGTCCACAAAGTAATATACTTGGTTCAGAGTTTGTTTTGATATTTCAACCTGTGTGTCCTGATCGCGTCTGGTGTGGGTGGACAAAATCAACATGCGTGCAATGGTGGTCAGCATGTAAGGTAACACCAAGTCATTTAGTCTCCTCAACTTACTCAACAGACACACCCTTCATTACCACATTCAGCTGACGTCTAGAACGTAGGGAATGATTTGTACCAAATACAATGCTCTTAGTTTTTAGAGATGTTCAGGACCAGTTTATTGCTGGCCACTCATTCCAAAATGGACTGCAAGTCTTTGTTAAGGGTTTCAGTGACTTCATTAGCTGTGGTTGCTGATGCGTATATGGTTGAATCATCAGCATACATGGACACATGCTTTGTTTAATGCCAGTGGCAGGTCATTGGTAAAAATAGAAAATAATACAGGGCCTAGAGAGCTACCTACATGTTTAACATTAGAGAAGCTTTTCATTAAAGAAAACCCTCTGTGTTCTATTAGATAGATAGCTCTGAATCCACGATATGGCAGAGGTTGAAAAGCCATAACACATGAGTTCTCAACAACAGGTCATGGTCAATAATATCAAACACTGCACTGAAATCTAACAGTACAGCTCCCACAATCTTCTTATTACCAATTTCTTTCAACCAATCATCAGTCATTTGTGTCAGTGCAGTACATGTTGAGTGCCCTTCTCTATAAGCATGCTGAAAGTCAGTTGTTGATTTGTTTACAGAGGAATAGCATTGTATTTGGTCAAACACCATTTTTTTCACCAGTTTGCTAAGAGCTCGCAGCAAGCTGATAGGTCTGCTGTTAGAACCAGTAAAGGCCACTTTTCCACTCTTGGGTAGCGGAATGACTTTGGCTACCCTCCAGGCCTGAGGACAAAGACTTTCCTCTAGGCTCAGATTAAAGATATGATAGATTGGAGTGGCTATAGAGTCAGCTACCATCCTTAGTAGCTTTCCATCTAAGTTGTCAATGCCAGGAGGAATGTCATTATTGATCGAAAACAATATTTCTCTTCCAAATTAACTTTACAAAGTGTAAATTTACAATGCTTTTCTTTCATAATTTTTTTTTTTATGCATACATATGATGTCTCACTGTTCATTGTTGGCATTTCCTGCCTAAGTTTGACCCCTTTGCCAATGAAGTACTCATTAAAATGATTGGCAACATCAAATGGTTTTGTGATGAATATACCATCTGATTCATGCCCAATGTTGCACAACAATTTAAGTCAATAAGTCATCATTTTAGTCAAAGTATGATATATTTGGGCTTGATGTGACAAATCCGAACTGCCCACTTCGAGCAAATCCATGTGAATGTGTTTTTTTCCCCCATGATATGACATACAAATTATTTTCAGCCTACATTTCATTTCAGGTTTTTATTTCAATAAATCAATCACATTTATAAATCCCTTTTTACATCAGCAGATGTCACAAAGTGCTTATACAGAAACCTATCCTAAAACACCAAAGAGCAAGCAATGCAGGTGTAGAAGCACGGTGGATCGGGAAAAACTCCCTAGAAAGGCTAAAACCTAGAGGAACCAGGCTCCCAGGAGTGGCATGTCCTCCTCTGGCTGTGATGGGTGAAGATTACTAGAGTACATGGTCATTAAGGCCAGATTGTTCTTCAAGATGTTCAAATGTTCATAGATGACCAGCAGGGTCCAAAAATTATCACATTTGGTTGTAGAGGGTGCAACAGGTCAAAACCTCACGAGTGAATGTCAGTTGGCTTTCGTAGCCGAGCATTCATTGGTTGAGAGAGAGAGAGAGAGAGAGAGAGAGAGAGAGAGAGAGAGAGAGAGAGAGAGAGAGAGGGGGTCTGGGATAAGGTAGCACATCCGGTGAGCAGGTCAGAGTTCCACAGCCGCAGGCAGAACAGCAGAAACTGGAGAGAGAGAGAGCATACCTAAGATCACACAGGACACCAGAGAAGACAGGAGAATTACACCAGATATGACAGACTGACCCTAGCCCCCCGGCACATAGACTACTCCAGCAGAGATACTGGGGACTGAGACGGGGAGGGGGGGGGGGGATCGGACGATACCACCGGACAGGGCCAACCAGGAAGGATATAACCCCACCCATTTTTCCGAAGCACACCTCTAGAGGGATATCAACAGACCACTAACTTCCTACCCTGAGACAAGGCGGAGTATAGCCCACAAAGATCTTCCTGTCCGGAATTGCGCCCAAGGGGGCGCAAGGCCGGACAGGAAGATAACGTCAGTGACTCAACCCACTCAAGTCGAGTATAGTAAAACATATCCTGGTAAGAGATGATGCAGCCCTCCTAGGGACAGCATGGGAGAGCACTAGCACCCAGTGACTCAGCCCCCGTAATAGGGTCAGAAACAGAGAATCCCAGTGGAGACAGGGGAACCGACCAGGCAAAGACAAAAAGGGTGGTGCGTCACTCCAGTGCTTTGACGTTCGCCTTCGCACACTCAATCATTGGACCTACCGAATAAATTATTCTTCAGTAAAGACTTAGAGGTTGAGACCGAGTCTGCTTCTCTCATATGGATCTGGAGACCATGAAATAAAAATTTTGCCCTGCATCCAGCAGTTTTCTTAGTAATTCTAGGAAAAATAAGGAGGTCTGCATCTTCTGGCCTTAGCGTACCTGAAGGTATGTACGGCAGGACCAAATCGGAGAGATTGGTAGGAGCAAGCCCATGTAATGCTTTGTAGGTTATCAGTAAAACCTTGAAATCCGCCCTAGCCTTAACAGGAAGCCAGTGTAGAGAGGCTAGCACTGGAGTAATATGATTCTAGTCAAGATTCTAGCAGCCGTATTTAGCACTAGCTGAAGTTTATTTAGTGTTTTATCCGGGTAGCCGGAGAGTAGAGCATTGCAGTAGTCTAATCTTAAAGTGACAAAAATATGGATTAGCTTTACTGCATAATTTTTTAAACAAAACATTTCAGATTTTTTGCAATGTTACTTAGATGGAAAAAAGCTGCTCTTGAAATATTTTTGATATTTTCGTCAAATGAAAGATCAGTGTCCAGACTTATGCTGAGGTCCTTCGCAGTTATATTTTGGATGACTGTACAACCATTGAGATTAAACCTCTTACATCTAGACGTTCCGCTAGCGGAACACCTGCTCCAATATCCAATGATGGGCATGGCGCGAAATACAAATTCCTCTAAAATCCGAAAACTTCCATTTTTCAAACATATGACTATTTTACAGCATTTTACAGACAAGACTCTCGTTGATCTAACCACACTGTCCGATTTCAAAAAGGCTTTACAGCGAAAGCAAAACATTAGATTATGTCAGCAGAGTACCCAGCCAGAAATAATCAGACACCCATTTTTCAAGCTAGCATATAATGTCACAAAAACCCAGAAGACAGCTAAATGCAGCACTAACCTTTGATGATCTTCATCAATGACACACCTAGGACATTATGTTATACAATACATGCATGTTTTGTTCAATCAAGTTCATATTTATATCAAAAAACAGCTTCTTACATTAGCATGTGACGTTCAGAACTAGCATACCCCCCGCAAACTTCCGGCGAATTCACTAACAATTTACTAAATTACTCATGATAAACGTTCACAAAAGGCATAACAATTATTTTAAGAATTATAGATACAGAACTCCTCTATGCACTCGATATGTCCGATTTTAAAATAGCTTTTTGGTGAAAGCACATTTTGCAATATTCTAAGTACATAGCCCAGCCATCACGGGCTAGCTATTTAGACACCCGGCAAGTTTAGCCTTCACCAAAATCAGATTTACTATTACAAAAGTTTGATTACCTTTTGTTGTCTTCGTCAGAATGCACTCCCAGGACTGCTACTTCAATAACAAATGTTGGTTTGGTCCAAAATAATCCATCGTTATATCCGAATAGCGGCGTTTTGTTCGTGCGTTCCAGAAACTATCCGAAATGGTAAATCAGGTAAATCAGCATTTCGTGACAAAAAAATTCTAAATATTCCATTACCGTACTTCGAAGCATGTCAACCGCTGTTTAAAATCAATTTTTATGCAATTTATCTCGTAAAAAAGCGATAATATTCCGACCGGGAATCTCCTTTTCGGTAAACAGAGGAAAAAACACAAAGACGGGGGCTGCCAGTGCACGCGCCTAAGCCCACAGTCCCTTGATCGGCCACTTGAGAAAGGCGATAATGTGTTTCAGCCTGGGGCTGGAATGACGACAATCAGGTTTTTCTCGGGCTCTGAGAGCCTATTGGAGCCGTGGGAAGTGTCACGTTACCGCAGAGATCCTTTGTAATGGAATGAGATGTCAAAGAAAGACAATAAATGGTCAGACAGGCCACTTCCTGTAAAGGAATCTCTCAGGTTTTGACCTGCCATTTGAGTTCTGTTATACTCACAGACACCATTCAAACAGTTTTAGAAACTTTGGAGTGTTTTCTATCCAAAGCAAAAAAATATATGCATATTCTAGTTTCTGGGCAGGAGTAATAATCAGATTAAATCGGGTACGTTTTTTATCCAGCCGTGAAAATACTGCCCCTAGCCATAACAGGTTAATTGTCAGATCCAACAGAAGATCTATTTGTTTCTTGGGACCTAGAACTAGCATCTCTGTTTTGTCCAACAGTTTAAAAGTAAAAAAACTGTTGCCATCCACCTCCTTAGGTCTGAAAAGCAGGTTTCCAAAGTAGGCAATTTTGGGGATTCACCAAGTTTCATCCAAATGTACAACTGTGTGTCATCTGCATAGGATTGAAAGTCACCAAGACTTAGTGGTCCTAAAACGGAACCTTGAGGAACACTGAAACTTACCATTGATTTATCAGAGGACAAACCATCCAGAGAGACAAACTGATATCTTTCCGACAGATAAAATCTAAACCAGGCAAGAACTTATCCACGTAGACCAATTTGGGTTTCCAAATGTAATGGTTTGACAGCATTAAAAGGTAATTTACCACCTTCACGAGTCCAGTCTCAGTATGATGGGGTCTAAAACCAGACTGAAGCGTTTGGTTTACATCATTTGTCTTCAGGAAGGCAGTGACTTGGAGGGGGGGGGGGGGCAAGGTTTGGCTTTTTAAAAAGAGGCTTTCGAGGGTCCAGCAGCTGGAAGGCTTAGAGGCCATGACTATTAGTGTGAATGTGTCAACAGAATAAAAAAACTCAGGACAACTGAGTTTTGGGAAATACGCATGTTCCAAAGAGGAGTCTAATTTGCTTTCTAATTATCATGATCTCATCTTCGAAGACGTTCATGAATTCATCACTGCTGAAGTGAAGGCCATCCTCACTTGGGGAATGCTGCTTTTTACTTAGCTTTGCAACAGTATCAAAAATACATTTTGGATTATTTTTTATTCTCCTCAATCAGAATGGAAAAGTAGGCTGATCAAATAGCAATGAGGGCTTTTCAATATGGCACAGTACTGTCTTTCCAAGCTAGTCAAAAGACTTCCAATTTGGTGGAGCGTCATTTCTGTTCCAGTTTTCTGTAGGCTTGTTTCAGGGCTCTGATATTTTATGTATATCTTGTTTCTTGTGACAAATGTTTTTAGCAGTGTGACTGCATCTAGGATATTACGCAAAGTTAACTTTAAACCCTGATACTCCGACTTCCTTGGGTAGTTGGAAGGAGTCTGGAAGGGCATCTTAGAATCTTTGCATTGTCCAAGAATTTATAATGCACCTCTTGATAATCCTTGGTTGGGGTCTGAGAGAATTATTTGTTGTGATTGCAAACATAATAAAATGGTGGTGCGATAGTCCCGGATTATGAGGAAAATCATTTAGATCTACTACATCCACAGAACAAAACTAGATCCTTGGCATGACTTGGGCAATGCGTAGGTCCTGAGACATGTTGGATGAAACAAACTGAGTTGATGATTGCTCCGAAAGTCTGTACTTCTCCATGTGAATGTTGAAGTCACCTAAAATGTGAATATTATCTGCCACAAGGTCTGATAGGAATTCAGGGATCTCAGTGAGGAACACTGTACATGGCCCAGGTTGTCTGTAAACAATAGCTGTAAAAAGTGATTGATTAGGCTGCATAGATTTCATGACTAGAACCTCAAAAGACGAAAACAGTCTATTTTTTTTCTCCTCCGTGAATTAAAATTTGCTTTCATAAATGTTAGTAACACCTCCACCTTTACGCGATGCTTGGGGGATATGGTCACTAGTGTTACCAGAAGGAGAGGCCTCATTTAAAGTATTAAATTCATCAGGCTTGAGACATGACTCCAACTTGTCTCAAGTTGCTTAGTGGAGAAAACCAGATGAATGTTTCTACCGACTGAGCGACACCGGTTGAATATACCTACTGCATTTCTTTCCAGAAGCCGTGAGAAAATTGTCCGGCTGTGGGTGCAGGGGGATTAACACTACTCGTTTCAAGTTCACATTTTTAATGTCACATGCACAAGTACAGTGAAATGCCTTTTTTGCAAACTCAAAACCCAACAATGCAGTAATCAATAACAATGTATTACTTGTAATCAATAACAATGTATTACTTGAAAAAATAAGAAGAAGAAATATGGATTTACTGGTGACGCACTTTTTAATCCTTTCCTTACATTGACCTTGCTTTACGATTGCGTCTGAAGCCGGGCTTGCAACTCGGCTATCCTCACCTTAAGGCAATAGTTCTACAGTATATTACGAGTGCAGCGACTGGCAAGAGAAGGCATTATGTTACTTAGCTTTTTCGGCTGCAGGAGGTCCTGCAGATCCATGCCAGATAAAACGTATGGGGTGAAAAAGTTTAATGAAAAAAAAAAGTTGAAAAACTAAGACAGTAGTAAACTTGTTAAATACAGAGTTCTATTAAAACAGTTATTGAAAGTAAAAAGAGAGAAAATTTGGCAGGTAGCCAAGTAGCAACAAAAAGACAATGCGGAAGAGTGCTACCACATACATGTACCAGCATGGCATTGGAAACCCTCTTTGATGTCAAGTCCCCTATTTAGGGGACCTACGTGGTTCTGGTACCAGTTCTGACCGACATTTTTGCCTATAAATCGATCTGTGGACAACGTAAATCGAAATGACTCAATGCATTGAGCGGTAGACCTGATTGCCATGGACACAGGAGTATGTCTTGCTTGCCTGTGTGAAGCAGGATGTGAAGTCCGACACCACTTGAAGCTGGGATGTCCCTCCTACCATTTCATTTGCTCTTCTGACTGTCCATCAACTCCAGGCTGAACACTATGTCACAGCCACTATCAACGCATATGCCTGGAATCCTTACATCGTAGGTGAAAGAATGATTTCGTCACTGTAGCACATTCAGAGATTGGTTTATAGCCACTAATATAAAATGTATTAATAGATTTTTTACAAAAACACTTTCTGTTTGTCTTAGTTGGACACAATTAATATGAGATGAAAGGTGAGTTCCTAATGAGTCCAGGAAGCCAAGCTAGGGCTCTGTGAGACGTTCACAGCGATGAGGCAGACGTTTTGATAAAGAGAGACCTTTCGAAAACATGCACATTTTCTTTAAAACTAAAAATACAAATATGTATTTGACAGTTAAAAGGAAGGTGAAATGTTACAGCCAGTAGTTTTGTAATGTAATTCAAGCCTTTTTCATACATTTTTGTTGAATTGGAAATACATCATACTTGCCTAGTTAAATTAAGGTTCAATTAAATTAAAATAAATACAATAAATAGAAAATATTTCACTGTGTTCTGTCCTCAGCAATTTATAAAAACATGAACTAAATGGTGAGATTTTAACCTTTCTTGGAATTTACAGCACTACTAGTTATTGTTTATGGTCCTCTCATGATAAAAACAATTACTTTTGGGGATTAAGTAAATTACATTTTCCAGACACTCGTCCCTCCACCTCCAGACACTCGTCCCTCCACCTGCAGACACTCGTCCCTCCACCTGCAGACACTCGGCCCTCCACCTGCAGACACTCGTCCCTCCACCTGCAGACACTCGGCCATCCACCTCCAGACACTTGGCCCTCCACCTGCAGACACTCGGCCCTCCACCTGCAGACACTCGGCCCTCCACCTGCAGACACTCGGCCCTCCACCTGCAGACACTCGGCCCTCCACCTGCAGACACTCGGCCCTCCACCTGCAGACACTCGGCCCTCCACCTCCAGACACTTGGCCCTCCACCTCCAGACACTCGTCCCTCCACCTGCAGACACTCGTCCCTCCACCTCCAGACACTCGGCCCTCCACCTCCAGACACTCGTCCCTCCACCTGCAGACACTCGGCCCTCCACCTGCAGACACTCGTCCCTCCCGCTGTGACACTCGTCCCTCCACCTGCAGACACTCATCCCTCCCGCTGTGACACTCATCCCTCCACCTGCAGACACTTGGCCCTCCACCTGCAGACACTTGGCCCTCCACCTGCAGACACTTGGCCCTCCACCTCCAGACACTCGTCCCTCCACCTAAGGACACTCATCGCTCCCGCTGTGACACTTGTCCCTCCACCTCCAGACACTTGGCCCTCCACCTCCAGACACTCGTCCCTCCACCTGCAGACACTCGGCCCTCCACCTGCAGACACTCATCCCTCCCGCTGTTACACTCATCCCTCCACCTGCAGACACTTGGCCCTCCACCTGCAGACACTTGGCCCTCCACCTGCAGACACTTGGCCCTCCACCTCCAGACACTCGTCCCTCCACCTGCAGACACTCGTCCCTCCCGCTGTGACACTTGTCCCTCCACCTCCAGACACTTGGCCCTCCACCTGCAGACACTTGGCCCTCCACCTCCAGACACTCGTCCCTCCACCTGCAGACACTCATCCCTCCCGCTGTGACACTTGTCCCTCCACCTCCAGACACTTGGCCCTCCACCTCCAGACACTCGTCCCTCCACCTGCAGACACTCGGCCCTCCACCTGCAGACACTCGGCCCTCCACCTGCAGACACTCGGCCCTCCACCTGCAGACACTCGGCCCTCCACCTCCAGACACTTGGCCCTCCACCTCCAGACACTCGTCCCTCCACCTGCAGACACTCGTCCCTCCACCTCCAGACACTCGGCCCTCCACCTCCAGACACTCGTCCCTCCACCTGCAGACACTCGGCCCTCCACCTGCAGACACTCGTCCCTCCCGCTGTGACACTCGTCCCTCCACCTGCAGACACTCATCCCTCCCGCTGTGACACTCATCCCTCCACCTGCAGACACTTGGCCCTCCACCTGCAGACACTTGGCCCTCCACCTGCAGACACTTGGCCCTCCACCTCCAGACACTCGTCCCTCCACCTAAGGACACTCATCGCTCCCGCTGTGACACTTGTCCCTCCACCTCCAGACACTTGGCCCTCCACCTCCAGACACTCGTCCCTCCACCTGCAGACACTCGGCCCTCCACCTGCAGACACTCATCCCTCCCGCTGTTACACTCATCCCTCCACCTGCAGACACTTGGCCCTCCACCTGCAGACACTTGGCCCTCCACCTGCAGACACTTGGCCCTCCACCTCCAGACACTCGTCCCTCCACCTGCAGACACTCGTCCCTCCCGCTGTGACACTTGTCCCTCCACCTCCAGACACTTGGCCCTCCACCTGGAGACACTTGGCCCTCCACCTCCAGACACTCGTCCCTCCACCTGCAGACACTCATCCCTCCCGCTGTGACACTTGTCCCTCCACCTCCAGACACTTGGCCCTCCACCTCCAGACACTCGTCCCTCCACCTGCAGACACTCGGCCCTCCACCTGCAGACACTCGTCCCTCCACCTGCAGACACTTGGCGCTCCACCTCCAGACACTTGGCCCTCCACCTGCAGACACTCGGCCCTCCACCTGCAGACACTCGGCCCTCCACCTGCAGACACTCGGCCCTCCACCTGCAGACAATCGGCCCTCCACCTGCAGACACTCGGCCCTCCACCTGCAGACACTCGTCCCTCCACCTCCAGACACTTGGCCCTCCACCTCCAGACACTCGTCCCTCCACCTGCAGACACTCGTCACTCCACCTCCAGACACTTGGCCCTCCACCTCCAGACACTCGTCCCTCCACCTGCAGACACTCGGCCCTCCACCTGCAGACACTCGTCCCTCCCGCTGTGACACTCGTCCCTCCACCTGCAGACACTCGTCCCTCCCGCTGTTACACTCGTCCCTCCACCTGCAGACACTTGGCCCTCCACCTGCAGACACTTGGCCCTCCACCTGCAGACACTTGGCCCTCCACCTCCAGACACTCGTCCCTCCACCTGCAGACACTCGTCCCTCCCGCTGTGACACTTGGCCCTCCACCTCCAGACACTCGTTCCTCCACCTGCAGACACTCTTCCCTCCCGCTGTGACACTTGTCCCTCCACCTCCAGACACTTGGCCCTCCACCTCCAGACACTCGTCCCTCCACCTGCAGACACTCGGCCCTCCACCTGCAGACACTCGTCCCTCCACCTGCAGACACTTGGCGCTCCACCTCCAGACACTCGGCCCTCCACCTGCAGACACTCGGCCTTCCACCTGCAGACACTCGTCCCTCCCGCTGTGACACTCGTCCCTCCACCTGCAGACACTCGTCCCTCCACCTGTGACACTCGTCCCTCCACCTCCAGACACTTGGCCCTCCCGCTGTGACACTCGGGCCTCCTGACACAGAAAACCAGCGGTACTCCTGACCTGATTAGAATACCCCTGCTCTATGTTTTATAAACACGGGCCTGTACGTTGTTATTGGTGGGAAAGAACATTGTTTCAGTTTTGACTGCCATGTCAGGACTCTTGTCTGAGAGAGCTAATATAGGGCGATGGAGAGGAGTATTTCATGTTTGTTTACGTGTGTGTGTTTACGTGTGTGTGTGTGTAGGTGATTCTGAGGACATCTAGAAATAAGTAAACAAATATATCACTTATCTACTTTTAACACCTTGGTTCACTCACTGTGTGTGTGTGTTCTCCATTTTAAGAGTGCAAACACTCTCGCCTTGATTCACTCTCTTCCTGAGAATTTCCATGTTCAAGAAATGTATATCCCCCTCTCTCTTGACAACCATAGAAAAACACTGCACTGGAAAAGGAAGGAAAAAGCTAAGTTTACGACATCTAAGTTCAATTCTAATGACAGTGCCAATCTCCAGGCTTTAACTTTAGAGCCGACCACAAAGGGTATCAGGTCTGTGCTACCAAGCTGCTATTGGCAATCCTTCTGCGTCTTAAACAACACCCTGTTCACTCTATAGCCAACTACTTCAGAAACAGCGCCCGTAGGGAAATCCAAAGGGAAACCCATAGGGTTCTGGTCCAAAGTAGGGCACTGTAGAGGGAATAGGTTACCATTTGGGAGGCATTCTCCAGTCTTTCAATCCAGTGTTTTCTGGGGACTGAAAACCTGATTGATCCTGTATCTCTGAGGGCTTTATTTAAAAGGGGTTTTGGGGGGGGGGGGGGGGGGGGGTGTTGAGCTTTATCTCTGGACCGTGTAATAGAAACTGAAGAATTCCACTGGTTCGATACTCTGAGATACTCTTCTCTTCTCTCCCTTTCCTTTGTCTCTTTTCTTCCAGGGCAGCCAGACTGAGTTAGTGATCCCACAGTAGGGTCTGTGTCCCAAATGGCACCTTATTTTCCATATAGTGAACAACATTTGACCAGGTCCCACATGGCTCTTGTTAAAAGTAATTCACTATGTAAGGAATAGGGTGCCATTTTTGGACATAAGCTAGGAGTTTAAAGGTTTTTCTAGCTTTTTCATCTGTGAAAAAGGTTGCCGTAGATGTAAAATTACCCCCTCTAAGGTTATTCCCTGAATCTCTCAAAGATTCATTGCCTCTTCTAAGTTATTCTCTGAATTTCTCAAAGATTCATTACCCCCTCTAAGGTTATTCCCTGAATCTCTCAAAGATTCATTACCCCCTCTAAGGTTATTCCCTGAATCTCTCAAAGATTCATTACCCCCTCTAAGTTATTCTCTGAATCTCTCAAAGATGCATTACCCCCTATAAGGTTATTCCCTGAATTTCTCAAAGCCGTTGCTGTGTAGAGACAAAACTAGTGACCCTACTGAGTGCGAACAGTTTCTCTTGTTTTAGAAGCAGAAATTGCTATTTCATTCTTATACTCTGTGTTTTTACTCTGGGTGACATTTTCTTTTGATTTTAGGAGTCTTTTTTAGGAGTCTTTTTTTAGGAGTCTTTTTTAGGAGTCTTTTTTTAGGAGTCTTTTTTAGGAGTCTTTTTTAAGAGTCTTTTTTAAGAGTCTTTACTTAGTTTCAGGCATATTACACTGTTCATTCATTCCAACACTTCTTCCTCAGATTGAACACAAATGTTTTCAATTTTTGGTGAGTTATACCATTATGAATTACTTCTATCATATCCAACTGAAAACAGTAGACATCCAAAACTGAAGTTGAAAAGGACATGCAAATATGTCTTTGGCAGTAGCAGGCAGGTGTGAGCATGTTAGCGTTTTTAGTCATGAATCTTGTTCTGGAAGCAGCTCTGCCCCAAAAGCAGAAATGATGTGATTGGTTGCTTCATTGGTGAGTGGGGAACTTACATTTTAAATGGGTTGCATGCTATGAGAGGAAATTTGACCAGGGTTTAGTGCTATCTACTCTAAACCCTAACTCTAGCCTTAACCCCTACCCTTACCCTAGTCCAGGGGTGGGGGCCACAAAAATCTGAACTCATCATGAGGGGCCACAGTTGCTTAAGGGTCTGCGTACCCAACATCCATACCTGTTTTAAATTTGAACTTTAATTGGTTGACGTCAGAGTTGGGACATAAGCTCCACCATCATCATTGAGTCAACCAATCACATAGTTTCTGCCTTCGGGCCAGAGTGTCCTCCAGAACAATGCTAACCTGACAGTCTGCCTTCGGGGCAGAGCTGCCTCCAGAACAGCGCTAACCTGCCCTTCTGCCTACGGGCCAGAGTATCCCCCAGAACAACGCTAACCTTCCAGGCCTGACGCAGCATAAAGAGCTTTGGGAAAGAGATACTGAACAGAACACTCAAATGGCACCCTACATAGTGCACTACTTCTGACCTGAGCCCTAAGGGCCCTAGAAGAGATCTGTATATGATGACGAGGTGCTCATTAATCCGCCATAACAACGAGAGTCGTTGTCCCAAAGGCGGGAGAACAGAAGACAAGCCTAGGTCCAAAATAAGCCTTTAAAAAAACATTGGGATTATTTTGGACAGATTTTGGCGATAGTGAAACCTCGTCAAAAGCAATTAATTGACCCCCCCCACATGGGCCAGACTGAATGGACTCGGGCTGTATGTTGCCCTGTTTTAACCTGACATCCTCCAACCCACCTGTTCTTTATGGTCTTATTAGATGCTGTTATCATACCAACCTACCTGTTCTTTATGGTCTCATTATATACTGTTATTATACCAACCTACCTGTTCTTTATGGTGTCATTATATACTGTTGTTATACCAACCTACCTGTTCTTTATGGTCTCATTATATACTATTGTTATACCAACCTACCTGTTCTTTATGGTCTCATTATATACTATTGTTATACCAACCTACCTGTTCATTATGGTCTCATTATATACTGTTGTTATACCAACCTACCTGTTCTTTATGGTCTCATTATATACTGTAGATAAACTTGTGTTATTTTCTGAAATTTTTACCTTTATTTAACTTGGCAAGTCAGTTAAGAACAAATTCTTATTTACAATGATGGCCTACCCTGGCCAAACCTGGAATGGAACCAGGGTCTGTAGTGACGCCTCTAGCACTGAGATGCAGTGCCTTGGACCGCTGCGCCACTCGCGAGGCCCCCCGACCTTTATATCACTTTATATCCATGCAATGTCTGTCTGGTTGTGCCACTCGGGAGGCCAACCTACCTGTTCTTTATGGTCTCATTATATACTGTTGTTATACCAACCTACCTGTTCTTTATGGTCTCATTAGATACTGTTATTATACCAACCTACCTGTTCTTTATGGTCTCATTAGATACTGTTATTATACCAACCTACCTGTTCTTTATGGTCTCATTATATACTGTTGTTATACCAACCTACCTGTTCTTTATGGTCTCATTAGATACTGTTATTATACCAACCTACCTGTTCTTTATGGTCTCATTATATACTGTTGTTATACCAACCTACCTGCTCATTATGGTCTCATTATATACTATTGTTATACCAACCTACCTGCTCATTATGGTCTCATTAGATACTGTTGTAATGACCTCACCCCAACACTTTAAAGTGGTGACTTACTAATTCGTGGAAGACTGAGGTAGAATGTATCGCCTCAGAATTTTTGTGTTTAAAGGTCTATAAATATTCATCTTAATTATTTTATGGAAAATGTATTAAAGGTTGTATGTTGTGTGCTGGCAGCATGTATAAGATTGTTTAGTGCATTTTATGGATAGATTACAGAAATCGTTCTAAACTTTTGTTGACTTCATAGGGATATTCTGGAACAACACCACATTATACATGTTAGATATGAGGGTATTACCTGGAATAACCCACCACTACCCCCATCATTTTACTCAAACAGGATTTGAGATTGTCATTGGATATGTTTCTTCTTTTCGATAGCAGTATGTTATGTTGTTGTGCTGATAATTTTTTTTACAGTGATCTATGACTCGTAAAAAACAGTTTCCGGATTCTTGATAGAGCCATTACTCGTTGATATGATTGTATTGGCTGGGTTTGCATCCCAAACGGCACTGTATTCCCTACATAGTGCACTATTTTTGACCAGAGACCTAAGAGCCCTTGTCAGAAGTAGGACATTATGTAAGGAATAGGGTGCCATATGGGAGGAAGCCTGGCTGTGATGCTTTGATTTTGTCTATAAAACACACATTAGTTGTTTTTTGCAATCTGCTCACTTCAGGTGATCCTTCCCCTGGTAATTACAGAATAAGTGTATCTCTCTGAACCCTATATAGTACCAGTCAAATGTTTGGACAAACCTACTCATTCCAGAGGTTTTATTTTTTACTATTTTCTACATTGTAGAATAACAGTGAACACATCAATACCATGAAATAACACATGGAATCATGTAGTAATTAAACAAGTGTTAAAAAAATCTAAATATATTTTATATTTGAGATTCTTCAAAAGTAGACACCCTTTGCCTTGATGACAGCTTTGCACACTCTTGGCATTCTCTCAACCAGCTTCATGAGGTAGTCACCTGAAATGCATTTCAATTGAACCTCTTATGGACACTCACCAATATCCAATGGTAGCGCCTGGTGCGAAATACGAAAAACCTTAAAAATGCTATAATTTCAATTTCTCAAACATATGACTATTTTACACCATTTGAAAGATAAGACTCTCCTTTATCTAACCACATTGTCCGATTTCAAAAAGGCTTTACAGTGAAAGCAAAACATTAGATTATGTCAGGAGAGTATCCAGCCAGAAATAATCACACACCCATTTTTCAAGCTAGCATATATGTCACAAAAACCAAAACCACAGCTAAATGCAGCACTAACCTTTGACGATCTTCATCAGATGACACTCCTAGGACATTATGTTATACAATACATGCATGTTTTGTTCAATCACGTTCATATTTATATCAAAAACCAGGTTTTTACATTAGCATGTTTTGTTCAGAACTAGCATACCCACCGAAAACTTCCGGTGAATTTACTAAATTACTCACGATAAACGTTGACAAAAAACATAACAATTATTTTAAGAATTATAGATACAGAACTCCTTTATGCAATCACGGTGTCCAATTTTAAAATAGCTTTTCGGTGAAAGCACATTTTGCAATATTCTGAGTACATAGCCCGGCCATCACGGCTAGCTATTTTGACACCCACCAAGTTTGGCACTCACCAAACTCAGATTTACTATAAGAAACATTGGATTACCTTTGCTGTTCTTCGTCAGAATGCACTCCCAGGACTTCTACTTCAACAACAAATGTTGTTTTGGTTCGATATAATCCGTAGTTATATCCAAATCGCTCCGTTTTGTTCGTGCGTTCAATTCACTATCCGAAGAGTGACGTCGGCGAGTTTCGTGACAAAAAATGTCCAAATATCCCATTACCATACTTCGAAGCATGTCAAACGCTGTTTAAAATCAATTTTTATGCGATTTGTCTTGTCAAATAGCGATAATATTCCAACCGGGCGACGACGTATTCGTTCAAACACCGAAAGAAAAAAATGGAGTCGTCTCGTGAACGCGCGCACCAGTGTCATTGTCCTCAGAAGGATCACTCACCAAAACCCCTGCTGTTTTTCGCCCAGAGACTGCAGAGCTATCATTCCACGTTCTGGCGCCTTCCTAGAGCCAATGAAAGCCTTAGAAAATGTCACGTTACAGCACAGAGGCTGTATTTTCGATAGAGAGGCTATAGAAGGACAAGAAATGGTCAGACAGAACACTTCCCGTATAGAATCTTCTCAGGTTTTGGCCTGCCATATGAGTTCTGTTATACTCACAGACACCATTCAAACAGTTTTAGAAACTTTAGAGTGCTGTCTATACAAATCTACTAATTATATGCATATTCTAGTTACTGGGCAGGAGTAGTAACCAGATTAAATCGGTTACGTTTTTTTTATCTGGCCGTGAAAATACTGCCCCCTATCCCAAACTGGTTAACAGTTGTGTCTTGTTAAAAGTTAATATGTGGAATTTCTTTCCTTTTTAATGTGTTTAAGGCAATCAGTTGTGTTGTGACAAGGTGGGGTGGTATACAGAAGATAGCCCAATTTGGTAAAAGACCAAGTCCATATTATGGCAAGAACAACTCAAATAAGCAAAGAGAAATGACAGTCCATCATTACTTTAAGACATGAAGGTCAGTCAATACAGATAATTTCAAGAACTGAATATTTCTTCAAGTGCAGTCGCATAAACATTCAAGCGCCATGATGAAACTAGCTCTCATAAGGACGACCACAGGAAAGGAAGACCAAGATTTACCTCTGCTGCAGAGGATAAGGTAGCCAGCTAATTAGCTAAGTTACTAGCCATTTAGTCATTGTTAGCCACTGCTAGCGGCCTTTACCCTCTGCTCAGGCACCAGCCGTTTTTTTAGCCTGGATAATACCTGCCAGCCTCGGACTGTTTTTCTCCACTACAACGCCAGATTCCTGCCGACCATTGATCATCACAGCTAGCTATCTTCAACTGAGTGACCCAGCCCCGAAGCTAGCCCTGAGCCAGGCGCATCTCCAGGCTAGCAAACGAAATTCCCACAACTACAATACCTCTTTTGCCATCTGGCCCGGTCCCTTCGTCGACTTCACTAACTTTAAACATCAGCTATCTGAGCAGCTAACCGATCGCTGCAGCAGTACATAGTCCATCTGTAAATAGCCCACCCAATCTACCTACCTCAACCCCATACTGTTTTTATTTACTTTGCTGCTCTTTTGCACACCAGTATCACTACTTACACACCATCATCTGCTCATCTATCACTCCAGTGTTAATCTGCTAAATTGTAATTACTTTGCTACTATGGCCTATTTATTGCCATACCTCCTCATGCCATTTGCACACACTGTATATAGACTTTCTTTTTTTTCTATTGTGTTATTGACTGTACGCTTGTTTATTCCATGTAACTCTGTGTTGTTGTTTCTGTCGCACAGCTTTGCTTTATCTTGGCTAGGTCGCAGTGGTAAATGAGAACTTGTTCTCAACTAGCTTACCTGGTTAAATAAAGGTTAAAAAAAATTTAAACATTAAAAATAAAAAGTTAATTAGAGTTAACTGCACCTCAAATTGCAGCCCAAATAAATGCTTCACAGAGTTCAAGTAACAGACCCATCTCAATATCAGACTGCGTAAATCAGGCCTTCATGGTCAAATTGCTGCAACGAAACCACTACTAAAGGACACCAATAACAAGAAAAGACTTGCTTGGGCCAAGAAGCACAAGCAATTGACACTAGACCGGTGGAAATAAGTCCTTTTGCTGATGAGTCCAAATCTGAGATTTTTGGTTCTAACTGCCGTGCCTTTGTGAGGTGAAAGGATAGGTGAAAGGATGATCTCCGCATGTGTGATTCACACCATGAAGCATGGAGGAGGTGGTGTGATGGTGTGGGAGTGTTTTGCCGGTGACACTGTCTGTGATTTATTTAGAATTCAAGGCACACTTAACCAGCATGTCTACCACAGCATTCTACAGCGATACGCCATCCCATCTGGTTTGCGCTTTGTGTGACTATCACTTGTTTTTCAACAGGACAATGACCCAAAACACACCTCCAGGCTGTGTAAGGGCTATTTGACCAATAAGGAGAGTGATGGAGTGCTGCATCAGATGACCTGCTCTCCACAATCACCCGACCTCAACACAATTGAGATGGTTTGGGATGAGTTGGCCTGCGGAGTGAAGGATTTGGTTTGTCTAATTGTGTTGCTGTCCTGGGGCTCTGTGGGGTCTGTTTGTGATGGCGAACAGAGCCCCAGGACCAGCTTGCTTAATGGGTTCATCTCTCTGTAGTTGATGGATTTGTTATGGAAGGTTTGGTAATCACTTTTTTTTAGGTGGCTCTAGAATTTAACGCCTCTTTTCTGTATTTTGATCATTAGCGGGTATCTGCATAATTCTGCTCTGCATGCATTATTTGGTGTTTGACGTTGCATGCAGAGTCTCAATTTGGTGTTTGTCCCATTTTGTGAATTCTTGGTTGGTGAGCGGACCCCAGACCTCACAATCATAAAGGGCAATTTTTAACCAGATCCTAATTGGTATGTTGAATTTTATGTTCCTTTTGATGGAAGTTATCTGTGGCGCTGATGTTTAGGCCACTGTATGTATCTTTTTTGTTGTTGTGTGCTCTAGGGCAACGGTGTTTAGATGGAATTTGTGTTTGTGGTCCTGGTGACTGGAACTTTTTTGAAGCACCATTATTTTGATCTTACTGATATTTACTGTCAGGGCCCAAGTCTGGCAGAATCTGTGCAGAAGATCTAGGTGCTGCTGTAGGCCCTCCTTGGTTGGGGACAGAACCACCAGATAATCAGCAAACAGTAGACATTTGACTTCAGATTCTAGTAGGGTGAGGTTGGGTGATGCAGACTGTTCTAGTGCCCTCGCCAATTTGTTGAAATATATATGTTGATGAGGGTGGGGCTTAAGTTGCATCCCTGCCTCACCCCACGGCCCTGTGGGAAGAAATGTGTGTGTTTTTAAGCCAATTTTAACCGCCCACTTTTTGTTTGTGTACATGGATTTTATAATGTCTTATGTTTTTCCCCCAACACCACTTTCCATCAATTTGTATAGCAGACCCTCATGACAAATTTAGTCAAAAGCTTTTTTTAAATCAACAAGGCATGAGAAGACTTTGCCTTTGTTTTGGATTGTTTGTTTGTCAATTAGGGTGTGCAGGGTGAATACATGGTCTGTCGTACGATAATTTGGTAAAAAGACAATTTGACATTTGCTCAGTACATTGTTTTCACTGAGGAAATGTACGATTCTGCTGTTAATGATAATGCAGAGGATTTTCCCCAAGGTTGCTGTTGACGCATATCCAACGGTAGTTATTGGAGTCAATTTTGTCTCTACTTTTGTGGATTGGGGTGATCAGTCCTTGGTTCCAAATACTGGGGAAGATGCCAGAGCTAAGGATGATGTTAACGAGTTTTAGTATAGCCATCATTTCATTAAGGATACCATCAACACCACAATCCTTTTGGGGTTGGAGGGTTTTTATTTTGTCATGTAGTTCATTCAAGGTAATTGGAGAATCCAGTGGGTTCTGGTCTTTAATAGTTGATTCTAAGATTTGTATTTGATCATGTATAGGTTTTTGCTGTTTGTTCTTTTTTATAGAGCCAAAAAGATCGGAGAAGTGGTTTACCCATACATCTCAATTTTTGGTAGATAATTCTTTCTGTTGTTGTTTGTTTAGTGTTTTCCAATTTTCCAGAAGTGGTTAGAGTCTATGGATTTTTCAATTACTGTCAGGTCCTGACCCTAGAGCGCTCTTATTTTCTATGGTAGAGTAGGTCAGGACGTGACTGGGGGGGGGCTTATTCTAGTTTTATTTTTCTATGTTGTTTGGTTCTAGTTTCTGTTTTTTTATGTTGGGGTTTTTGGATGATCCCCAATTAGAGGCAGCTGGTCATCGTTGTCTCTAATTGGGGATCATATTTAAGTAGTTGTTTTTCCCACCTTTGTTTGTGGGAGATTATTTTGAGTTAGTGCATGTTGCACCGCTGTTGTCACGGTTTGTTGTTTTGCTTATTGTATGTCTTGCATAGTTTCACATTATAATAAAATATGTGGAACGATATTCACGCTGTGCCTTGGTCCCTTCCTACACACAATCGTGACAATTACATTAAGCTGATTTCTGACATGCTGTTCATTCTTTTTCCGTAATATATTTCTGTGTTGTTTTAGTGATTCAACATAGTGAATGCGTAGACTCAGGTTTTCTGGGTCACAAAGGTTTTTTGTTGGACAAATTTCTCAACTTCTTTCTTAGGTTTTTGCATTCTTCATCAAACCATTTTTCATTGTTAATAATTTTCTTCGGTTTTCTGTTGGAAATTTTTAGATTTGATAGGAAGCTGAGAGGTCAAATATACTGTGAAGACTTTCTACTGTCAAGTTTACACCTTCACTATTACAGTGGAACGTTTTGTCCAGGAAGTTGTCTGAAAGGGATTGGTATTTGTTGTTGCCTAACTGTTTTTTGGTAGGTTTCCACACTACCTTCCTTCCATCTATAGCATTTCTTAATATTACTCAGTTCCTTTGGCTTTGATGCCTCATGATTTGAGTATTGCTCTGTTCAAGTAGACTGTGATTTTGCTGTGATCTGATAAGGGTGACAGTGACTGTGAATGCTCTGAGAGACTGGGTTGAGATCAGTGATAAGCTATAGGTGTACCTACCATAGGACTCCCCTCGAAGCCTACCATTGACTATGTAAATACCCAGCATGCGACAGAGCTGCAGGAGTTGTGATCTATTTTTGTTGGTTATGTTGTCATACTGTAGTTGTGCCTAGGGGGGCATATGGGGGAAGGAATGATGTCACCTCCAGGCAGGTGTTTGTCCCCTTGTGTGTTGAGGGTGTCAGGTTCTTGTCCGGTTCTGGCATTTAGGTCGCCACAGACTAGTACATGTCCCTTGGCCTGGAAATGATTGATTTCCCCCTCCAGGATGGAGAAGCTGTCTTCATTAAAGTATGGGGATTCTAGTAGGGTGATATAGGTAGCACACAGGAGGACATTTTTCTCTGTTAAGATAATTTCCTCGGCAAATGTAAAATGTTCCTGTTTTGATTAATTTAATAGAGTGAGTTAGGTCTGCTCTATACCAAATTAGCATACCCCCTGAGTCCCTTCCCTGTTTCACACCTGGAAGTTTGGTGGATGGGACTACCAGCTCTCTGTAACCTAGAGGGCAACCAGTGGGTTCATCTCCTCTATACCACCCACCTGGTAGTTTGGTGGATGGGACAACAAGGTCCCTGTAACCTAGAGGTCAACCAGTGGGTCCGTCTCCTCTATACCACATTTCTTGTAGGGTAACAAAATGTCTGTATGTCCGATTTCTTTGAAGTCCAGGTTCCTGCTCTGTAGGCCAAAGGCAGATGACCTCAGGCCTTGGATATTCCAGGATGAGATAGTAAAAGCTTTGTGTTCCATAGTGTCTAGTGTTGTTTTTTGTGTGGTTTAGGCCCCGGACCATCACAGTAGGTGTGAGTGGAGCATTTTGAGCATCTGATACATATCGCTTAGCTCGCAGGATTGGGTTGGGCTGGTGTAATAGTGGGTTTTAGACCTGTTGATCTGCTCACGGCCTGGGATTATGTCCTACTGTCATGTTGAGGTCCTTGCTGCAGGGACGGGGGGCATGGTGTGGGCAGAAGGGTTATAGGTCTGATATGGGGGGGCCTATATAGGGTTTGGCCAGGGTTTGCACGGGGCGTTCTTAGCTGGTTGGGGTGTGACTGGTGATGCTGTGGTCTGGGTGTAGGTCCTCTTAGCATGGTTTCTCTCGATGCAGGTCCTTCAGGAGAGGGTCTTGCAGGTCTGGGAGGGTGTCTAGCTGATCTAGGTGGGTTGTCCGCTGCTCTGTTGCTCCTGTGTGAGGTGCTGTGGCTACGGTTGAGGGTGACGTCCTTCAGGGTGGAATTGGAAAGTTGGGATTGCTGCCTTGTAGAGGTGGACTTGGTCGTAAAGGCTGTTCAAGTCCAGGGTGGAGTGGTGGGCCAGGTAGATATTAGGTTTTGAGGCACAGTCTCGTGAAATGCTTGCATTCACCCGCTGCATGGTGGCAGGGTGAAAGTATTTTTGTGGTAACAGGGTGGAGATAACCACTTGTGCATTGGGGAAAGTGGAAGAAGCTTTTACAATCACTCCCTTGAGTGCTGTGGCCACCCTTTCCTGCTGGGCCCTCAGGTAATTTTTGCCTGTGTGAATTATGGGGGACCCTAGCCTGTCCTCGACTAAATCTCTGTGACATGTCTAGTGTTTGGTCACCAGAGTTTAGCCATTTTGTGTTTGGGAAAAAGTGTATTGTGCTCCTCATTGAGTCAATGAGGAGAACAATCTCTGGCTTTTGTGTGTCCTCAGTGGATGTGTGGGGGTTGTCAAGAGGGCTATCATGGAGCTGGCTGTTAGGAGGGGGTGGGGTCTGTTGGGTTGGTGGGTCTGTGTTGTCTGTCCCATTGTGGTGTTGAGGTTGTGGTCTGGGTCTGAGGTGGGCTGTTCTGCTGGCTTCTCCGGGGGAGTGTTTTGCTCTCTGTCACACCTCAGCTTTCTCATCTCCTTCAGTGCCATGTGTGCCTCTTTAAGTTCTCTCACCTCAGTCCGTAGAGCAGCCAGCTCTCTCAGACCGCCGTCCATCTACACCTTTTGTGCTGGTCTGTTCTGTCTGGATTGTGTGGACTAGCTCTCTGAGCTCTACCATGTCTCTCTCCAGCTCTGTGAATTTATCCCTCTCAGTGATGGAGAGCAGTGTAGTTGTGGGACCTGGGTGTGTTCAGTGCTGGGGGGGGGGTGTGTGACTATCCTAGTCTGCAGGAGAGTTTGATCAGAGAGAGAGCTTTTCCTGCTGTGCTTTCTCTTTGATCCCGTAAAAGTCCTGCTGGAAACTGCAGGATGCCCCTGCACCATTACTGTCCCAGACGTGTACACGTTGACAGAGGTTGTTTAAATTTCCTCAATGTTTAGAATTCTGAGTTTCTACACTGGCCCCGATACCCTCTCTCTGGACATAGGGGTAGTGCTTATGTTCCCCTATTTGTAGAAGTCAGCAAATAGTGTCTCTTGATTGTCCTTGAGGAGTGTTTTTTGTACTTATTCCATGCAGTGTTATTTTTCATATCCAAGGGGTAGTGTATTGTAAGGAGCTCTCCACAGGGATAAGCCATGGGGGCTTCAAAGGCCTCTGCATTTGGGTGGGGGGGATGGGGGGGGGGGGGGGGGGGGCTGTGAAACTCTCCTGCCATTGGCTCAAGAGTTGTCACACCTCTCACTTCACACTTCAGTGCTAATTGAAGTTGCAGTCAGGTCAGTTCTGTCCTAGCAGCTTGGTAGCTTAGTAGCCTTATTTATTAAGCTTTATACAAATTACCTTGAGATTGTACAATGTATTTTCCGTTTTGGTTTGTTAGAAGTCTTTTCTTGATAGTCCTTGGTAGTACATTCAGGTACTTTTGTCCAAAATCAAGGTTTTAGGTATGGATTTTTTTTTTGCCGGAGAATCCAGGAGCCCATGAGCTCAGTACCTCTGTCTCTTATCTCAGCACGGCCAACGAGATGGGTGTGTTTGATGCATGTTGCGTTGGAGCTTCTCAAAGTCAGGGGCCGTGGTCGACATCACCGCTGCTGTCACATCCAACCTGGATTAATATTTGGTTTTAATGCAGACGAGAGCACTAAATCCAGTTTCACACAGATATGAGCTGGCAAAAGGGTAGCCTACCATATGTTTTATGTCACTTTCAAGACTTTACATTTTAGTCATTTAGCAGACGCTCTTATCCAGAGCAACTTACAGTAGTGAATGCATACATTTCATTTCATGCATTTTTTTGGTACTGGCCCCATGTGGGAATTGAACCTACAACCCTGGCATTGCACACACCATGCTGGTGTTGCAAACAACATGCTCTACCAACTGACCCACAGGGAAGACAACTGGGAAATCAGAAAAAAACAAGGTCAATTCATGTTGTCAGTGATCTTGAGGTTGGAAAGTTGGACCTCTAGAAAGAGGCCCAAGTTCCCCAGTTGGAATTCTGAGTTGGATGAACATTCAAAACGAACAGTATTCTTTCCAAGTTCCCAGTTGGCTTGAACGTGCTGAAGTTGGACATTTTGGAGTTCCGAATTCCTAGTTCTTTCGAACGCGGCATTAATTCTCAGAGGGAGACGGCAGGGTATTCCTTTTGAGTCAGGAACCAAAACTCCTCCGTAGTGACCCATGAATACGTTGTCTGCAGCGTTTGATCGCATGACAGCTTGATCAGCTGTTCGATTTCACTTAAAGGCATGTCAACTGAGCCAGGATTGGGAAGTGGGTCCCAAAGTGCTATTCCAATCGTTAGAGGTGAGCAGTCATCACTAGTGTGGGACACTTACTGATGCGGTTTTCTGATCTTTTCTTTTCATTACACAGAAAGTAAACCAAGTCTGTTTTTTTTAAGATCGATTGTGAACGACAACCGTTCCTCTCTCAATGCAAAAAATCTTTCCAATACTCCTCCTCGATAACCATCAAGCCTCGGTGTGAAATAGAATATCGTCATGCTCTGATCCCGTATCTCCACAAACAGTGAGGGAAAAAAGTATTTGATCCCCTGCTGATTTTGTACGTTTGCCCACTGACAAAGAAATGATCAGTCTATAATTTTAATGGTAGGTTTATTTGAACAGTGAGAGACAGAATAACAACAACAAAAAATCCAGAAAAACGCATGTCAAAAATGTTATAAATTGATTTGCATTTTAATGAGGGAAATACGTATTTGACCCCCTCTCAATCAGAAAGATTTCTGGCTCCCAGGTGTCTTTTATACAGGTAACGAGCTGAGATTAGGAGCACACTCTTAAAGGGAGTGCTCCTAATCTCAGTTTGTTACCTGTATAAAAGACATCTGTCCACAGAAGTAATCAATCAATCAGATTCCAAACTCTCCACCATGGCCAAGACCAAAGAGCTCTCCAAGGATGTCAGGGACAAGATTGTAGACCTACACAAGGCTGGAGTGGGCTACAAGACCATCGCCAAGCAGCTTGGTGAGAAGGTGACAACAGTTGGTGCGATTATTCGCAAATGGAAGAAACACAAAAGAACTGTCAATCTCCCTCGGCCTGGGGCTCCATGCAAGATCTCACCTCGTGGAGTTGCAATGATCATGAGAACGGTGAGGAATCAGCCCAGAACTACACGGGAGGATCTTGTCAATGATCTCATGGCAGCTGGGACCATAGTCACCAAGAAAACAATTGGTAACACACTACGCCGTGAAGGACTGAAATCCTGCAGCGCCCGCAAGGTCCCCCTGCTCAAGAAAGCACATACACATGCCCGTCTGAAGTTTGCCAATGAACATCTGAATGATTCAGAGGACAACTGGGTGAAAGTGTTGTGGTCAGATGAGACCAAAATGGAGCTCTTTGGCATCAACTCAACTCGCTGTGTTTGGAGGAGTAGGAATGCTGCCTATGACCCAAAGAACACCATCCCCACCGTCAAACATGGAGGTGGAAACATTATGCTTTGGAAATGTGTTTTTTTGCTAAGGGGACAGGACAAATTCACCGCATCAAAGGGACGATGGACGGGGTCATGTACCGTCAAATCTTGGGTGAGAACCTCCTTCCCTCAGCCAGGGCATTGAAAGGGGTGGTGGATGGGTATTCCAGCATGGCAATGACCCAAAACACACGGCCAAAGCAACAAAGGAGTGGCTCAAGAAGAAGCACATTAAGGTCCTGGAGTGGCCTAGCCAGTCTCCAGACCTTAATCCCATAGAAAATCTGTGGAGGGAGCTGAAGGTTCGAGTTGCCAAACGTCAGCCTCGAAACCTTAATGACTTGGGGAAGATCTGCAAAGAGGAGTGGGACAAAATCCCTCCTGAGATGTGTGCAAACCTGGTGGCCAACTACAAGAAACGTCTGACCTCTGTGATTGCCAACAAGGGTTTTGCCACCAAGTTCTAAGTCATGTTTTGCAGAGGGGTCAAATACTTATTTCCCTCATTAAAATGCAAATCATTTTATAACATTTTTGACATGCGTTTTTCTGGATTTTTTTGTTGTTATTCTGTCTCTCACTGTTCAAATAAACCTACCATTAAAATTATAGACTGATCATTTCTTTGTCAGTGGGCAAATGTACAAAATCAGCAGGGGATCAAATACTTTTTTCCCTCACTGTAGTTTAGTGAACAGGTGTGTTTGATGTAGTTTATGATCACAGTTACCTGCAGCAGTATGTCTCTGATTTCTGTGCTCAGCTCATTTGCCGCCAGTTGCTCTCAGTGTATCATACAACATGTCCATATGGCAGAGGGCGAGACCTTCATAACTAGAGTGCAGAGGCCGGCCTGACATCCCGACATAGATGGAGCCCCATCTGTGCAAAAGCCAACTATTCGATCCCATGGAATCGTTTTTTTCGTCAATATAGCACACTGAACATCCCCTATTCCGTTTCATGCTCAGGAATCGTGAGACAGAACAATACGTCCTTGTGAATAGCATCCCCCGACATGTGTAGTGAACAAATTTAATGCACTGGCATCTCGGCCCTCACAGCTAACGGCCATTTGGAGAGCATCAATTGGGGAGTTTGAGTCATTTAGTCTGAGCATAAATTCTTAGTTTAACAGTGTCACATTGTGCCTCTGCCTCCCCACACATTGTAATACCCCTCTTTTAAGCTGTTGATACTCTCTGTTTATCATATATGCATAGGCACTTTAACTGTACATACTACCTCCATTGGCCCGACCGACCAGTGCCTCCCGCACATTGGCTAACCGGGCTATCTGCATTGTGTCCCGCCACCCGCCACTCACCACCCGCCAACCCCTCTTTTACGCTACTGCTAACTCTCTGTTCATCGTATATGCATAGTCACTTTAACCATATCTACATATACATACTACCTCAATCAGCCGGACTTACCGGTGTCTGTATATAGCCTCGCTACTGTATATAGCCTCGCTACTGTATATAGCCTCGCTACTGTATATAGCCTCTGGACTGTATATAGCCTCTGGACTGTATATAGCCTCGCTACTGTATATAGCCTCTGTACTGTATATAGCCTCGCTACTGTATATAGCCTCGCTACTGTATATAGCCTCTCTACTGTATTTAGCCTCTGTACTGTATATAGCCTCTCTGCTGTTATAGCCTCTCTACTGTATATTGCCTCACTACTGTTATTTGTCTCTGTCTTTTTACTGTTGTTTTTATTTCTTTACTTACCTACTGTTCACCTAATACCTTTTTTGCACTGTTGGTTAGAGCCTGTAAGTAAGCATTTCACTGTAAGGTCTACACCTGTTGTATTCTGCGCACGTGACAAATAAACTTTGATTTGATTTTTTTCGTAATTTTCATTTAGATTTTTAAGGTTAACCACATTACAATGATTTTGAGATACAACGACAATTTTATAATATATAGTACCAGTCAAAAGTCTGGACACACCTACTCATTCCATAGTAAAAACATCAAAACTATGAAATAACACATATGGAATCATGTAGTAACAAAAAAAGTGTTAAATCAAAATATATTTTATATTTGAGATTCTATAAAGCAGCCTTGATGACAGCTTGGCACACTCCAGGCATGAGAAAACAAAAAGAGAATAACTTGACACATTGAAAATAATAATAAAAAAACCCAGAGTAAACTAGAATGCTATTTGGCCCTAAACAGAGAGTGCACAGCGGCAGAATACCTGACCACTGTGACTGACCCAAACTTAAGGAAAGCTTTGACTATGTACAGACTCAGTGAGCATAGCCTTGCTATTGAGAAAGGCCGCCGTAGGCACACTGCCCACAAAATGAGGTGGAAACTGAGCTGCACTTCCTAACCTCCTGCCCAATGTATGACCATATTAGAGACACAGATTTCCCACAGATTATACAGACCCACAAAGAATTTGAAAACAAACCCAATTTTGATAAACTCCCAAATCGATTGGGTGAAATACCACAGTGTGCCATCACAGCAGCAAGATTTGTGACCTGTCGCCACAAGAAAAGGGCAACCAGTGAAGAACAAACACCATTGTAAATACAACCCATATTTATGCTTACAGTATTTATCTTACCTTTCTGTACTTTAACTTTTTGCACATAATATGACATTTGAAATATCTTTATTTTGGAACGTCTGTGAGTGTAATGTTTACTGTACATTTTTACTATTTATTTCACTTTTGTTGATTATCTACTTCACTTTCTTTGGCAATGTTTACATATGTTTCCCATGCCAATAAAGCCCTTAAATTGAAGTTGAATTGAGAGAGAGCATTGCCAAGGAGTAACAGAAAGACAGAGTGAGCATTGACAGGGAGAGACAGATAGGCAGAGTGAGCATTGACAGGGATAAACAGAGAGACAGAGTGAGCATTGACAAGGATAAACAGAGAGACAGAGTGAGCATTGACAAGAATAAACAGAGACAGAGTGAGCATTGACAGGGAGAAACAGAGAGACAGAGTGAGCATTGACAGGGAGAAACAGAGAGACAGAGTGAGCATTGACAGAGATAAACAGAGACAGAGTGAGCATTGACAGGGAGAGACAGATAGGCAAGAGTGAGCATTGACAGGGATAAACAGAGAGACAGAGTGAGCATTGACAGGGAGAAACAGAGAGACAGAGTGAGCATTGACAGGGATAAACAGAGAGACAGAGTGAGCATTGACAGGGAGAAACAGAGAGACAGAGTGAGCATTGACAGGGAGAAACAGAGAGACAGAGTGAGCATTGACAGGGAGAAACAGAGAGACAGAGTGAGCATTGACAGAGATAAACAGAGACAGAGTGAGCATTGACAGGGAGAGACAGATAGGCAAGAGTGAGCATTGACAGGGATAAACAGAGAGGCAGAGTGAGCATTGACAGGGATAAACAGAGACAGAGTGAGCATTGACAGGGATAAACAGAGACAGAGTGAGCATTGACAGGGATAAACAGAGAGGCAGCTGGACCGTTGATTCTAACGTTCTAGAGTCATCCATACTGACACACGACAGGAGAGAGTTGGGAGGTCAAACACGACACGCTTGGCACGACATTGGTCACTGTTGATCATGTGAGCCGACACTACTGGAAACAAATGTGGCAGATATATGGATGGAAAAACAAGATGGATGAAAGGAAGGATGATGGAAGGATGTGATATAAACACTCAACTTCAAATCATTGTCAGCATCTGCGTCTGTCTATATTGCAATGAAGGTAAAATTCTAGACATCCTGTGAAAATCTCGTACAACATGTTCCCTCTTTCTGAACACAGGGAATTATATACTGTAGGTCAAACAGATTGAATGATGTTATGCAGGTTCTGCATCCCAAATAGTGCCCTGTGGGCCCTGGTCGACAGTAGTGCACTAAATAAGGAATAGGGTGCCATTTGGGACGTTACCTAGCTAGCAGAGCCGACTTCTCGTCTTGACAAGGTAAAACTGCAATATGGTTCAATAATATCACTGATGAGTTCTGTGATAGCATTGGGTTTGATGGATGATTCCTCTCTATCATTGATTGGTTTTCTCACTGCAATGCCAAGGTTGTGTCCCAAATGGCACCCTATTCCCATTGTAGTGCACTACTTTTCACAAAAATAATTTTGATATGTATATCAAATCTCTTGGAACTTGGATTGCATTTCTGTACAGTGAAATACCCGATTTTCTTTTTACGTTGTCGGCCGACAGTTTTGCATGGTGTTCTCTCCAATTCCTCTCTCTCTGTCTCTCTCTCCCTCTCTCCCCCTCTGTCTCTTTCTGTATCTCTCTCTTTCTCTCCCTCTCTCTCTCACCACATCTCTCAGTTTTGCATGGTGTTCTCTCCAATTCCTCTCTCTCTGTGTCTCTCTCTCTCTCTCTCTCCTTCTCTCTGTCTCTCTCTCCCTCTCTCCCCCTCTGTCTCTTTCTGTATCTCTCTCTTTCTCTCCCTCTCTCTCTCACCACATCTCTCAGTTTTGCTTGGTGTTCTCTCCAATTCCTCTCTCTCTGTGTCTCTCCTTCGCTCTGTCTCTCTCTCTCCCTTTCTCCCCCTCTCTCCTTCTCTCTGTCTCTCTCTCCCTCTCTCCCCCTCTGTCTCTTTCTGTATCTCTCTCTTTCTCTCCCTCTCTCTCTCACCACATCTCTCAGTTTTGCATGGTGTTCTCTCCAATTCCTCTCTCTCTTTGTCTCTCTCTCTCTCTCCTTCTCTCTGTCTCTCTCTCCCTCTCTCCCCCTCTGTCTCTTTCTGTATCTCTCTCTTTCTCTCCCTCTCTCTCTCACCACATCTCTCAGTTTTGCATGGTGTTCTCTCCAATTCCTCTCTCTCTGTGTCTCTCCTTCGCTCTGTCTCTCTCTCTCCCTTTCTCCCCCTCTCTCCTTCTCTCTCTTTGTCTCTCTCTCTCTCTCTCTCCTTCTCTCTGTCTCTCTCTCCCTCTCTCCCCCTCTGTCTCTTTCTGTATCTCTCTCTTTCTCTCCCTCTCTCTCTCACCACATCTCTCAGTTTTGCTTGGTGTACTCTCCAATCCCCCTCTTTCTCTCTCTCGTTCTCTCAATTCAATTTCAATTCAATTCAAGGGGATTTATTGGCATGATAAACATGTGTTTACATTATCAAAGCAAGTGAAATAGATAATAAACAGAAGTTATATAAAAAATGAACAGTAAACATTACACTCACAAAAGTTCCAAAATAATAGAGACATTTGAAATGTCATATTATGGCTATACAGTGTTGTAACGATGTGCAAATAGTTAAAGTACAAAAGGGAAAATGCCATTTTCTTGTGGCAACAGGTCGCAAATATTGCTGCTGTGATTGCTGGTATTTCACCCAAAAGATATTAGAGGTTATTAAAATTGGATTTGTTTTCGAATTCTTTGTGTGTCTGTGTAATCTGAGGGAAATGTGTGTCTAACATGATCATATATATGCCATTTTGATTGGGTTAGGAAGTGCAGCTCAGTTTCCACCTAATTTTGATTGGGTTAGGAAGTGCAGCTCAGTTTCCACCTCATTTTGATTGGGTTAGGAAGTGCAGCTCAGTTTCCACCTCATTTTGTGGACAGTGTGTACATAGCCTGTCTTCTCTTGAGAGCCAGGTCTGCAAGGCTATGCTCACTGAGTTTGTACATAATTAAAGCTTTCCTTAGTTTTGGGGCAGTCACGGTGGTCAGGTATTCTGCCACTGTGTACTCTCTGTTTAGGGCCAAAATGCATTCTAGTTTGCTCAGTTTTTTTGTAAATTCTTTCCAATGTGTAATAATTATCTTTTTGTTTTCTCATGATTTGTTTGGGTCTAATTGTATTGCTGTCCTGGGGCTCTGTGAGGTCTTATTGTGTTTGTGAACAGACCAGCTTGCTTAGGGGACTCTTCTCCAGGTTCATTTCTCTGTAGGTGATGGCCTTTGTTATGGAAGGTTTGGGAATCGCTTCCTTTTAGGTGGTTGTAGAATTTAACGGCTCTTTTCTGTATTTTGATAATTAGCGGGTATCGGCCTGATTCTGCTCTGCATGCATTATTTGGTGTTTTACGTTGTACACAGAGGATATTTTTCCAGAGTTCTGCATGCAGAGTCTCAATTAAGCGGGCCCCAGACCTCACAACCATAAAGGGAAATGGGTTCTATAACTAATTCAAGTATTTTTTGCCAATTCCTAATTGGTATGTCGAATTTGATATTCCTTTTGATAGCATATATGATGACCCTTCTTGACGGGTCTCTCAGATCGTTCACAGCTTTGTGGAAGTTACCTGTGGGGCTGATGTTTAGGCCGAGGTAGGTATCGTTGTCTGTCTGTCTGTCTGTCTGTCTGTCTGTCTGTCTGTCTGTCTGTCTGTCTGTCTGTCTGTCTGTCTGTCTGTCTGTCTGTCTGTCTGTCTGTCTGTCTGTCTGTCTGTCTGTCTGTCTGTCTGTCTGTCTGTCTGTCTGTCTGTCTGTCTGTCTGTCTGTCTCTGTCTCTGTCTCTGTCTCTGTCTCTGTCTCTGTCTCCCTCAGTCACTCTCTCTTCTTCTCTCTCACAGGCTCTTTCTCTGACTCTCCATCTCCACTTCCCCTCCCTCCCTCCCTCCCTCCCTCCCTCCCTCCCTCCCTCCCTCCCTCCCTCCCTCCCTCCCTCCCTCCCTCCCTCCCTCCCTCCCTCCCTCCCTCCCTCCCTCCCTCACTTTCATTCCTGATTGACTGTAATGCACATAATGTTCACATTCTATGGTCCACCCAGGGTCTCTGACTGTTACTACACGGCCATCCTGCCTCTCCCCTGATCCCCTGAAATCCTACTACTACATGGCATGGCCATCCCGCCCCTCCCCTGTTCCCCTGGTCCCATACTACTACATAGCATGGCAATCCTGCCCTGATCCGCTGACCCCCTGATCCCCTACTACTGCATTGCATGGCCATCCTGCCCCTCCCCTGATCCCCTGAAATCCTACTACTACACGGCATGGCCATCCTGCCCCTCCCCTGATCCCCTGATCCCCTGATCCCCTACTACTACACGGCATAGCCATCCTGCCCCTCCCCTGATCCCCTGATCCCCTGATCCCCTACTACTACACGGCATGGCCATCCTGCCCCTCCCCTGATCCCCTGATCCCCTGATCCCCTACTACTACACGGCATGGCCATCCTGCCCCTCCCCTGATCCCCTGATCCCCTGATCCCCTACTACTACATGGCATGGCCATCCTGCCTCTCCCCTGATCCCCTGATCCCTACTACTACACGGCATGGCCATCCTGCCTCTCCCCTGATCCCCTGATCCCCTACTACTACACGTCATGGCCATCCTGCCTCTCCCCTGATCCCCTGATCCCCTACTACTACACGTCATGGCCATCCTGCCTCTCCCCTGATCCCCTGATCCCCTACTACTACATGGCATGGCCATCCTGCCTCTCCCCTGATCCCCTACTACTACACGTCATGGCCATCCTGCCTCTCCCCTGATCCCCTGATCCCCTACTACTGCATGGCATGGCCATCCTGCCTCTCCTCTGATCCCCTGATCCCCTACTACTACACGGCATGACCATCCTGCCCCTCCCCTGATCCCCTACTACTATACGGCATGGCCATCCTGCCTCTCCCCTGATCCCCTGATCCCCTACTACTACACGTCATGGCCATCCTGCCTCTCCCCTGATCCCCTGATCCCCTACTACTACACGGCATGGCCATCCTGCCTCTCCCCTGACCCCCTGATCCCCTACTACTACACGGCATGGCCATCCTGCCTCTCCCCTGATCCCCTACTACTACACGTCATGGCCATCCTGCCTCTCCCCTGACCCCCTGATCCCCTACTACTGCATGGCATGGCCATCCTGCCTCTCCCCTGATCCCCTGATCCCCTACTACTACACGTCATGGCCATCCTGCCTCTCCCCTGACCCCCTGATCCCCTACTACTACATGGCATGGCCATCCTGCCTCTCCTCTGATCCCCTGATCCCCTACTACTACACGTCATGGCCATCCTGCCTCTCCCCTGACCCCCTGATCCCCTACTACTACACGGCATGGCCATCCTGCCTCTCCTCTGAACCCCTACTACTACACGGCATGGCCATCCTGCCCCTCCCCTGATCCCCTACTACTACACGGCATGGCCATCCTGCCCCTCCCCTGATCCCCTGATCCCCTACTACTACACGGCATGGCCATCCTGCCTCTCCTCTGAACCCCTACTACTGCATGGCATGGCCATCCTGCCTCTCCTCTGAACCCCTCTACTCCCCTGGTACATGATCTGGGGCAGGAGAAATCAGGTCTTTGGGTCAAAGACACACATTGACTGCTACCACCATGCAATAGGATGACCTAGACAGGCCTACGTTGTAAACCAGTAGGCTAACCTAGCCAAATGTTTGTATCAGTAGATTTGTGTGCTAATAAATATTCCTAAGGTGTTACAGGTTTTGAACTAGTGAGGCACACTTATTGACAGATTTATATAAGAAGAGACATCTACTAAATATCTGCAGTTGGGCTGAACTTCTTTATGGCCTCCCATCAAGTGATTCCAAGACTTAAAAACCTAAACAATCGTTACTCAGTCTACTCAGTTCTGGTCGGTCCCTGGATGGGAGACCAGATGCTGCTGGAAGTAGTGTTGGAGGGCCAGTAGGAGGCACTCTTTCCTCTGGTCTAAAAAAAATATCTCAATGCCCTGTGTAGGGTGCCGTCTTTCGGATGGGACGTTAAACGGGTGTCCTGACACTCTGAGGTCATTAAAGATCCCATGGCACTTATCATAAGAGTAGGGGTGTTAACCCCGGTGTCCTGGATAAATTCCCAAGCTGTCCCTCATACCATCACGGCCACCTAATCATCCCCAGTTTACAATTGGCTCATTCATCCCCCTCCTCTCCCATGAAACTATTCCCCAGGTTGTTGCTGTAAATGAGAATGTGTTCTCAGTTAACTTATCTGGTAAAATAACGGTAAAATAAAAAAATAAAGCAAATATGAGCAAAAATGATTTAGCTAGATTTACAGTCTGATTAAACACATTCGGTATAATTCTGCATTAGCTACATTAAACTCCAAATGATAAATTTACATGCAGGATAATAAGACAGCATTAGCTATGTCTGTGATTAAACCATTGATTCCTGTTTTCTTTCCTCGTGATGAAGTGAGCCTGATGAACGACATCAAGTCTAATCAATACAGAAGTTTGTCTCTACACCTAAAAACCAATCTGTTTTTTTGTTTTTGTGAGCCGTTTGTATAATACATTGAACCCAGGGCATTAACTTAACTCTCCCTGTTCCTTCACTCAATACTCTATGCAAAACCCTATTATACCCGAGACCTGAGGAAAAACCGGCTTTTCATTTATCTCATTCATTTATCTGCAAATCAAATCAAATAATCGCAGAGAGAAAAATTACAAAAATGATACAAAGACCACAGTCTCCAGAACAGACTATGGGAGGTGCACAGTACTACATAGAGCCATTTTTTTTTTACAAGGAACTCGATTCCACATCAGGTAACTCAGGCCAGCAGTAAAATTAGACTTAAACAAATGATAAATATACACCTTATGGAAGAGTGTGGACTGTGAAGCAACACAAACATAGACACATGCATACAAACACATGATAACATACACACTACACACACGTACACATGGATTTTGTAGATATATACATATAGGTAAGTGACTAGGCAAATGTATATATAATAAACAGTAGCAGCAATGTGTGTTATGATTTCAAAGGGTTAGTGCAAATAGGGTCAATGCAGTTAAATAGTTAATCAAATAGCTACGTGAACTAACTATTTTGCAGACTTATGGCTTGGGGCCTGTAGTCCCCGATCAGCTCCTTTGTCTTGCTGACGTTGAGGGAATGATTGTTGTTCTTGCACCACACTGCCAGGTCACTGACGACCTCCCAATAGGTTGTCTACCATAGAAAATAGCATCTTACTATGGTCAGGACGTGACAGTACCCCCCCAAAGGTGCGGACTCCGACCGCACCTAAACACAACAACAACCCCCCCCCCCAAAAAAACAAAAACAACAGGGAGGGTAGGGTGGGTAACTCCTGTCTATGGCGGCTCTAGTGCAGTGCACATAACCTTATCCTCCAGCAAATCCTCCAGCAGAGGAGGCGGCTCCGGTTCGGGGCGTAACCCCCACTCCACCCGCTGATCCCTCTGCTTCAGTACCGTCGGAGGAGGAACCAGAGTGTAGATCATCGCCAGAGGCTCTGTACTGCAGACCGCCACTGGAGGCTCTGTGCTGCAGGCCGCCGCTGGAGATTCTGGGCTGCAGGCCGCCGCTGGAGGTTCTGGGCTGCAGGACGCCGCTGGAGGTTCTGGGCTGCAGACCGCCGCTGGAGGTTCTGGGCTGCAGACCGCCGCTGGAGGTTCTGGGCTGCAGACCGCCGCTGAAGACTCTGGGTTGCAGACCGCCGCTGAAGACTCTGGGCTGCAGGCCGTCTCAGGAGGTTCCGGGCTGCAGACCGTCTCAGGAGGTTCCGGGCTGCAGACCGTCTCAGGAGGTTCCGGGCTGCAGACCGTCTCAGGAGGTTCCGGGCTGCAGACCGTCTCAGGAGGTTCCGGGCTGCAGACCGTCTCAGGAGGTTCCGGGCTGCAGACCGTCTCAGGAGGTTCCGGGCTGCAGACCATCTCAGGAGGTTCCGGACTGGGGAGCGTCGCTAGAGGCTCCGGACTGGGGAGCGTCACTGGAGGCTCCGGACTGTGAGGGTCGCTGGAAGCTCCGGACTGGGGAGCGTCGCTGCAGGCTCCGTGCCATGGATCATCACTACATGTTCCGTGCCATGGATCATTACTGGAGTCTTTGTGCCATGGATCATCACTGGAGGCTCCGGGCCATGGATTATCACTGGAGGCTTCGTGCCATGGATCATCTCGACATGCTCCGGGCCTTGGATCATTCCTACAGGCCTCTTGCCATGGATTATCCCTACAGGCTCCAGGCCATGGATTATCACTGGAGGCTTCGGGCCATGGATCATCCCTACAGGCACCGGGCCATGGATCATCACTGGAGGCTTCGTGCCATGGATCATCACTGGAGGCTTCGGACCATAGATCATCACTGGAGGCTTCTTTCGTGGAGCTGGAACAGGTCTCACCGGACTGGGGAGACGCACAGGAGACTGGGTGCGCAGAGCAGGCACAGGGTATACTGGGCTGTGGGGGCGCACTGGAGGTCTGGAGCTTAGGGCTGGCACACCCCGTCCTGGCTGGATGTTTACTTTAGCCCAGCAAGGGCGGAGCGCTGGCACAGGACGAACTGGTTTGTGCTGGTGAACAGCGGGTACCGTGCGTAGAGCTGGCGCAGGATAACCTGGGCCGAAGAGACGCACTGGAGACCAGGCACTCTGAGCCGGCACACTTCTTCCTGGCTGACTGCCAACTCTAGCACGGCAACTGTGGGAAGCTCGCACCAAGTGCACCGGGCTGTAGCTTGTTTTGGTAAATACACAGGAAAAATAGAGATGAAAACTCTCTTGGTAAATAGTACGGTCTGCAGCTTATCATGAGGTATTCTATCTCAGGCATGCAAAAAATTGACACTTCTTCAACATTAAAGAACGTGCACCAGCTGCTGTTAACAAAAGAGATACACCCCTCCCTCTTAGTCTTACACGAGGCTGACGTCCGTCTAGATGCAGCATGTAGAAACCTGAGAGATGCCAAGAGTGTGCAAACCTGTCATCAAGGCAAACGGTGGCTACTTTAGAATCTCAAATATAAAATATATTTTGATTTGTTTAACACTTTTTTGGTTACTACATGATTCTATATGTGTTATTTCATAGTTTTGATGTCTTCACTATTATTCTGCAATGTAGAAAATAGTAAAAATAAAGATAAACCCTTGAATGAGTAGGTTTTGATCAAATTAACCATTGCATATCTATTGAAAATGTTGTATCAAGACTGCCCAAATGTGCCTAATTGGTTTATAAATACATAATTGAGCACTCTCCTCAAACAATAGCAGGGAAACTTAAATCAGTTCTACCAAATTTCTATCAACCAGAGGGAAAACAATTCTAGATCACCTGTACTCCATGCGCAGAGACGCGTACAAACTTTCAAGGCTTAAAAATCATTTTTTAACTAAGGATCTGCCCCTTTAAAAAAAAAAATGCCCAAAATGATGTACCCAAATCTAACTGCCTGTAGCTCAGGACCTGAAGGAAGTATATGCATATTCTTGATACCATTCGGCCACGGAGAAGGAGAGGGAGAGCCCAGAGTCCTTGGTAGCATTTGGCAAATTGTTGAACATATTGTTGAACATATTATACTTTATGGGCATATCAAAGCTCCAAAGTGGGATCGCTTCAACTGTATGAGTCTATTTGTAAACATTACCAACATAGTGAATGTGAAAATTGTTTTAAAATGGTCGCCCTCAGCTGGTGATTTGCACGATGTGCAATGATAGAAGGAAAAAAGGAGGGCTGTGATTGGTTACATTGCCTACAATGCCAGTGTCTCTGTTTGAATTAGGCTATAACTTTAAAACTAACAGAGATACCACTCTGGAACTTTGATATGCCCATAAAGTATATTATGTTCAACAATATGTTCAACAATTTGCCAAATCAAAAAAACTAATTGTATTCATGTATTTTCAATACTCATGAATTCATGTTAAAAATACAATAATTCATTAAAATAAAAGTACTACTTTTATTACAGAGCAAGTGGCAAAGCTTCATATGGTATTTGAACTTTAGTCAAAGCTTTCCTTAGTTTTGGGTCAGTCACAGTGGTCAGGTTATCTGCCACTCTGTACTCTCTGTTTATGGCCAACTAGAATTTTAGTTTGCTCAGTTTTTTTAATAAATTCTTTCCAATGTATCAAGTAATAATCTTTTGGTTTTCTTATGATTTGGTTGGGTCTAATTATGTTGCTGTCCTGGAGCTGTTTGTGAACAGAGCCCCAGGACCAGCTTGTTTAGGGGACTCTTCTCCAGGTTCATCTCTCAGCAGGTGATGGCTTTGTAATGGAAGGTTTGGAAATCACTTTCTTTTAGGTGGTTGTAGAATTTAACGTCTCTTTTCTGGATTTTGATCATTAACAGGTATCGACCTAATTCTGCTCTGCAAGCATGGTTTGGTGTTTTATGTTGTACACAGAGGAGTCTCAATTTGGAGTTTGTCCCATTTTGTGAATTCTTGGTTGGTGAGCGTTCCCCAGACCTCCCAAACATAAAGGGCAATGGGTTCTATAACTGATTCAAGTATTTTTAGCCAGATCCTAATTGGTATGTTGAATTTGATGTTCCTTTTGATGGCACTTCTTTCCTTGTCTCTCAGATTGTTCACAGCTTTGTGGAAGTTACCTGTGGCGCTGATGTTTAGGCCGAGGTATGTATAGTTTTTTGTGTGCTCTAGGGCAACGGTGTCTAGATGGAATTTGTATTTGTGGTCCTGGCAACTGGACCTTTCTTGGAACACCATTATTTATGTCTGTCTCTCTGTCTCTTTTGTCTCTTTTGTCTCTTTGTCTCTCCGTCTAGTCAAGCACAGTGCAGTATATAGTGAGTAGGGTGACAGAGAGACGCAACCTGAGGGAGACGACACTTCTAAGAACTGACAACCAGTCAGACCAGACTGATTGGGCCCTGACAAGACCAACAAAGGATGAGAGATGCCATCACATCCCCTCTTCCCCTCATCCTCCCTTCTCCTCTTCCCCTCAACCCCCCTTCCCCTCGACCTGTGTGACTCTCATACACAGACGTGATCGAAACCAAGACATCAGGCATCACGACCAAGGGTAGCATCCCAAATGGAGTCCTATTCCCTTTATAGTGCAATACTTTTGACCAGAGCTCTATGGGCCTATGGGCCCTAGTCAAAGGTAGTGCACTGTGTAGGGAATAGTATGCCATTGTGGACACACACTAAAACTCGGTTCTCTGTTGTTCAGATTAAACTTCTTTCATCTGGTCACGGACACCATCACGGACACCATCACAGACACCATCACGGACACCATCACGGACAATGACGTCTTGCTTCCAGACAAACTAAACACCGTCTTTGCCCGCTTTGAGGATAACACAGTGACACCGATGCGGCACTGCTACCAAGGACTCTGGGCTCTCCCTCTCCTTCTCCGTGAACGACGTGAGTAAGACATTTAAACGTGTTAACTCTCGCAAGGCTGCCGGCCCAGACGGCATCCCTAGCTGCGTCCCCAGAGCATGTGCAGACCAGCTGGCTGCTGTGTTTATGGACATATTGATTCTCTCCCTATCCCAGTCTGCTGTCCCCACATGATTCAAGATGGCCAACATTGTTCCTCTACCCAAGAAGGCAAAGGTAGCTGAACTAAATGTCCAATACTCTGCAGCACTCACTTCTGTCATCATGAAGTGCTTTGAGAGACTAGTCAAGGATCATATCACCTCCACCTTACCTGTCACCCTAGACCCACTTCAATTTGCATCCTGCCCCAATACGTCCACAGACGATGCAATCGCCATCATACTGCACATGTGATGCACATCCTGCCCTATCCCATCTGGACAAGAGGAATACCTATATAAGAATGCTGTTCATTGACTGCAGCTCAACATTCAAAACCATAGCACCCTCCAAGCTCATCACTAAGCTCAGGGTCCTGAGTCTGGACCTCAACCCCACCCTGTGCAATTGGGTACTGGACTTCCTAACGGGCCGCCCCCAGGTGGTGAGGGTAGGAAACAACATCTCCACTTCGCTGATCCTCAACACTGGGGCCCCACAAGGGTGCGAGCTCAGCCCCCTCCTGTACTCCCTGTTCACCCATGACTGCGTGGCCATGCACGCCTCCAACTCAATCATCAAGTTTGCAGACGACACTACAGTGGTAGGCTTGATTACCAACAACGACGAGACAGCCTACAGGGAGGAGGTGAGGGCACTCGGAGTGTGGTGTCAGCAAAACAACCTCTCACTCAACGTCAAGAAAACAAAGGAGATGATCGTGAACTTCATGAAACAGCAGAGGGAGCACCCCCCTATCCACATCGACGGGACAGCAGTGGAGAAGGTGGTCCACCCGCAAGGCTCTCCAGAGGGTGGTGCAGTCTGCACAACGCATCACCGGGGTCAAACTACCTGCCCTCCAGGACACCTTCAGCACCCGATGTCACAGGAAGGCCAAAAAGATCATCAAGGACAACAACCACCCGAGCCACTGCCTGTTCACCCTGCTATCATCCAGAAGGCGAGGCCAGTACAGGTGCATCAAAGCTGGGACCGAGAGACTGAAAAACAGCTTCTATCTCAAGGCCATCAGACTGTTAAACAGCCATCACTAACACAGAGAGGCTGCTGCCTACATACAGACTTGAAATCATTGGCAACTTTAATAAATGATCACTAGTCACCTTAATAATGCCACTTTAATAATGTTTTTATATCTTGCTTACTCATCTCATACGTATATTTGTATTTGGGGCGGCAGAGTAGCCTAGTGGTTAGAGCATTGGACTAGTAACCGAAAGGTTGCAAGGTCAAATCCCTCAGCTGACAAGGTACAAATCTGTTCTTCTGCCCCTGAACAAGGCACTTAACCCACTGTTCCTAGGCTGTCATTGAAACTAAGAATTTGTTCTTAACCTGTTGGGTCTAGGGGGCAGCATTTGCACGTCTGGATAAAAAAAATGTACCCGATTTAATCTGGTTACTAATCCTACCCAGTAACTAGAATATGCATATACTTATTATATATGGATAGAAAACACTCTAAAGTTTCCAAAACTGTTTGAATGGTGTCTGTGAGTATAACAGAACTCATTTGGCAGGCAAAACCCTGAGACATTTTCTGACAGGAAGTGGATACCTGATGTGTTGTATTGACTTTAAAGCTATCCCATTGAAAGACACAGGGGTTTAGGAATATTTTGGCACTTCCTATTGCTTCCACTAGATGTCACCAGCCTTTACAAAGTGTTTTGAGTCTTCTGGAGGGAGATCTGACCGAACAAGAGCCATGGAACGGTGATGTCCCATTAGACACCTGGCGCGCTACTTCATGTTGGGTACCCTCGTTCCAATACGTTATAAAAGGCTATGCATTCGTCCACCTTGAATATTATTCATGTTCTGGTTAAAAAAGGCCCTAATGATTTATGCTATACAACGTTTGACATGTTTGAACGAACGGAAATATATTTTTTCCCCTCGTTCATGACGAGAAGTCCGGCTGGCTTACATCATGTGCTAACGAGACGGAGATTTTTGGACATAAATGATGAGCTTTTTTGAACAAAACTACATTCGTTATGGACCTGTGATACCTGGAAGTGACATCTGATGAAGAGAATCAAAGGTAATGGATTATTTACATAGTATTTTCGATTTTAGATCTCCCCAACATGACGTCTAGTCTGTATCGCAACGCGTATTTTTCTGGGCACAGTGCTCAGATTATTGCAAAGTGTGATTTCCCAGTAAGGTTATTTTTAAATCTGGCAAGTTGATTGCGTTCAAAAGATGTAAATCTATAATTCTTTAAATGACAATATAATATTTTAACAATGTTTTCTAATTTTAATTATTTAATTTCTGACGCTGACTTGACTGCCGGTTATTGGAGGGAAACGATTTCCTCAACATCAATGCCATAGTAAAACGCTGTTTTTGTATATAAATATGAACTTGATAGAACTAAAAATGCATGCATTGTCTAACATAATGTCCTAGGAGTGTCATCTGATGGAGATTGTAAAAGGTTAGTGTATCATTTTAGCTGGTTTTATGGTTTTGGTGACCCTGTCTTTGACTTGACAAAACATTACACACAACTCTTGTAAATGTACTGTCCTAACATACTCTAAATTTATGCTTTCGCCGTAAAACCTTTTTGAAATCGTAAAACGTGGTTAGATTAAGGAGATGTTTATCTTTCAAATGGTGTAACATAGTTGTATTTTTGAAAAATTTGAATTTTGACATTTATTTGGATTCAAATTTGCCGCTCTTGAAATGCACCTGCTGTTGATGGAGTGCACCACAGGTGGCACGCTAGCGTCCCACCTAGCCCCAAGAGGTTAACTGAATTGCCTAGTTAAATAAAGGTAAAAATTTTATTTTATTTATTATGGATCCCCATTAGTTCCTGCCAAAGCAGCAGCTACTCTTCCTGGGGTTTATTATGGATCCCCATTAGTTCCTGCCAAGGCAGCAGCTACTCTTCCTGGGGTCCAGCAAAATTAAGTTAGTTTATACAATTTTAAAAACATTACAATACATTCATAGATTTCACAACACACTGTGTGCCCTCAGGCCCCTACTCCACCACTACCACATATCTACAGTGCTAAATCCATGTGTATGTATAGTGGGTATGTTATCGTATATATGTGTGTGTGTGTGTGTGTGTGTGTGTGTGTGTGTGTGTGTGTGTGTGTGTGTGTGTGTGTGTGTGTGTGTGTGTGTACACATGTCTGTGCCAATGTTTGTGTTGCTTCACAGTCCCCGCTGTTCCATAAGGTGTATTTTTATCTGTTTTTTTAATCTAATTTTACTGCTTGCGTAAGTTACTTGATGTGGAATAGAGTTCCATGTAGTCATGGCTCTATGTAGTACTGTGTGCCTCCCATAGTCTGTTCTGGACTTGGGGACTGTGAAGAGACCTCTTGTGGCATGTCTTGTGGTGAATGAATGGGTGTCCAAGCTGTGTGTCAGAAGTTTAGACAGACAGCTCGTGGCATTCTAAATGTCAATACCTCTCATAAATAAAAGTAGTGATGAAGTCAATCTCTCCTCCACTTTCAGCCAGGAGAGATTGACATGCATATTATTAATATTAGCTCTCTGCGTACATCCAAGGGCCAGCTGTGCTGCCCTGTTCTGAGCCAATTGCAATTTTCAATTGCAAAGTCCTTTTTTTGTGGCACCTGACCACACGACTGAACAGTAGTCAAGGTGCGATAAAACTAGGGCCTGTAGGACCTGCCTTGTTGATAGTGTTAAGAAAGCATAGCATCGCTTTATTATAGACAGACTTCTCCCCATCTTAGCTACTACTGCATCAATATGTTTTGACCATGACAGGTTACAATCTAGGGTTACTCCAAGCAGTTTAGTCTCCTCAACTTGCTCAATTTCCACATAATTTATTACAATATTTAATTGAGGTTTAGGGTTTAATGAGTGTTTTGTTCCAAATACAATGCTTTTAGTTTTTTTTATATTTAGAGCTAACGTATTCCTTTCCACCCATTCTGAAACTAACTGCAGCTCTTTGTTGATTGTTGCAGTCATTTCAGTCGCTGTAGTAGCTGACGTGTATAGCGTTGAGTCATCCGCATAAATAGACACCCTGGCTTTACTCAAAGCCAGTGGCATGTCGTTAGTAAACATTTATAAAAGTAAGGGGCCTAAACAGCTACCCTGGGGAATTCCTGATTCTAACTGAATTATATTTGCGAGGCTTCCATTAAAGAACACCCTCTGTGTTCTGTTAGACAAGTAACTCTTTATCCACATTATAGCAGAGGGTGTAAAGCCATAACACATATGTTTTTCCAGCAGCAGACTATGATCGATAATGTCAAAAGCTGCACTGAAGTCTAACTAGACAGCCTCCACAATCATTTTATCATCAATTTCTCTCAGCCAATCATCAGTCATTTGTGTAAGTGCTGTGCTTGTTGAGTGTCCTTCCCTATAAGCATGGTGAAATATAAATATGTATACTGTATTTAATTCCGTCTATTGCATCTTGCCTTTGCCTCTCGGTCATCGCTCATCCATATATTTATATGCATATATTTTTCTTCCATCCCTTTACTTAGATTTGTGTCTATAACGTAGTTGTTGTGGAATTGTTAGATTACTTGTTAGATATTGCTGCACTGTCGGAACTAGAAGCACAAGCATTTCGCTAAACTCGCAATAACATCTGCTAAACATGTGTATGTGACCAATAAAATTGAATTTGATTTGATCAGGTAGCATGACGAGGCTACTTTAAAACCATGTTCCATTGCTTAGGCCTACTTCTGCTTATTTTCAGATATATTAAACATGAATGCCCCATGTTGGTGTTCTAGTTATCCTTCTAGTTATCCTTCTAGTTATCCTTCTAGTTATCCTTCGATCCGATGTGAGATCAGATGTTAGATATTGTGAGTGCTGGATAAATGTTTATATTCAAACCACAGCGCCTATTTTGCCTGAGAAGGAGTCAGCAAACATGCCGACTTCACCGGCTGCATTGGGAGCATTTCAAAACAGATTTAGACGTACATGTTATTGAATAATTTCATTGAAACCGCTCGGTTGCGTCCACGAGCATTTGTGTAGCCTGGCGCTCAAATAGAACTTGGTTCGAAAACCATGAACTTGAAAGATGAACGAGGTCCACACTTAATTGTCAGAGTAGAGAACACACGACTCAAAATGGGTCCTATATTCTACAAATATCCAGGGGAAAAAAAGGACCATATGAATTTCAGGTAACAACCCAATGTTTATCTCCCAGGACAAATGAGCTAGCAACAGCAAGCTACCTACATGTCCATGAATGTTTCATGTGTTTCGACCTGTCCTCAAATTAATATACTTGGTTCAGAGTTTGTTTTGATATTTCAACCTGCATGTCCTGATCACGTCTGGTGGGGATAGACGAACTCAACATGTGGACGATCGAGCACGTGGAAGGTCATGACGTAAGGTCTCTATACCAGAACTCTACTAGTTTGTGATGAAACTACGGAACCTAATACTGGTCCCTCCTTGGCAGAGAGTTATTTGAACGTAACGACTGAGAAAAACCCTAGATAGCTGTGCTCTGGAGCTGTGAGGCTTGCAGGATCTGTAGAGAACATTATCTATGTCGGTGCAACAGTCATCTGATGCCAGGCCCAGGAGAGAAGTGTGTGATGCAAAATAACATATTTTTAGAATTGTATGAATTTAAAGTAGATCCATCTGTTTGGTTGATCACTCTCATGAGTCGACTGTTTCCACTGCAGTGGAGTTCTAGAGCTTTGAGGTGACATGCTGGAACGCTGGAACTTCTAAAGCATGTCACTGTGCTCCATATTCCTGCCAGAGCTTCACTTTGAACAGTCTGTAGTCAGTCTCTGCCTGGTTTGTTCATTCATTTTATCTTGACGTAACTAGGCAAGTCCGTTTACAAACAAATTCTTATTTACATTGAAGGACTGCCCCGGACAAACCTTTCCCTAACCCGGACGACGCTGGGCTAATTGTGCGCCGCCCTATGGGACTCCCGGTCACGGCCGGTTGTGATACAGCCCAGGATTGAACCAGGGGCTGTAGTGACGCCTCTAGCACTGAGATGCAGTGCCATAGACCACTGCGCCACTCAGGAGTGGAAGGAGGAATAACTACTGGTCATATCCTTAACTCAACCCAAATATTCTAAAAAGGCTGAGATCAAATATAAAGACACAGATTATGATTCACTCTCATGGAATTACATGGGCATTAACATGACAAGCTCAAATTGCTCCTTCTCTCAGGACCTCTGTCTCTCTCTGTCTCTCTCTGTCTATCTCTCTCTCTCTCTGGACCTCTGTGTATCTCTCTCTCCTCTCAGGACCTCGTCTGTCTGTCTGTCTGTCTCTCTCTCTCTTTACCTTCATCTCTCTCTTTCCGCCATCTCTCTCTCACTCTCTCTACCATCTCTCTCTCTCTCTCTCTACCTTCATCTCTCTCTCTACCTTCATCTCTCTTTCGCTCTCTACTTCATTTCTCTCTCGCTCTACCTTCATCTCTCTCTCTCTACCTTCATCTCTCTCTCTCACTCGCTCTACCTTCATCTCTCTCACTCTCTCCACCTTCATCTCTCTCACTCTCTCTACCTTCATCTCTCTCCCTTTCTCTACATTCATCTCCCTCTCTCTCTCTCTGTCTCTCTCTCTACCTTCATATCGCTCTCTCTCTCTCTCTCTCGCTCTCTCTCTTCACCCCTCTCTCTCTTTCCCTCTCCCTGTCTCTCTCCTCTGACTCTGTTTTCCGACTCTCTTCTCTGACTGCAATGAATGCTAGATTATGACCATATCACAATCAAGGCCTCATGGCTCTGGACTTTTATTCCTCTGTTATCTGTATTATATGTTATAAAAGACACTCAGAGTGAGTACACAGTGCCCTACGTTTGACCAGAGCTCTATGGACACAGGGTGCCATTTGTGACTAAGCCTATGAGAAAGAAAGGGTCTCTTCATGCTTCGCTATACCAGGGCTGTAGCAGTCATTAATGAATGGAGCGCTGAGCACTCAACATTTCTGACACTTTTAATTGAACTTTTTACTTCAGAAAAGAATGGAAAGGAAAGAAGAGAAGACAGGAGATGGGGAGGAGTGGAGATGGAGATGGGGAGGAGAGAAGATGGAGAGGAAATGGGGAGGAGAGAAGATGGAGATGAGATGGAGAGGAGAGGCGATGGAGAGGAAATGGGGAGGAGAAAGAAAGGAAATGGGGAGGAGATGGAGAGGACAGGAAATGGAGAGGAGATGGGGAGGAGATGGAGAGGAAATGGGGAGGAGATGGAGAGGAAATGGGGAGGAGATGGAGAGGAAATGGGGAGGAGAGGAGATGGAGAGGAAATGGGGAGGAGAGGAGATGGAGAGGAGATAGGGAGAGAGGAGAGAGGAGAGGAGATAGGGAGAGAGGAGAGAGGAGAGGAAATGGGGAGGAGAGATGGAAAGGAAATGGTGAGGAAAGGGAGAGGATAGGAGATGGAGAGGAGATGGAGATGGAGTGGAGAGTTGAGGAGTGACTCACACATTGGAAGGGGGTACCTCAGGAGTGGGAGGAGGTACCTTAGGAAAATCTAAAGATAGAGAGGAGGGGAGAGAGAGCACGAGCGAAAGTAAGAGAGAGAGCGATAGAGAAAGCTAGTGAGAGCGCGAGAGAGAGAAAGAGGAATTGAGAAAGGAGGCGATAGAGAGCGAGCACGGGAGAGAGAGAGAGGATAGAGAGGAGAGAGAGAGAGAGAGAGAGAAAGAGAGAGATGCTAGGCTGCTTTCATGGACACAGTAAATCATTTCGTAATTTCCTCTTTATGTCTGTGTGTTGTTTGCTACGAAGGCTCTCTGCTTTGAGACGCTGAAGGCTCTCTGCTTTGAGACGCTGAAGGCTCTCTACTTTGAGACGCTGAGGGCTCTCTCCTCTGAGACGTTGAAGGGATGTGTCACGTCCTGACCAGTATAGGGGTTATTTGTTATTGTAGTTTGGTCAGGACGTGGCAGAGCGTATTTGGTTTATGTGGTTCGGGGTGTGTGTCTATGTAGAGGGTGTTTGATTTATGTATTCTGGGGGTTTTGGGCACTGTTCTATGTTAGTGTATTTCTATGTTCTGTCTAGTCTAGTCTATTTCTATGTTTAGTTTATTGGGGTTGGACCTTCAATTGGAAGCAGCTGGTTATCGTTGCTTCTGATTGAAGGTCCTATAATTAGGAGTTTGTTTTCATGGGGTTTTGTGGGAGGTTGTTCGTTGCATAGCTGTGTGTTGCATGCAAGGCTGTTCGTTTGTTCGTTTGTTCGTTTGTTCGTTTGTTCGTTTGTTCGTTTGTTCGTTTGTTCGTTTGTTCGTTTGTTCGTTTGTTCGTTTGTTCGTTTGTTCGTTTGTTCGTTTGTTCGTTTGTTCGTTTGTTCGTTCGTTTGTTCGTTCGTTCTTGTTTTGTTCAATAGTGTTCAAATAAAGTGAATATGAGCCCTCAACCCGCTGCACCTTGGTCCATCCACCACGACGACCGTTACAGGATGTTTATTTCCTCGTCTGTTCACCTATTCTTCTCTGCGTTTGTTTGATATACAGATTTCTCTGTCTGTAAGCCAGTAACAGATCCTTATTCTTTGTTTGTGTTTGTGTGTAAATTGATTAAAAAAAAATACATTTGATAGAAAGAAAAAAAAAACTTTAAGACGTTACGAACGGCTTATACCAATTTAAATCCTCTCTCACTAGCTGAGAGTTATACCCATACAGTAAAAGCTCCTTCCCTCTGTCTCTCATTGGATCTTTGGACTCTTGATGACCAGTTGTTGGGAACGTCTATGCTGTGATGAACATGTATGTAGCGTGTTATTTGTTTTCGAAGAGACATAGGTGAAGCCAATCCCAGTAAAGAACAGATAAACACGGGTCAGTAAGAGGAAAATAATGTTTCTAAGCTTCTTGAGTCGATTGAAAGGGAAAAGGCAATGATTACGTAGACAGCAAACACACAGCCTGCGTCCCAAATGGCGCCCTGTATCCTCCGTAGTGAATTATGGGCTCTGGTTAAACATAAGAAATAGGGTGCCGTTTTTTTGCCTAGCCACACACTTCAATGAGTCCCAGGGTACATAGGGAATAGGGTGCCATTTTGTGCCTAGCCACACACTTCAATGTGTCCCAGGGTCCATAGGGAATAGGGTGCCATTTTGTGCCTAGCCACACACTTCAATGAGTCCCAGGGTCCATAGGGAATAGGGTGCCATTTTGTGCCTAGCCACACACTTCAATGTGTCCCAGGGTCCATAGGGAATAGGGTGCCATTTTGTGCCTAGCCACACACTTCAATGAGTCCCAGGGTCCATAGGGAATAGGGTGCCATTTTGTGCCTAGCCACACACTTCAATGTGTCCCAGGGTCCATCGGGAATAGGGTGCCATTTTGTGCCTAGCCACACACTTCAATGTGTCCCAGGGTCCATCGGGAATAGGGTGCCATTTTGTGCCTAGCCACACACTTCAATATGTCTGTGATGGAACTAGACAGATATTATATGTACCCATTGTTGAGCTTAGTGCTTTGTTAATTTCACCCCATTTAGAATCTGAATTGAATAGCTTTTTTGTCTTATTGTATATCAGAGATTCCATCTAAAATGTTGATCTCGTATTGTTGTGATACTTCACAGGCTTGCGTCCCAAATGGCAACCTTTTCATTATGTGGCGGACTTATATATCTTTTTTTCCACAGAGTCGATAAGGAATAGGGTGCTATTTGGGACAGATCGATGGTATGCACAAAGCACCACTGCTAACACACACTTTCTAACACATCAAATTAAGTGATTTTAAAAAGTGTGAAGACCTTTCATGTCTCCTGTGTGTGTGTGTGTGTGTGTGTGTGTGTGTGTGTGTGTGTGTGTGTGTGTGTGTGTGTGTGTGTGTGTGTGTGTGTGTGTGTGTGTGTGTGTGTTGCGCGTGTGTGTGTGTGTGTGTTGCGTTTGTGCGTAATACATTCTGTGGACCGTGGAGAGTTAACTCGAACAGGAGATGCCGTTGTCATAGCAACACATATCCGTTTAGGTGTTAGTTGTGGATGGGAAGGAAGGGGAATAACTCTTGAATCTCATTGTTGAAAGTGAATATCATTCTAATTGCTTCACACACAGGTTATGGCTGGCGTTGCTGTTTAGTTAGGAACTTCCAACCGACCGGCCGCTGTATAAATCCCCCTAGAGTCTACTGATGCACCGGTGAGTCAATCTAAGTAATATTATTTTTAAAAATCCCCATCAAAATCCATCAGTTTAAACTACAAATATCAGTTGTTTTTTTTACATGGACTGCGTCTGAATCCACTACATCCGCCTATGTCGCCCTTCCACATCTGTGGTGGCAAGCGGCATAGCTACAACGCTGTTTACAACACCAGGAGACAACCCAAAAATGGCACCTAAAGACTCTCAGACCATGAGAAACAAGATTCTCTGGTCTGATGAAACCAAGATTGAACTCTTTGGCCTGAACGCCAAGCATCACGTCTGGAGGAACCTGGCACCATCCCTACGGTGAAGCATGGTGGTGGCAGCATCATGCTGTGTAGATGTTTTTCAGCAGCAGGGACTTAGAGACTAGTCAGAATCGAGGCATTGATGAACGGAGCAAGTACAGAGAAAACCTTGATGAAAACCTGCTCCAGAGCGCTCAGGACCTCAGACTCGGGTGAAAGTTCGCCTTCCAACAGGACAACGACCCTAAGCACACAGCCAAGACAACGCAGGAGTGGCTTCGGGACATGTCTCTGAATGTCCTTGCATGAATACTTGTAATCGCTGCCAAAGGTGCTTCAACAAAGTTCTGAGTAAAGTGTCTGAATACTTCTGTTTTATACTCATCATTTGCTTATTTATGTTTGATAAATTAGCAAAACTTTCTAATAACCAGTTTTTGCTTTGTGATTATGGGGTATTGTGATGTCATTGTGGGGTATTGTGATGTCATTATGGGGTATTGGGATGTCATTATGGGGTATTGTGATGTCATTATGGGGTATTGTGTGTAGATTGATGAGGGAGGGAAAACTATTTAATCAATTTCAGAATATGGCTGTAACGTAACAAAATGTGGAGAAAGTCAAGGGGTCTGAATACTTTCCGAAGGCACTGTATATTAAGTTGGTTTGCCAGCGTGTTGCTCTGTGTATACAGGAGGAAAGGAAAGGTGAGGAGAGAAATCTCTGTTTCCTGATAGGCATGTCACATGCTTCTCCTCCTAATCTTTTATTTAAGTCTAGAAGCCTGTGGCAGACACACATACGCACGCACAAATACACACACACACACACACACACACACACACACACACACACACACACACACACACACACACACACACACACACACACACACACACACGGCGGGTGTATTACTGAAATTGATGTATGGCTGAAAAGGCCCCTAGACCTACTATAATTCTGTCATACAGACTCTTTGACAGTGTCACAAATTTCATCTGGGCACCTCGTTATACGGTGACTAGCCCTGCTTTCTCTTCCTCATATTTTTTTTTCTATTCTGTTGATGCTGTAGTGAACACTACACTAATTTTCATATGAATTGTTTTTTAAATATTTTTATGACAAGATGATCAATTGGATGGCGGGGTCATCTGTTTGTTTGTGACTGGTGGTGGGGGTTGGGGAAGACTAGGGCTGAGAGTGGTGAAAAACACAGGCTGGGGGTGGTGGAAGACACAGGCTGGGGGTGGTGAAAGACTTGGGCTGGGGGTGGTGAAAGACTAGGGCTTGGGGGGGTGGTGGGGGTTGGGGAAGACTAGGGCTGGGGGTGGTGGTGGGGGTTGGGGACGACTAGGGCTGGGGGTGGTGGTGGGGGTTGGGGAAGACTAGGGATGGGGGTGGTGGTGGGGGTTGGGGACGACTAGGGCTGAGAGTGGTGGAAAACACAGGCTGGGGGTGGTGAAAGACTATGGCTGGGGGTGGTGAAAGACTTGGGCTGGGGGTGGTGAAAGACTAGGGCTTGGGGGGGTGGTGGGGGTTGGGGAAGACTAGGGCTGGGGGTGGTGGTGGGGGTTGGGGACGACTAGGGCTGAGAGTGGTGGAAAACACAGGCTGGGGGTGGTGAAAGACTATGGCTGGGGGTGGTGAAAGACTTGGGCTGGGGGTGGTGAAAGACTAGGGCTTGGGGTGGTAGAAGGCTAGGCTGGAGGTGGTGGGGTCTAGTACGACTAGAACTGGGGGTGGTTGTGGGGTCTGGTAAGAACTGGAGGTGGTGGTGTGGGTTGGTGGTGGAAGACTAGAACTGGGGTGGTGGTGGGGGTTGGTGGTGGAAGACTAGAACTGGGGTGGTGGTGTGGGTTGGTGGTGGAAGACTAGAACCGGGGTGGTGGTGTGGGTTGGTGGTGGAAGACTAGAACTGGGGTGGTGGTGGGGGTTGGTGGTGGAAGACTAGAACTGGGGGTGGTGGTGGGGGTTGGTGGTGGAAGACTAGAACTGGGGTGGTGGTGTGGGTTGGTGGTGGAAGACTAGAACTGGGGTGATGGTGTGGGTTGGTGGTGGAAGACTAGAACTGGGGGTGGTGGTGGGGGTTGGTGGTGGAAGACTAGAACTGGGGGTGGTGGTGGGGGTTGGTGGTGGAAGACTAGAACTGGGGTGGTGGTGTGGGTTGGTGGTGGAAGACTAGAACTGGGGGTGGTGGTGGGGGTTGGTGGTGGAAGACTATAACTGGGGTGGTGGTGTGGGGTGGTGGAAGACTAAGGCTAGGAATAGGGGTTGGGGGGGTGGCTAGAAGACTAGGATGGAAAGAGACAAGATATGTACATGCTTTCTGTCAACTGTAGATAAATGCTTATTGTCAGTGGTAGATATGAAAGTTGCTATGCTGTTTTCGCCATAGAGTTAGTTAGAAGACTCATCTTTGTATCTCTCACATGTAAATGTTCGTCACGCTTCAGTTGAAGTGCATCAATTATGAAGGTTTCATAAAGCCTTCTTATAGGGTTCATAACCACTACATAGATGCTTCACGAACCATCTATAATCGTATTTTATGCTCTATAAAGATTCATAATGTGTCATAACTGTGTGACATAAACATCCATTTATTTATTCACATTCATTAATCCTTTATAGAGCATGAAATATAGTTATAAATTATTTGTGACCCATTTATGTAGTGCTTATGAAGACCATATGAATGCTTAACGTAGCCTTCATAAGATGCACTTACTAATTGAGTACCTATCACATTTTATTAACTGAAAGAGAACCTGCCTCAAACTGCCATATATATGATTTTTAAATGACTAGAAAACGTCAAATCAAGATATATTTTTATTAGGGAGATTGGTGCATTTTTCCCAAAGCATTTTAAGTCAGTCTGGATGAGAATATCTGTTAAATGACTCTAGGAAAGTAGGAGCAAGGATCCGATTCAGTGTCATTGTCATGCCCTGACCATAGAGAGCCTTGTATTCTCTGTTAGTTAGGTCGGGGTGTGACTAGGGTGGGTAATCTAGTGTGTGTATTTCTTTGTTGGCCTGGTATGGTTCCCAATCAGAGGCAGCTGTTTAGCGTTATCTCTGATTGGGGATCATATTTAGGCAGCCATTTCCCCATGTCACGTTCGTCCGAAGGATGAGACCAAGGCACAGCGTGCATATCGTTCCACATCTTTATTAAGATGTGAAACTATGCAAGACATACAATAAATAATAAACAAAACAACAAACCGTGATGACAGAGGTGCAACATGCACTAACTCAAAATAATCTCCCACAAACACAAGTGGGAAAAACAACTACTTAAATATGATCCCCAATTAGAGATAACGATGACCAGCTGCCGCTAATTGGGAATCATACGAAAACCCCCAACATAGAAAAAATAAACTAGAACACAACATAGAAAAATAATAACAACATAATAAAATAAAATAAGACTAGACAAAACCCCCCCAGTCACGCCCTGACCTACTCTATCAGAGAAGAATACGAGCTCTCTATGGTCAGGACGTGACACCCCACTGTGTTTTGTGGGAGCTTGTTTATGTGTAGTTGCCTGTGAGCACTCCATAGCTTCACGTGTTCGTTTATTCTTTATTGTTTTTTTTTAGAGTTTCATTTAATAAACATGTGGAACCCAGATCACGCTGGTCCGAGTATGCTTCCAACGACGATCGTGACAGTCATCATGACCATGTTACATTTTAAAATGAACCACTCTGTTATGCTTCAGCTAGCTATCGTTTCAAATGGTAATGCAACACATCACACACACACACACACCACACACACACACACACACACACACACACACACACCACACACACACACACACACACACACACACACACACACACACCACAGGAGGATGGTGCTATCTTAAGTAGGGAGGACAGGCTTGTTGTAATGGCTGGAGTGGAATGGTATCAAATACGTCAAACATGTGTTTGATGTCATTCCATTCGCTCCATTCCAACCATTATTATGTGCCCTTGTCCACTCAGCAGCCTCCACACACCACACACACACACACACACACACACACACACACACACACACACCACCTCAACTTTAGTCAGGCCCGATCTGTGACAAAATGGGTTTAGGGAATAGGATACAGTATGTGCTTTATTGCTTTTGGAATAGATATTACACAATACCCTCCAATTTGTGCGAATGGAGCAGCCAGCCAGGCAAGTCCATGTAGCTAGCTGTAACCTGGTTGTGTTTTAGTGTCCTCATTCAGCTCTATCTTCCATGTAGCTAGCTGTAACCTGGTTGTGTTTTAGTGTCCTCATTCAGCTCTATCTTCCATGTAGCTAGCTGTAACCTGGTTGTGCTTTAGTGTCCTCATTCAGCTCTATCTTCCATGTAGCTAGCTGTAACCTGGTTGTGTTTTAGTGTCCTCATTCAGCTCTATCTTCCATATGCCATCTATTGCAGCCCTCGCTCTCTTTTTCGCTCTCCCTCTGTCTGAATGGCTGTCTGTCAGTCTCTCTCTCACTCTGTTTCTCTCTCTCTCTCACACTCTGTTTCTCTCTCTCTCTCGTTCTCTCTCTCTCTCTCTTTCACACTCTCCCTGTTTCTCTCCCTCTGTCTGAATTTCTGTCTGTCCGTCTCTCTCTCTCTTTCTCTGTTTCTCTATCTCCCTCTCTTGCTTTCTCTCTCGCTTTCTCTATCTCTCTCTCGCGCTCTCTCTCTCCCTCTCTCACACACTTTCTCTGTTTTTCTGTCTGTCTGTCTGTCTGTCTGTCTGTCTGTCTGTCTGTCTGTCTGTCTGTCTGTCTGTCTGTCTGTCTGTCTGTCTGTCTGTCTGTCTGTCTGTCTGTCTGTCTGTCTGTCTGTCTGTCTGTCTGTCTGTCTGTCTGTCTGTCTGTCTGTCTGTCTGTCTGTCTGTCTGTCTGTCTGTCTGTCTGTCTGTCTGTCTGTCTGTCTGTCTGTCTGTCTGTCTTTCTTTCTTTCTTTCTCTCTCTGTTTCTCTTTCTCTCACTCTCTCACTTTTTATTACTTGGGTCCCTGGCTGGTGGGCTGGCAGGCTGAACTGAGGTACATTGCCTACAGCCATTAACGTGTGGTGCATACTGCATACATACTTGCATGAAGCTCTGAGGCTGTCTCTGCTCTGCTTGATGACTGACGTGTGTGATTAAGGATATTCTCAGCTGACATCTCTCAGCGGTCACAGCAGGGTGTCATGGTTATGAGGTCAGAGGTCAGAGCAGGGTGTCATGGTCACCAGAGCAGGACGTAAGCAGTAAGTAATCACTGTGACACTGTTGGTTCTCTACGTCCTCAGGCTGCATGATTTGGTACGATGTCCTCAGGCTGCATGATTTGGTACGATGTCCTCAGGCTACATGATTTGGTACGATGTCCTCAGGCTGAATGATTTGGTACGATGTCCTCAGGCTGAATGATTTGGTACAATGTCCTCAGGCTGCATGATTTGGTACGATGTCCTCAGGCTGAATGATTTGGTACGATGTCCTCAGGCTGAATGATTTGGTACGATGTCTTCAGGCTGAATGATTTGGTACGATGTCCTCAGGCTGAATGATTTGGTACGATGTCCTCAGGCTGCATGATTTGGTACGATGTCCTCAGGCTGAATGATTTGGTACGATGTCCTCAGGCTGAATGATTTGGTACGATTAGTACGACATTATCACACAAATAAAAAATCGATATCTATTTTAACGTTGTCTGGCACATTACCATAACGTACTTAATATGACAACATATATTAGCAATACTGAATCCACAAAACACATGTCAAGTAAAGATCTGTAGGCCTACACAAAATACATGGCTATTCCCTACAACCCACTGTGATAATACTCTGTGTTTAGCAGCAGTATGCTCTCTGAATTTACAGTACCCACTGTGGTAATACTCTGTGTTTAGCAGCAGTATGCTCTCTGAATTTACAGTACCCACTGTGGTAATACTCTGTGTTTAGCAGCAGTATGCTCTCTGAATTTACAGTACCCACTGTGGTAATACTCTGTGTTTAGCAGCAGTATGCTCTCTGAATTTACAGTACCCACTGTGGTAATACTCTGTGTTTAGCAGCAGTATGCTCTCTGAATTTACAGTACCCACTGTGGTAATACTCTGTGTTTAGCAGCAGTATGCTCTCTGAATTTACAGTACCCACTGTGGTAATACTCTGTGTTTAGCAGCAGTATGCTCTCTGAATTTACAACCCTACAGCATTCTATCGAAAACATGTTGCTATAGTTACTCAGAGATTGAAGACTAGTGGAGAGAGGCCTCCGGGGCAGATGATTCTCTCCCGTAGTAGAAACTTCAGAGTGCATCCTAAATGGCACCCTATTTCCTCTTTACGTAGCACACTACTTTTGATCAGATTCTCTGGTCAAAAGTAGTGCACTAGAGGGAATAGGGACCCATTTATGATTCAGCCTCAGAGTTGTAGTCACCCCAGTGGGAGTCTTCCACGGGACTCTAACACCCCCTTCTCCCAACCTCAAGACAATACACTGCTATTATATTATGTAAATGCCATATCTGACTGTCTACCACTGACAATGATTAATTGCAGCCTATCTGGAGGCAACAATGTGCAAAGGAGACGCAGAGGGATGAAGGGAAGAGGGGATGGAGGGATGGAGGGTTGGGGGGATGTGAGGCTTCTCCTTGTCAGTATGAGTGGAGACGAGGCACACAAAACACTAGACTAGCTGGTGGTTCAGGAAGGGTGGACTATGGTATAGCTTTTGTCCTAATTAAGACTATAGCTTTGCTCCTAATTAAGACTGTAGCTTTGTTCCTAATTAAGACTGTAGCTTTGCTCCTAATTAAGACTCACTGGAGGTTTGAGATGTACAGTATGTTGAAGGCCACAGAAAAATAATGCTACTGTAACAGAGTGGATGTGGACAGTAACTACCAATGAAACCACTAGATTATCTAGCTATACTGTCTGATAAATTCATGTCCACCGCTGATCTACAAATAACAAGAACTAAAAATACTACACAGAATAAAACTTGAGATCGACATTGCTCTTATTGTGCCAGAAATGTTCAGCTATTTGTTTCAGCTACAAAGGTTATAGTTGAATTATGAATGAAATCAGAGCAAAGAAAATCAATAGGAATGTTTCTGAGTTTGATTACAGAATGAGTGAGCTCCAGTTTAAATCCTGTCGTGCCTCTGCGTTGCCATGAACTGAGGAGATGAGGACTCCAGTTGGAAAGCTTGTTACCTCCCCACATCCGTGCGAACACACACACACACACACACACACACACACACACACACACACACACACACACACACACACACACACACACACACACACACACACACACACACACACACACACACACACACACACACACACACACATACCAACCCACCCTTCCTCCCTCCAAACTCCTGTAAGATTAGGTGGATGATTGAGTCGTTTTTGAAGTTTGAATGATTGCTTATTTCGGGTGGAATTATTGGAGTGCAGTCAAGTGCAAGGTTTCCCAATTATTGACTGATGTACACAATTTGATGCCATTCAAAAGCCAACAGCTTTCTCATTACATGAATCCCAAAACATATTTCTCTTCCTTGAATATGAAGTGTGGAACATCATCGAACATTCCTGTAGTACCAGCCCCTTCATGTGTTTTACTAAGCAGTAGAACCGGCAGGCGTGTCCACACAACAAGAATGAGTTCTATTTTGATTTCAAGGTAGAACCCTGGAAAAATTTTGGTTCTAATCCACAAACATAGTTGTATTACCCTTGTAGCAGTCTGTTTGTGCTATCATGCCATACTTGTTATACCAAACAATGGCAAGAAGTGACATGATGGCACAAAAGACTGTTACAACTGAAGACTGTGATTCTCTATGCGTGTCACTGCTAATAGGATCTTCATTTGAGCCAGTTTGCTACAGCGGGAAAATAATCCAGCAGCAACAGGAAATGTGGATTCTAATCTTATGGATTTTGTTTTTGTAGAGGTTGATACACGTCAAAAGTGGAAACTTCAGATGCCTTTTGTAAACCTCAAAATACACTACACGTTTTAAAATGTCCTGCACTGCAAGAAACTTCTACTCCAACAGGGTGATAATGAAGATCCTACATCTGTACGCCGCTAAAACTGTGCAACTTCTCAGGCCCTGAATGTGCACCAGTGATGACACAACTCACCTAACACAGAACGTTGTGGGATGCAAAGTGATAGCTGTGACAGTCTCTCTAGGAAGTATATAATATCATGACTACTAAACCACAAACTGTAGCTAAACCATTAAGTGTCCAGTATTCAGACCACTTGAGTTTTTCCACATTTTGTTAGGTTACAGACTTTATTCTAAAATTGATTAAATTGTTTCCCCCCTCATTAATCCACACACAATACCCCATATTGACAAAGCAAAAACTGGATTTTCAACATTTTTGCAAGTGTATAAAAAAAAAAATGTAATATCACATTTACATAAGTATTCAGACCCATTACTCAGTACTTTAATGATTCACCTATGGCAGCGATTACAGCCTAGAGACTTCAGGGTATGATGCTAAAAGCTTGTCCAACCTGTATTTTGGGAGTTTCTCCCATTCTTCTCTGTAGATCCTCTCAAGCTCTGTCAGGTTAGATATGGAACGTCGCTGCACAGCTATTTTCAGGTCTCCAGAGATGTTCGATCAGATTCAAGTCCGGGTTCTGGCTGGGCCACTCAAGGACATTCAGAGACTTGTCCCGAAGCCACTCCTGCGTTGTCTTAGCTGTGTGCTTAGGGTCGTTGTCCTGTTGGAAGGTGAATCTTCGCTCCAGTCTGAGGTCCTGAGCGCTCTGGAGCAGGTTTTTAATCAAGGATTTCTCTGTACTTTGCTCCGTTCATCTTTGCCTCGATCCTGACTAGTCTCGCAGTCCCTGCCGCTGAATAACAACCCCACAGCACGATGCTTCTACCACCACGCTTCACCGTAGGGATGGTGCCAGGTTTTCTCTTGAAGTGACGCTTGGCATTCAGGTCAAAGGCATTCATGCATTTTACTGAGGAGTGGCTTCTATCTCGTCACTCTACAATAAAGGCCTGATTTGGTGGAGTGCTGCAGAGATGGTTGTCCTTCTGGAAGGTTCTCCCATCTCAACAGAGGAACTCTAGAGCGCTGTCAGACTGACCATCGGGTTCTTGGTCACCTCCCTGACCAAGGCCCTACTCCCCATTGCTCAGTTTGGCCGGGTGGCCAGCACTAGGAAGAGTCTTGGTGGTTCCAAACTTCTTCCATTTAAGAATGATGGAGGCTACTGTGCTCTTGGGGACCTTCAATGGTGCAGGAATTTGTTGGTACCCTTCCCCAGATCTGTGCCTCGACACAATCCTGTCTCGGAGCTCTACGGACAATTCCTTTGACCTCACGGCTTGTTTTTTGCTCAGACATGCACTGTCAGCTGTGGGACCTTATATGGGCAGGTGTTTGCCTTTGCAAATCATGTCCAATCAATTTAATATATCACCAGTGGACTCCAATCAAGTTGTAGAAACATCTCAAGGATGATCAATGGAAACAGGATGCACCTGAGCTCAATTTCAAGTCTCATAGCAAAGGGTCTGAATACTTACGTAAATAAGGGATTTCTGTTTTCTATAGTTAATACATTTGCAAAAATGTCTAAAAATCTGTTTTTGCTTTGTCATTATGGGGTATTGTGTGTAGATTGATGAGGATCTTTGTTTATTTAATACATTTTAGAATAAGGCTGTAACGTAACAAAATGTGGAAGAAGTCCAGGGGTCTGAATACTTTCCGAGGGCATTGTATCTGAATGTTTTAATCACTTTGCTAACTCACCACACATCAAGAAAAAAACTAAACCTAGAACAGGCTGTGATGCAGAGGCACTTTAATGTGGTTAGAATATATTTGATTTATCACAACCACCATCTTTCTTTCATCTGTCACAGAGACCAGTTTGATTTATTCTATTCCTAATGCCAAATAATTTCCTTATGCCTGATAAGTAAAAAAAAAAAAAAATTTATTATGAAAATACTTTCCCCCCCACAATCCTATACTCTCTGGACTAGAAATCAAATAATGTAAGGGGAAATATGTAAATTGAATTGTATAGTTATTTTCCAAGAATGACAGATATCCTCTGCTATTACCTGCAGCAGAGGAGATGGATAAATGTCTGTAATAAATGAATACGTAGGCAACGGACAAGATGATTGACACATAACTAGATAAATATACCCGTCGTATGGGTTTACAGCATATTCTATATAAAGCCTTTTTATTACAATAGAGGAGAAAAACAGCTTGTTGAAGCAGCACTACGGGCAATGTGCATTAGAGGCCGTTTGGTGAATAACGTACTGCCAGTTGTCTACTCATAGCTACCTTTCATGAACTGTAAATTATTTATTTTTTCACACTTTTAGAAGCAGGTAGCATTTGCGTAGCCAGTGTTTATGTACGTGGAACATTGGGATATTATGTGTCTTGTTGACTCTGTGTGTTTTTTTGTCCTAGTACTGCTACTCACAAACACGGGCTTAACGAAACTGGTGCCTTAGCGGTTCAGTAGCACAAAAAAAAGGCAATTTGCATCTAATAGATGCATTTAAGATTTACACCCTTGGCTATTGTGTTGTTTCCAGTAACCTATTTACGTTGATACAAATCTTTCATGTCAAAATGTACACTATACACACCATTCTACATCAGAATGTACACTATACACACCATTCTACATCAAAATGTACACTATACACACCATTCTACATCAAAATGTACACTATACACACCATTCTACATCAAAATGTACACTATACACACCACTATACACACCATTCTACATCAGAATGTACACTATACACACCATTCTACATCAAAACGATGTAGTTGCACGTTTCTCTTTATGAGCTAGCGTTGCGTTGCTTCCACAAAACTCACCCCCTAGTAAGATATTTATTTGCGAGGTTTCTTATTTTACATTTTTAACCTTTATTTAACTTGGATATTCATTTAAGAACAAATTATTATTTACAGTGACGGCCCACCTCTGGCCAAACTCAGATGAAGCTGGGCCAGTTGTGCGCCGCCCTATGGGACTCCCAATCACTGCCGGATTTGAATACAGCTTAGATTTGAATCAGGGACTGTAGTGACACCTCTTGCAGAGAGATGCAGTTCCTTAGACCGCTGCGCCACTCGGAAGCCTTTATAGGTCATGTTAATATGCTGAGGTTCTACTTAATGGTTTATTCCAATTCATCCACAGGGATACTAGGGAAATAAGAACAGCTTAGCAAAGAGTAGGAAGTGAATGGGTGGATTGTTTCTGTGTGAAAACAGGATTTAAAAAAAATAAGCATCGGTAGCACAGGAAACACATTTATTTCAACTAGCTCTTGAATCGCTAATAAGTTTTCTTCACAAAATCTCTAGGTAACTCCCGACGGGTATTTTATTGCATTCTATGTTATACTCTGTATTCTACAGGTGGTGCTGGCTGGTGAATGACATGTTAACTGCATCAATACCACCTCATGGTCCATCATTATGGATATAGAAGGTCAATCTCCTTAATCAGTTCCACCTCATCGTACAGCATTATGGATATAGAAGGTTAATCTCCTTCATCAATACCACCTCATGGTCCATCATTATGGATATAGAAGGTCAATCTCCTTAATCAGTTCCACCTCATCGTACAGCATTATGGATATAGAAGGTCAACCTCCTTCATCAATACCACCTCATTATCATGTAGAAGGTCAATCTCCTTCATCAATACCACCTCATGGTCCATCATTATGGATATAGAAGGTCAATCTCCTTCATAAATACCACCTCATGGTCCATCATTATGGATATAGAAGGTCAACCTCCTTCATCAATACCACCTCATTATCATGTAGAAGGTCAATCTCCTTCATCAATACCACCTCATGGTACATCATTATGGATATAGAAGGTCAATCTCCTTCATCAATACCACCTCATCATACAGTATTATGGATATAGAAGGTTAATCTCCTTCATAAATACCACCTCATGGTCCATCATTATGGATATAGAAGGTCAATCTCCTTCATCAGTACCACCTCATCATACAGTATTATGGATATAGAAGGTTAATCTCGTTCATCAGTACCACCTCATCGTACAGCATTATGGATATAGAAGGTCAATCTCCTTAATCAGTTCCACCTCATCGTACAGCATTATGGATATAGAAGGTTAATCTCCTTCATCAATACCACCTCATGGTCCATCATTATGGATATAGAAGGTCAATCTCCTTCATCAGTACCACCTCATCATACAGGATTATGGATATAGAAGGTTAATCTCCTTCATCAGTACCACCTCATCGTACAGCATTATGGATATAGAAGGTCAATCTCCTTCATCAATACCACCTCATGGTCCATCATTATGGATATAGAAGGTCAATCTCCTTCATCAATACCACCTCATGGTCCATCATTATGGATATAGAAGGTCAATCTCCTTCATCAATACCACCTCATGGTCCATCATTATGGATATAGAAGGTCAATCTCCTTCATCAGTACCACCTCATCATACAGGATTATGGATATAGAAGGTTAATCTCGTTCATCAATACCACCCCATTATCATATAGAAGGTCAATCTCCATCAACACCACCTCATGGTCCATCATATTGAAGGTCAAACTCCTTCGTCAATTCTACCTCATGGTCCAGCATTATGAATATAGAAGGTCAATGTCCTTCCAATTGGATGCCTTTCAGCACACAATCAGGAAGGACATAGTCACGGAACGTCAACACACACACACATACACACACTCCTGCCTCACCTACCTGGCCGATGCCATGAGGCTAGCGAGGAGATTGAAGCGAAAGACCAGCTCTAATCAATCACCATCCACACAGCTGGACCTGGCATGCACTGAGATGACTGTGTTGTGGAAATTGAATCTGGTCCGTATCGCAAGGAAATGTATGGAAATGGCCTTCACTTGTGCGTGTGTGTGCAAGCATGCATGCATTTGTGTGTGTTGGGGGGATAGTGGTAGAAGAAATCTGTGTCACAGGTGGTAAATTAGGAAAATAGACTGGTTTGTTTAATAGTGAGTTTCTGAACTATGTATGGAAAGACTAAGAGAATTATTACACCTTATTAAAGGTAGACTCAGCGAGATGACGTTGCAACAAACAACACAGCAGATATTGAGATTCGACTTAAGACTGCTCTCATACAGTCTCACAGAGTATCTGCGCATATGTCCTGAATAAGTCATTGTACATTACCTTTCGTCGTCGTGCATGTTCATTTATGTATGTCCCGAAGCCCAAAGGTAAGATATCTTGTTTGAAAGACTTAGTATCTTGTTCATTTCTCTCTGTTGCTCAGCCACGAGCTCTGGGCATGCTCCTCCTAGCATTTTTGGTTTTCTTTATCATTATTCTAATTTATTTTATTTATTTTATTTTTATTTCACCTTTATTTAACCAGGTTAGCTAGTTGAGAACAAGTTCTCATTTACAACTGTGACCTGGCCAAGATAAAGCAAAGCAGTGCGACAGAAAAAACAACACAGAGTTACATGGAATAAACAAGCGTACTGTCAACACAATAGAAAAAAAGAAAGTCTATATGCAGCGTGTGCAAATGGCATGAGGAGGTATGGCAATAAATAGGTCATAGTACCAAAGTAATTACAATTTAGCAGATTAACACTGGAGTGATAGATGAGCAGATGATGATGAGCAGATGATGGTGTGTAAGTAGTGATACTGGTGTGCAAAAGAGCAGCAAAGTAAATGAAAACAATATGGGGATGAGGTAGGTGGATTGGGTGGGCTATTTACAGATGGACTACAGCTGCAGCGATCAGTTAGCTGCTCAGATAGCTGATGTTTAAAGTTAGTGAGGGAAATGTAAGTCTCCTGCTTCAGCGATTATTGCAATTCGTTCCAGTCACTGGCAGCAGAAAACTGGAAGGAAAGGCGGCCAAAGCAGGTGTTGGCTTTGGGGATGACCAGTGAAAAATACCTGCTGGAGCACGTGCTACGGGTGGGTGTTGTTATCGTGACCAGTCAGTTTAGATAAGACGGTGCTTTACCTAGCATAGACTTGTAGATGAATATGTAGCGAGGGCCAGCCGACTAGAGCATACAGGTCGCAGTGGTGGGTGGTATAAGGCGCTTTGGTAACAAAACGGATGGCACTGTGATAGACTGCATACAATTAACTGAGTAGAGTATTGGAAGCTATTTTGTAAATGACATCGCCGATGTCGAGGATCGGTAGGATAGTCAGTTTTACTAGGGTAAGTTTGGCGGCGTGAGTGAAGGAGGCTTTGTTACGAAATAGAAAGCCGATTCTAGATTTGATTTTGGATTGGAGATGTTTGATATGAGTCTGGAAGGAGAGTTTACAGTCTAGCCAGACACCTAGGTATTTGTAGGTGTCCATGTATTCTAGGTCAGAACCGTCCAGAGTAGCGATGCTAGTCAGGCGGGCGGGTGCGGGCAGCGAACGGTTGAAAAGCATGCATTTTGTTTCGCTAGCGTTTAAGAGCAGTTGGAGGCCATAGAAGGAGTGTTGTATGGCATTGAAGCTCGTTCGGAGGTTAGTTAACACAGTGTCCAAAGAAGGGCCTGATGTATACAGAATGGTGTTGTCTGCGTAGAGGTGGATAAGGGAATCACCCGCAGCAAGAGCGATATATACAGAGAAAAGAGTCAGCCCAAGAATTGAACCCTGTGGTACCCCCATAGAGACTGCCAAAGGTCCGGACAACAGGCCCTCCTATTTTACACACTGAACTCTATCTGCGAAGTAGTTGGTGAACCAGGCGAGGCAGTCATTTGAGAAACCAAGGCTATTGAGTCTGCCGATAAGAATACGGTGATTGACAGAGTCGAAAGCCTTGGCCAGGTCGATAAAGACGGCTGCACAGTACTGTCTTTTATAGATGGCGGTTATGATATCGTTTAGTACCTTGAGCGTGGCTGAGGTGCATCCGTGACCAGCTCGGAAACCGGATTGGACAGCAGAGAAGGTACGGTGGGATTCGAAATGGTCAGTGATCTGTTTATTAACTTGGCTTTCAAAGACTTTAGAAAGGCAGGGCAGGATGGATATAGGTCTGTAACAGTTTGGGTCTAGAGTGTCACCCCCTAATAATTAGGCTCATTGGTTAGTAATGATTTAGCCTAAGCCACTCACAGCAGCCAATATCTAGTTTATATTCTACTTTCTACCGTTAGGATATTTAGTTTCTATTTTTGAAGGACATTAAATATATTAACTGATTTTTTTAGGTAGGCAATACATATGCTACTGTAAATTTTATTTGTTTTTCTTGGACTAGAAACACCATAATATAATCCATTTTAATTAAGCTAAAATATCAGAAATAAACTGTAAATAATTAAGGTCAGCATCAGCTTGTTTTCATAAATAAAAGGGAATAAATAATCTGTTAGCAGTGGTCAAACGATTTGCGCACAGAAGCTAGAACCAACAAGTTTCACGTGCATTGAGTGTGGGAAATTCACTCTACAAATAAAAAATGATTATTATAAAGAGAGGAAAAAACACATTTAAAGGCTTAGTTGCTTAAAGGAATATTAGTGGGAACATAAACAAGAGAAGGACGTGGTCTTCCTGTCTGGGTTGGCGCCCCCCCTTGGGTTGTGCCGTGGCGGAGATCTTTGTGGGCTATACTCGGCCTTGTCCCGGGATGGTATGTTGGTGGTTGGAGATATCCCTCCAGTGGTGTGGGGGCTGTGCTTTGGCAAAGTGGGTGTGGTTATATCCTACCTGTTTGGCCCTGTCCGGGGGTTTCATCGGATGGGGCCACAGTTTCTCCTGACCCCTCCTGTCTCAGCCTCCAGTATTTATGCTGCAGTAGTTTATGTGTCGGGGTGCTAGGGTCAGTCTGTCACATCTGGGGTATTTCTCTTGTCTTTTCCGGTGTCCTGTGTGAATTTAAATATGCTCTCTCTAATTCTCTCTTTCTCTCTTTCTCTCTCTCGGAGGACCTGAGCCCTAGGACCATGCCTCAGGACTACCTGGCCTGATGACTCCTTGCTGTCCCCAGTTCACCTGGCCGTGCTGCTGCTCCAGTTCCAACTGTTCTGCCTGTCCCAGACCTGCTGTCCCAGACCTGCTGGAATCCTGACCTGTTCACCGGACGTGCTATCTGTCCCAGACCTGCTGTTTTCAACTCTCTAGAGACAGCAGGAGCGGTAGAGATACTCTCAAAGATCGCCTATGAAAAAGCCAACTGACACTTACTCTTGTGTTACTGACTTGTTGCACCCTCGACAACTACTATGATTATTATTATTTGACCATGCTGGTCATTTATGAAAATTTGAACATCTTGGCCATGTGCTGTTTTAATCTCCACCCGGCACAGCCAGAAGAGGACTGGCCACCCCTCATAGCCTGGTTCCTCTCTAGTTTTCTTCCTAGGTTTTGGCCTTTCTAGGGAGTTTTTCCTAGCCACCGTGCTTCTACACCTGCATTGCTTGCTGTTTGGGGTTTTAGGCTGGGTTTCTGTACAGCACTTTGAGATATCAGCCTATGTAAGAAGGGCTATATAAATTAACTTGATTTGATTTGATTTGAAGGGAGAATGGAATATATTTGATCAGACGTTCTATATGAGACTTACAAAACAGATTTCGGCTGTAATCGAACAGTTTGTCAACCAGGGCATGCACAATGCTGATATCACTAAAAGAGAACACAGATTATTGGTGCCTAAAATCAGGTCCACGCCGGTAATCTGAAGTCCCTAAATTACTGTTTTAATAATCTAAATCCCCATAGGAACTACACAGTAATAGGCCGATACTTCACCACTGCTGGAGGGAATACACAGTCGTCCTTGATTGTGAGCTGAAATTAAAATGCTGAATGAAATGTGTGCGGCACAAGAGGTAAACATCTGTTTCCTATCAATAGAACCAACGTACAGTAGGGATGTGATGTGATATAATAAGGGGAATCGTACAGACCGGTAGGACTAGTTATCTCAAACTCTCAAGCTCTATGTGAACTTTTTTGCTTAAAATTACAATTAAAGTATCCATCTCAATTTAACAGAGATAATAGTTGACTGGTTTATGCTGCGAACGGAACAAATTTTCTTTTGTGATATCACAGAAGGCTTCAAACTCCCAAACTCCCATGGCCCATACGCATTGTGACACTGTTGTTTACCAAAGACATAATTAGACCTGAGTTAAACATCTTCCCGCTAATAAAATTGTTTATTATTGTTACATGAGAATAGACATCTGCCACAGGAAATTGATCCCTGCAATGTGACGATTTATTTTGCAAACCGTCCGCCAAATCCATTCATTTAAGAATGGATTTAACTTGAATTTAACTAGGCAAATCAGTTAAGAATGAATTCTTATTTTTTACCCCGGCCAAAACTGAACGACACTGGGCCAATTGTGCACCGGCCTATGTGGACTCCCAATCACAGCCAGATGTGATACAGCCTGGATTTGAACCAGGGACTGTATTGACACTCATGGATTGAGATACAGTGCCTTAGACCGCTGCGCCACTCGGGAGCCATATGGTTCTCCATCTCTTTCTCGAGGAGCTTTAAGGTCAGTATCAGCTTGTCAAATTAATAGGTTGTTGTCATCTTTGCTATTGAAAATCCGATAGCATCCTTCTGTTTCAGTAAACCATTAGTCAACACTTCAAAGATTAAACAAATTGTCATCATAAAAGTTTATTATCTCTTCATTTTATTTCAGAGAGTAAATAAAGGTTTTCCAGCACACAGCTTTAACGTATTAAAGTAGCTATGTTGGTTTACTGTACTTCAAACAATGTGTATGCAGGTTGCTTAGGAATCAAACCTTCTCAAACATCCATACTGTTAGAGGAGACACTCCCACAATAATGTGATTTGTACCACATACAAGTTAAAGTATTGGGTTCTTCACACACCACACTAATCCCATTCCACTGCCTGTTCAAGCTTTTTATAATTATATGAAAACTAAATGTGCTTTTATACTTACAAGACCATCATACTTGATTCAGCGAGCTGTTTTGTCTTGTAATAATGTAGTGCATGTCTGTATTTCCTAAAACCTTTTTTATTTAGCAATACATGTAATTGAGAAAATGTATATTTTATAACTTTTTGGGGGGGTCGATAGGTGTCCTAAATAACAACAGGTGTGTTGGACACCATTATCTAACCATTATCCTACCTGTGTAATATTGACCTAAACTCAGAAACACCTGTTTTGCAAACATGGTCCTGTTTTATCAATTGCTGTGCTGATGATCAATTGGAAATTCATTACCTTTGTCAAGTGAATATGGAGCTTAAAGTTATGTGTGTATTTTTATTTATTTTTGTAATAAGGATGGTGATGCTTCCCCAGATCTGTGCCTCGACACAATCCTGTCTCGGAGCTCTACGGACAATTCCTTTGACCTCATGGCTTGGTTTCTGCACTGACATGACCTGTCAACTGTGAGATATTATATAGACAGGTTGTGTGCCTTTCCAAATCATGTCCAATCAATTTAATTAACCAGAGGTGGACTCCAATCAAGTTTTAGAAACATCTCAAGGATGATCAATGGAAAGAGGATACACCTGAGCTCAATTTCAAGCCTGTAACGTAATAAAATGTGGAAATGCACTGTCGACTACATGACCAAAATTATGTGGACACCTGCTCGTTGAAAATCTCATTCCAAAGATCATGGGCATTAATATGGAGTTGGTCCCCCTTTTCCTGCTATAACAGCCTCCACTCTTCTGGGAAGGCTTTCCACTAGATGTTGGAACATTGCTGCAGGGACTTGCTTCCATTCAGCCACAAGAGCATAAGTGAAGACGGGCACTGATGTTGGGCGATTAGGCCTGGCTCGCAGTCAGCATTCCAATTCATCCCAAAGATGTTTGATGGGGTTGAGGTCAGGGCTCTATACAGTCCAGTTAAGTTCTTCCACACTGACAAACCATTTCTTTATGGATCTCACTTTGTGCACAGGAACATTGTCATGCTGAAACAAGAAAGGGCTTTCCCCAAACTGTTGCTACAAAGTTGGAAGCATAGAATTGTCTACAATGTTAAGATTTCCCTTCACTGGAACTAAGGGTCTAGCCCGAACCATTAAAAACAGCCCCAGACCGTTATTCCTCCTCCACCAGATTTTACAGATTTTTTGGCACTATGCGTTGGGGCAGGTAGCGTTCTCCTGGCTACCGCCAAACCCAGATTTGTCCGTCGAACTGCCAGATGTTGAAGAGTGATTAATCAATCCAGAGAACGTGTTTCCACTCCTCCAGAGTCCAATGGTGGCGAACTTTACTCCACTCCAGCCAATTCTTGGCATTGCGTATGGTGATCTTAGGCTTGTGTGCAGCTACTCCATTTCATGAAGTTCCCGACGAACAGTTCTTGTGCTGATGTTTCTTCTAAAGGCAGAATGGAACTCGGTAGTGAGTGTTACAACCGAGGACAGACGATTTTTAGGCGCTACGCAGTTCAACACTCAGCGGTCCCGTTCTGTGAGCTTGTGTGGCCTACCACTTTGCGGCTGAGCCATTGTTGCACTTAGATGTTTCGACTTCACAATAACAGTACTTACAGTTCACCGGGGCAGCTCTAGCAGGACAGAAATTTGGCGAACTAACTAGTTGTAAAGGTGACATCCTCTGACAGTGCCGTGTTGACAGTCACTAAGCTCTTCAGTAAGACCATTCTACTGCTAAGGTTTGTCTATGGAGATTGAATGGCTCTGTGCTCGATTTTATACAATTGTCAGCAACGGGTGTCGCTGAAATAGCTGAATCCACTAATTTGAAGGGGTGTTCAAATACTTTTGTAAATATAGGGTGTATACTATATATATATACAGTACCAGTCAAAAGTTTGCACACACCTACTCATTCAAGGGTTTCTCATTATTTTTTACTATTTTCTACATTGTAGAATAATAGTGAAGACATCATAACTACACATATGGAATCATGTAGCAAACAAATCAAAATATGTTTTACGTTTGAGATTTTTCAAATAGCCACGCTTTTGTCTTGATGACAGCTTTGTACACTTGGCATTCTCTAAACCAGATACATGAGGTAGTCACCTGGAATGCATTTCAATTAACAGGTGTGCCTTGCTAAAAGTAAATTTGTGATTTTTTTTCCTTAATGCGTTTGAGACAATCAGTTGTGTTGTGCCAAGTTAGGGGTGGTATACAGATGATAGTCCTATTTGGTAAAAGGCCAAGTCCATATTATGGCAAGAACAGCTCAAATAAGCAAAGAGAAACGACAGTAAGTCAATGAAGAAAAATTGCCACAGGAAAGGAAGACCCAGTGTTACCTCTGCTGCAGAGGATAAGTTCATTAGAGTTAACTGTACCTCAGATTGCAGCCCAAATAAATGCTTCACAGAGTTCAAGTAACAGACACATCTTAACATCAACTGTTCAGAGGAGATTGAGTGAATCAGGCCTTCATACAAATTGCTGCAAAGAAACCACTACTAAAGGACTCTAATAATAAGAAGAGACTTGCTTGGGCCAAGAAACATGAGTAATGAACATTAGACCGGTGGAAATCTGTCCTTTGGACTGATAAGTCCAAATTTGAGATGTTTGGTTCAAACCTTCTTGTCTTTGTGAGATGCGGAGTAGGTGAACGGATGATCTCTGCATGTATGGTTTCCACCGTGAAGCATGGAGGAGGTGGTGTGATGGTTTGGGGGTGCTTTACTGGTGACGCTGTCAGTGATTTATTTAGAATTCAAGGCACACTTAACCAGCATGGCTACCATTCTGCAGCGATATGCCATCACATCTGGTTTGCGCTTAGTGGGACCATAATTTTGTTTTTCAACAGGACAATGACCCAACACACTTCAAGGCTGTGTACAGGCTATTTGACCAAGAAGGAGAGTAATGGAATGCTGCATCAGATTACCTGGCCTCCACAATCACCTGACCTCAACCCTTTTGAGATGGTTTGCGATGAGTTGGACTGCAGAGTGAAGGAAAAGCAGCCAGGAAGTGCTCAGCATATGTGGGAACTCCTGTTGGCGTTGGAAAACCATTCCCAATGAAGCTGGTTGAGAGAATGCCAAGAGTGTGCAAAGCTGTTATCAAGGCAAAGGGTGGCTACTTTGAAGAATATAAAATATAAAATATACTTAGATTTGTTTAGCACTTTTTTCTTACTACATGATTCCCATATGTGTTATTTTATAGTGTTGATGTCTTCACTATTATTCTACAATGTGGAAAATAGTAAAAATAAAGAAAAACCCTGTAATGAATAGGTGTCCAAACTTTTGATTGGTACTGTAAAGGATAATGTGTGTGATGTCGCTTCTCTGACTGATTAAATAATTATGACATGCAATTTTATCAAATCGATTACCTAATGTTTGATTGATTACGTGATTGAATGAAACCATGCAACAATTAACTCGTTAATAACGTCTTCCGAATAAACTCTTTAAGATCTGAAGAGCCTTCATATCAATAGCAGTCAATTATTAATCGTCACCTTATTCAGTCTCATCTGAACGTCGTAAAATTCTTGGTTATCTTCACAAACCCTGGCTAACAAGTTGAATCAGCAATACAAAAATTGGCTTAATTATTTATTTACTAAATACCTAAATAATCACACAGAATTACATATACACAGGATGGATCATATATCGATTACTAATCATGTCATAAAATAAAATGTCCCTAGCGGACGAAACCGATATGACAGCTGGTTACACAAAGAAAGGGGGTTGTGTTTGAATCAAAGAGCGGGAAGACTGAGGTACAAAGGAGATTGGGTCTCTATCGGACCTTGAGAAACTCTGCTACTGTAATTACAGAATCTTATGCATTCTAATATCCGCCCATTCGGAAAAGGAAAATGCAAGATATATATATTTACACTGAGCTGCACCTCGATTGATTGGTCGAAGATGGAAGACTGGTTTGCCCAGCAGAGATCGTCCTTGTCCTTTGTCAAATCTTTCTGGTCATAGTGTTGTAGAGCGGATACGTTGAAGTACCCTGTCTTCTCTTAGGATTGTCTGTCTTCTCCTCGGCCACGTACGTTAACAGCTGCAGCTGATAACTCAACGCCTAGGATGTATCACTTCTTTAGTGAATAAGAGTTCAAAGTTCATACCAAGTTGCCATTCTCAGCTCGTGCTCCATTCTGGCTGGTCTAGTCAAACTTCATCCTTCCAGTGTGGTGATTGTCAACCTTAGTTTCACGTCATCGGCTTTTGTATTGGGGAAGAGAAGGGCGTGTTTCATAGTTCTCAACCAATGTCTGTTCACTTGGGCGTGGCTACTGAGTGAGCATAGTTTACTTATGAAAAAAATTCTCTCATTTAGAAGCTAAAATTAAATTTCATATTTTCACAAATAGTTTCATATTTAAACATTTATGAAATTAAAATAAATTGCACAACAATTACATGTGAATCTGATGTATAGACTTTCCAAGATGGAATTTATGTCGTCTTGTCATCAGATATAATGTCCCAGACACCAACTGATCTGACATCATATTCCTTAAGTGCCAATGGACACTTTCAACTGGTTGGATTACAGAAATATTGTACCTTTCCCCAACCTTTTGATGTTACCATACTCTCTCTATGTTAAACAAGGGCTTTCCAAGAGTCCATTCTGTAAAGTGGAGAGAAAAGGGGGAAAGGTATTTATGGGGGAGGGTCATAAACCTCAGCCAACTGGGCAATGTCATGACAGCGATAACCAAGTAACCGAAAGGAGCTGCTTTTTTAATTAATTTCATAATCATTCCATGACAAGAATCACATGAATTCACTATGATTGACTGTGTATGTTGTTTTGAGCCAGCAGAAACTGCACAGAGAAAAATGTCAATCTGTCCAGGTATGTCTCATCATGATCATCACTTGCCTGTATGAATCATGAAGTACAGATGCCAAATAATATGCAGTGAACAGAGCATACACACACACACAAACACAGCTGTTGCTTAATGGAGCACAGGGCTGCAGCACCCATCATGTTGTGCATTACAGTTATCCTCGTGGACAAGACATTGACTGGATTGGCATGTTATTGCTAATTAACTGCTGAGAAAGAATCAAGACTGAACAGTCTTGAGTAATTATATATTTATGATTCCAGTTCAGGCATTATTGTAGTGAAGTAATCATGTATGTAGGATTCCAGTTCAGGCTAAACGAAAACAACAAGCTCAATAGAGCGATTACACGCCAGCTGGAGTGGAAAATATTCTTGGTATCTCAGATTGTTCTGACATTAAAGAAAGATATTGATTTTAGGTTTTCATTATATTATTGGTTAAAGTCAGTACCCCAGTACCCCAAAAGCCCAACCCTGGTCCTCCAGTACCCCAAAAGCCCAACCCTGGTCCTCCAGTACCCCCAACAGCCCAACCCTGGCCCTCCAGTACCCCAACCGCACAACTCCAGTCCCCCCAACAGCCCAACAGCCCAACTCCAGTCCTCCAGTACCCCCAACAGCCCAACCCTGGTCCTCCAGTACCCCCAACAGCCCAACTCCAGTCCTCCAGTACCCCCAACAGCCCAACCCTGGTCCTCCAGTACCCCCAACAGCCCAACCCTGGTCCTCCAGTACCCCCAACAGCCCAACCCTGGTCCTCCAGTACCCCCAACAGCCCAACCCTGGCCCTCCAGTCCTCCAGTACCCCAACAACCCAACCCTGGCCCTCCAGTACCCCAACAGCACAACTCCAGTCCCCCCAACAGCCCAACCCTGGCCCTCCAGTCCTCCAGTACCCCCAACAGCCCAACCTCCAGTCCTCCAGTACCCCCAACAGCCCAACCCTGGTCCTCCAGTACCCCAACAGCCCAACCCTGGTCCTCCAGTACCCCCAACAGCCCAACCCTGGTCCTCCAGTACCCCCAACAGCCCAACCCTGGTCCTCCAGTACCCCAACAGCCCAACCCTGGTCCTCCAGTCCCCCCAACAGCCCAACCCTGGTCCTCCAGTACCCCCAACAACCCAACCCTGGCCCTCCAGTACCCCAACAGCACAACTCCAGTCCCCCCAACAGCCCAACCCTGGCCCTCCAGTCCTCCAGTACCCCCAACAGCCCAACCTCCAGTCCTCCAGTACCCCCAACAGCCCAACCCTTGTCCTCCAGTACCCCAACAGCCCAACCCTGGTCCTCCAGTACCCCCAACAGCCCAACCCTGGTCCTCCAGTACCCCCAACAGCCCAACCCTGGTCCTCCAGTACCCCCAACAGCCCAACCCTGGTCCTCCAGTACCCCAACAGCCCAACCCTGGTCCTCCAGTCCCCCCAACAGCCCAACCCTGGTCCTCCAGTACCCCCAACAGCCCAACCCTGGTCCTCCAGTACCCGCAACAGTGCACATTTATTGCATTATTATCATTATCAGTTGTTAAAACAAGGTAAGGAGTATAATGACTCCAAGATGTCTGTATCATTTGCTGTTCACAGATCATAGGATTTTACAGGAAGAATACTTTTCTCAACAATGGTTTGTAATACAAATGTAAAAAGGATGTTAAACATTCTTCCTCCCAATGAATTAGAATGGCCACAACAATCTGAGATGTCAAAAATATTTTCTGCTGCTGTGGAATTGCTTGTTTCATACTGCAAACAATAAAGGTAGAGATATAAATGTATACTTTCAAGTTTTCAAAAGATAACCAGCTTCATGTAACATAACATTTGAAATTGCCTTCAAGATTTCACCTGTGCCAGGTGATTTAACATTGCAGACAAATGTAACACATAGGCATGTTGTACTAATTAAATATTCATGTTTACAGTATATTGACTCCCTGTTCTTGCACCTCAGTGTCGATAAACATTTCATTAAAGTGGAAGAGCTGAATTAGGCAAAGCTTTTTGATTTTATTAAGTTCCTCATTAGCTGAAGCCAATGGCGACAACTACTTTACTTTGGTCCTACAGACAAAATACTTTATATACGGTGCCTTGCAAAAGTATTCATCCCCCTTGGCGTCATTCCTATTTTGTTGCATTACAACCTGTAATTTAAATAGATTTTTAATTTGTATTTCATGTAATGGACACACACAAAATAGTCCAAATTGGTGAAGTGAAATGAAAAAAATACCTTGCTTCAAAAAATTACAAAAATGTTTAAATGGAAAAGTGGTGCGTGCATATGTATTTACCCACTTTGCTATGAAGCCCATAAATACGATCTAGTGCAACCAATTATCTTCAGAAGTCACATAATTAGTTAGATTGCACACAGGTGGACTTTATTTAAGTGTCACATGATCTGTCACATGATCTCGTATATATACACCTGCTCTGAAAGGCCCCAGAGTCTGCAACACCACTAAACAAGGGGCACCACCAAGCAAGCAGCACCATGAATACCAAGGAGCTCTCCAAACAAGTCAGGGACAAAGTTGTGGAGAAGTACAGATCAGGGTTGGATTATAAAAAAATATCAGAAACTTTGAACATCCCACAGAGCACCATTAAATCCATTATAAAATGTTTTAAAGAATATGGCACCACAACATAACTGCCAAGAGAGGGTTGCCCACCAAAACTCATGGAACAGGCAAGGAGGGCATTAATCAGAGAGACAACAAAGAGACCACAGAAGAGTGGCCAGAAAAAAGCCATTGCTTAGAGAAAAAAATAAGCAAACACGTTTGGTGTTCGCCAAAAGGCATGTGGGAGACTCCCCAAACATATGGAAGAAGGGACTCTGGTCAGATGAGACTAAAATTTAGCTTTTTACTTATCAAGGAAAACCCTATATCTGGTGCAAACCCAACACCACCTCTCATCACCCCGAGAATAACATTCCCACAGTGAAGCATGGTGGTGGCAGCATCATCCTGTGGGGATGGTTTTCATTGTCAGGGACTGGGAAACTGGTCAGAATTGAAGGAATGATTTATGGCACTAAATACAGGGAAGTTCTTGGAGGTAACTTTTTTCAGTCTTCCAGAGATTTGAGACTGGGACAGAGGTTCACCTTCCAGCAGGACAGTAATCCTAAGCATACTGCTAAAGCAACACTCGAGTGGTTTAAGGGGAATCATTTAAATGTCTTGGAATGGCCTAGCCTAAGCCCAGACCTCAATCAATTGAGCATCTGTGGTGTGACTTCAAGATTGCTGTACATCAGCGGAACCCATCCAACTTGAAGGAGCTGGAGCAGTTTTGCCTTGAAGAATGGGCAAAAGTCCCAATGACTAGATGTGCCAAGCTTATAGAGACATACCCCAAGAGACTTGCATCTGTAATTGCTGAAAAAGATGGCTCTACAAAGTATTGACTTTTGGGGGGGGTGAATAGTTTTGCATGTTCAACTTCTTTTTTGTTGTCTTATTTCTTGTTTGTTTCAAAATAAAAATACTTTTTGCATCTTCAAATTGGTAGGCATGTTGTGTAAATCAAATGATACAACCCCCCAAAAAATTCAATTTTAATTCCAGGTTATAAGGCAACAAAATAGGAAAAATGCCAAGGGGGGTAAATACTTTTGCAAGCCACTGTATTTAGTGCACTATTCTCTGGTCAAAAGTAGTGCATTATATAGGGAATAGGGTGCCATTTGGGACAAATGTATACATTTAAAAACATTAACATGTAGTGTGTGTGTGTGGGAATCAGTTACACAGTTGCAGTCAAAAGTTTGGACACACCTACTCATTCAAAGGGTTTATCTTTATTTTTACTATTTTACACATTGTAGAATAATAGTGAAGACATCAAAACTATGAAATAAAATATATGGAATCATGTAGTAAACAAAAAAAGTGTCAAACAAATTAAAATGTACTTCATATTTTATATTCTTCAAAGTAGCCACCCTTTGCCTTGATGACAGCTTTGCACACTCTTGGCTTTCTCTCAACCAGCTTCATGACAAATGCTTTTCGAACAGTCTTGAAGGAGTTACAACATATGGTGAGCACTTGTTGGCCGCTTTTCCTTCACTCTGCAGTCCAACTCCCAAACCATCTCAATTGGGTTGAAGTCGGGTGATTGTGGAGGCCAGTTCATCTGATGCAACACTCCATCACTCCTCTTGGTCAAATAGCCCTTACACAGCCTTGAGGTCCTGTTGAAATACAAATATTAGTCCCACTAAGCGCAAACCAGATGTGACGGCACATTGCTGCAGAATGCTGTCATAGCAATAATGGTTAAGTGTGCCTTTAATTCTAAATAAATCACAGACAGTGTCATCAGAAAAGCACCCCCACACCTTCACATCTCCACCTTCATACTTCACGGTGGGTTCTACCGGTCTTCCTTTCCTGTGGCGGTCCTCATGAGAGCCAGTTTCATCATTGCGCTTGATGGTTTTTGCAACTGCAGTTGAAGAAACTTTCAAAGTTCTTGAAATGTCCCGCATTGACTGACCTTCATGTCTTAAAGTAATGATGGACTGTTGTTTCTCTTTGCTTATTTGAGATTTTCTTCACATAATATGGACTTGGTCTTTTACCAAATAGGGCTATCTTCTGTATACCACCCCTACCTTGTCAAAACACAACTGATTCGCTAAAATGCATTAATACCACAAATTAACTTAACAAGGCACACCTGTTAATTGAAATGCATTCCAGGTGACTACCTCATGAAGCTGGTTGAGAAAATGCCAAGAGTGTGCAAAGCTGTCATCAAGGCAAAGGGAGGCTACTTTGAAGAATCTCAAATGTAAAACACATTTTGATTTGTTTAACACTTTTTTGGTTACTACATGATTCCATAATTGTTATTTCGTAGTTCTGATGTCTTCGCTATTATTCTACAATGTAGAAATTGTTAAAAATAAAGAAAAACCCTTGAATGAATAGGTGTGTCTAAACTTTTGACTGGTACTTTACATGTCAGTTCATACACACAACAAGTAGGTCACATGGGGGAGAGGCGTTGTGCCGTGAGGTGTTGCTTTATTAGTTTTTTTTTAAACCACGTTTGCTGCTCACTTGCACTATATGAGATGGAATGGGAGTTCTGTGCATTTATGGCTCTGTATAATACTGTACGTTTCCTTGAATTTGTTCTGGATTTGGGGACTGTGAAAAGACCCCCTGGCGGCATGTCTGGTGAGGTAAGTGTGTGTCAGAGCTGTGTGTAAGTTGACTCTGCAAACAATTTGGAATTTTCAAGACATTAATGTTTCTTATAAGAAATCAGTCTCTCCTCAACTCTTAGCAAAGAGAGACTGGCATGCATAGTGTTTATATCAGCCGTCTGATTACAATGAAGAGCAAGACATGCCGCTCTGTTCTGGACCAGCTTAACTTCACCTTAACTAGATACTTCTTTGCAGCACTTTACTACATGACTGGACAATAATCAAGCTAAGATAAAACTAGAGCCTGCAGGACTTGCTTTGTGGAGTGTGGTGTCAGAAAAGCGGAGCATCTCTTCATCATAGACAGACCTCAGTTTACAATCTAAGGTAACGCCAAGTAATTTAGTCTGCACAACTTGCTCAACCGCCACACCATTCATTACCAGATTCATCTGAGGTCTAAAACTTAGGTAATGATGCGTGTAGGCAAAGCTTTAAGGAAATAATGATTTGTGTGTAGGCAAAGCTTTAAGGAATTAAACAGATAAACACATGAGCAGCTGCTAGCAAACAAGTTATTTTAAAGTGAAGTGATACTCATGAATGCAAGGTGAGGATTTGAGCGTCACGGCAATGTTTACTTAATGACACACACACACACACACACACACACACACACACACATTTATTAATCCTTGATGCTATTGATTCTTGGTATAAATATTAACTTGAACTCTGGACATTTTTCGTGCCTCCTCTCCTTGTACTCCTCACAGGGGTGAAAATAATGCTTCAACACACAAATGAATGATCCTCAGTATTAGAGGGGAGAGGTGAAACAACGACTTGTCAATTCTCAGCAATACATCCATCTGTTTTACAACTGCATGCATGAGGGATAATTATGTGTGGGTTTTTTGTTCTTGTTGGAGGAGGCTAAGGTTGCTTTGCATATTGCATCCTATTCCCTAGAAAGGTGCAATCATTTTGACCTGGGCCCTTTTGAAAGAAGTGCACTTTCTAGGGAATAGGGTGCAATTTGGGATACATGGCGATTTAACATAATAGGGGTTGGTTCTTTGACCTCCAGATCTCCAGATCTATTCCATGTTGCTTGGTGCCTTGGTGTTTTGGGGGAATATACTGAGCACATTGAGTCAATATATCAATGAATCAGAACCTTGGAAACCAAGTTCGTTCTGTATGTAGACGGAGTGACTGAGTCCATGATTTACGCTGCAACAATAAACTATAGCGGAGACTTATTCCAGAAAGCCTTCTCCTCTACACTCCCTCTTTTCAAGGCCACTCATAATACTGCATGTTGTATAATTGAGAAACACAGATCTGTTACTGTCAGGAAAAGCCTTTGAGCTTTTCAGACTATTACAAACAACAACAATGACAACAACAACAACGAATGACTAACAATCTTAGAAATTGTCATGTGTCATGAAGTTAGATGAACATTTCATGTCATTTGCTACACAGGAAGTCAATCTTGAATCTGCTACAGTACAGTACAGTACGGATTGATCAGCAACATTGGTGTGTATGCTAACAGAGCAGAGAATTGTCCTCTTTAAAGTTGTTTGTTCAGAACAGCCACGATGTAACAGAATCAACACAAAGATGGGACACAAATGTAACAAGGCAAAGAAAAGAAACATAATTCATTCATTCATCCATTCATCTATCCATCCATCCATCCATCCATCCATCCACCCATTCATTCAAGGCTTGTGAAGGACCACTGTTCTTCAAAACATGTGTGGGAAGTGATCAGCATACTGGATCACCTGGGTAGCATGGATGACTCACAGTAGAAGAGCAGGGACACCCTCACTTAGCAACCAACCTTCTGGCCAAACGCAAACACAACAACAACATCGCACAACACCAAGACACCAACATCGTCACTAGCACGGTGATGCCAAACCACCTAGGAAATCATCTCTGCAAATCAGGTTGTCCTCCACCAAGGTACAATAGGAACTACACCCATACTTTGAAGCTTCTGGCCAATTACAAACACAACACCGTCACAAACACAAACACAATAACGTTCCAAACACAACATGTTCAAAACACAAAATGTCCCAAACACAACACCGTCACAAACACAAAACAGTAACAAACACAACACAGTAACAAACACAAAATGTCCCAAACACAACACCGTCTCAATCACAACACCGTCAAAAACACCCTCACCATACCAAACACAACACCGTCACTAGGAAGGTGATGCACAACACTTTCACCAGCTAGGTGATGCCAAACCAACTTGCAAACTGCTACCTATAACTAGCTTTCTCCATCCACATGTTCTATCTGATGTTATCCAGAGAGAAGGTTGGTCACAGAGTTCAACTTCAAATGAATTGGGTTAGACTGAGACAGACGGAAAACGGAACAAGTTAGAGCTGGAGACTGAGAAAGAAGATCTTTGCATTGGGGCTGTAGAGTTGAGAAAAGTAGATCAGAACTTTAACAGGAAGACATGGCTGATGTTCTATAGCAAATAAAGTTATTGTTTATTTCTCTTGTTCCAGGTGGATTCAAATGAGTTGTTCTCAAATGAGTTACACCCTGAACCAATGGAAAACAAAACAATGTAATTAAAAATCAAACCTCAGATATGTTTTCTCTGGATGTTGTTGGATACATTTTTCAAGTGTTTGGTTTGACTTTTCTGTCTACAAAACAGCCTTTTCTGTCACTGAATAACCCTGAATAACTGTAACTTTTTGAATAGACGGGACACAGGATGATATATATATATATATAGATATATATATATGTGTGTGTGTGTGTGTGTGTGTGTGTGTGTGTGTGTGTGTGTGTGTGTGTGTGTGTGTGTGTGTGTGTGTGTGTATGTACTATATTAATCCACATTTTGGAATACTGTAGCTCACCTAAATCTGTTTATAAATGTGTGATCCATGGTATCACATCCATACCAGGAACAAGAGGTAGAAATACTTTAACTTGACTGCAAAAATACATTTTGGTTTTATGAAAAGTGAAAATGAATACATAATGCTCTAAAGGTACAATGATTCACTTTAGGATGATACTGCAAAGAACCTTTACATTACGGAAGACCTTTACATTGTGGAAGAACATTTACATGTATGTCAACCTGCATTAGCATACTAGACAGGTATTCTTAGTATGTGTCACGCAGATAGGGAATACGTCTCAGTGTGACAAATGAAAGGGGTCCTGGGGTGTTTAACATTTAAAAGGTAGATCTAGGTAGGGCTGGTGATGTTGATGAAATACAGTTTCATGTTGAAATACACCGGCTTGACTGACTGATGAAATGCAGTTTCACTTTGAAATACACTGGCTTGACTGACGGATAAAATACAGTTTTATGTTGAAATACCCCGGATTGTCTGACTGATGAAATACAGTTTAATGTTGAAATACATCAGCTTGGATGACTGATGCCTAGTCAATTGTTAAAACAAATTGGATCACTAACTTGTATGACTTCATCTTAGTCCACATATCTTATTCAGGACCGTCCTCTATTGACAATTGCATTGATCAGTTCAAGAGTGTAAACAGCTGTAGACCTAGCTTATTGAAATAAGCTAACTCAGGCCTGGGAAAAAGGCCCGGCCCGGGACCTGATTCAATACGGCCCTCGGAATCATGCTCAGATCACATATAGAATTTGCGATAGTAAAGTTTTGAAAATACGCATTTGTTATTCAAAATATAATCCCAATGACTACTCGCATTTGTGTTTTGATTTAACTCCCACCGCTTGTGGGATATTTATTTTGAAGGCACGTATAAATAACAACTGCACGAGGACAGACAGTGACTGACAGGCTGACACACATGTCACAATTACAAATAGTAGCTAGCTAGAAATTGCGCAAAACATTTTTTTTTCAAGGATTTCAAAGAAAAGGAAAGTAGACAATGAATGTAGGGTGTTCCAGCCAGAGTGGACATCAAAATATTTCTTTATTAACGTATCAGGGAAAGCTGTGTGCTTAGTGTGCAAAGAGAGCATCTCTGTCTTGAAAGACTACAACTTGTCCCAACACTTCTAGACAAAACATGCAGAGAAATATAGGAATATATCTTCTGAGCAGAGGGCAAGTGCATCCAAAGAGTTGCTTTCTCAGTTGCAAAAGCAGCAAGGACTTTTTACAAAACTGCATTCAGCAAACAACGGAATTGCGAGAGCTAGCTATGTACTGTTCCACAAAATTGCTAAACATAGCAAGCAATTCACGGAGGGCAAATTCATTAAAGAATGGTTAAATGACTCTGCAGCAATATCTTGCCCCAACAAGAAAGAGCTGTTTAAGAATGTTCCCCTGTCAAGACGAACAGTGACACGGCGTGTTGAGGACATCGCAGAGAATATGGAACAACAATTGAAAGACAAGGTAAAGGATTTCTCCTATTTCTCCTTGGCCCTGGATGAGAGCAGTGATGCACGTGACACGGTGCAGTTGTTGATATTCTTACGAGTCATAACCCCAGACTTTGAAATTACAGAGGAGCTTCAGTGCAGTCAATGAAGAGCACAACCACAGGGAAAGATTTATTGGAGTAGGTTAATAAGTGTGTGGCAAAGCTGGGACTGAGTTTTGTAAAGTTATCCAGTGTGACCACTGATGGGTGCCCAAACTTGACAGGAAAAAACGTTCACCTTTTGAAAAGGATACAAGATCAAGTAGCTGAGCTGAACCCAGATGAGAAAATGATTTTCCTGCATTGCATTATTGATCAGGAGGTGCTCTGTAAATGTGTTCTGAAAATGAGCCTCGTTGTGGATACAGTCTCTAAAGTGATACACTTCATAAGAGCTAAATCTTTAAACCACAGGCAGTTTGTCTCACTGCTGGAAGAGACAGAGTCAGGTCATGCAGATCTCCCTTCCCACACAAATGTGAGATGGCTGAGTTTTGGGGAAGGTGCTTAAAAGGGTGTGGGACCTGTAATTGGAGATTGATGAGTTTTGCAAATGAAAGGAAAATATCTGTATTTCCCTCAACTGCAAAATAAAGATTTTGCCTTCATCGTGGACATCATGGCCCTCAAGAACGAACTGAATTACAAACTACAAGGGAAGGGCCTTTTTGCACATCAGATGTACAGCCTTGTCAAAGCCTTCAATGGAAAATTACTCCTGACCTGCCAAGTTGAAGTAGAAGCCAACAATCACACCCATCTGTTCCCTATCAGATGATCAGCGGGAGAAGTACGGGGAGTTTTGTCATTGTTTTGAGGATTTCAAAGTATTGGAAAATGACATGCTGTTGGTCCCACTGACCTGCAACTTGAGCTTATCGATCTTCAGTCTGATGCAGTGATTGGAGAACTATTCAAAAGAATGTCACTGACGAGGTTTAATGCATCTCTCGATTAACAACATTTTCCGAAAGATGAATCATCATGCTCAGAAGATGTTTGTACTGTTTGGGTCAACCTATGTATGTGAACAGACATTTTCAGTGATGAAATATAACAAGTCAAGGCACAGATCATCTCTTAATGACTCTCACCTCTCAGCAATCCTGCGCATAGCGACGTCAGAAACTATACTTGACTTCACTGCTCTAGTCAATGCCCATCAGAGACTTCACTCCTGATTGATTAGTTTAAAAGTCCCCACACTGATTGAGTAGTTTAAATATAATGTTGAGCTCTCTCTCCTTCTTGTGTTTTTTTTGTTGCATACCAGTTAACAAGAGTTCTGTCCGTGGTGCTGAATGCACAATGTACCTTTACCTCTGTGTAGTTCATTGCATGTTTAATAATGAAAATACCTACCAAATGGAGAACATGGATGTGGCTTATTTCTGTGCATGTTTAAAAGTTAATTAAGTATATCTGGATGTGATTTACAGTAGATATATCTGTCAACACAGTCATACACATGATGTATAATCCTGTAATATGATTCTGGCCGGCGATGGCAAAAATATATTCAATTTTCTTTACATTTTAGTCATTTTAGAAGACACTCTTATCCAGAGCGACTTACAGTATTTAATACATACATTTCATTTTTTCATTTCCTGCATTTTTACAATTTGTTTTTGTACTGGCCCCCCATGGGAATTTAACCCACAACCCTGGCGTTGCACACACCATGCTGGCGTTGCAAACACCATGCTCTACCAAGTGAGCCACAGGGAAGGCATAATGTGACCCTCCATGAAAAATAATTGCCCAGGCCTGATCTAACTGACACCTACAGTCAAGACTAGATATATGAAAATACACCAGACTCTTGTATCTGATCATCTTAGCCCAAACGTGTGGTTCAGCACTGACCTTAAGTGTTCTATAGGTTAACAAAGACCAGCTAAATCAGTCTCAAAGTACTCGCTATGGGATTGGTCCTTCAAGCAGGATTTGAAGAAGCGAAGGACTTTTTTTGGAAGAATGATATTTAGTCACCCTGGATATTAATCGATTGTTTCTTGCTGCAGTTGTGTAAAACTTTGGAAATAGATTGTTAAAAGATATGGTACAATCGGAAAGCACTTACCTCCTTTGCTGAGATTGTTATTTTATTCATTGTATAATGATCATGAATGTATAACGTTCGTTCTCAAGAGCTAGAATTTAGACTTAAGGCGCATACTCGTTTATGCTTTGTGAGCTTCTTATAATTAACTATGAACAAAAATAAATATCTCATTCTCAGGTTGCTTATATAACCTTAAGGTGACACGTCTAAAATGGATTACCTTGGTGGTTTAAACTTTAAAGAAAGACATCTTTGCAATGACAAACCCTTAAAAGGTAATTGTGTTGATTTCCCTGGTTTCTGGACAATCAAAGCTGTAGTCTGCATCACTATATAGTGCATCTAAGGGGCCCTGGCCTAAAGTAGTGCCCTATACACGGAAAAGGGTGTCTTTTGGGATGTGGACGTAGTCACTGAGGGTTTTTACGATAAACAAGAAAGCCAATCAAAAGCAGTCATGCAGTGATACAGTATCACCCATCATGCAGTGTTATCCAGTATCACCCATCATGCAGTGTTAAACAGTATCACCCATCATACAGTGTTATCCAGTATCACCCATCATGCAGTGTTATACAGTATCACCCATCATACAGTGTTATCCAGTATCACCCATCATACAGTGTTATATAGTATCACCCATCATACAGTGTTATCCAGTATCACCCATCATACAGTTTTATCCAGTATCACCCATCATACAGTGTTATCCAGTATCACCCATCATACAGTGTTATATAGTATCACCCATCATGCAGTGTTATACAGTATCACCCATCATACAGTGATACAGTATCATGCAGTGTTATATAGTATCACCCATCATACAGTGTTATATAGTATCACCCATCATACAGTGTTATCCAATATAACCCATCATACAGTGTTATTCAGTATCACCCATCATGCAGTGTTATACAGTATCACCCATCATACAGAGTTATTCAGTATCACCCATCATGCAGTGTTATACAGTATCACCCATCATACAGTGTTATCCAGTATCACCCATCATACAGTGCTATCCAGCATCACCAACATACAGTGTTAGACAGTATCACCCATCATACAGTGTTATCCAGTATCACCCATCATGCAGTGTTATCCAGTATCACCCATCATACAGTGTTATACAGTATCACCCATCATACAGTGTTATACAGTATCACCCATCATACAGTGTTATACAGTATCACCCATCATGCAGTGTTAGACAGTATCACCCATCATGCAGTGTTATACAGTATCACCCATCATACAGTGTTAAACAGTATCACCCATCGTGCAGTGTTAAACAGTATCACCCATCATAACGTGTTATACAGTATTACCCATCATACAGTGTTATACAGTATCACCCATCATGCAGTGTAAAACAGTATCACCCATCATACAGTGTTATATAGTATCACCCATCATACAGTGTTAAACAGTATCACTCATCATACAGTGTTATATAGTATCACCCATCATGCAGTGTTATACAGTATCACCCATCATGCAGTGTTATACAGTATCACCCATCATACAGTGTTAAACAGTATCACTCATCATACAGTGTTATATAGTATCACCCATCATGCAGTGTTATACAGTATCACTCATCATACAGTGTTAAACAGTATCACCCATCATGCAGTGTTATATAGTATCACCCATCATGCAGTGTTATATAGTATCACCCATCATGCAGTGTTATATAGTATCACCCATCATGCAGTGTTATATAGTATCACCCATCATGCAGTGTTATACAGTATCACCCATCATACAGTGTTAAACAGTATCACCCATCATACAGTGTTATATAGTATCACCCATCATACAGTGTTATATAGTATCACCCATCATGCAGTGTTATACAGTATCACCCATCATACAGTGTTATCCAGTATCACCCATCATACAGTGTTATCCAGTATCACCCATCATACAGTGTTAAACAGTATCACCCATCATACAGTGTTATCCAGTATCACCCATCATGCAGTGTTATACAGTATCACCCATCATACAGTGTTATCCAGTATCACCCATCATGCAGTGTTAAATAGTATCACCCATCATACAGTGTTATCCAGTATCACACATCATACAGTGTTATCCAGTATCACCCATCATGCAGTGTTAAATAGTATCACCCATCATACAGTGTTATCCAGTATCACACATCATACAGTGTTATCCAGTATCACCCATCATGCAGTGTTAAACAGTATCACCCATCATACAGTACGTCTGTGGAGGCTATATGCACATCGATGCAACTCTGGCCTAAATACCTGCTATTCTGGATTGAAAACATAGCGGGAGCATTCCTCCCTGATTTACTTACTGTAGGTTAAGTATCCCAAATGGCACCCTATTCTGTATATATAGTGCACTTATTTTGACCAGGTCTCTATGTTAAAAAGTAGTACCGATGTAGTGCACTATATTATGGAGAATATGGTGCCATTTGAAAAACAGCCGTAACTTCAGAGAGGGGAGGCTTCCATTGGAAAGTTAAGGAGAGATACACACAGGGCTCAATCAGAGATGCTTTGTATCAATCATCAAAGATAGTCAACAGTGTTTATATTTCCAACTTGTAAACCGTCGGTCAGTTATCTCTTGCCAAATGTTAGCATTGTGGACAGTGTGGGCAAAGTTAGCAGAATCCTCAATGCAGCGGCATCTGTTTGTAGTTTATTCTAATTCATTGACACTGCCAAAAGCTATCTCCACCCTGCCCAAGATCTGTTCCTGCCCAATGTCATTTCCTGCCCAAGCTCCGTTCCTGCCCAAGGAGTGTTCTTGCCCAAGGTCCATTTGACAAATTCACCAGTTTCTCTTTTCCCGCTTTTTTTTGGAGTGAGAGAACAAAGAAAGATTAGGAAACAACAGGGAAGCCAGGAAAGCATGCTCACAAACACACCCCTGACATAGAAACAAATCAGCTGTTTCTCCTCTCCAATAAAGCCTTTTTCTCTGGCGTCAGCCCCGTTACCGCACAATGTTTTAATGGGGGTATTAACACTTCCATCTGTGCTGAGTGTTCTCTAGAGAGAGCGAGAGAGCGAGAGTGAGAGAGAGAGCGAGAGCGAGAGAGAGAGAGCGAGAGCGAGAGCGAGAGAGAGAGAGAGAGAGAGAAAGAGAGTGTGAGAGAAAGAGAGTGTGAGAGAAAGAGAGTGTGAGAGAAAGAGAGTGTGAGAGAAAGAGAGTGTGAGAGAAAGAGAGTGTGAGAGAAAGAGAGAGAGAGAGAGAGAGAGTGAGTAAGAGTGCGAGAGAAAGAGAGTATGAGAGAAAGAGAGAAAGAGAGAGAGAGTGTGAGAGAAAGAGAGTGTGAGAGAAAGAGAGTGTGAGAGAAAGAGAGTGTGAGAGAAAGAGAGTGCGAGAGAAAGAGAGTGTGAGAGAGAGTGCGAGAGAAAGAGAGTGCGAGAGAAAGAGAGTGCGAGAGAGAGAGTGCGAGAGAAAGAATGACACTGTATTTCCTGTATTTTGTATGAGGGTGTACTAGTCATGCTCAGTTCTTAGGGGTCAGGAGTTTATGGCTGGGTAAATTGTGTTCTACACCACAACACAGTAGTCTCAACAGTCTGACAGTACAGATGGTGAACATTAGTCTGACACAGTTCTCCATTCTATTCTATTAATATCTACTAACCCTCTGTATTTCTATCACAAGGGTTAGGCATAAAACTCTCATGGATAGAGTCAAAGGCAGACGTCCAACCAATATGATGACACCACCCACTTAAGATTAAAATATGTCAGTAACTGTTCAGAAGTGAGGCAAGAATGTAACTTTTGTGTGTGTGTGTGTGTGTGTGTGTGTGTGTGTGTGTGTGTGTGTGTGTGTGTGTGTGTGTGTGTGTGTGTGTGTGTGTGTGTGTGTGTGTGTGTGTGTGTGGGCAATTGGGCTGCAAATGTCCACAGGAACAGCTTTTCTAAGAGCTCTTTGTGTTGCTGCTGATGTGTTTGTTTGATGTGGCAAAACTAAATCCCTGAGCAAGTCAATTGAAGAAGTAGTGATTTTCCAGACAGACGCCAGAGTGGGACTTAGACAGTTTGTGGACCCTGTCTCTGAAGACAGAGGAAGAAAGACAGAGGAAGAAAGACTGACAGTTGAAAGTGTCAGTTGAAGAAAGAGGCAGTTGATCGTTTCCTGCTGTAATCTTCCTCTCTGTCCTCTTTCTCTCATACCTTCTGTATCTCTCAAATGTAGCCTACAAAATGTAGGGCAGTAAACTACACAGCCTATGAACATGGCCGCGGGAAGATATTTTTTAATTGGGGGATGCTGGAGTGGGGTGGGGGAAAAAGCTGATGTGCTCCTGGCAATATCTCAAGATAAACTTTGAAAAACAGTGTTTTTTTTGCTCAGAATCTCGCAAAAGTTGAGAATATTTTTTTTTGTAGCTTTTATGGACAGATTGGTATTCTCTTTTCAGCAGTGGGCATTTGCTTTTCAAACGGTAGGCCAAAAATGTTTCTCATGATTGTATTTGGAAATATGTGAAAGGCAAACTGACAGCTAGAACCAACCATTGAAATATAATCCATAGCTGGCAGTTCCCATTACATTCAAGACTGGCAGCCATTGCTAGTGTACCCATGAGTTTAATAGTGCCAGAGTTAGAGGTTCCAAAATTCCTTCTACAGATTATATCTATGGCCACAACACAACAATCTGTTCTATATTTGGTGCTCGTGCTTCCCAAATTGCAGCCTTCCCGACCTTAAGTCCTTGTGATAAAACTTAATACACAGATATTTTTCTAGAAGCTATTGATCCTCTGTATCTAAATTATGCTCTCTGGTGTAGTATGTTGTGAATACTTGTATTTATTTCTGTTCAGACAGGAGTAATATAATTATTGGGGGGGGGGGGGGGGGGGGTGCAGCACCCAGAGGTTCTGGAAGGCTGGAAGTTGAAACCAAAGGAGGAAAGACTGGCAGTTGAACCCAGAGGAGGAAAGACTGGCAGTTGAACCCAGAGGAGGAAAGACTGGCAGTTGAACCCAGAGGAGGAAAGACTGGCAGTTGAACCCAGAGGAGGAAAGACTGGCAGTTGAACCCAGAGGAGGAAAGACTGGCAGTTGAACCCAGAGGAGGAAAGACTGGCAGTTGAACCCAGAGGAGGAAAGACTGGCAGTTGAACCCAGAGGAGGAAAGACTGGCAGTTGAAAAGTGACATTTGAAGAAAGTGGTAGTGATCTCTTTGTGTTGCCTAATTTGTTTGACCTCAACACTGGTCTCTCTCTCTCTCTCTCTCTCTCTCTCTCTCTCACACTGTCTCACACTCTCTCACACTCTCAAACATATAAAAACTGTGCTCAGCTAAACAATATTATGTAGATAAAGAACTGAGAAGCTATATTTCCATGTAAAATTGTTTTCTTCATTGGAATCACATTCTACTTTAAAGTGTCGTTTAACACTGAGTTAACACACGTTCAAACATCATTTTTGTCAATTTGATTAGGCGAGCATTGATAAGAAGAAATCCAGCATTCTGCAAATGGATGATTTGAGAAGATAAATAAATTAATAAACTTGTTAGTTAATCTCCAGGCAGATGAGGAGGAAAGTTCATTAGAATCTCTGTAATTAAAAACAGAAGCATAATCTAGTTCTGTCTGTCGTCCCCGGCAAAGCTTTGTCGACTTCCCCATCTTGGTGATTTTCTCCAAAAGATTAATTGACTTTACAGTAAACAGCTTCCAGAGGTTGCATAAGTTGTGATTCACAGCCTGCAGAGACATAACATTATAAATATGTCTTACTATAAGACATTATAAAGGCCCATGTTTGCTTATTCCAATTTATGAAGCATTGTAGCTTCAGGTTTTAAGTAATGTGTTTACCCAGTGTTCTTTTAGGGATGTCCCTGGGAGGATGGTTCTCTGAGTGATGGCAACACGTACGAATTCACACAGTGAACCCCAGAGTTCTAGGGTTGGAAGGTTTGAGGGTTAGAGGGTTGGAAGGATGGAGAGTTGAAGGGATGGAAGGATAGAGAGTTGAGGGATGGAGGGTTGAAGGTATGGAGGGTAGAAGGGTTGGAGGGTTGAGGGTAGAGGGTTGGAGGGTGGAGGGATGGAGGGTTGAGGGCTGGAGGGTTGAAGGGATCTAGGGTTGAAGGGATGGAGGGTTGAAGGGATGTGAGGTTGAAGTGATGTATAGGGATGGAGGGTTGAAAGGATGGAGGGTAGCGGGATGAATGGATGGAAGGATGGAGGGTAGAGGGATGGAGGGTAGAGGGATGAGGGTAGAGGGATGGACGGTAGAGGGATGGAGGGTTGAAGGGATGGAGTGATGTATAGGGATGGAGGGCTAGAGGGATGAGGGTTGAGGGACGGATGGTTGAAGGATAGAAGGTTGAAGGATAGAGAGTTGAAGGGATGGAGAGTTGAAGGGATGGAGGGTTGAAGGGATGGAGTGACAGATAGGGTTGGAGGGTTAGAGGGTTGGAGGGTTAGAGGGATGGAGGGTTGAAGGGATGGAAGGATGACAGATGGAGGCTTGAAGGGATGGAGGGTAGAGGGATGGAGATTGAAGGATAGAGGAATGGAGGGTTGAAAGGAACCTATGTTACTCCCCTCTCTTGTCCACAGGCCACCCCTGCTCTCCAAGGCATCTGCTAGCAACCTTCCTCCTGGTTTGCCATTCTACCATGGGTTTTGTGCAAAAAACAAGTCTACTTCCTCCCAAAAGCTTCCAAAAAAGGGCATTTAATCCCATTGCTGACACAAAATTTGAAGACTGGTAATAGTCTGGTGAGGTGTCAAGGACAGTCTAGGATGTCTCTGAGATCATTCTCTGCCTCACCTTTCTCTTAGATGGTAAAGGGTTTCCCTTCAAAAATGAAATGTTCCCTGTATGAGATGTTATAAAAGCCCCTTCTGGCCATGAGGTAGAGGCCTCTTGAGTAGAGAAGTCATATTGGCAATACATTTTTAATTTGAATGTTTTTATCCACATTTCTTTCACGGGACTTCCTATTAAGCATTTGTTTATTGGTCTTATAGTAAAAGGCATGTATTTTCACAGTTAACACGGACAGCATTACTTTGTAATTTGGCATAAACACATCCAGTCATCATGTTTTAATTTGATTGTCAAAGAATTTACTTAGGCTACCTCTGCATATTTGTCCACTCAAAAATAATTCCCAGTATCCAAACAGTGTACTGTGCACCAGCCACTGGATGAAGGGAAAGAGATTTCTGTTACAAAACACCAACAAGTGTAATGACATTCTGTGATTGTCATTAGGCCTACACTCTTGTAGCCTGAATCAATTGATGCATCTTGCTGAAAAATTGACCTTTTGTAAAGTCTGCTTCCCTCAAACCCTCAAACACGTCGATCCCCTGAACGCAGCTCACTTTCCAGCCCACTTTCCAGCTCCCACTCTCAAACACATATATCCCCTGAACCCAGCTCACTCTCCAGATCCCAATCACCTGAATTCTAATCACCTGTTCACACACCTGTATGTCATTATCACACACTATTTAGTTCAGTTCTGTGCACCTCATCACTGTGAGGTATTGTTTGGTTTGTGTCACACGTCTTGCTAAGTGCTGTTTTTCCAGTGATTTACTCCTAACGTGTATGATCATTTATGCCTGCCTCACTAACAATGCCTTTTTCCTATTCCCTGCCTGTACTTTAGCCTATCGGATTTCCTGTTGTCTACCTATTGCCTGATCTCCCGGACTACATTACTAGCCTTTTCCTTACCTGTACTGTTGCCCTTTTGGACCCCCTGTGTATGACCTTCTGCCTGCCCCTGGACCCAGCTACCTGCCTCCTCCTGTGTATGACCTTCTGCCTGCCCCTGGACCCAGCTACCTGCCTCCTCCTGTGTATGACCTTCTGCCTGCCCCTGGACCCAGCTACCTGCCTCCTCCTGTGTATGACCTTCTGCCTGCCCCTGGACCCAGCTACCTGCCTCCTCCTGTGTATGACCTTCTGCCTGCCCCTGGACCCAGCTACCTGCCTCCTCCTGTGTATGACCTTCTGCCTGCCCCTGGACCCAGCTACCTGCCTCCTCCTGTGTATGACCTTCTGCCTGCCCCTGGACCCAGCTACCTGCCTCCTCCTGTGTATGACCTTCTGCCTGCCCCTGGACCCAGCTACCTGCCTCCTCCTGTGTATGACCTTCTGCCTGCCCCTGGACCCAGCTACCTGCCTCCTCCTGTGTATGACCTTCTGCCTGCCCCTGGACCCAGCTACCTGCCTCCTCCTGTGGTCCTTTACAATTAACACCTGCTGCGCCCTGCACTTGAAACTAGCTCTCTGTCTCCCTCACACATTTTTGTTAAAATAAAAGTCTGGACACCTGAAAAAGGTCTAAAATGAAGCTGTGTATCTGCAGGAAACTATGAGGACCAAGTTGATAATTTTTCACGTTAGGCAGGTGGAGTAGAGATGAATGCAGTTTGAAAGAACCAATTCACTAGTTTAAACAATGACAGAGGTGAGGGTGTTTGTTTAATTTGGAATAAGCTTTGATTTTAATACTTACCACTGTATCAGTACAAAATATCTTTTTAAACAAATAGGAGAATGGTGAAATTAGAGACCCCACACAATTTGACTTTTGTTGCATTTAGGGGACCCCCCCCCCATTGGAGATGCAGACATCTTGTCATTATACTCCTTATAGTGTTCTCTAAAGTAAGGACTATGTCTAGATTCTGAAATGTAATTTTACACATTAATTTACTCAAGATCCAAAACATTAAATATCTTAAGTACCCTTTTTGATTTTGTTTATTTTTAGACATATTTTTGGAAGAATATTTTACTTTTATTTAACTAGGCAAGTCAGTTAAGAACAAATTCTTATTTTCAATGACGGCCTAGGAACAGTGGGTTAACTGCCTTGTTCAGGGGCAGAACGACATATTTGTACCTTGTCAGCTCAGGGATTCGATCTTGCAACTTTTCAGTTACAAGACCAATGCTCTAACCACTAGGCTACGCTGCCACCCCAACTCTCTTCAAACACGTCACATTTCAAGAGTGGGCTCTCTGGTAATTTTGTAGATATGACCCATTTTAGCTTACATTTGTATTTATTATGTATCCACATTAGCTCCTGCCAAAGCAGCAGCTACTCTTCCTGGGGTTAATTATGGATCCACATTAGTTCCTGCCAAGGCAGCAGCTACTCTTCCTGGGGTTTATTATGGATCCACATTAGTTCCTGCCAAGGCAGCAGCTACTCTTCCTGGGGTCCAGCAAAATTAAGACTGTTTACACAATTTTACAATATATTCACAGATTTCACAACACACTGTTTGCCCTCAGGCCCCTACTCCACCACTGTCACATATCTACAGTACAAAATCCATGTGTGCGTGTGTGTATAGTGTGTATGTTATTGTGTGTGTGTGCATGTGTCTATGTTTGTGTTGCTTCACAGTCCCCACTGTTCCATAAGGTGTATTTGTATCTGTTTTTTAAAATCAATTTGTATTGCTTGCGTCAGTTACTTGATGTGGAATGGAGTTCCATGTAGTCATGGCTCTATGTAGTACTGTGCACCTCCCATAGTCTGTTCTGGACTTGGGGACTGTGAAGAGACCTCTTGTCCGAGCTGTTCGCCAGTAGTTCAGACAGCTCAGTGCATTCAACATGTCAATACTTTTCATAAATACAAGTAGTGATGAAGTCAATCTCTCCTCCACTTTCAGCCAGCAGAGATTGAAATGCATATTATTAATATTAGCTCTCCATGTCCATCCAAGGTCCAGCCGTGCTGCCCTGTTCTGAGCCAATTACAATTTTCTTCAGTCTCTTTTTGTATTATCTGACCACACGACTGAACAGTAGACCAGATGCAACAAAACTAGGGCCTGTAGGACCTGCCTTGTTGATAGTTGTCACTCGGAGCGGAACAGCAGACTCAGATGAGGAGACTAGGATGAGGTAACCAAGGTATTTATTGAAACAAGGGGGGAAGATTGAGTGCAGGCCAGGGGAAGTTTGGGCGGGTTGCTGGAAACCAGGTGCGGAGGCTGAGGCTGGAGCGAGAGGTGTGGGGACAGGGTAAGCAGGTCCGGAGGAGAATCCAAGGGTGCGTAGAGTGGGGAATCCAGGACAGAGTAGCAGGATTGATGAGAAGTTGGACTGGAGACAGGGACCAGAGTCAGAGCGGGCAGAACTGTAGCGGAGAGGAAAACAGCATCAGGCTAGGAAAAACAGGCACAACAGGAACAAACGGATAGAAACATGGACTGACTGGGCAGAGATTACGATCTGGCAGTGTGGAGGTGACAGGACTGAGTATTTGTAGAGGTCTTGATTATGGAACAGGTTGCAGCTGGTGGGGATCTGCTCTGACCAGCACACCTATCTCTCCCCACACAATCACCCACACACACACAGAGGGAAAGAGCACTGGGGGAGTGGCGGCAGGTCAAGGAGACACCGGATGAGCACTAGAGGGCATGGCAGGAGCAGATGTGAAAATAGTGCTGTTAAGAAGGTAGAGCAGTGCTTCATTATGGACAGACTACTGTTGTATCAATATTTTTTGACCATGACAGTTTACAATCTAGGCTTACTCCAAGCAGTTTAGCTACTCCATTTCCACATTATTTATTACAAGATTCGATTGAGGTTTAGGGTTTACTCAAATCCAGTGGTGTGTCATTAGTAAAGATTTTAAAAAGTAAGGGGCCTAGACTGCTGCCCTGGGGAGTTCCTTCTTCTACCTGGATTATGTTGGAGAGGCTTCCATCAAAGAACACTCTCTGTGTTATGTTAGACAGGTAACTCTTTATCCACAATATAGCAGGGGATGTAAAGCCATAACACATATAACACACACACATACATCAATGATGTTGCTCTTGCTGCTGGTGATTCTCTGATCCACCTCTATGCAGAAGACACCATTCTGTATACTTCTGGCCCCTCTTTGGACACTGTGTTAACTAACCTCCGGACGAGCTTCAATGCCATACAACTCTCCTTCTGTGGCCTCCAACTGCTCTTAAACACAAGTAAAACTAAATGCATGCTATTCAATCGATCACTGCCCGCACCTGCTCGCCCATCCAGCATCACTGCACTGGACGGCTTTGACTTAGAATACGTGGACAACTACAAATAGCTAAGTGTCTGATTAGACTGTAAACTCTCCTTCCAGACTCACATTAAGCATCTCCAATCCAAAATTAAATCTAGAATCGGCTTCCTATATCGCAACAAAGCATCCTCCACTCATGCTGCCAAACATACCCTCGTAAAACTGACCATCCTACCGATCCTCGACTTCGGTGATGTCATCTATAAAATAGCCTCCAACACTCTACTCAACAAACTGGATGCAGTCTATCACAGTGCCATCCGTTTTGTTACTGAAGCCCCATACACTACCCACCATTGCGACCTGTAAGCTCTCGTTGGTTGGCCCTCGCTTCATACTCGTCGCCAAACCCACTGGCTACAGGTTATCTACAAGTCTATGCTAGGTAAAGCCCCGCCTTATCTCAGCTCACTGGTCACCATAGCAGCACCCACTCGTAGCAAGCGCTCCAGCAGGTATATCTCACTGGTCACCCCCAAAGCCAATTCCTCCTTTGGTCATCTTTCCTTCCAGTTCTCTGCTGCCAATGACTGGAACGAACAGCAAAACTCTCTGAAGCTGGAGACTCATATCTCCCTCACTAGCTTTAAGCAACAGCTATCAGAGCAGCTCAGAGATCACTGCACCTGTACATAGCCCACCTGTAAACAGCCCATCTATCTACTTACCTCATCTCCATACTGTATTTATTTATTTATCTTGCTCCTTTGCACCCCAGTATCTCTACTTGCACATTCATCTTCTGCACATCTACCATTCCAGTGTTTAATTGCTATATGGTAATTACTTCGCCACCATGGCCTATTTATTGCCTTAACTCCCTTGTCTTACCTCACTGTATATATACACTTTTTGTTTTCTTTGTTCTACTGTAATATTGACTGTATGTTTTGTTTATTCCATGTGTAACTCTGTGTTGTTGTATGTGTCGAATTTCTATGCTTTATCTTGGCCAGGTCGCAGTTGCAAATGAGAACTTGTTCTCAACTAGCCTACCTGGTTAAATAAAGGTGAAATAAAAATAAAAATGTATATATTTATATTTTTCCAGCAGCAGACTATGATCGATAATGTCAAAAGCCGCACTGAAGTCAAACAAAACAGTCCCCACAATCGTTTAATCAGCAATTTCTCTCAGCCAATCATCAGTCATTTGTGTAAGTGATGTGCTTGTTGAATGTCCTTCCCTACAAGCATGCTGAAAGTTTGTTGTCAATTTGTTAACTGTAAAATAGCATTGTATCTGGTAAAAAACATTTTTTTACAAAAGTTTACTAAGGGTTGGTAACAGGCTGATTGGTCGGCTATTTGAGCCAGTAAAGGGGGCTTTACTATTCTTAGGTTGCGGAATGACTTTTTCTTCCCTCCAAGCCTGGGGGCACACACTTTCTAGTAGGCTTACATTGAAAGTATGGCAAATAGGAGTGGACCCAGCACCCCACAGTAATTTTCCATCTAAGTTGTCAGACCCCGGTGACTTGTTGTTGTTGATAGACAGCAAACATTTTATCACCTCTTTCACGCTCACTTTATGGAATTCAAAATTACAATTCTTGTCTTTCATAATTTGTTCAGATATACTTGGATGTGTAGTGTCAGCATTTGTCGCTGGCATGTCATGAAAAAAATCCTTAAAGTAGTTGGCAATATCAGTTGGTTTTGTGATGAATGAACCATCTGATTCAATGAATGATGGAGCTGAGTTTTCCTTTTTTTTCCAAAATATCCTTTATGGTACTCCAAAGCTTTTTACTGCCATTCTTTATGTCATTTGTCTTTATTTCATAGTGTAGTTAATTATCCTTTTCATTCATTTTAGTCACATGATTTCTCAATTTGCAATACGTTTGCCAATCGGTTGTGCAGCCAGACTTATTTGCCATTCCTTTCGAGTGCCCCTGACTGCAGTGTGCAGTTTGGGGCGGGGCTCAATGTGGGCAGAGACAAACGTTTAACTCTGCCCACATTTGACCCCGCCCACCGGTGTTTTTTGTTGTTGTATCCATCTGAGGTTTGACAGTCACTCACTGAATACAAACACACACGTTTGTGTAAGGCACATGTTGAATACAAACGCATTTCATTTTTGAAGATCGTAAGAAATATTATATGTGGTACAAGCAAATGTGTTGTAACACTTTTTGCTTCAAGCTATATTTGAGACAAGCTACTGATATTGTTGCAGTGAACAACAGACTTCTTATGTATGTCATGTACTGTTAATATTGTGTTGATAAATGTTATAACTTTGTAATTATATTATTTCATTGAGCATATATATATATATATATATATATATATATATATATATATATATATATATATATATATATATATATATATACACAGTTACTACCTATCCTGACTAATGCTATTTACTTTCCTTATGAGAATGGAGACAGACTATACCATATAGACATACTGACAAGCAGAATGTGCTTTGTACATTAAGTTAACCCAGCTCTAGTAAAGACATCAGAGACTCGGGTGACTTCTACGTCATCTTTACGAAACAACATAACATAACACAGGGCCTATGGGGACTGTTTAAGGGCCTCTGGGTGCTCTTGAGGGGCCTCTGGGGACTGTAAGGGTGTCTGGGTGCTCTTGAGGGGCCACTGGCCGCTGTTTAAGGGCCTCTGGGGACTGTTTAAGGGCCTCTGGGTGCTCTTTAGGGGCCTCTGGGGACTGTTTAAGGGCCTCTTGGTGTTCTTGAGGAGCCACTGGCCGCTGTTTAAGGGCCTCTGGGGACTGTTTAAGGGCCTCTGGGTGCTCTTGAGGGGCCTCTGGGGACTGTTTAAGGGCCTCTGGGGACTGTTTAAGGGCCTCTTGGTGTTCTTGAGGGGCCACTGGCTGCTGTTTAAGGGCCTCTGGGTGCTCTTGAGGGGCCACTGGATGCTGATGCTATGTCAGGTCTTTCAGAAACTGTGCTCTGTTGATTATTGTTGCCATGCAAAAGCAACAAAGAAAGTGTGTCGCATTTCTACAACTGAAGCCACACTTTATGATTGTGAACTCGGAAAGAGAAGAATAACCGTAAAGTAAGAAGTTATAAAATGTAATTAAATACAGTGATGTAACTGAAAAAATAGGGCAAATCAATAAAACGTGAGCGTCAAATATATTCAATAAGCAAAGAAAGAAACAGTACCTCTGTGCCTCACTGAAGCATGACCTTTGATGTGGTTGTTGACCATATATTGTTCAGCCTTATATGTGCAGAAGGGGAAGTGATGAAGTTGACTGCTGCTGCATTTTTTAATTTTGGGACTCTCGCCCTCCAATAATACTCTAACGTGTCTCTATACATCAAAGAAAATTAGCATAGACATAAAAGGCATGATAATTAGAAAGGCATAAAATAAGCAATAGGCATTTAATTTATGCTTTGTGTAGGCTGTGCAGACTCGCTATGTGCAACTTAGGGAATGGCCGTCGGCATCAACGATGCACATTTAGAGCCAGCCAAACACAACAAGGCATGCATTGAAAAAACACAGAAAATTAACGATCACATCGATTACATAACTGTACATGTAAACCTAGGCTTACTTCTCAAGTAGGTACATTTGTCCAAATAAGATTCCCTCATTGTAAGCAATTAGCTAGCTCATGTGCAAATGGGTGCTAATTAACACTATGCTAACATCGGTGCGGTAGTTGGTTATATAAAAAAATGTACCACTGCACTGGTATAACGTGAATATTACAAAGTACTTTATGCATAATGACAGTCTCACTTACTTCCATGGTTTATATTTGTATCCATGTAGGTTAGGTTCGATTAAGATTCACTTTCGTTGACGTTGATACCTTCGACGTGAACCTCAACTTGGGTGACCTTGAAGGGTTCGGGTTAAACGTGTTTGACTCTGCCCACATTGAGCCCGGCGCCAAACTGACTACGGTGCCAAACTGACTCCGGTGCCAAACTACACACTGCTGTTAGGGGCTTCTCATTTCTTTTGCCTCGTCCCTCTCAACCATACCATTTTTCAATTCCTCATCAATCCACGGGGATTTAACAGTTTTTACAGTCATTTTCTTAGTGGTTGCGTGATTATTAGTAACTGGAATAAGCAGTGTTGTAAATGTGTCAAACGCAGCGTCTGTTTGCTCCTCATTACACACCATGGACCAACAAATATTCTTTAGATCAACAACATAGGAATCACTACAAAACGTATTGTATGACCTCTTATACACTATATTAGGCTTAGCCTTTGGAAGTTTGATTTTCCTAGATATGGCTACTATTAAGACTCTCCTTTATCTAACCACACTGTCCGATTTCAAAAAGGCTTTACAGCGAAAGCAAAACATTAGATTATGTCAGCAGAGTACCCAGCCAGAAATAATCAGACACCCATTTTTCAAGCTAGCATATAATGTCACAAAAAACTAAACCACAGCTAAATGCAGCACTAACCTTTGATGATTTTCATCAGATGACACACCTAGGACATTATGTTATACAATACATGCATGTTTTGTTCAATCAAGTTCATATTTATGTCAAAAAACAGCTTTTTACATTAGCATGTGACGTTCAGAACTAGCATACCCCCCGCAAACCTCCGGTGAATTTACTAAATTACTCACGATAAACGTTCACAAAACACATAACAATTATTTTAAGAATTATAGATACAGAACTCCTTTGTGCAATCGAGGTGTCTGATTTTAAAATAGCTTTTCGGTGAAAGCACATTTTGCAATATTCTGAGTAGACAGCCCAGCCATCACGGCTAGCTATTTAGACACCCACCAAGTTTAGCCCTGACCAAACTCCGATTTACTATTAGAAAAGTGTGATTACCTTTGGTGTTCTTCGTCAGAATGCACTCCCAGGACTGCTACTTCAATAACAAATGTTGGTTTGGTTCAAAATAATCCATTGTTATATCCAAATAGCGGCGTTTTGTTCGTGCGTTCAAGACACTATCCGAAGTGTAAGTAAGGGTCATGAGCATGGCGCATTTCGTGACAAAAGATTTCTAAATATTCCATTATCGTACTTCGAAGCATGTCAACCGCTGTTTAAAATCAATTTTTATGCCATTTTTCTCGTAAAAAAGCGATAATATTCCGACCGGGAATCTGTGTTTAGGTAAAAAGACGAAAGAAAATAAAGCATGGGGTCGACTCGGGCACGAGCCTGAGTCTCACAGTACTGTGACCAGCCACTATCCAAACGCGCTACTTTTTTTCATCCAGAGCCTGCAAAGCCACGATTCAGCTTTTTGCCGCCTTCTGAGAGCCCATGGGAGCCGTAGGAAGTGTCACGTAACAGCATAGATCCCCTGTATTGGATAGAGATAATCAAGAAGGGCAAGAAATTGTCAGACTGGGCACTTCCTGCATGGAATCTTCCCAGGTTTTGGCCTGCCAAATGAGTTCTGTTATACTCACAGACACCATTCAAACAGTTTTAGAAACTTTGGAGTGTTTTCTATCCAAAGCTAATAATTATATGCATATTCTAGTTTCTGGGCAGGAGTAATAATCAGATTAAATCGGGTACGTTTTTTATCCGGCCGTGAAAATACTGCCCCCTAGCCATAACAGTGGTTAGATTAATGAGAGTCTTGTCTTTAAATTGGTGTAAAATAGTCATATGTTTGAAAAGTTGAAGTTTTTGCATTTTTGAGGTATTTGAATATCGCGCCACGGGATTACACAGGCTGTTGAGAAGCGTCCCACCTAGCCCATAGAGGTTAACCATGGACTGACCGTCCATTAACCATGGAGGACTGACCGTCCAATAACCATGGTGGACTGACCATCCATTAACCATGTTTTCTGGCTGCATTGTGTTCGTTTGGATATATTTTGATTATAAACACTGGTGTAAAATCAGCCTATATTTTGGGTTCTGATAAAGGCACAGTTAACTTAGTGTATGTTAACTTCTAACCCTTCTACAGCCCTGCCCTGTCCTGCTATCTAACCCTTCTACAGCCCTGCCCTTTCCTGTTATCTAACCCTTCTACAGCCATGCCCTGTCCTGCTACCTAACCCTTCTACAGCCATGCCCTGTCCTGCTACCTAACCCTTCTACAGCCCTGCTCTGTCCTGCTATCTAACCCTTCTACAGCCCTGCCCTGTCCTGCTATCTAACCCTTCTACAGCCCTGCCCTGTCCTGCTATCTAACCCTTCTACAGCCCCGTTCTGTCCTGCTATCTAACCCTTCTACAGCCTCGCCAAGTCCTGCTATCCTGCTCTAACCTATATAAACTGTTACAGTGACAACTAGCCCCACACACTAGTACCCTTTCACACTATCGTGCCAACCTGAACCAAACGGTGCTGATTCGGATGTTTAATTTTAATATTGTCCTACTCAACACAGTTCCAGAAGCTATGGTGGATGGACAACCAGGCCAGCACAGTGCAGTAGGGTGAAAAACCTCTCGTGAAACTTTGCTGCCCTGCTTGGAAGTTTCCTGTGGGGGATTTTCAGGTCGTTGGGTTTAGTTTTCAATACATATTAGTGTTTCCTGTAGGTAGGTGGATTTAACCACTGATCATAGATACGCTTCCAGGATGCTTATGCCAGATCTTAAGATAGAAGATAGAAGTGATAGTGATAGTGATAGCCTAGCCTAATGATAGTCTAGCATTATCTTTTCACTCTTCAGTCCACTCTTCTGACAGAATACTTGCATAGTTGAGTGGAGCTCTGTCAGAGATGGATATGATACCTGGAGTGATACTGATGATCATGTGCTGGAGCACAGGTAGGATGCTGAAATACTGTTGCACTGTGTTGTTAGTGAGATATGTTTTGATATTGTAATTTCTTCTGTAGCTCTCTCTCGTTCTCCTTAGATCGCCAGGCTCAAAGCATCAGTCTTACAGGCCCAGTCAGACTGGTGAATGGGACCAGCTTCTGCTCTAGGACAGTGGAACTCTTTTACGAAGGAGAGTGGAGGACTCTGTGTTCGTGGTAGTGGGGGGGGGGGGGGGGGCATGTTTGAGGCTTGTGTGTAGAGAGCTGGGCTGTGGGAATGCTGTAGCTGTACCTGTAGGATCTAACTTCATGCTTGGAAAGGGAAGAAGAGGAGTCCAAATAATTGGTTGCTGAGGAGAGGAGTCTTCTCCTGGAAAGTGTTGACTTAAACCCGAACATCTTTGATGTTGGATATTACGCTGAAGTAATCTGTTTACAGTCTGTGCGACTTGTGGATGGCGGTGATCCTTGCTCTGGAAGTCCAACCAGCCTTGGGCTAACCAGTCCTGGTCAAAACACCAGTCTCAACGTCAACAGTGAAGAGGCAACTCCAGGATGCAGGCCTTCTAGGTAGGTATTCTTCAGTACTGACACACTGTAAAAGACTGATGCGATCTAAGTCACACATTATTTATTTCCACTCCTAAATAAAGCCTATGTTTTCAGCTGTTTAATGCAAGGTGGTTTCCCCTTAATAATCTAAGACTAAGCATTTATAATGACCAACCTCCCTGACACCCCTTTTGCACCAGAAATCATAGGTTTTCGCTTCAAATCACAAGTGAGATGAAGATATTTTATGAGGGTAAGTTGCTCCGGGAATAAGATAACACCATCTGCTAAATTACTAAAATGTGTAATTTAACATTGCATAATGAATGTCAACTCAGTGTTTTTAGAAAGAGGGATGTAGAAGAGATATACTGTATAGAAAAGCCACAAAATATTTACTGCATCCAAAGCATCCATCTAGTGGAGCACTAAGCGCTAAGCCATATAGCCCCCACTATCACCATATATCACCCATGTGAGTTCAGACCCCCCACACTATCACCCATGTGCGTTCAGACCCCCCACACTAGCACCCATGTGAGTTCAGACCCCCCACACTATCACCCATGTGAGTTCAGACCCCCCACACTATCACCCATGTGAGTTCAGACCCCCCACACTATCACCCATGTGCGTTCAGACCCCCCACACTATCACCCATGTGAGTTCAGACCCCCCACACTATCACCCATGTGAGTTCAGACCCCCCACACTACCACCCATGTGAGTTCAGACCCCCTACACTATCACCCATGTGCGTTCAGACCCCCCACACTAGCACCCATGTGAGTTCAGACCCCCCACACTATCACCCATGTGAGTTCAGACCCCTCACACTACCACCCATGTGAGTTCAGACCCCCCACACTATCACCCATGTGAGTTCAGACCCCCCACACTATCACCCATGTGAGTTCAGACCCCCCACACTATCACCTATGTGAGTTCAGACCCCCCACACTATCACCCATGTGAGTTCAGACCCCCCACACTACCACCCATGTGAGTTCAGACCCCCTACACTATCACCCATGTGCGTTCAGACCCCCCACACTAGCACCCATGTGAGTTCAGACCCCCCACACTATCACCCATGTGCGTTCAGACCCCCCACACTACCACCCATGTGAGTTCAGACCCCCCACACTATCACCCATGTGAGTTCAGACCCCCCACACTATCACCCATGTGAGTTCAGACCCCCCACACTATCACCCATGTGAGTTCAGACCCCCACACTATCACCCATGTGAGTTCAGACCCCCCACACTATCACCCATGTGAGTTCAGACCCCCCACACTATCACCCATGTGAGTTCAGACCCCCCACACTATCACCCATGTGAGTTCAGACCCCCCACACTATCACCCATGTGAGTTCAGACCCCCGACACTATCACCCATGTGAGTTCAGACCCCCCACACTATCACCCATGTGGTATCAGACCCCCGACACTATCACCCATGTGAGTTCAGACCCCCCACACTATCACCCATGTAAGTTCAGACCCCCACACTATCACCCATGTGAGTTCAGACCCCCCACACTACCACCCATGTGAGTTCAGACCGCCCACACTATCACCCATGTGAGTTCAGACCCCCCACACTATCACCCATGTGAGTTCAGACCCCCCACACTATCACCCATGTGAGTTCAGGCCTCATTGCAACTCATGATACTAAGTTAGATGACTGAGATGCAGACTACCAGCAGACAGATGCTATTAGTGGAGAGGGAGTAATAAGTACTGACACACTGCAGGGCTGTTTCCCAAATGGCACTCTTTTCACTATATAGGGCACTAATTTTGACCAGTGACCTATGAGCCCTGGCCCAAAGTAGTGCAGTATATAGGGAATAGGGTGTCATTTGGGACATGTTTCATCCTCTTTTAGTGAGCTAACTCCCTCTAAGATCTGTGGAAGGTTTCAGTCGTTGTAACATCGTCTTGACAAGATGATGTAAACTGTAATTTTCTTCCTTTGTGTTTTAGCTTCCATGATCTGCTTAGAGCACAGTAATTATACTAATTAAAGTAATTAATATTTTGTGTGTTTGCCAACCCTTTTTGTCATTCAAATAGATTCTTCAAAGTAAACCACTTGGACAAACCATGTACCGAGACGTTGCAATCCTCGGTAACATACTGCTTTTGAAGCGAATGAGCACCGTTCTGAGACTGTACGCCTTCAGTGACATCTGGGCTGCTGGCCAGACAAACCTGGCAAGTACTGGACAACAACTTGACTAATATACCATGAGTTTTCATTTTTAACTCATTATGATTTTGTAACAGAGGTGGTTCAATGATAAACCTCCCCTTAAAACTGAAGATGTTAGTGTTAGCTTCTTGGCTATCTTCCCGGCTTTGAACCCAGTCCCTCACATTTGCTAGTTCTTTCAATAAGAAGCATTGTCTTGCTAACACCAGCTTCTCTACATCCTTGACTTGAGAATCTGGAATGGCTGCATTGACGTGTCAGCACGAAGCGACCACAACGAAAGGGGCTATGCCCTCAGACTTAAAGGCGGCACTCTACGCTGGTTCATACGATGGTTGGATATCGCCGTTTCGAATTGAAGTAATCATGTTATATTGTTTTACGTAGGACCCTCCCTAGCCCTTCCGTTTCCAGCCAGCACTTATTGGATAAGCAATCACATGCAGTAGCTAGCTAGCTAGCACAAACCTTCGGATATGGCACATAAATCATCACACACATTATTCAAAACGTTATAACAACCCTTATACACTAAAACAAGTGACATATTAGACAACGGCAACCTGCTAAACGTTAAGATCTTGTGGCTAGCTAACTAACTAACGTTAGCTAGCATTGTTCAGACATGGAAAGACAGACCGCTAATAACTTTAGCTTACTTGCTATCAGCTATCAACGCAAAATTGGCAAGCTAATCAAATGTATGTTTTAGTTATAAATTAACTAGTTAGCTAATTGTAGGCTGAACCTTTCCTTTCCCAACTGAAGTTATTAATTTTCATTTATTGGATGTCCTCTGTTTTCATATGCGAATCACCCATGCATTCCTGGTTTGCTAGCTACTACTGTACCACCCATGTTCATTTCTGGCAAGAGTCCTCCCTGCCCCCTAATTTTGGCCATGCATGAAAATGAAGTACCCTAAACATTAATAGACTATAGTCTGGCCCAAAAAGATCAGACTACAGCAAATAGGACCAACAAAACTAGAAGAGATTAATCATCTTTCATCAAGTCAACTTAAAACATTTCTATTTAATGAAACATTTACAAATGTAAAGACAAAGAAAACAGAGAGCATGTACAAAATTAATTGTATTTTACATGATGATATAACGCATGAAGTGAACATGGAATAACTGTGGAATGTGAATTTGTACACAGATACAGAGACAACAACTGCAACTGGATAATAGAACAAATAGGGCTGAGCTTGCTTTATGCATAGTGCACTGGTATATGTCATGAATATGTTGATAGGTTAATTTCAGTCAAACATTTGGAATGAAAGGTCTAGATAGCCTAGCCAGCCAGTGCATTTGTGACCGACCGCCCTGATTTCGGTCTTATGTTGCAACATTTTAAATTGTGTTTTTTACATTGGATAAAATCAGAGACACAGAGCTACAAAATGATATATCATACACTGCACTTGAGGAACAATGGGAAAGTAATTCTGCTTTGAAAGTTGATAAACTTGTAACCCCACTTTTGAGAAAATTGAATGTTTTGGTACAACTACTGGAGAGCTCTTCTTTGTCTACATCCATTCAGCATTGTTCACAACCTCTTAAACCAAGCCTTCCCATCTCTTTAAAGATTCACAAGTGAGGTCATGTGCTAAACAAGTGAGTAGCGTAGTAAAGATTAAGACTAAAAGTGGTAAAAGTAGTAGCCTACAATAAGGAAATATTCCAGCTAAACAGAAAGTGTCCAGATAAAAATATTTAATAAATATTAGATGACGCCTTACCCAGACACTAAACTGATGGGTCATGTGAAAGAAACACTATAACCCCCAGCCACGTCTTGCTAATTGGATGGTCTCTACAGAAGGTGTAAACGGTACAGCCAAATGGTTACTTGCATAGTATCAATATCAAAAATAGATAGTGTCAATATCAATAAAAAAAAGGTGTAAATGCCAGTAGAGAAAGAACAAAATAATATACAGTATGTAGCAGAACAATATCAATAACCATATCAGGGATACTGGTGATAGATTAGGTAGTTATATGCATACAACCAGGGGTAAAGTGGCTGAGCAGCAGGATAAAAATACATTTTAGCAGCAACGTATGGCGTGTGTGTTTTGTCTTATTCTGTAGCCGTGGGCACTTGAAGCCACGAGCTGAAAAACTCTGATTACTTTTGAAAAGCCTGTGTAATAAAGCTGTAGTGTTTTGACTACTTAATAACTACCAACATCAAGTAGTAAAAATCTATACCTTATTAATACTGGAAACAGTACTGTTTTCCTATGAAACAACTCTACTTGTGTATCTTGGGTAGTGCATGAAAAACCAATTCACTACAGAACCCATACACTTCTCTACATAGTCACTACTCCACGAATAGATTTTGTCAAGTAATTCAGAAGTACTTTTTCATGAGGGTGGTGTGCTACTGTGTGGTGGAATGCTCCACAAAACTGGAACACTCCCGGAGGCATTCTCTGTTACGTTTTAACACATTTCACTCCCTGAGACAGCAGTGAAAGGATTCTCTCTTATGTTTTAACACAATTCACTTTCTGAGGCAGCAGTAAAGGATTCTCTGTTACATTTTACCGCAATTCACTCCCTGAGGCAGCAGTAAAGCATTCTCTGTTACGATTTAATTAACACAATTCACTCTCTGAGGCAGCAGTGAAAGGATTCTCTGTTACGATTTAATTAACACAATTCACTCTCTGAGGCAGCAGTGAAAGGATTCTCTGTTAAGTTTTAATTAACACAATTTACTCTCTGAGGCAGCAGTGAAAGGATTCTCTGTTACTTTTTAATTAAAACAATTCACTCTCTGAGGAAGCAGTAAAGCATTCTCTGTTACATTTTACGACAGTCAGTCTCCATGCTCTGCTACCTCCTCTCCTCCCTACTTTTTCCTTTTTCCTCTTCACGCTCATCTGCTGCACGATTCACACCTAGCCATCTCCTCCTCCCATCCTCTCCTCCAACTGATTTCGGCTGGGCTCCTTGCCGTGTGCACCTCACACCTGCGTGGGAGTAGGAGGAGACTGTCACGAATCCAAAAAGCAAATACCAGACAGAAGAGAGAGATGAATGTCTTGAGAAGCATTAACCCGGAACATCTCAGTAGCAGTTATCTTCTGTTCTGTTTGCCTCCACATGTTGCTTTACAGATACCTCTTATCACTTCTCTACGTACGAAAGACATTCAGAAAGAAGACATTTGAAGTTAATCACTCATCACTCAGGAAAACCTGGGCTGGGGAAAGACGGCCAATCTGAAATGTCTTTCTTGGTCACAAGTGATGAGATATCTAGTTCAGTACTAATATATTGTGTCCAATAGTCCTTGAAAAATATTTGAGGCAGTTATATGATACACCTTATGGCTAGGGCAGTTCCACAGTATATCTTATGGCTTGCTGGACAGTGTAACCTGCATCCAGTCTTCTATGACCAATAAGGTATGATGCAGAGCAGGGATTGGCAACTGTAATTGGGGCGGGGGCCACAAAAAAAATCGGAACTCATCATAAGGGGCAGCAGTAGGTCCCGGGTCTTCGTACCCACATCCATACCCACACATGCAGTCAGAGCCGGGTCTAGACTTTTGGGCCCCGTAAGTTAAATAGTTTCTCTCCTCTTGACAACTGAGAAGAAAAAAAATTGTTTCAGAGTTATTTTCCTGCAATTCTACAAATTTTGCCATGGGCGTAGAGAAAATGTTGCTGTTTTAAAGAAAGTTTGCTGTAATTCTACACATTTTGCCATGGGGCGGAGAAAGATTATCAGTTTTCAAGTTTCAAGTTTAATATCACGTGCACAAGTACAGTGAAATGCTTTTCTTGCAAGCTCTAAACCCAACAGTGCAGTAATCAATATAAATGTAATACAAAAAATAACATATAAGGTAGAACAAGAAGAACACGAGACAATAAGTAAGCATACTATATTCCTGCAAATGTTGCCAATGGGTGGAGAGAAATGTTTGCAGTTTTTTAATAGGATGTCTGAGTGAGAGTAACTAAAATAAAATCAATGGGGACCCTTGGTCGGTAATTCAACCATCATTACTACAAGTTTAGATTGCTGGCTAGACTAACATACCAATCTAAAAACTGTTAGCTGACATGGCTAATTGAGTGACTGTCAGTGACATAACAAGAGGAAAACTGATGATACACAACCACATTTTGAAATTGCAACTTGGGTTGTTGTTGTTGGGTGCGGTGGGGGGGCATCCCTGGTTATTGAGATGTGATATAGGACTGCTGGGTAATGATAGAGAGTCTATCATTCTACTGGAAATGTTCATGCAGAGGGAACGTACCTCCATCCCTCAATTGTGGCAGAGAAAACATAAGCTAACTGTTTCTAGCGCAGCAGAGAGACTGTACATTCCCTCTAGCCTCTAGTACCCCACTAGCGTCGCTGAGACAATCTACTACAGCGGGGCATCTGCCCTGTCACTGAGCTGCTTGGCCTGTTCAGGGCTCCAGGACCAGATGGCTGTGGAACACAGGACATCGCACACACACATACACACACACACACACACACACACACACACACACACACACACACACACACACACACACACACACACACACACACACACACACACACACACACACACACACACACACACACACACACCTAGCAGGCGACTGATTAGCTCTGTTGTGCTGCCCTCTACTTCCCTGGATTTCTAGGTTTAATTTGGCTGTCAATGCAACCCAATCTTATTTACTGAAGGGTCTCATTGTCACGTTGGGAACTTTATACCACCTTACTGCACTGTTGTGACAGTGTTGTGTGTTGTCAGCTGGAACTGGAATTTAAAATATGCAAATAGTCTATGTGCTTTGTTTTGTGAGTGGATTATGTTAAAAGTGTTATTTAGCTATTTATGTTGCTTGGTAAAAGGCCAATCACAATTTTAGAACAAAATAGGAATTGTAGTGCATTGTTTTTTTTTTCTAAACATTATGATTGTCCTTTCAGGTCACATGACTGCATTTGTATTCATTAAGTATCTCTCTTCCTGAGGTCCAAACAAGATTATACCTCTAATTCCCCACTATATAAGCATAATACAAAATGTATAATACAACCATATTACAACATTCCAATGTACGTGTGTGTAGAGTGCGTGTCTGTGTACTGTATGTGTGTGCGAGCCTGTCTCTTCACAGTCAGAGTTGTTCCATAAGGTGTCTGTTTTATAAATCTGAATTTACTGCTTGCTTGAGTTACTTGATGTGGAATAGAGTTCCATGTAGTCAGGTTCTATGTAATACTGTGGATCGGTAGGATAGCCTATGTGATGAGTCAAAAAAGGGTCAATGCAGAAAGTCTGGGTAGCGATTTGGTTAACTATTTCATTAAATAGCAGTCGTACGGCTTGCGGGGTATTTAAAAAAACAAACATATTTAACCTTTATTTAACTAGGCAAGTCAGTTAAGAACAAATTCTTTGTTAAAATGACGGCCTAGCAAAAGGCCTCCTGCGGGGACGAGGATTAAAAACATAAATAATAGTATTAATAAACATAGGACAAAACACACATCCCAACAAGAGACAACACAACACTACATAAAGAGAGACCTAAGACAACCACATAGCATGGCAGCAACACAACATGACAACAACATGGCAGCAACACAACATGGAAGCAGCACAACATGGAAACAGCACAAAACATAGTACGAGCATTATTGGGCAGAGACAACAGCACAAAGGGCAAGAAGGTAGAGACAACAATACATCACATAAAGCAGCCCCAACTGTCAGTAATAGTGTCCATGATTGAGTCTTTCAATTAAGATATTAATAAAACTGTCCAGTTTGAGTGTTTGTTGCAGCTCGTTCCAGTTGCTAGCTCCACTGAACTGAAAAGACGAGCGACCCAGGGATGTGTGTGCTTTGTGGACCTTGGGGGAGTTTCAGAGATAAGCCTGTATATAAATGTTATCTGTTACTAGCACGTTATTGATTTCATGAACCTTGTGTCTTAGGTTACATATGTTAATGCGGGCTATTTTTTTGTGGTTTTCTCAGATGTTTATCAGAGGTAGACATGACAGTGATATTTATATTTGAACTGATATTGCTGGGTTAACTGCACACAGTGAGCATCCTACTAGTACACACTCTTTCAGTGCTAACAGTAGAAGTCAAGTTCATAATTACTGCTGGCAATAGCTTTCAGGAGAGGCATTCAGTAGTGTCTTAGCCAGAGTTGCAATGCCAGTGAATGTTTTGCTGTTGCGGCCCAGCGATGGCACAGGACCGTTTTTTTTTGTTGTTGTAGTATTTTAGAGCAAGAATCGGTTCTTTAAAATGCAGTTCCGAGCTAGCCCTCCTAACGTCATTTAACCCAACATGGACAACGACAGCATCAGCCCCTGGCAGCTGTTTTAGAATGGTAGGAAGCAGCCTAGTAATATCCTGTCCTTGTTCTCCAGTATAACACAGGGATTTTTCCCAGGAAATGTTTCTCCCCAATAACTGCAGATGATGACAGCTGGTGAAATGGCAGAGGAGGTCCGGCTGTTTTTATGCCTCGAGTGAAACCTCGATGACCGATGTGAGGTGGGGTTTCGGTGAAATCCATAGTGGCTGATGAAGGGGCCGGAATCTCAGACACCCACATGGTCCGATGAAGGGGGGAGCTCCCCCTGGGTTGAAAACAGGGTAGAGGACAATGGTACAGCAACATCCGTTTGTGGGGGAGAAGCTGTTTGATGTCTGGATCTGGCTTCCCAAAGCCAAAGAAGCCCCATTCACCATAGACTACTGCCTTCCATTAGGCTTACAGGAGGTATGTGTTTCCATTTCTGGATAGCAGGAAGGGAGACTTTGGCATCTGCTTAGTCCTCTAGAAGCGTCGATCCTGCTCTATTTTTCACAGGCAGGTGATCAGTCCCTGTGAAGCACTGGCCAGTCAGTCAAAGACTGTCAGAGGTCATAATTGAACTGTAACTTAGCAGGAAGTCATTCATTAATTCTAAACGCATGATATCAAGACAGGTTATCTCTGGGGTAGAACATGAAGTGTATGGAGATAAAATACCTGAGAATGTAAGTGGAGTGGTTGGTGCACATCAACTGACCCGTATGGATGGAGTAAAGAAATTCACTTCATACATACTTTAGTCATCGATGGAGAGTCTCTCCCATCTTAGGCTTTCATGAGATCTAACTAAGACGGGGGAGACTCTCCATCGAAGAACTTAAGTATGGATGAAGTGAATTTCTTTACTCCCTCTAAGAGCCATGGTGCATAAACTCCTGCAGTGTCATAAGTGCAAAAGATTTGGTCATGCAGACGGGAAGAATATTGAATGCCAGCTGAGGTTATATTTTGCAATTGTGGGAGGAAAATATGCACCCTAATACCTGGATTGTCCTGTTAAGTTTGAAAGAGACAGAGGTGGCAAAAGTAAGGAGTGGCCAGCGTGTCTCCTATCCGGAGGCAGTGAGAAGAGACAAAGGACTGGACAACGTGTCTCCTATCCGGAGGCAGTGAGAAGAGACAAAGGACTGGACAGCGTGTCTCCTATCCGGAGGCAGTGAGAAGAGACAAAGGACTGGACAGCGTGTCTCCTATCCGGAGGCAGTGAGAAGAGACAAAGGACTGGACAGCGTGTCTCCTATCCGGAGGCAGTGAGAAGAGACAAAGGACTGGACAGCGTGTCTCCTATCCAGAGGCAGTGAGAAGAGACAAAGGACTGGACAGCGTGTCTCCTATCCGGAGGCAGTGAGAAGAGACAAAGGACTGGACAGCGTGTCTCCTATCCGGAGGCAGTGAGAAGAGACAAAGGAGTGGGTAGAGTTGATAATAGAGCTTGCACCAGTGAACGTTTCTCAGCGACTGAGGGATCCTGATATATATTGCATGTTAAAAAATGGTGGACTTTATATCGTTTATTGCAATGGTCATAAACTGCACAGTGCAAACGGGAAATACATCTGAGAAAATTGTTGCTTCATTGTGAGTGTATGCTGAACGTTTTTTTTTTTTTTTTTACAGCCGAGAAATGTCAAGCAATCCTGTCGAAGAATGATCCGCCCTTACAGGCCCCTGAGCCTGAAGGAATGTGATTTGATTTGGACTGTGACTGAAGGAGTGAGATGGTTTTTAAATGTGTATTTTTGTATGTCGTTTTTTTCCCCCCTTTTTCATTCAATGTTTCTTTTTCTGCTTTTTCTCGTTTACTACCCCGTACAGTGGGTGGCAGAAATACACTTTATCGGTTGTAGTTTGGCCAATAAACCTTGACGAAGAAGGTCAAGACATCTTTTAAGTAATTTTCTCCTGTTTTGTGCCTTGGAAAAGCATTGCTTGCAAGTTTTCACAATGTTTATCACTTACTACATACAAGTGTGTATTTAATTAGCTTACATTTCATATACCTTATATAAGGGAGAGCGAGGTATGCTGTCACACTTTCTAACATTTACTGGGCAAAGTACATCACAATGGTATAAATGTCATACAAAATGAAAGAAGGATGTCTTGGGCACATATTTTGTATTCATTACACCTTCATATCTTAGTTCAGTACGGAGTTGTAGATTGTTAAATAGAGAGTGTGCACTTGTGACAATTTGCCCCATCATTGTCACACTACGTCGGGTAAGTTGTCACATTGGATTATCAACAAATCAGAACACAACTAATTAATTGTGAATATTGTTTTTCATTTCAAATTCAAAACCAAATTCAACTTCATTAAAGAACTCAAAATAAAAACAATCATGCCTAGAGAATCTGGCAAATCATGCCTTTCAATCAAAACAATAATGCTGGCAGAGCACACATTCATTAAGTGTCACGACCATTTTACTTTGAACTTTGAAATCGAACGTTCGCTGGCGTGCACACAGATCCATGGTAATTGTTGGAATCGGAATGGAATGTAATGCTGCAGATAACTTGCTTAAATGTTTAAAGTCTTAACAAAATAGATGTCGTGTTTAAATACACTAATGCACAGTTTTGTAACAGCCTATACTATCTCCATCCGTATCTGACTAATCAGACTCGTCTTCAGAGTCACAGTTCTGGCACACATAAATTGCCTGGCCTGAGGTGCAAGAATCATGGGCCCATTTGTTGCATCTCACACACTTCACCCAAGTCTCCTTTGGAAGGCTGTTTGAAAATGGCTCCACACAGATGAGGCAGAATCACTCCTCTTCATCTAATGATGACTCTTCTACCATTTTTCTTTTTTTTAGCTGCCTTGTTCTTTGTAGATCCAGAATTTGACTAACCCACCCCCCCCCCCCCCCCCCCCCGTGCATCCCTTTCTTCTGAAACAGCCTTTTGCTAGATTGTGCCTTATTCTTTTAAATTTTAGGGCCTGCTTCACTAGTGTGTCAGTTAGAATTGCTGTTTTGCGTGGTTTTCTTCCATTGCAAGCTGGTTTTCATGGGGCCAGCTTTTTGATATGGCCGGATGTCCTCTGGAGTTGGTAGTCCACTGTCAGCAATGGCATTACTGGGCAAGGGTGAGCTGGTGCTGGCATAAGAACTGGGCAGGTCTGTGTCTGAGCTCGTGCTAGGCAGGGCTGGAATGGTGCTGGGGCCTGGCAGGTTGGTTCTGGGACCTGGCAGGGCTGGAATAATGCTGGGGCTTGGCAGGTTTGTGCTGGGGCCTGGCAGGGCTGGAATGTTGCTGGGGCATGGCCAGGCAGGGTTGGTGGTAGGGTTGGGTTCTGAATGGGGCAATTTGTAACGTAGGATGGCGCAAACTCGGTTTCCAGAAATACATCCCTGTTGTAAGGTTGTACCTCAGCCACCCTAAAGCCAGTCTGAATGTTCAAGGGGGTTGCAGCTAGAGAATAGGCGATTGCCACAATCCCAGGAATGTCAAATGGACATTGTCTTCCCGGGATTGTCCCTCATACAGTCATCACATGCGGTGTTGATGTGCCTCTTTAGCGGCCCATAGACAAACCTGTCTAAGGGTTGAAGCCGATGAGAACAATGGGTGTGGGAATAACAGCATAATTCTAACATTTTCTTTGGCATAATTGAGTCCATCAATGGACAGATGAGACTCGTGGTTGTCCAAAAGGAGTAAACAGAGCTTCTCCTTTGAGCACTTTGTATGCTTGACGGAATGTTTCAGGAAGTCAACAAAGTGCACATCGTTCATCCACCCAGAATGATTTGCCCCTCCTTTGCTGCCAGGTGGATTGATTGAGGAAGTTGACACAGGGGAATATACAATATGGAGGTTAACTAAGCCCTGTGGATGAGACAGCACAGACCAGTGTGACAAGGGTTCCCCTTTCAGTGAAGGTCAGTGTCCCTACTTGTTTGAATTCACGTCTGTCCACCACTTTGTCTATTTTATTTCTCTCTGCATTGATGGGTAAGCATTTCACTGTTAGTCCACACTTGTTTTTTTACAAAGCATGTGATGAATTAGATTTTATTTGATGAACTAACAGTCAGTATATAGATAATATGTGTCAAATGCTTGATAATATACAGTCCCAGTCAAAAGTTTGGACTCACCTACTCATTCCAGGGTTTTTCTTTATTTTTACTATTTTCTACATTGTAGAATAATAGTGAAGACATCAAAACGATGAAATAACACATATGGAATTATATAGTAACCAAAAATTGTTAAACAAATCAAAATATATTTTATATTTATGATTCTTCAAAGTAGCCACCCTTTGCCTTGATGATCACTTTGCACACTCTTGGCTTTCTATCAACCAGCTGGCTATCTGGCCCTAAACCGACATACACCATGGCAAAATATTTCACCATGGTTACTGATCAAAATCTTTTTTTTTAAACTTGAAAAAGTACAAGCTCAGTGAGCACAGCCTTGCCATTGAGAAGGGTAGACACAGGAACACCTGTCTCCCTGTAGAGGAAAGGCTGTGCAACCACAGCAGAACCTGAGACAGAGCTGCATTTCCTGTCAAAATGTCAAACATATAAACCAATTAAAGAGTGTAATTTCCCCAAATGTTTCAAAGTTTCAAAGACCTCTCTGATGATAATAGGCTACCCGTCCTGTTGGGGGAAGACGCAATGAGCACTACATTGCTGCCTGCCATAAGATAAGGGACAATGTCTGACAGACTAACCAACATGCACACGTCCTCTGTAATAACTATGCCATTGTTATTGTCCATTGTATGGTATTTTTACACTTGATTATTGTTATTACTGATTGACAAACTTGATTAATATTATTTTAATTATGTTAATATTGTACATTTATCACTTAATCTCCAAAGTACGCTTTGGCAATATGTGCTGGACATTGTTACGTCATGCCAATAAAGTTAATTGAATTGAGAGAGAGACAGCGAGAGAGAGAGCGAGAGAGCGAGAGAGAGAGAGAGAGAGATAGAGAGATACAGAGAGAGATACAGAGAGAGATACAGAGAGAGATACAGATAGAGAGACAGATACAGAGAGATACAGAGAGAGATACAGATACAGAGAGAGATACAGAGAGAGATACAGATACAGAGAGAGATACAGAGAGAGATACAGATACAGAGAGAGATACAGAGAGAGATACAGAGGGAGCTACAGATACAGAGAGAGATACAGAGAGAGCTACAGATACAGAGAGAGATACAGAGAGAGATACAGAGAGAGATACAGATACAGAGAGAGATACAGATACAGAGAGAGATACAGAGAGAGATACAGATACAGAGAGAGATACAGAGAGATACAGATACAGAGAGAGATACAGAGAGAGATACAGAGAGAGCTACAGATACAGAGAGAGATACAGAGAGAGATACAGAGAGAGATACAGATACAGAGAGAGATACAGAGAGAGATACAGAGAGAGATACAGATACAGAGAGAGATACAGAGAGATATACAGATACAGAGAGAGATACAGATACAGTGAGAGATACAGAGAGAGATACAGATACAGAGAGAGATACAGAGAGAGATACAGATACAGAGAGAGATACAGAGAGATACAGATACAGAGAGAGATACAGAGAGAGATACAGAGAGATATACAGATACAGAGAGAGATACAGATACAGAGAGAGATACAGAGAGAGATACAGATACAGATAGAGATACAGATACAGAGAGAGATACAGATACAGAGAGAGATACAGAGAGAGATACAGAGAGAGATACAGATACAGAGAGAGATACAGAGAGAGATACAGATACAGAGAGAGATACAGATACAGAGAGAGATACAGAGAGAGATACAGATACAGAGAGAGATACAGAGAGATACAGATACAGAGAGAGATACAGAGAGATACAGATACAGAGAGAGATACAGAGAGAGATACAGATACAGAGAGAGATACAGAGAGAGATTCAGAGAGAGATACAGAGAGATACAGATACAGAGAGAGATACAGAGAGAGATACAGAGAGAGATTAAGAGAGAGATACAGATACAGAGAGAGATACAGATACAGAGAGAGATACAGATACAGAGAGAGCTACAGAGAGAGCTACAGAGAGAGATACAGAGGGAGATACAGATACAGAGAGAGATACATAGAGAGCACTTCCAGGAACCTAATGAGAAGCGCAACAGTAACAATGTGTGTGTCTCAAACAACTCTCTATTCTCTACATTATAGTGCATTGCTTTTGACCAGAGCACTATGAGCCCAGGTCAAAAGCAGTACACAACATACAGAAGGCAATTGGGTGCAATTTACACCCTAAAACCCTAATATATTTTGCAAGCCACAGCTAACTATAACATGCTGGTGGCTATGCTAAGCTACACTGTAACATGAATGGATTCTTAATAAAACAGGAGCTAGCAGCATCATGCTGAATTTTTAAGTGAAAGGAAGAGCGGGCTTTGAAAACTGGCTAGTTTGTGATACGCCATTTCAACGCACCTAATTATGCCAAACAAGTGGGTGCAGGTTGATTCCCTAATGGTACCCTATTACCTATATAGTGCACTACTTTTGACCAGGGCCCATAGAGCTGCCACTTGGAACAGGGTGTTATCTTGGAACACTGTGAGACTTAGCAGCTTTGCATATTGCATCCTTAAGTCATTTTTCTCTCTCTCTCTCTCTCTCTCTTCCAAGGTTTTTCTTGTGGAGTTATGGAAGCAGAACAAAATATGACAGTATATTGGCAAATATCACATGAAAGATTCTAAATATGTTTAAGCAACACATACTCTTCTGCCCTCTGAGTGTGACTAATATAAAATCGACAGATAGCAAATATGCTCAAGAGAAAGTCAGACGCAGTGTAAAGTTAAATGGTTATCTTTATCTTCATTTCTCCAAAGACTTAATTGTAAAACTGAAAACCTAATACAAAGGATCAAATTACACAATGTTACACAAGACGTTGCATTTCTTTGGAACATAATTATAAACTTTCTCTTAATAACTGGTTAGAAAGTGGCAATTCCTAGTATAAATGGCTCAAAATAGCCTTGGTTAGCGTAATCAGACTGTTATATAGCTAGCCAGCATGAAATAAATCTATAGATTAGCACACAATTAGCCATCTAACATTAGCTCCCCAAAACAAACTATATGTAAGGGAGAGCGAGGTAAGTAGTCAAACTGTACCTCCAACACTAGAGGCGCTATCTCATAAAATCCAATAGCTACTTTGTGACTACATATTCTATGGTCAACTTCCTGTTCACATGTGGTCAAGGTCACTCTAATTTTTTACTTTTCCCCTTCAAAAGTAAAAAAAAATTGGCACTTTAAATTTTATGCAATCAAACTTTGTTAGGTATGAATGTTCAAAATGATACTTTTACACTGAGTAGAGGAGACAATCACATATATTTTGATACTTTAGCTGCAGTCCTATGTTGAGCTAAGTTTGAGATTAAGCCAACATTAGCACCCATGTCAGTTTGGGGCAAGTTGTCTCAATGACCTTGGGGCAAGTCTTCACCTAGTGACAACTTGCCCCAGTATACATAGACACATAGAACATGCTCAAAAGAACATTGTGATATTGTGTAATCAGCTCTGATAATAGTATTAAATGTTACTGTAAATGGATTATTATATGTACGTATAGTTTAGAGCAGAAGACATATCCTTGGACCACACAAGACAGGCTCTGGCGTGTGTGTGTGTGTGTCTACTAACACACTACATGCCTACTGTATGACAGTATATCCACACACACACTACTTCATAGAGTGTCATGAATTTAGTGTGGTGTTATGAATTGCATTGTGGCAGCAAGGATAGTAGACGGGGGGGGGGGGGGGGGGGGGTAATAAGCCTGTAATGAATATGTAATTGCAATGAGGAAATGTGTTTATGAAGGAAAGAAGAAAGGAAGGAAGGAAATAAAAGGTGGTTAGAAATGATAAAAGAATGACAGAATGGCAGCACACCACCTGGCATAATGTTAAAGTCAGTGAGGCAGGTGAAGTTGCAGAACAAATCAATCAGGAGCACAGCGAAGGATTTTGACATAAATTACTGTACTCTGACTCAGTATTGTCAAAAGGTTACCAGAGAAGAAGTTGAAAGTCAGACAGCCACGCCGACAACAGTGGTTGGCTATACAAAGCCACGGCAGGTTTTTTTCACCTGATTTGGAGATGCAGCATGTTCAGTATATTACTAGGCCAGCTGACATTTATTTTGGTCTGTCGCCAAGTGAAGTCAGAAGACTTGCCTACCAGTTTGCTGTGGTACACCAGCTGAAGTTTCGCACCAATGTGGGCAGAAAAAGAAAAGGACAGCTCGGAGTGGTTAACAGGCTTCTTAAAGCGGCACCCAACGCTGTCGCTGAGAAAGCCAGAGGCAATTAGCCTTGCCAGGGCAAGTAGCTTCAACAGAGAAAATGTTAATTCTGTCATCGACAATGTAGCAGAAGATCTACAGAGATATCATTTTGGACCAGGAGACATACTGTCACGTCCTGACCAGTAAAAGGGGTTGTTTGTTATTGTAGTTTGGTCAGGGCGTGGCAGGATGTGTTTGTTTAGTGTGTTTCGGGGTTTTTGGTTGATGTTCTATGTTTTCTAATTCTATGTGTTTATCTAGTTTTTCTATTTCTTTGTTGGGGTTTTGGAACGACCTCCAATTAGAGGAAGCTGGTTGTCGTTGCCTCTAATTGGAGGCCATATTTAAGTGGGTTAGTTTTCTCTTGTGTTTGTGAGTGGTTGTTTCCTTGTATAGTCTGAGCACCTTATGGGACTGTTTTTCGTCATTTGTTTTGCATGAGTATTTTTTTCCCTTCTAATAAAAAGAAGATGAGCATTCTAACCGCTGCATATTGGTCCGATGATTTCTCCTCTTCAGACGACGAAGTTTGTGACACATACGGAATGTCGATGAAACTGGGGTGACCACTGTACATAAGCCTGAGAAATAATAGAAAACTAAAATACGTAATAATAAAATAAATAATAAATACCTGGGGTTGGAACGGAAATCATGTTCCAATCAATCCGTTCTGAACAGAACCAATATTATTTTATACTAGGTGTGTCCAAACTTTTGACTGGTACTGTATATTGCCAAAGGAACACATATTTTTCTGTCAGTACAAGATATTTTTTTCAGTTTTAACCAAATGTGATATTTACCAATTTTGAGGGGATCACAGAAATACAGAAATACAGTCACTACTGACTACTGATCTGTTCAGAGAGATAAACAGGATAACAGAAATACAGTCACTACTGACTACTGATCTGTTCAGAGTGATAAACAGGATAACAGAAATACAGTAACTACTGACTACTGATCTGTTCAGAGTGATAAACAGGATAACAGAAATACAGTAACTACTGACTACTGATCTGTTCAGAGTGATAAACAGGATAACAGAAATACAGTAACTACTGACTACTGATCTGTTCAGAGAGATAAACAGGATAACAGAAATACAGTAACTACTGACTACTGAGTTGTTCAGAGTGATAAACAGGATAACAGAAATACAGTAACTACTGACTACTGATCTGTTCAGAGTGATAAACAGGATAACAGAAATACAGTAACTACTGACTACTGATCTGTTCAAAGTGATAAACAGGATAACAGAAATACAGTAACTACTGATCTGTTCAGAGTGATAAACAGGATAACAGAAATACAGTAACTACTGACTACTGATCTGTTCAGAGTGATAAACAAGATAACAGAAATACAGTAACTACTGACTACTGATCTGTTCAGAGTGATAAACAGGATAACAGAAATACAGTAACTACTGACTACTGATCTGTTCAGAGAGATAAACAGCATAACAGAAAATATCTGTTATCTTTTTAATTTTTTCCTTCTTCTTATTCATTAAACAAGTCAACTTTTAGTACAATAGCTGTGTGTGTGTGTGTGTGTGTGTGTGTGTGTGTGTGTGTGTGTTTGTGTGTGTGTGTGTGTGTGCATTTAGTGCAGATGAATTGGAGGAGCTGTTTAATCTCCCTCGATCCACCTATTGTGTGGATCTCAAATCAAACCGAATTTAATTTGTCACATGCGCCGAATACAACAGGTCCTGCACCTTATAGTGAAATGCTAACTTACAAGCCCTTAACCAATGCTTTATGAAGTTAAGAAAATAAATAAAATAAGTGATAAGTAAAAAATAGATCATAAAAGTAAACAGCAGCAGTAAAATGACAAGCGAGGCTATATACAGGGGGTACCGGTACAGAGTCAATGTGGAGGCTATATACAGGGGGTACCGGTACAGAGTCAATGTGGAGGCTATATACAAGGGTGTTACGGTACAGAGTCAATGTGGAGGCTATATGCAGGGGGTACTGGTACAGAGTCAATGTGGAGGCTATATACAGGGTGTTACGGTACAGAGTCAATGTGGAGGCTATATGCAGGGGGTACTGGTACAGAGTCAATGTGGAGGCTATATACAGGGGTACCGGTACAGAGTCAATGTGGAGGCTATATACAGGGGGTACCGGTACAGAGTCAATGTGGAGGCTATATGCAGGGGGTACTGGTACAGAGTCAATGTGGAGGCTATATACAGGGTGTTACGGTACAGAGTCAATGTGGAGGCTATATGCAGGGGGTACTGGTACAGAGTCAATGTGGAGGCTATATACAGGGGTACCGGTACAGAGTCAATGTGGAGGCTATATACAGGGGGTACCGGTACAGAGTCAATGTGGAGGCGATATACAGGGGGTACCAGTACAGAGTCAATGTGCGGGGGCATCGGTTAGTTGAGGTAATTGAGGTAATATGTACATGTAGGTAGAGTTAAGGTGACTATGCATAGATTATAAACAGAGAGTAGCAACAGTGTAAAAGAGGGGTCTGGGTAGCCCTTTGATTAGCTGTTCAGGAGAGGGCAGCCTCACTGCCTTGGACCATGACAGTGCCATTTTGGCACACGCTTACCATCAGAAACCTGTTTCATGGTCCTTTTTACTGTCCTTCCCTTGCTGATGCCTTTCTTTGCTGTATAGCTGACATTTCTGCTAACAGTCGTATGCCAGGCAGTAGTGTGTTCTGTGTAAAATATCAGGTTTGTAACAATCCTGTTGTGTGCGACATCGGCAAACAAAGTTTCCGGGTTCTCCCTCTGAATTCTGTTTATAAAATTGATTCTTCCCTTCTCTGATTTGATTTCTGCTGGATATTCAAAAGAAGGGGGGAATATCTCTCAGTCTCTGCTGCTGTTGGTGCTGCTAGGGCTGCCTTGGTGGCCATGTTGCTATGGTTACCACCAGTAAACAGTTGGCGCTAGCTAGTAAACTTACTGACAAATTTGAATTTAGCTAGCTAGCACGATTAAGATTGCTCTTTTAGCAGACACTCTGTCAATCTTTTCCTCTTGTGTTGATCTTCAGTTGTACAATTTGATGACCTACAGTATATTTAAGTGATAATGCCAGAAAAGCTGGTGTTTTGAGGATATATTGGCACGGGTGTTGTTAGGCCAGAGACAAAGTCGACAAATAACGTTTGACTAGATTTGAGGAACAAGGTATATTGTTCGACAGGTACTATAGCTACAGCCTGCTTGTGTTATATTGACTATTTAATGCTATTGTCCAATCATACTATAGCTCCTACTTTGTGCTGTAAGTGAATGGGAATGGAATGTGTAAACATTGTTAACAGATTGTTGATATAGTATAAAAAAAAATATTAAAAGTATCCCAACTCATATCCTAACCCTGACCCCTGCCTGTAAACTGTTGAGCAAAAGAAAAGTTGAGTAACATAATGTCCTTGATGTCTTACCTCAATCTGCATCCTGTTAGTCTGCTTCATCACTGTCTGCTTCCCAAATGGCATCCTATTTCCTACATAGTGCCCCCATAGGGCTCTGGTCAAAAGTAGTACACTGTATAGGGAATATGGTGACATTTGAGACGCAAACATACTGTATACTCGGAGTCAATTATATGTGAGGGTGATCTCTTTGAGGATTTATGAAAGAGATTCCTGCATTAATCTCCTTTTGAAACTCTCAGTAGAAATGTGAGGTGTGATCATGTTGTTTGATGACTAATATAAGTTGAGCAGAGATGAGATGAAAGGAGTCAGAGAGTGGTGAGTAATATGTACCATGGGCTGTGTCTCAAATGGCACTCTATTCCCTATACACTACACTACGTTTGACCAGAGACCTATGGCACTAAGTGCACTATATAGGCAATAGGGTGTGACTTGGGACTCACAATTTTGGTGTTCATGAACACAGACCATACATCATCGCCCTGATCCACGCACATCATTTAAGATAAGACCTTAACATTTCTATCACGGTACGTTTCTCTACATATATAGAGAGAGTGAAACTCATTGACTTGTTGTACTTGAAACCAGTCATCTTATTAGTCATCTCCTTTTGCTGTTTAAAAATGCATCTAGTAATAGTTAGCGATGTTGTTCACTCTATATTACATAAAGTATGAGTTTGGGTCAATACGAAATTAAGTAACTCAAACTGTGAAGTGATTTGAATTTCAAATTAAAAAGTTGTCTTTTTCATTTTTTTGAGCAATTATCAAAAATGGATGACATTTGTTCAACTATTGCATTGGAATTTCTGTTTATTCCCTGAATGTTTTATTTAACATTTATTTAAATAGGCAAGTCAGTTAAGAACAAATTCTTATTTACAGTGACGGCCTACCAAAAGGCAAAAGGCCTCCTGTGGGGATGAGGGATGAGATTAAAAAATGTAAAATACAAAATAAAATACACATCAGGACAAAATTGTCACGGGTGTCGTATGAATTGGACCAAAATGCAGCGGGGATGTGATTGCTCATTATCTTCTTTATTAAAATAAAAATGAACAAAAAACGAACGACGAAAACAGGCTTGTCAGGTGCAACAAACACTAAACAGGAAACAACTACCCACAAAACCCATAGAGAAACACCCCTACTAAATAGGACCTTCAATTAGAGGCAACGAGAAACAGCTGCCTCCAATTGAAGGTCAAAACAATAAACGAGACATAGAAATAGAAAAACTAGAAAATAGAACATAGAAATACAAAACATAGAACACAACCCAAAAACCCCGACAACACAAAACAAACACACCCCTGCCACATCCTGACCAAACTACAATAACAAATAACCCCTTATACTGGTCAGGACGTGACAAAAATACACATCACGACAAGAGATTTGACTGACTTTAATTCAAATTGACCCCAACGCTGCACTGTTCATATCTGATAACTGTATAGTGGTGTTGCCTTAGATGAAATGATGTAAACTCAGCCTGATAAAAGACATAGAGCTTCCGTTATTTTATTGATCGCCTTTAACAATAGGAGAACACACACAACAGAACAGAGGGAGAGGGAATTACTGAACTTGTCTTATATCTAAGGCCCAGCCCAGCCCTAAGGTATAGCATCTCCTATAGTATGGTCTTTCCTTCACTCAATCACCATAGCAACCTCAACTATTTCAAAATTGTTTATAGGGCTATTCTCATTATGGAATGTTAAACCACATGTCACTATTTATGTTAATCCAACCAATAACATGTTCGGGTAGATTTGACTATGAAAATCCATGGATAGTACACCCTGCAGACCTTTTGCCAAGTATGCTGGTGACATCCCATAATGGATGTTGTACTGATAATAATTAAAAAAAAAGACTTATTCCCTTTTACCTCTGAATAGTGGTAGAAATGGTATTTGCACAAAGTCTTTATTCCCTTTGCCTTGAGTAATGGCTTTGTCATAAATTGATTAAGGTGTTCAAATGGAGCGTAAAGAATTGTAATTCTACAGAGTTCAGCAGGACTTGCTGGGTGATCATTAATTTGTATTAGGAAGATTCAAGAACGCCAGATGATTCTATCTGTATTAGTGTGTAACAGAGCTACTGAGGTCATTAATCTGTTTTTTGGTTGCAACAAGATGTTTCATCCTACATCTATTAATAATGCTACAATCCTGTGACAATTACATTCGCAGGAAACTATGATGGAAGAACAAGTGGTAGTTCAAACTTGTTAGACATTGTAGAATGTTTCAATGAATGGAACTTTCACTCGCTGTGTTTTACAAGCCAAATTCTACAGTATCTACATTTAACTGAGAAACGTGTGGGCAGCTAAAAGTCTGGGGTAAAAATTGACAGTTCCTCTTTTTCGTTTTCCTGTTCCTCTCTTTCCTCAGAGAAAGAACATAGGAATATGTCCACCTCTCTCTCTCTCTCTGAGTAGAGTTAGGTTTGTCAACATAGAAGAATTAAAACATTTACCTATCATAAGTCCATCCCTAGCCCTGCAAAACGACAATGCCCCCCTCACAAATAAACACATTTGTCTGAGCTGATGGAGATGGAAACCAAGTTAACAGTGTTAAACCCACTAATCACCAGCTGTAATTTCCCACTAATTCCTCTCACTGGCCTGACGTGGAGGGAAGAGAGAAAAGACAAAGCGGGCCATTATCAGGTGAGCTGTGATGGAACATTACACAGACGGAGCTGCAGTGGGGCTCTGGAGGCCCCAGGCGGCTCTAGCCATCTGCCACTGTGTCACTATACCGCACGATGAATGGAGAGGGAACCACAGTGTGTGGAGTGGGAAGTGGGCATTATATTTCAAAGAGGGTAGATCGTTTAGAAGGCTGTGCTTAAATGGAGATTCTTCAACCTTAGAGTAAAGGTGTTGGGGTGCTGACCTCTTGTGTTTAATTTAGAATTGTTGTGTAGTTAGTTAGAGTGGTGTGATTGTAGTGGTGAAGTTAAGGCTCCCTTGCAAAGTGGGAAGTAAGCATTTATTTATTTTCTTAGCTAGCTAAGGAAGGTGGACCTAACAGGGATAATCCACTCCCAGAAAAAAAATGAATGAAACTCTTGTCAATTTGGCAAAAGCCTATGTTCTATCACTGGTTAAAATATATTTTTTCTCACGTGATTTTACTTCCAAGTGGTCCATCGTGAAGGAACGCTTCATAGCTACAGTACAGTACATGGTTCTCGTCACTGGAGATAGGTAATGTGATCGTGTGTTATCCCCTAACGCTTTTAAAACAATGACCTGCACTCCAGATCACTAAATCAGCCAGTAGATGATATAGGCACACTTCTCTAGAACACATCCCTCCATTTATATCGTCATGGCAACGTATATATTTAACTTAGATGTGCTCAACCTAAACAGGGTACCGAATTATTTAACTCAGTTTCTACTTCAAGTACCATCTCACATGCTGTCATTGACTTTGGTGTAATTGTGTGCAGCTATGTATTTTTAACCTAACTAGCTAGCCAGCCAGCCCAGAGAGAGAGTGTTGCATTGTGGGTTTTGTAGTCGACTTGAGCTGCAACAGATTTCCACAGCGATATTCACGTTGCTTCCAACCTTGTTATAACGATAAAATGTAACATTTGTTCACCCAAAAATATTGTTTTAGCGTTATTAGCGTTATTAAACAGTGTTTAACACTGTTAATCATTGGAATGAGTGGTTTGGGATGGATTATACCTTTAAATTAGCGATTTTTCAACCTTATAGTAGAGCTGCTGGTTGCTGTAGTTTATTTCACAGCAGAATGCTATAGCTTGCTCACTATAGCTCCAAAATGTATATGAAATATTCCCCCTCAATGTGATTTCAGTAACGCTCTCTCGGAAATTGAGGACTAGAGAAGAGCCCTCAAGTATTTAATTGTGTATTTCATTATCTATTTGAAGCATCAGTAACATTTCTATTTATACAAAAAATATGTTTTCAGTGAAATATTAGTTTTTTTCTGAAGCCGAAAAAGTAGGGAAATTCTAAATCTAAATCGGACCTACTGTATGCACTAAAAAGGCTTTTCAGCAAACACATGTCGACACCTGCTAAAGTACTGTAAATTAATTGATCTACTTTACTTCAACAACAGATGTACTTACATTGGATGGGTTGATTAGGATTAAAACCTTCTCCCAGACAGCCTAATATATACCGGTAGAGTAGGTTGACCCCATTCATGTACTTGGTAATGTAATTGTGTTTTTTTCATGTAAAACATAATCCCATTCCACTCATTTAAACATTACGGAGACAGTTCCCGGACACAGATTAAGCCAAATCCAGGACTATGTGTATTCTGTGTCTGTGAAACCATTCCTTAATGTGACCTAGCCTCGTGAAAAGGCCTACTCAGATGGGAAATGGACAATTTCGTTGACAGCTTTTGAACATATTTTGAAGCTATACATGGTTTATGTTCATGTTATAAACAATGGAGTGATGAAACCTTATTTTATTGAAAGGGTCAATCTGCGATTGCTATATCAATTGTTTGACTTTTAATTATTTACACACACCCATGGATTCTTGAAGAATATAACTTATGATAAATTCCTCATGAGATTAGTCCAATAGTTGTACCCCATCAGAACCCCAAATGTATGCTTGTTCGACATTTTTTAGTTGTAAACAATGTAATTGTAAACAAACACTGTTTAGCCTCTGAATATGATTCAAATTGTAATTTTGTGTCCATAACTCTACCGATGAATTTGAGAGTGGTTACATTTCTCCACCCCCATTTCCTCAGCTTTTTACTAAAACAGTGGCAGGGTGTTGGGTTTGTTGCTTTTTGAACTGCAGAAGTGTTTAATAACCAATGGGCAAATATCAAGATTATGACCAGTGGACAGATTCCCAGATTGCAGATTGTATGTGTGTGATGGGGTAACCCTACTCTACCAGTATATATTAGACTGTTTGAGAGAAGGTTTTAATCCTAATCAACCCATCCAATGTGAGTACATCTGTTGTTGAAGTACAGTAGATCAATACATTTACAGTACTCTAGCAGGTGCCGTTGTGTGTTTGCTGAAAAGCCTTGTTAGTGCATACAGTGAGGGAAAACAGTATTTGATCCCCTGCTGATTTTGTACGTTTGCCCACTGACAAAGAAATGATCAGTCTATAATTTTAATGGTAGGTTTATTTGAACAGTGAGAGACAGAATAACAACAAAAAAATCCAGAAAAACGCATGTCAAAAATGTTATAAATTGATTGCAAGATCTCACCTCGTGGAGTTGCAATGATCATGAGAACGGTGAGGAATCAGCCCAGAACTACACTGGAGGATCTTGTCAATGATCTCAAGGCAGCTGGGACCATAGTCACCAAGAAAACAATTGGTAACCCACTACGTCGTGAAGGACTGAAATCCTGCAGCGCCCGCAAGGACCCCCTGCTCAAGAAAGCACATATACATGCCCGTCTGAAGTTTGCCAATGAACATCTGAATGATTCAGAGGACAACTGGTGAAAGTCTTGTGGTCAGATGAGACCAAAATGGAGCTCTTTGGCATCAACTCAACTCCCCGTGTTTGGAGGAGGAGGAATGTTGCCTATGACCCAAAGAACACCATCCCCACCGTCAAACATGGAGGTGGAAACATGATGCTTTGGGGGTGTTTTTCTGCTAAGGGGACAGGACAACTTCACCGCATCAAAGGGACGATGGACGTACCATCAAATCTTGGGTGAGAACCTCCTTCCTCAGCCAGGGCATTGAAAATGGGTCATGGATGGATATTCCAGCATGACAATGACCCAAAACACACAGCCAAGGCAACAAAGGAGTGGCTCAAGAAGAAGCACATTTTAAGGTCCTGGAGTGGCCTAGCCAGTCTCCAGACCTTAATCCAATAGAAAATCTGTGCAGGGAGCTGAAGGTTTGAGTTGCCAAACGTCAGCCTCGATACCTTAATGACTTGGAGAAGATCTGCAAAGAGGAGTGGGACAAAATCCCTCCTGAGATGTGTGCAAACCTGGTGGCCAACTATAAGAAACGTCTGACCACTGTGCCAACAAGGGTTTTGCCACCAAGTACTAAGTCATGTTTTGCAGAGGGGTCAAATACTTATTTCCCTCATTAAAATGCAAATCAATTTTGAAAATGTTTGACATTTTTTTTGTTGTTGAATTTTTTGTTGTTATTCGGTCTCTCACTGTTCAAATAAACCTACCATTAAAATTACAGACTGATCATTTCTTTGTCAGTGGGCAAACATACAAAATCAGCAGGGGATCAAATACTTTTTTCCCTCACTGTAGATCAAATTTCCTTTCGAATTTCCTAACTTTTTTCTCTTCAGACAAAAACTAATATTTCACTTTAAAACGTTTTTTTTTGTATTACGTTTTTCCCTGGAAGGTGTGATAGCAGTCCTGCCATCTTATATAAGCCTTATATACAGGAAATTGAAAATTGATTAAATAGATTCTCTCACCCATGGACACACAAAACCCCATAAAGATAAAGTGAAAACATGTTTTTAGACATTTTTGCAAATATATTGGAAATGAAATACAGAAATAACTGAAACAACAGAAAGAGAATATTCCTATTAAGTCCACAACTCAAATTTAAGAATGGACTTATTTATTGTTAACTTTTCTTTAATTGATTGTGTTTCTGAATGTAAATACCTTCCTGTAATTACTATGGACCATAGCCCATTGTCCTTTACGTTTAAACGTAAACATCTTATGCCAATAGAAAAAGCATTTTGATTCAACACAATGTTACTTGGAGATAAGGAGTTTTACCTGATATCTCAACATACAGATATTTACAAAATGTTTTGGGGAAATACATTTTGATAATGAAGTATGCACAACTGTTGTCTGGGAAGCTCTTAAAGCATATATGAGGGGTTATATCATGTCTTACTGTAAGAAAAAGAAGACAAAGAATATGAAATACTAGAACAGAAAATCTACAATTTACAAATGAAAACACAGTTTAGATAGAAATGGTGACACTCAACAACAATTGAACACTTTGAAGTTTGAATCTAACACAATTAACACTCAATCTACAGAGATGCTGCTATGAAATCCAAGCAACATTAGGTTGAGCAAGGTGAAAGTGCAGGGAAAATGCTTGCTTGGCAAATTATGAAAGCGGAAGAGGAACGTATGATCAAATCAAATCAAATTGTAGTTCACATACATTGAACACAACAGGTGTAGACCTTACCATGAAATTTTTACTTTTAAGCCCTTAACCAACAGTGCAGTTTTAAGAAAAAGAAGGGTTTAGAAAATATTTACAAAATATACTAAAGTTTAAAAAAGTAACACAATACCGGTATCAGGTCAATGTGCTGGGGTACAGATTAGTCAAGAAAATGGAGGTAATATACATGTATGTAGGGTAATATGTCCATGTACTCTTCTGGTCAAAAGTTTTAGACCACTTACTCATTCAAAGTATTTCTTTATTTTGACTATTTTCTACATTGTAGAATAATAGTGAAGACATCAAAACTATGAAATAACACACATGGAATCATGTAGTTACCAAAAAAGTGTTAAACAAATCAAAATATATTTCAAGTAGCCACCCTTTGCCTTGATAACAGCTTTGTACACTATTTTTAGAACACCTACTCATTCAAGGGTTTTACTTTATGTATGGGGGTAATATACATGTAGGTAGGGTAATATACATATAGGTAGGGGTAATATACATGTAGGTAGGGGTAATATGTACATGTAGGTAGGGGTAATATACATGTAGGTAGGGGTAATATACATGTAGGTAGGGGTAATATACATGTAGGTAGGGGTAATATACATGTAGGTAGGGTAATATACATGTAGGTAGGGTAATATACATGTAGGTAGGGTAATATACATGTAGGTAGGGTAATATACATGTAGGTAGGGTAATATACATGTAGGTAGAGTTAATATGTACATGTAGGTAGGGGTAATATACATGTAGGTAGGGGTAATACACAAGTAGGTAGGGGTAATATACATGTAGGTAGGGTAATAACCTCCATCAGAAGCTAGCCATCAGAAGCTAAACAGCTAATTAGCTACTAGCTATTTAGTCATTGTTAGCCACTGCTAGCGGCCTTTACCTTCTGCACAGACACCAGACGTTTTTTAGCCTGGATAATACCTGCCAGCCTCTGACAGTTTTTTTCCCACTACAACGCCAGATTCCTGCCATAAACCCTGGACCATTACTTCTGATCATCACAGCTAGCTAGCTGCCACTGACTGACCCAGCCTCGAAGCTAGCCCTGAGCCAGGCACATCTCCCGGCTAGCAAACAAAATTACTACAACTACAATACCTCTTTTGTAATCTGGCCCGGACCCTTTGTCAACGCGGCACCCCGCCGCAGATGTAATTCCATCTGCTGTGCCTTCAACCGGCATTTGCCGGACGTCGGAGCAGATGCTTCTACTTATCCCGGCCTGCTAACTTTAAACGCCGTGTCTCCCGCGTGCTAGCATAGTAACGACTACCACGTGGCTTCCCTGTTCCATCTATTGCTGTTCACTGGACCCTATGATCACTTGGCTACATAGCTGATGCCTGCTGGGCTGTTCATTTATCACAGTACTCCACTTTGTTTACTTTTTGTTTATCTGTCGGCCCTAGCCCCGAACTCAGGCCCTGTGTGTAGTTAACCGACCCTCTCTGCCCATTCATCGCCATTTTACCTGTTGGTGTTGTCTTAGCTGATTAGCTGTTGTTATCTTACCCATTGTTGTCTTAGCTAGCTCTCCCAATCAGCACCTGTGATTGCTTTATGCCTCGCTTTGTGTCTCTCTCAAATGTTGATATGCCTTGTATACTGTTATTTAGGATAGTTATCATTGTTTTAGTTTACTGCGGAGCCCCTAATCCCGCTCTACATGCCTTAGATACCTCCTTTGTCCCACCTCCCACACATGCGGTGACCTCACCCAGTATAACCAGTGTGTCCAGAGATGCAACCTCTCTTATCTTCACTCAGTGCCTGGGCTTACCTCCACTGTATCCGCACCCCACCATACCCCTGTCTGCACATTATGCCCTGAATCTATTCTACCACGCCCAGAAATCTGCTCCTTTTATTCTCTCTGCTAGCCTTTAGCCGTACCCTCATCCTACTCCTCCTCTGTTCCTCGGGTGATGTGGACGTTAACCCTGGCCCTGCGTGTCCCCAGGCATCGCATTTGTTGACTTCTGTATTCGAAAAAGCCTTGGTTTCATGCATGTTAACATCAGAAGCCTCCTCCCTAAGTTTATTTTCCTCCTGGCTACCCCAACCCCGGCCAACAGCTCCGCACCCCCCGCCACTACTTAGCCCGAGCCTCCCCAGCTTCTCCTTCACCCAAATCCAGATAGCAGATGTTCTGAAAGAGCTGCTAAACCTGGACCTGTAAAAATCTACCGGCCTAGACAATCTGGACCTTCTCTTTCTAAAATGATCCGCCGCCATTGTTGCAACCCCTATTACCAGTCTGTTCAACCTCTCTTTCGTATCATCCGAGATCCCTAAAGATTGGAAAGCTGCAGCAGTCATCCCGCGGGGGTGACAATCTAGACCCAAACTATTATATACCAATATCCATCCTGCCCTGCCTTTCTAAAGTCTTCGAAAGCCAAGTTAATAAACAGATCACTGATCATTTCGAATCCCACCGTACCTTCTCCGCTGTGCAATCTGGTTTCTGATCTGGTCATGGGTGCACCTCAGCCACGCTCAAGGTACTAAACGATATCATAACTGCCATCGATAAAAGACAGTATTGTGCAGCCGTCTTTATCGACCTGGCCAAGGCTTTCGAATCTGTCAATCACTGTATTCTTATCGGCAGACTCAATAGCCTTGGTTTCTCAGACAGAGTTCACTGTATAAAATTGGAGGACCTGTTGTCCGGACCTCTGTCAGTCTCTGTGGGGGTAACACAGGGTTCAATTCTCGGGCCGACTCTTTTCTCTGTATAAATCAACGATGTCGCTCTTGCTGCTGGTGATTCCCTGATCCACCTCTACGCAGACGACACCATTCTGTATACATCTGGCCCTTCTTTGGACACTGTGTTAACCTCTTATGGCTAGGGGGCAGTATTTTCACGGCTGGATAAAAAACGTACCCGATTTAATCTGGTTACTAATCCTACCCAGTAACTAGAATATGCATATACGTATTATATATGGATAGAAAACACCCTAAAGTTTCTAAAACTGTTTGAATGGTGTCTGTGAGTATAACAAAACTCAAATGGCAGGTCAAAACCTGAGAGATTCCTTTACAGAAAGTGGCCTGTCTGACCATTTCTGGAACTTCTTTGCCATCTCTATCTTTTACAAAGGATCTCTGCTCTAACGTGACACTTCCTACGTCGTCCATAGGCGCTCAGAGCACGGGAAAAAACAGAATGTCGTCATCCCAGCCGCAGGCTGAAACACATTATCGCCTTTCTCAAGTGGCCGATCAAGGGACTGTGGGCTTAGGCGTGTGACCTGGCCGCCCCCGTCTTTGTGATTTTTTCCTCTGTTTGCCGAAAAGGAGATTCCCGGTCGGAATATTATCGCTTTTCCACGAGAAAAATGGCATAAAAATTTATTTTAAACAGCGGTTGACATGCTTCGAAGTACGGTAATGGAATATTTAGAATTTTTTTGTCACGAATTGCGCCATGCGCACGACCCTTCTTTACCATTCGGATATTGTCTCGGACGCATGAACAAAACGTCGCTATTCGGATATAACGATGGATTATTTTGGACCAACCCAACATTTGTTATTGAAGTGGCAGTCCTGGGAGTGCATTCTGACGAAGACAACAAAAGGTAATCAAACTTTTATAATAGTAAATCTGATATTGGTGAGTGCTAAACTTGCCGGGTGTCTAAATAGCTAGCCCGTGATGCCTGGGCTATGTACTTAGAATATTGCAAAATGTGCTTTCACCAAAAAGCTATTTTAAAATCGGACATATCGAGTGCATAGAGGAGTTCTGTATCTATAATTCTTAAAATAATTGTTATGCTTTTTGTGAACGTTTATCGTGAGTAATTTAGTAAATTGTTAGCAAATTCCTCCGGAAGTTTTCGGGGGGTATGCTAGTTCTGAACGTCACATGCTAATGTAAAAAGCTGTTTTTTGATATAAATATGAACTTGATTGAACAAAACATGCATGTATTGTATAACATAATGTCCTAGGTGTGTCATCTGATGAAGATCATCAAAGGTTAGTGCTGCATTTAGCTGTCTTCTGGGTTTTTGTGACATTATATGCTAGCTTGAAAAATGGGTGTCTGATTATTTCTGGCTTGGTACTCTGCTGACATAATCTAATGTTTTGCTTTCACTGTAAAGCCTTTTTGAAATCGGACAGTGTGGTTAGATAAAGGAGAGTCTTGTCTTTAACCTGTTAGGGCTAGGGGGCAGTATTTGCACGGCTGGATATTTTTTTTTTACCCGATTTAATCTGGTTACTAATCCTACCCAGTAACTAGAATATGCATATACTTATTATATATGGATAGAAAACACTCTAAAGTTTCTAAAACTGTTTGAATGGTGTCTGTGAGTATAACAGAACTCATTTGGCAGGCAAAACCCTGAGACATTTTCTGACAGGAAGTGGATACCTGATGTGTTGTATTACCTTTAAACCTATGCCATTGAAAAACACAGGGGCTGAGGAATATTTTGGCACTTCCTATTGCTTCCACTCGATGTCACCAGCCTTTACAAAGTGTTTTGAGTCTTCTGGAGGGAGATCTGACCGAACAAGAGCCATGGAACGATGATGGCCCATTAGACACCTGGCGCGCGAGTTCATGTTGGGTACCCTCGTTCCAATACGTTATAAAAGAGTATGCATTCGTCCACCTTGAATATTATTCATGTTCTGGTTAAAAAAGGCCCTAATGATTTATGCTATACAACGTTTGACATGTTTGAACGAACGTAAATATATTTTTTCCCCTCGTTCATGAAGTGAAGTCCGGCGGGCTTAGATCATGTGCTAACAAGACGGAGATTTTTGGACATAAATGATGAGCTTTTTTGAACAAAACTACATTCGTTATGGACCTGTGATACCTGGAAGTGACATCTGATGAAGAGAATCAAAGGTAATGGATTATTGACATAGTATTTTCGATTTTAGATCTCCCCAACATGACGACTAGTCTGTATCACAACGCGTATTTTTCACAACGCGTATCACAGTGCTCAGATTATTGCAAAGTGTGATTTCCCAGTAAGGTTATTTTTAAATCTGGCAAGTTGATTGCGTTCAAGAGATGTAAATCTATAATTCTTTAAATGACAATATAATATTTTACCAATGTTTTCTAATTTTAATTATTTAATTTGTGGTGCTGACTTGACTGCCGGTTATTGGAGGTAAACGATTTCCTCAACATCAATGCCATAGTAAAACGCTGTTTTTGGATATAAATATGAACTTGATAGAACTAAAAATGCATGCATTGTCTAACATAATGTCCTAGGAGTGTCATCTGATGGAGATTGTAAAAGGTTAGTGCATCATTTTAGCTGGTTTTATGGTTTTGGTGACCCTGTCTTTGAATTGACAAAACATTACACACAGCTATTGTCAACGTACTCTCCTAACATAATCTAACTTTATGCTTTCGCCGTAAAACCTTTTTGAAATCGGACAACGTGGTTAGATTAAGGAGATGTTTATCTTTCAAAGGGTGTAAGATAGTTGTATGTTTGAAAAATTTGAATTTTGACATTTATTTGGTTTCAAATTTGCCGCTCTTGAAATGCACCTGCTGTTGATGGAGTGCACCACGGGGGGGACGCTAGCGTCCCACCTAGCCCATAGAGGTTAAACAGCGTTTAACATGCTTCTAAGTACGTTAATGGAACATTTTCACTTTTTGCGTCTCGAATTGTGCTCGCGCGTTACCCTTTGGATAGTGACCTGAACGCACGAACAAAACGGAGATATTTGGACATAACTATGGATTATTTCGAACAAAAACAACATTTCTTGTGGAAGTAGCAGTCCTGGGAGTGCATTCTGACGAAGATCAGCAAAGGTAAGAGCATATTTCTAATACTAATTATGAGTTTAGGTTGCCCCGAACTTGGCGGGTGTCTGAATAGCTCGTCGTGATGGCGAGCTATGTACTCAGAATATTGAAAAATGTGCTTTCTCCGTAAAGCTATTTTAAAATCTGACACAGCGGTTGCATAAAGGAGTTCTGTATCTATAATTCTTAAAATAATTGTTATGTATTTTGTCAACGTTTATGATGTGTATTTTTGTAAATTCACCGGAGGATTTTGGTGGGAATACATTTTCTGAACATCACGCGCCAATGTAAAATGCTGTTTTTGGATATAAATATGAACTTGATTGAACAAAACATACATGTATTGTGTAACATAATGTCCTAGGAGTGTCATCTGATGAAGATCATCAAAGGTTAGTGCTTCATTTAGCTGTGTTTTGGGTTTTATTGACATATATGCTTGCTTGGAAAATGGCTGTGTGGTTATTTTGGTCTATGTACTCTCCTAACATAATCTAATGTTTTGCTTTCGCTGTAAAGCCTTTTTGAAATCGGACAATGTGGTTGGATTAAGGAGAAGTGTATCTTTAAAATTGTGTAAAATAGTCGTATGTTTGAGAAATTGAAATTATTGTATTTTTGAGGTTTTTGTATTTCACGCCACGCTGTTCCATTGGATTTTGGCTAGGCATTCCGCTAGCGGAACGTCTGTCCTCAACAGGTTTCAACTAACCTCCAGACGAGCTTCAATGCCATACAACATTCCTTCTGTGGCCTCCAACTGCTCCTAAACGCCAGTAAAACCAAATGCATGCTTTTCAACTGTTCGCTGCCCGCACCCGCCCGCCTGACTAGCATCACTACTCTGGACGGTTCTGACCTAGAATATGTGGACAACTACAAATACCTAGGTGTCTGGCTAGACTGTAATCTCTCCTTCCAGACTCATATCAAACATCTCCAATCCAAAATCAAATCTAGAATCGGCTTTCTATTTCGCAACAAAGCTTCCTTCACTCACGCCGCCAAACTTACCCTAGTAAAACTGACTATCCTACCGATCCTCAACTTTGGTGATGTCATCTACAAAATAGCTTCCAATACTCTACTCAGCAAACTTGATGCAGTCTATCACAGTGCCATCTGTTTTGTTACCGAAGCCCCTTATACCACCCACCACTGTGACCTGTATGCTCTAGTCGGCTGGCCCTCGCTACATATTTGTCGCCAGACCCACTGGCTCCAGGTCATCTACAAGTCTATGCTAGGTAAAGCTCCGCCTTATCTCAGCTCACTGGTCACGATAGCAGCACCCACCCGTAGCACTCGCTCCAGCAGGAATATCTCACTGGTCATCCCCAAAGCCAACACCTCCTTTGGCCGCCTTTCCTTCCAGTTCTCTGCTGTGAGTGACTGGAACGAATTGCAAAAATCGCTGAAGCTGGAGACTTCTATTTCCCTCACTAACTTTAAACATCAGCTATTTGAGCAGCTAACCGATCGCTGCAGCTCTACATAGTCCATCTGTATATAGCCTGCCCAATCTATTTTCCTCATCCCCATATTGTTTTTATTTACTTTTCTGTTCTTTTGCACACCAGTATCACTACTTCCACATCATTATCTGCTCATCTATCACTCCAGTGTTAATCTGCTAAATTGTAATTACTTCGCTACTATGGCCTATTTATTGCCTTACCTCCTCACACCATTTGCACACACTGTATATAGACTTTATTATTTTTATTTTTTTTCTATTGTGTTATTGACTGTACGCTTGTTTATTCCATGTGTAACTCTGTGTTGTTTGTATCACACTGCTTTGCTTTATCTTGGCCAGGTCGCAGTTGTAAATGAGAACTTGTTCTCAACTAGCTTACCTGGTTAAATAAAGGTGAAATCATTTTTTTTTAAGTATACATGCAGTTTGGGGTAATATAGGTCGGGGTAATTTTTCACTACCATTAAAATGTTTGGAGTCACTTAGAAATGTCAGAATTTTTGAAAGAAAAACACATTTTATGTCCATTAAACAACATAAAATTGATCAGACATACAGTGTAGACATTGTTAATGTTGTAAATGCCTATTGTAGCTGGAAACGATTGATTTTTTATGGAATATTTACATTTACAACTGGCACGTTGTGTTAGCAAATCCAAGTTTATCATTTTTAAAAAGCTAATTGATCATTAGAAACCCATTTGCAATTATGTTAGCACAGCTGAAAACTGTGGTGCTGTCACGTCCTGACCAGTATAAGGTTAATTGGTATTGTAGTTTGGTCAGGACGTGGCAGAGGGTATTCGTTTTATGTGGTTCGGGGTGGTGTGTTTTGTTGAAGGGGCATTTGGTTTAAGTATTCCGGGGTTTTTTGGGCACTGTTTGGTTTTCAGGTATTCTATGATTTTGTCTAGTATGTCTGTTTCTATGTTTGGTTAATTGGGGTTGGGACTCTCAGTTGAAGGCAGGTGTTGTCTATCTGCCTTTGATTGAGAGTCCCATATAGTAGGGTGTGTTTGTTATTTGTGGGTGATTGTTCTGTGTTGAGCCTATGCTTTGCCAGACTGTTGGTTGTTCGTTCATTCTCGTGGTTTGTTATTTTGGCATTCATTTTGAAAATAAATAAACGTCAAGATGAGCCTGCACTTACCTGCTGCGTTTTGGTCCTCTTTCACCGACGACAACCGTGACAGGTGCTCATTAAAGAAGCAATACAACTTGCCTTTAGACAAGTTGAGTATCTGGAGCATCAGCATTTGTGGGTTCGATTACATACTCAAAATTGCCAGAAACTAAGTACTTTCTTCTGAAACACGTCAGTCTATTCTTGTTCTCAGAAATGAAGGCTATTACATGTGAGAAATTGCCAAGAAACTGAAGATCTCGTACGGCGCTGTGTACTACTTCCTTCACAGAATAGTGCAAACTGGCTCCAAACAGAATGGAAAGAGGAGTGGGAGGCCCCGGTGCACAACTGAGCAAGAGGACAACTACATTAGAGTTAGAGTGTCTAGTTTGAGAAACAGACTCCTCACAAGTCCTCAACTGGCAACTTCATTAAATAGTACCTGAAAAACACCAGTCTCAATGTTAACAGTGAAGAGGCGACTCCGGGATGTTGGCCTTCTAGGCAGAGTTCCTAAATCCAGTGTCTGTGTTCTTTTGCCGATCTTCATTTTTTAATTTTTTTTATTGGCCAGTCTGAGATATGGCTTTTTCTTTGCAACTCTGCCTTGAAGGCCAGCATCCTGCATTGACGCAGGGTTCCATACTAAACCGCAAATGACCTCTAAATCCCGCAGCACAATCTCAAAACATTTAGTTGAGCAACCACTGTATTACCAAGGTTGATGTATTTATTCCCTACAGTTTCAAATCCATCCATCAAACTTTATTTGGAATGGAAAGACCTTGAGTCAAATTAACTGTTTTACACTTACAGTGCCTTAAGAAAGTATTCCCCACCCTTGACTTTTCCACATTGTTTTGTGTTACAGCCTGAATATAAAGGGGAATTTCACCCTGAGGGAATCTGGGCTTATTTTCATCATGTCTGAGGCATTTCTAGGTCAGGGAGATGTTTCACACATAATTACACAGGAGGAAGGCAGGTCTGGCTTTGCGCGCTGAATGATACACCCTATGTATGACAGCTTCGGGGAGCGGGGGGGTGGGGGTAATAATGTAGTCCTGCTTTGTGGCATTAGACAAAGGCTCTATGTTATACTGATGTCGTGTCTTTGGCATCATTAAAACTGAATACATATTTATCAAATAACTCTCTGTAATTATTATTACGCGATTAACCTCTATGGGCTAGGTGGGACGCTAGCGTGCCACCCGTGGTGCACTCCATCAACAGCAGGTGCATTTCAAGAGCGGCAAATTTGAATCCAAATAAATGTAAAAATTCAAATTTTTCAAAAATACAACTATTTTACACCATTTGAAAGATAAACATCTCCTTAATCTAACCACGTTTTACTATTTCAAAAAGGTTTTACGGCGAAAGCATAAATTTAGAGTATGTTAGGACAGTACATTTACAAGAGTTGTGTGTAATGTTTTGTCAAGTCAAAGACAGGGTCACCAAAACCATAAAACCAGCTAAAATGATGCACTAACCTTTTACAATCTCCATCAGATGACACTCCTAGGACATTATGTTAGACAATGCATGCATTTTTAGTTCTATCAAGTTCATATTTATATCCAAAAACAGCGTTTTACTATGGCATTGATGTTGAGGAAATCGTTTCCCTCCAATAACCGGCAGTCAAGTCAGCGTCACAAATTAAATAATTAAAATTAGAAAACATTGGTAAAATATTATATTGTCATTTAAAGAATTATAGATTTACATCTCTTGAACGCAATCAACTTGCCAGATTTAAAAATAACCTTACTGGGAAATCACACTTTGCAATAATCTGAGCACTGCGCCCAGAAAAATACGCGTTGCGATACAGACTAGACGTCATGTTGGGGAGATCTAAAATCGAAAATACTATGTAAATAATCCATTACCTTTGATTCTCTTCATCAGATGTCACTTCCAGGTATCACAGGTCCATAACGAATGTAGTTTTGTTCAAAAAAGCTCATCATTTATGTCCAAAAATCTCCGTCTTGTTAGCACATGATCTAAGCCAGCCGGACTTCTCGTCATGAACGAGGGGAAAAAATATATTTACGTTCGTTCAAACATGTCAAACGTTGTATAGCATAAATCATTAGGGCCTTTTTTAACCAGAACATGATTAATATTCAAGGTGGACGAATGCATACTCTTTTATAACGTATTGGAACGAAGGTACCCAACATGAACTCGCGCGCCAGGTGTCTAATGGGACATCATCGTTCCATGGCTCTTGTTCGGTCAGATCTCCCTCCAGAAGACTCAAAACACTTTGTAAAGGCTGGTGACATCTAGTGGAAGCAATAGGAAGTGCCAAAATATTCCTCAGCCCCTGTGTTTTTCAATGGGATAGGTTTAAAGTCAATACAACACATCAGGTATCCACTTCCTGTCAGAAAATGTCTCTCAGGTTTTGACCTGCCAAATGAGTTCTGTTATACTCACAGACACCATTCAAACAGTTTTAGAAACTTTAGAGTGTTTTCTATCCATATATAATAAGTATATGCATATTATAGTTACTGGGTAGGATTAGTAACCAGATTAAATCGGGTACATTTTTTTTATCCAGACGTGCAAATGCTGCCCCCTAGCCCTAACAGGTTAAACTGATTAATAGTGTAACTGTAATTAACTAGGAGGTCGGTGCACCAAGGAAAATATTCAGATTACAAAGTTATAATTTTCCTAATATAACTTTCAGATATTATAATATCTGATCTATTAGTCTTCGGATTAATGATATATTCTTTACCTCGTCAGTCTCATTCCAAACGTCGTAAATTGTTGGTTATCTGCACGAACCCAGTCTTCACAATGAGTCATCCATACATCAATTGTCTTAAAATCATTTATTTACTAACTAAGTAATTCACAGAAATGCATAATAAACAGTAGCTATGGTTACAAGGAAACGATAGGAGAATGTACCCTAGTGGGCTAAACCGGCATGGCGGCTTGTTAGACAAAAGGTTGATAAGAGTTGATAATTGTAACAATTGAAATGCTAATCCTTTGCACATGAACGCTCACTCATTTGGGAACAATTGCAATCTATATATATATATATTTATGCTCAGTGTGTCGTCGGGATCTTTGTTGAAAAGTTCGTTCTGTTGGAGAGTTTGTCCTCGCGTTCTCTCTCTCTCTCTCTCTCTCGGTTAGAATGGATATTTCAAAGTGACAATCATTAATGTCGTTATAGGACAGATGTTTTGTCGGTCTTCGCGTTCAATGATACCGAATTCCTAACTGCAGACTAGTAATTAATATCCAAGACTTGTTATTATTCTGTCGGTATCAATAGTCTAACAGTTTAACCACGTGGTATGGTTAAAGTTCAAAACGAGGAATACATGGTCAAACCTTGGCCCACTCGTTATCGAGGTAAGCTGGTCTCCAACCTTTAGCCACTCGTATTGGAGGTAAGCTCGGTCTGGTGATAGAAACCCTGGGGGGGGTTATATTCAGAATAACAGAAAAAGGCTGTCTCATGATGCCAGGTCCCGTCTGTTCATGGGGGCGTGCCGATGACTTGGTGAAACTTTAAACAGAAATACAATTCTCTCACATTAACATCTTACAAGCATCCCAACATATTCCAAATAGCTTCATCCTTATTTGTTCATTTTATACAACCATTAGATGTTAGTCTCACAACTGAGGCTATTATATAAACAGAGCCATGGTAATGTGGCCGTATTGTCTCTCATGAGCTTCACAAAATTGTACCAAACGGACCAGTTCGTAGCTGGATTCTTCACCGATCTTTTATACCTTCTCCAGAACATAAATGTCGTTCGGTTCTCCAGTCCTGTGAGGTGGAAGAATTCCTGGGTTCTTTCTATGAAACCCACTCTCTCTTTATACTGTGGCCATGAGGCAGGACATTTTCTCAGGAATTTACGACCGCTCTCACAGAGCCTGGGTGGGGGAGACAGAGGTAGGGGGATGGTGCATAGAAAAGCCAAAGAGGGCAACGTCATGACACTGATCACACTATAAGGCTCTAAGTTATAAACTGAACCCGCTATACGTTTCTGGTCGTGTAGATATGGTTATCCTTGTTTGTTAGAGCCATTGGACATCTTTCAGCGATGTTCCTGTCAGCGGATTCCTTGTTAAATATACAAGCTGACACATTTTCTCCAGTCTGTGAAAGAATACAACTCGCGTAGGGCGTGGCTTCATGCTCTTGCCCCATCACTCCCCCAAGGCAGGCTTTTTGAAAGGGAAGCGGACACTAACAACACAATCCTTTGGACAAAACTGAAAGAACTGACCAGACCACAATGCAACACGAATCCGAAGATGGTGCATCTATTAGCTACATGCTGACATTCAACCACACATGTTTCAAATTGAATATATCAAAGGGGATTCACAACAAAGAGTTGGATATAGCTAGAAGCTACAGCCAATGCCAGCACCAAGAGGGCAGATGACAAATACGGTGGCTATTTTTCCTGCAAGCCACCTAGCTAGCTAGTTAACTTCAGTTAATCTACGGAAATCCATGTTGTGTATTGCTGCTAACATACTACTGTGTTACAGTGGGGGGAAATCTAATTATTTAGCTGTTTGCTAACTTAGGTAGCTAGGTAGGTACCCAGTTAGCTAGTCTAGCTAGCTAAGTTAGCTAAACATTTACTGGTAGCTATATCTTTGACAAAAATAGAAGAGGTTTTACAATCGGAGATCTATTGTATCTCATTTGTAAAACCTCTTCTCTTTTTAGTCATACATATGGCTACTAAACAACAAGATATAATGTTACGACCAGCCACCTAAAGCTAGGTGTACCAGCAAATGTTAGCACATGACCTGAGTTGGCTAGCTACCTGGCACCTGCTAACTTGTTACTATGCGCCAGGGCTCCTGTTTGTTACTTTTCAGCAAATGTGTAACATCAGCAACTGTAAATCGTTTTACTAGCTATCTACTGTATATAACATAATTGACATTGGTTAAGATTATGACCATTGATGCATTTCAAAATCACTAAATGATAGACATGATGCAAGATAGGATTCCAAACAGATGTAAATAACAATTATTGGATATCCAGCAAGCTAGCTAAGTTAACTGACTAACAGCGGGGAGAAACAATAATACAACAATTTAACTATCTAATTTAACTAACTACTGACAAGCTGGTTTTACTATAAAAAAATATTTACCTAAGCATGCCTGTTAGAAATGGCTGTAGCTAGATACTGTCTGCCTACCTACCTAGGTATATTTGTACATTCTGGTCACTGTGCTAAGGTTGAGGGTTATGCCAAATTGATTTTAAACAGCGTTTGACATTCTGATGAAGATCATCGAAGGTTAGTGCTTCATTTAGCTGTGTTTTGGGGGTTTATTGACATATATCAGAAACTGAGCTACTATACTCTGCCCAGAGACAGGAGAAGGCTCAATCTGCTTTCTGAAGGCTTTAGACAGCCAATGGAAGCCTTAGAAAGTGCAACATAACCCCACAGATAGTGCAGTTTCGATAGAGAATCAAAAGAAGAACTACAGTTCTCAGACATTCCATTTTCTCAGGTTTTTGTCTGCCATATGAGTTCTGTTATACTCACAGACACCATTCAAACAGTTTTAGAAACTTCAGAGTGTTTTCTATCCAAATCTACTAATAATATGCATATACTCGTTTTTGGGCAAGAGTAGTAACCTTTTTAAATTGGGTACGTTTTTCATCCGGCCGTGAAAATACTGCCCCCTATCCATATCAGGTTAACCAAAGTTTTTTGATATCCATTACTCAGAGTTACAGGATAGGTATTGTTTGGTGTAGCACATAATCTTCGACCATCCTTGGCCATGCTGTCTTCATCCTCGATTCGTGGAAACAGGAGACTCATAAAATGTCCGTGTCCAGTTGCAGGGGGTCAGTTTGAATTTAGGAAACACTCAGTTTTTTGCTCCAAGAAGTAATCCAACGATGTTTACACCTCCTTCTTGTCTATTTCAAGTCTTTTCTCATTGATCGATACAGGTGTCTGTCCTCATGACATGCCACACTTTGGGTGGACGTTCACCAATCAATATTCTGATAGAATTTAAGTAGCCTTGTTCACCTGTCTCAATCAATGACAGGGGACATGAAATAGATACAATGGTGGTGCACACTGTTGGATTACTTCATAGAGCAAAAAATTATTTATTTTAATAACAGAGCATTTTCTAAATTTCAAAAACATTTATTTTAATAACAGAGCATTTTCAAACGGACCCCCTGCAACTGGACATGGACATGGAGACTCCTGTTTCGTCAAATCGAGGACGAAGACAGCATCGCCAAGCTAAGGTTGGATGAAAATTCTGCGCTCTGGACTTTAGCACGTATATGGTTAGCATGTAATGCAAACCGATTGTCGTCACCTCCTTACTCAGTATGTATTACACCTGCGCTGGCTGCCCAGCAGGATGTTGTATCTACCTTATGTCATGCCTTATTGGAACGGATTTATTGATAGTAAATTTCTTGGGATGTTGCCCTACACATGCCTACTTGTTAACAATATTAAGGAAGTTTGCCTTAAATTTGTTCATAAATATTATCCTGCCAACAACTATATGAAGAAGTTTAAGGAAAACATAAACTCAAATTATACCTTTTGTAATGACCACCCAGAAACAGTGTTGCATCTTTTTTGGCACTGTATTCATGTAAGGAAACTGTGGCAAGACATCAGTAGATTTATAATTGAACACATTTATAAATTTTTTACACTATTGTGGAGAGATGTACTGCTTGGAGTTTTTTTTTACCTACGATAGAAATAAGCTGAAACAATTTTATGTAATTAATTTCATTATTCTGTTGAAAATTTACATTTTTGAATATGAAACTTGGCCAAACAAAACACCACATTTTCTTACCTTACAAAAATAAATGTAACTATATTTGAAGACAATTAATTACTCTACTAACAAGAAAGCTGTTAGAATTTTAGGTGTATGTACAGTTGAAGTCAGAGCTTTACATACACTTAGGTTGGAGTCATTAAAACATGTTTTTCAACCACTCCACAAATTTCTTGTTAACAAACTATAGTTTTGGCAAGTCGGTTAGGACGTCTACTTTGTGCATGACACAAGGAATTTTTCCAACAATTGTTTACAGACAGATTATTTCACTTATAATTCACTGTATCACAATTCCAGTGGGTCAGAAGTTTACATACACTAAGTTGACTGTGCTTTAAACAGCTTGGAAAATTCCAGGAAATTATGTCATGGCTTTAGAAGCTTCTGATAGGCTAATTGACTTAATTTGAGTCAATTGGAGGTGTACCTGTGGATGTATTTCAAGGCCTACCATCAAACTCAGTGCCTCTTTGCTTGACATCATGGGAAAATCAAAAGACATCAGCCAAGACCTCGGAAAGAAAATTGTAGACCTCCACAAGTCTGGTTCATCCTTGGGAGCAATTTCCAAATGCCTGAAGGTACCACGTTCCTCTGTACAAACAACAAGTGTTAACACCATGGGACCATGCAGCCATCATACCGCTCAGGAAGGAGACGCGTTCTGTCTCCTAGAGATGAACGTATCTTGATGCGAAAAGTGCAAATCAATCCCAGAACAACAGCAAAGGACCTTATGAAGATGCTGGAGGAAACAGGTACAAAAGTATCTATACCCACAGTAAAACGAGTCCTATATCGACATAACCTGAAAGGCCTCTCAGCAAGGATGAAGCCACTGCTCCAAAACTGCCATAAAAAATGCAGGCTATGGTTTGCAACTGCACATGGGGACAAAGATTTTGCTTTTTGGAGAAATGTCCTCTGGTCTGATGAAACAAAAACAACTGTTTGGCCATAATGACCATCGTTGTGTTTGGATGAAAAAGGGGGAGGCTTGCAAGCTGAAGAACACCATCACAACCGTGAAGCACGGGGGTGGCAGCATCATGTTGTTGGGGGCTTTGCTGCAGGAGGGACTGGTGCACTTCACAAAATAGATGGCATCATGAGGTAGGAAATTTATGTGGATATATTGCAGCAACATCTCATGACATTAGTCAGGAATTAAAGCTTGGGTCTTCCAAATGGGCAATGACCCGAAGCATACTTCCAAAGTTGTGGCAAAATGGCTTAAGGACAACAAAGTCGAGGTATTGTAGTGGCCATCACAAAGCCCTGACCTCATACCTATAGAACATTTGTGGTCAGAAGTGAAAAAGCGTGTGCGAGCAAGGAGGCCTTCAAACCTGACTCAGTTACACCAGCTCTGTCAGGAGGAATGGGCCAAAACTCTCCCAACTTATTGTGGGAAGCTTGTGGAAGGCTACCTGAAATGTTTGACCCAAGTTAAACAATTAAAGGCAATGCTACCAAATACTAATTGAGTGACCCACTGGGTGACCCACTGGGAATACGATGAAAAAAATGAAAGCTGAAATAAATCATTCTCTCTACTATTTCACATTGTTAAAATAAAGTAGTAATCCTAACTGACCTAATACAGTGAATTTTTCCTAGGATTAAATGTCAGGAATTGTGAATAACTGACTTTAAATGTATTTGGCTAAGGTGTATGTAAACTTCCAACTTATGCCCGTTAAGGTCCTTGTGTATTGTGATATTGTACACCTTAGCCCAATTGTCCTTTGTATATTATTTATATTTACACATGTGCTTCCTGTATTGATTTGTTGTGAATATTTTGTTTTTTTAAATAAAAAAGTAAAAAATAACCTGTGCTAGCTGCCATCTCGTTAGTTTCACCTTTGCTATTTAAGAGTGGCTGGCCCAGTGCTTTAGTTGTCCTGAGAGATGTGGAGGGTTAACACCTTTAGTTGGCTCTCCCTAGTTGATTTCTAGACAAACAATCCTTTGTCTGATCTTTCCTGTTTTCTTTTTTGCTCCACCATTTTGGTTTGCTTCCTGTCTTTAAGTTTGGTGTGGGTTTATATATTTTTTGCCTATAAATTTAGTTGGCGCTCATGTTGGGTGTCTTTTAGGTCCCAATTGTTGTTGCTAGGCAACTTTCAGTGGACACCCCCCACTAGTGTCTTTTAGAACCCCTCCTAAAACCCTAGCTGTTTTGTTTTGGTTGTTGTCGTACCTCTTTATTAGTTCACCCTTCTGTTTGAGCGACATCTTTTTTGGTTTTCTTGCTGGGGAACGTAACAACCAAAAGTATGTGGATACCCCTTCAAATTGGTGGATTAGGCTATTTCAGCCACAACCGTTGCTGATAGGTGTATGAAATCGAGCACACATCCATGCAATCTCCATAGAAACATTGGAAGTAGAATGGCCTTACTGAAGAGGTCTTTCAATGTGGCACCGTCATAGGATGCCACTTTTCCAACAAGTCAGTTTGTCGAATTTCTGCCCTGCTAAAGCTGCTAAAACTGTAAGTGCTGGTATTGTGAAGTAAAAATGTCTAGGAGAAACAACGGCTCCACTGCAAAGTGGTAGGCCACACAAGCTCACAGAATGGGACCGCCCAGTGCTGAAGCGTGTCACGTGTAAAAATCGCCTGTCCTCAGTTGCAACACTCACTATCGAGTTCAGAACTGCCTCTGGAGGCAACGTCAGCACAAGAACTGTTCGTCGGGAGCTTCCTGAAATGGATTTCCATGGCTGAACCGCTGCACACAAGCCTAAGATTACCATGCACAATGCCAAGCGTTGGCTAGAGTGGCATAAAGCTTGCCTCCGTTGGATTCTGGAGCAGTGGAAATGCATTCTCTGGAGTGATGAATCACGGTTCACCATCTGGCAGTCCGACAGCCAAATCTGGGTTTGGCGGATGCCAGGAGAACGCTACCTGCCCCAATGCATAGTGCCAACTGTAAAGTCTGGGGCTGTTTTGGGTCTGGCTAAGCCCCTTAGTTCCAGTGAAGGGAAATCTTAACGCTACAGCATACAATGACATTCTAGACGATTCTGTGCTTCCAAATTTGTGGCAACAGTTTGGGGAAGGCCCTTTCCTGTTTCAGTGTGACAATGGCCCCATGCACAAAATGGTGCATGGGGCCGACTCGCCGACTGCGAGCCAGGCCTAATCGCCCAACATCAGTGCCCAAACTCACTAATGCACTTGTAGCTGAAAGGAAGCAAGTACCTACAGCAATGTCCCAACGTCTAGTGGAAAGGCTTCCCAGAATAGTGGAGGCTGTTGTAGCAGCAAAGGGGGACCACCTCTATATTAATGCCCATGATTTTAGAATGAGATGTTCTACGAGCCAGGTGTCCACATACTTTTGGCCTCTCAAACTGAACAGGACATCAGTAGGCCTAGACTGCACACACATGTAAATGTATTTTTTGGGACAAATGCAACAAACAAATAAATACAGAAGACATTGACTCACCTCCTGAGGTGTCACCGTACACAGCACATTCATAGGTTAGGTAGCACAAAAGGGTTGACATCAGCAAGAGCCGGTCAAGCCAGGACTCATGATTGGGAACACCTATCCATTGCAGTGTGTAATTAAGCAATTAGGTAGGGTTAGGGTTTGTGGTATATGGCCAATATATCATGCCTACCATGTCTTTTGCTCGACGCAACGCAGAGTGCCTGGATACAGCCCGTAGCCATACTATATTGGCCATATACCACAAACCCCTGAGGTGCCTTATTGTTATTTTAAAATTGTTACCAACTTAATTAGAGCAATAAAATATTATTGCTGTCAGCCAATCAGCATTCAGGGCTCGAACCACCCAGTTTATAATGCAGTGTAACCTAGTCAGTTAAGAACAAATTATTTCACTGCCCTATGGGACTCCCAATCACGGCCAGTTGTGATACAGCCTGGAATCGAACCAGGATCTGTAGTGATGCCTCTAGCACTGAGATGCAGTGCCTCAGACCGCTGCGCCACTCAGGAGCCTCCCCCCCGAGTACATATACACCATCCCAGCAGTGCAAAACTTTGCCCTATGCTTCTCCGAGCATATTCTTCATATAGCCTAGAATCAGGGATGAGATACAGTATGAACTGAACATTATCGGACCCAAAATCGAATCTTATAGAACAGAACATGTGATATGTATTTTCTCTGCGTTATGTTCATCAAGGGTGGCAAAAAACTCTTGACCGGTTAAATGTTTCCTAAACCAATTTAGAACTGGACCGGAGAGGCCAACCCACCTCTCCAGTATGTCCTGAGGAACATTATGAACAACCTTGTCGAATGCGGCACATAAATCCAAGAGTACAAAGCTGTTTGGCATCTGTGTTGGCTCTCAGATCATTTGCCACTTTAACTAAGGCTGTATCTGTGCTGTTGTGGGCAAGAAAACCCGATTGGAATATTTCAAAAATAGAGTTGGCTGTTTGAAAACCAATTTATCCAGGATTTTGCTTAAGAAAGTAAGGTTGGAGAAAATTGCTAAGAGCTGAAGAATTTAGATTACTTTTCTTTTTTATTGCAGTGGGGAAAGTGCCTGTGAACAGTGATTAATAATAACTTGCACGTCTTCAGATATGCAATTAAAAACCGTTTTGAAGGTGGTCGGGATAGGATCGAAAAGGCAGATAGAAGACTTAAGTTGAGATAGCACTTTACTGAGCATTATCTGTGTCAACCAGGGACAATAACTTCAGTGCCTTTGCGTGGTAGTCTGGGGCACATATTGCTCTCTCAGAATGTTATTATGGACCTGCAACTTTGACTTTCTCCACTTCCACTCTACCTTTCTGCAATTTCTCTTTCATTTATTAGTTTCCTCACTCATCCAAGGCACTCTCTGTTTGGATGTGGCCTTTTTCAACTTTACTGGATAAAGTTTTGTAATCTACTTGGAAAAAATATATAAACACAACATTTTTCAGGAGCTGAAATAAAAGATCCCAGAAATGTTCCATACGCACAAAAAACGTATTTCTCTCAAATGCGCAAATGTGTTTACATCCCTGTTAGTGAGCATTTCTCCTTTGCCAAGATAATCCATCCACCTGATAGGTGTGGCATATCAAGAAGCTGATTAAACAGCATGATCATTACACAGGTGCACCTTGTGCTGGGGGACAATAAAAGGCCACTCAAGCTTCCCAGGCCCACCCATGGCAGTGCCCCTGCCCAGTCATGGGAAATCCATAGATTTGGGCCTAATTTATTTAATTGATTGATTTCCTTCTATAAACTGTAATTTTGTATGCTGCATTTTTATATTTTTGTTCAGTATATATTATAATTAGCATAAATGTTGTCAGGAGGACATGCTACGTTCTCACTTTGAATTAGACTGTTTGATCTGTAATCCTAATGCTATCTTTTTATTAGCCTCTTAGCCCACATGTAATTGGTTAGCTTTTTATTTTTTTTATTTTAATTAAAAAAAATATTAAACTAACAACACCTTTTCTGAATATTCCAACAGAAGTTTAAGTCCATAATTAATATTTATCTGTAATTTGAGAATCACTGTTCACAACTTTGTGGAATTTCTTAAATGTTTTCTTAAAGAATCCCTACAGGAGAATGTTACATTTCTATCCCTCCTTCCATCTGCTGACCATTTAGGTAATGGAGTTTTCAGCTGTAATATAGGGCATTGACGAAGAAATAACAAGGGGAAAAACGCACTTTAACATGCATTGCTGGCTCACGAGTGGCACAGTGGTTGAAGGCATTGCATCGCAGTGCTAGAGGTATCATTACAGACCCCGGTTTGATACTGGGCTGTATCACACCCGACTGTGATTGGGAGTCCAACAGGGCGGAACACAATTGGCCCAGCGTCGTCCTGGTGAGGGTTTGGCCGGTGTAGGCCGTCATTGTAAATAAGAATTTGTTCTTAACTGACTTGCTTAATTCAATAAAGATTATATAAAAAATGTATACAATTAAAATATAGACATAACTATCGTCTACAATCTCCCGACAGACTGCAACGTTTTTCCTATTAAAATCATCTCTCATTGTAAGTGTGGTCTCGCTGTATGTGTAATGATGCCTTTTAAGTCTGTTCCGATCCCTAGATACTGGGTACTCTTGGAATCATGTGAAAATTCCACTTCTACAACTAAACCTGAGTGTGAATGCATTTTTTGCTCCTCTTACCCAGCCATCATCATGCCTCTAATGCAGGGGTACTCAAATACAATTAGTGAAGGTCCATTTATTTGGTCTGGGTGGTAGGGTACCAACCAGTCTGTTGATTTTGTCTTTGTTGGCTTATTACCAAGGGCCCTTAAGGTATTTTTGTCAACTTGTCACTAGTCCCATCACTATGTTTTATGACGACACTGTATACAGTAAAGGACAAACTAGGACACAAAGGAGGAACATACATGAAATATTAATGAGATTTTCTTCCCACCGGGGTATGTTCACAGCTCCACAAATCTTTGCCTAGTAGGACACATTTGTGCCAATAGATACACTAGGTGAAGTTAGGTAACATGTGTGCCACATGACGGCAGTTCAGTTCACTGAACCATCTCTTTTACACTTCTTCACCCAACAGAAAGAAATCACCACTTTTTAAGCGTCTAGAGTCTAAGCTCTGTCTAAGCCGGCAGGAGGGAGGGGGGTTCTACTGAGCTATATGGAATTGTTTTAAGAAGGTCATACCAAGGACCATTTAGCTATTTGATTTAGAGTCTTAAGACCCCTTAAGTAGTATAAAAAAAATATATAAAAAAAAGGATTTGATGAAACGTTGAATTTGCCATTACTGCTATTAGCCAATTGAAACGCATTGAATAACAGATTCAGTACATGGAACAACCGTCTCCAAAACAAATCTAAATGAAGTTTGTTCTGAAGTGTCTGTCCTGTATCTGAGTGATATAAGAAAGATCAGGAATGTACTGTAAAAACAATATATATGTATGACTATATATATATATATTGTTTTCACAGTGCATTCCGACATTTCCGACAGTACATTCCCAGCAAGCCAGAGAAATACGGCATCAAGTCGTGGGTGGCCTGCGAGGCCAAGTCCAGCTATGCTTGGAAGATGCAATTCTACACCGGTAAGGCGGTCAGCGGAGGCCCCGAGAAGAACCAGGGGATGCACGTCGTCCTGGATCTGACAAAGGGACTGAGTGGTCACAATGTCACCTGTGACAATTTCTTCACCTCCTACAAACTCGGACAGCAGCACCTCGAGAAGAACCTCACCATGGTCGGCACGGTGCGAAAGAACAAGGCCGAGCTCCCTCCGGCGCTGCTCGAGTCAAAGGGCAGACAGGTCTTGTCCTCAAGGTTTGCCTTCACGCCCACCGCCACTCTAGTGTCCTACCTGGCAAAGAAAAGTAAGAACGTGCTACTTCTGAGCATGCTGCACACAAAGGCCGACATTAGCGATCGTCACGACAGGAAGCCGGCCGTCATCCTAGACTACAACTGCAACAAGGGCGGCATGGACAACCTAGACAAGGTGGTTGGAACCTACAGCTGCAGATGGATGACTGCCCGCTGGCCCCTGGTCATCTTCCACAACATCCTTGACGTGTCCTCCTACAACGCCTTTGTCATATGGCAAGAGATCGTGGCAGCGGCCGCTGGCCCGCCTGGGGCAAGTAAGAGGAAGAGGTGTCAGCTCAGCCCACCTAAGAAGGACTCCAAGACACACACGGTGTGCTGCATGTGTAAGAAATACATCTGCAAAGGCTGTTCACACGCATACTGTCACACTTGTGCCCAGTGGGCGTTTAGCCAAGACGGGACAGGGTGACCCCGGGGACATAATACGAGGACCACGGGAGGGTTAAATGCATTGAAAGTAGTAACTCCACCCATTGCACTCTTAACATTTCTATAGAAACAAGAAAATGTATTCAAAATAGCTTCTTAGTTTTCATAATTTTGTGGTTGTTAGTGTTAAAAGAGAATGTATTCTCAGTGACTTACCTGGTTATAAATGAACCCTTCAACCAAAGAACCATGTACACTGGGTCCATAATTATTGGCACCCTGAATAAAGATGAGTAATAATGACTATATAACATAAATAATTAAAATACTGAACTTGTGTAAAATAACATATATTATTATTTACTAATTCAATTGCTCAGAGAAAGAGATTTTATTGAACAAGTAATATTTTTTTCAAAATTATTGACACCCCTCAAAATTCTTATCTATAAAGTAGTCAACATTTTTGTATTTGGTCCGATGTTCTTAGAACGCAATGACTACATCAAAACTTGGGACTCTACAAACTTGTTGGATGCATTTGCATTTCATTTTGTTTGTGTTTCAGATTACTATGTGCTCAATAGAAATGAATGGTAAATAATGTATTGTGTCATTTTGGACTCACTTTTATTATAAATAAGAATAGATTGTTTCTAAAAACTTTTATATTAATGTGGATGCTACCATGATTATGGGTAATCTTGAAATAATCATGAACAATGATGAGTGGGAAAGTTACAGAGGGTCAAAGATCATACCCCAAGACATACTAACCTCTCACCAGTTCCAATAACAGGGGATGTTAGCATTTTATATCATACCTCCAAGACATGTGTCACGCCCTGACCTGAGAGAGACGTTTTATTTCCTCTATTTTGGTTAGGTCAGGGTGTGATGTGGGGAGGGCATTCTATGTTGTGTACTTCTTTGTTTGGCCGAGTATGGTTCCTAATCAGAGGCAGCTGTCTATTGTTGTCTCTGATTGGGAATCATACTTAGGCAGCCTTTTCCCCACCTGTGTTTGTGGGTAATTATTATTTCTGTGTGTGTTTTGTGTGTGCCTCAGTTGCGTCACGTTCTTTTCTGTTTTCCTGTTTATTGTTTTGTTCGGTTTCACCTCAAATAATGATGTGGAATTACAAGCACACTGCGCCTTGGTTGATCTACGACAGGGAGTTTGAAGATAGCGAACGTGACAACATGCTAACCTCTCACCATTACAATAACAGGGGATGTTAGCATTTTATATCATACCCCCAAGACATGCTAACCTCTCACCATTACAATAACAGGGGAGGTTAGCATGTTATATCATACCCCCAAGACATGCTACCTCTTACCAAATATCTCTAACTGTGTCACGCTTGTTGTACGAACTGGAAGCATACTCGGACCAACGTGCAGCGTGATCTGGGTTCCACATATTTTATTTAAGTGAAACGCACAAAACAATAAAGAATAAATGACACGTGACACTAAAGCAGTGCTAATAGGCAACTACACAGAAACAAGATCCCACAAACACAGGTGGGAAAAATAACTACTTAAATATGATCCCCAATTAGAGACATCGATTACCAGCTGCCTCTAATCGGGAATCATACAAAACACCAACGTAAAAAAAGAAACTAGAACACAACATAGACATAGATATACTAGATCACCCCCCTAGTCACGCCCTGACATACTACACCATAGAGAAACAATGGCTCTCTATGGTCAGGGCGTGACAAACGCTTGCCCCAGCGTGAGTTTTTTTTATGCACGTGTTGTTAGAACGTTCTCTCCATTCCAGAATGTGATTGTTACACAACAGCACATTTAATCCGCGCTGCCCTCAAACCAAGGCACGCAGCCTGTTTTTATTTATAGGCTGTTTTCAACTTGTCAATTTAAAATTATTTTCGAACAAGTTTTTTATTTTCTAAGAACAGTTTGAATTGAGGTTTGTTCCGCCTCATTCATTCACATAAAAATAGTCATTTTTACTTTTGCGGACCAAATCATTTTTTTGACATTTCTGACCGGGACAAAATTCCCCAAACACTTCACAATTGTTTGTGCAGTTCAAGTCTGCAGATATTTGTTCATCTCCCGTCCTGCACACACGTGTTCACATGTACCGTTTGTTGCCTGCATCGCAGTCAGTTGTTTTCCTCACCAATAATAACTTTGGAAATGTGTGCGTTTCTATCCAAGTAAGTGCCTTACTACGTTAAAATAGTTTCTGCATGTTGTGTTATGTTGTTTCTACTGTAGCATAATCTTTTTGTGTATATTCCTTATAACCGCGGACACGCGAGGTAACGCTACTCATTTCATAACCATTATGGTGTCATACTCAATGCTTAGGTAGCTAGCTACATTCTTCTATTTGCTCTGGAAAACAATGCTAATTGCGTCAGAGAAGTATTAGCATGTGTTGTATTTTGAAGCTAACCTGGCCTTATGACTCCCAAGTAGCGCAGCTGTCTAAGGCACAGCGTCTCAGTGCTAGAGACCTCTCTACAGACACCCATGTTGAAATTCAGACTCCGTATCTATCAAAGTAAGTGCCTTATTACATTATAATAGTTTCTGTATGTCGTGTTATACCGTTTCTACTGTAGCTGTGTGTATGGAGCATAATATATTTGTGTATATTCCGTTTAACCGCGGACACGCGAGGTAACATTTACATTTTACATTTAAGTCATTTAGCAGACGCTCTTATCCAGAGCGACTTACAAATTGGTGCATTCACCTTATGATATCCAGTGGAACAACCACTTTACAATAGTGCATCTAAATAATTTTGGGGGGGGGGGGTTAGAAGGATTACTTTATCCTATCCTAGGTATTCCTTAAAGAGGTGGGGTTTCAGGTGTCTCCGGAAGGTGGTGATTGACTCCGCTGTCCTTGTGCTTATGTAGCTAGCTACATTCTTCTATTAGCTTTGTAAAACAATGTTAATTGCATCGGAGAAGTATTGGCTTGTTGTATTTTGAAGCTACCCTGGAAAAATTGAAAAATATCTTCTTATACCACTTGGTCGTTTTCTGAGTGCATTCCACAAAGCTGTTAATCATGTCCTCCTTATCCACTGCCCCCATTTTGAGGTTATAGTCAAGCACGCAGTCTGGTTTGACTTTTCTCTCTCCCGTCAGGTGGTCCACCTTCCCTGTGGCCGACATGGTTGCTGTATGGACAGTGAAGAGGACATGGATGTCTCGTTTGTCATGCCACTTTACTGACAGCTGTTGACATTTCTTATTTTGTATAACGGGTCATTTGGGATGGCAGTAGCAGTGCTGATGAAATGCAGTCCTGGGCAAAGAGGGTGGCGAAGAAGGGAGTTGCAAACATAGGACTTAGGTGCTCCAGTATTCTCTTAGAGAGTTCTTTACTATCTCCATGAGAAGGACTGTCACCAGGAAGGTATACATTTCACTAATTGTGGTTGTTCCCCCCCCCCCCCCCCCCCCCCACTCCTGGCTCTCTCTTCTCCTGTAGCTCCAAGGCATAGCGATTGGTCTCTGCTATGTCTCCCACCAGCTCCTCTGTCAGAAAGAACTTGAAGCACTCTGCCTCAGATGGAAATGGCAAGGGGCGTTGCACTCCAGACTGGGAGTCATCAAAGCAAACAAAAGGGCCAGGAGGGGTGAAATGGCTGGCAGCCATCCAGCTACCACAGAATTCCTGTACCTCATCCACTGTCGGTCTGCCTCCACCACCACCAGCATCTTCAAATGGAACTAGGACTTTGTCACTGGTCAAGTGGTCCTCAGATCCAGGGTTCTCAATTGCTGAGGGGCAGCTCCTCACTGTCACTGTCAGAATCTGATTCCTGACTTTCAGACTCATTGTCATTGTCATTGTCATTTAAAAAATGTGTGAGTTGTCTCCTTTTGAAAGACATTGCTAATGCTACAGCTTAGCTCACTAGCTACATACATAAACAACAACACTGAAAGACTCAGAGTGGGAGTGAGAGGTTACGTGATTGACTGCCTGCACATGCCATTTGTATCAATAAATCACTATCAGAAAATGTTTTGTGTGGTAATTATTGAGATATTTACTGTTTAATTCACATGTTTTTCAATTACCGGTGATATATCATCCATTCCGATTCTTCCATAGAAGGGCACATGGTGTGTGTGTAAAATGGGCACATAGTGTGTGTGTAAAATGGGCACATAGTGTGTGTGTAAAATGGGCACATAGTGTGTGTGTAAAATGGGCACATAGTGTGTGTGTAAAATTTTGGAAGATTGTACTGATTATGATGAGCTAAGCTAATTCCAGCTATGGGTGGAGCCATGTTTGTTGAAATACAATGCATTTTGGGTTTCACATAATCGTCTGTCGGACCAAAGATGCTATAACAAAATTAGGTGAGAAAGGGTTCATTCGTTTTTTGAGAACTTCAGGAAGTGAATGGTGGGATGTGAACGATGGTAGACGACACACCCCTTCAACATGCATACTATAAACAGACCAAACTCATCTTGTCTTCTCTTATGATCTTTGGTTTCTGTGAGGGAAAAAAACATGGCTCCGCGCTGAAGCTAATCATCGTCGGATTACTTTTGATTTCTATAAAGTATTTTACTCAATTATTTCGATCAATGGTGAGCTCACCTGTGATGTGACTAATTATACATAGTAATTGCTATTAGCTAGTTCATATTGCAGTTTATGTCAGCCGAGAGTTACAAAATATGACCGCTTGTGTTGCATCAATCTTTCCTCAGTTAGCGCTAGGAAAAATGTAGCCTACATTTTTCCGGTTAGGATGATTGTGTTATGCTATAGATACTCCTGTGAATATCTGAACATTGCATCCAAAAATAAACTGCTCACATTCTGGACATAACTTTGTAAGGACAGTGTTTGTGTAAATAGTTCCTAAAAAAAGTGTGGCCAGCTCAAATGCTGATTGTTGCGTCATTCGAAACTGGCCCGTTCTAAAGAGCGTTCTAAATAAGCATTCTAATCACACGGGTGTGATCATACGCTTCAGGGACCACTGTAGAACGATCACACCCATGTGATGGTACGTGTGAAAGGGTTAAATGTCTGGTTTGTTATTGTTACCCATCTACCAATCACTGCCCTTCATTATGAGGCTTTCAAATAGCTCCCTGGTCTTTGCAGTTGAATGACGCGGAGGAGATGGCTGCCGTTTTACAGTCCCCTAACCAATTGTGTTATTGTGTGTGTTTTTTCGCGCTATTTGTAACTGATTTTAAACATAATGTTTCTGCCACCGTCTCTTATGACCAAAAAAAAGCTTCTAGATATCATGACAGCGATTACTCACCCCGTACTGGAAGAAGATTTTTATTTAACCTCTCTAGGCTAGGCGGGACGAATTCGTCCCACCTACGTAACAGCCACTGCTATCCTGTGGCGCGATTTTCAAAACCTTAAAAATCCTATTACTTCAATTTCTCAAACATATGACTATTTTACAGCCATTTAAAGACAAGACTCTCGTTAATCTAACCACACTGTCCGATTTCAAAAAGGCTTTACAACGAAAGCAAAACATTAGATTATGTCAGCAGAGTACCAAGCCAGAAATAATCAGACACCCATTTTTCAAGCCAGCATATAATGTCACCAAAACCCAGAAGACAGCTAAATGCAGCACTCACCTTTGATGATCTTCATCAGATGACAACCCTAGGACATTATGTTATACAATACATGCATGTTTTGTTCAATCAAGTTCATATTTATATCAAAAACCAGCTTTTTACATTAGCATGTGACGTTCAGAACTAGCATACTAGCAAACTTCCGGGGAATTCGCTAACATTTTACTAAATTACTCACGATAAACGTTCACAAAAAGCATAACAATTATTTTAAGAATTATAGATACAGACCTCCTCTATGCACTCGATATGTCCGATTTTAAAATAGCTTTTTGGTGAAAGCACATTTTGCAATATTCTAAGTACATAGCCCAGGCATCACGGGCTCGCTATTTAGACACCCGGCAAGTTTAGCACTCACCATAATCATATTTACTATTATTAAAGTTTCATTACCTTTTGTTGTCTTCGTCAGAATACACAGCCAGGACTGCTACTTCAATAACAAATGTTGGTTTGGTCCAAAATAATCCATCGTTATATCCGAATAGCGGCGTTTTGTTCGTGCGTTCCAGACACTATCCGAAATAGTAAAGAAGTGTCACGCGCTTGGCGCAATTCGTGACAATAAAATTCTAAGTATTCCATTACCGTACTTCGAAGCATGTCAACCGCTGTTTAAAATCAATTTTTACGTCACTTTTCTCGTAGAAAAGCGATAATATTCCGACAGGGAATCTCCTTTTCGGCAAACAGAGGAAAAAATCCCAAAGGCGGGGGCGGTCGGGGTCACGCGCATAAGCCAGTGTCTCTTGATCGGCCACTTGAGAAAGGCGATAATGTGTTTCAGCCTGGGGCTGGAATGACGACATTCTGTTTTTTCCCGGGCTCTGAGAGCCTATGGACGACGTGGGAAGTGTCACGTTAGAGCAGAGATCCTTAGTAAATGATAGAGATGGAAAAGAAGTTCAACAAATGGTCAGACAGGCCACTTCCTGTAAAGGAATCTCTCAGGTTTTGACCTGCCATTTGAGTTCTGTTATACTCACAGACACCATTCAAACAGTTTTAGAAAATGTAGGGTGTTTTCTATCCATATGTAATAAGTATATGCATATTCTAGTTACTGGGTAGGAGTGGTAACCAGATTAAATCGGGTATGTTTTTTATCCAGCCGTGTCAATGCTGCCCCCTAGCCCTAACAGGTTAACCTCTCTAGGGGGTGTGGGACAGTAGCAGAGAGCATCAGCTGTTCCCGGACGATTGTGTGATCATGTTCTAGCCAATATGAGTAAGACCTTTAAACAGATTAATATTCAGGTTAAGGCTGCAGGGCCAGACGGATTACCAGGACGTGTACTCTGAGCATGCGCTGACCAACTGGCAAGTGTCTTCACTTACATTTTCAACCTGTCCCTGACTGAGTCTGTAATACCAACATGTTTCAAGCAGACCACAATAATCTCTGTGCCCAAGAACACTAAGGTAACCTGCCTAAATGACTTCCGACCTGTAGCACTCACGTCTGTAGCCATGAAGTGCTTTGAAAGGCTGGTCATGGCTCACATCAACACCATTATCCCAGAAACCTTAGACCCACTCCAATTTGTATACCGCCCCAAGAGATCCACAGATGATGCAATCTATATTGCACTCCACACTGCCTTTTCCCAACTGGACAAAAGGAACACCTATGTGAGAATGCTATTCATTGATTACAGCTCAGCGTTCAACACCATAGTGCGTACAAAGCTCATCACTAAGCTAAGGACCCTGGGACTAAACACCTCCCTCTGGAACTGGATCCTGGACTTCCTGACTGGCCGCCCCCAGGTGGTAAGGGTAGGTAACAACACATCCGCCACGCTGATCCTCAACACAGGGTGCGTGCTCAGTCCCCTCCTGTACTCCCTGTTCACTCATGACAACATGGCCAAGCACGACTCCAACACCATCATTAAGTTTGCCAATGACACAACAGTGGTAGGCCTGATCACCGACAACGATGAGACAGCCTATAGGGAGGAGGTCAGAGACCTGGCCGTGTGGTGCCAGGACAACAAACTCTCCCTCAACGCGATCAAGACAAAGTAGTTGATTGTGGACTACAGGAAAAGGAGGACCAAGCACGCCCCCATTCTCATCGACGGGGCTGTAGTGAAACAGGTTGAGAACTTCAAATTTGTTGGTGTCCACATCAACAACAAACTAGCATGGTCCAAACACACCATGACAGTTGTGAAGAGGGCACAACAACAAGCCTATTCCCCCTCAGGAGATTGAAAAGATTGGGTACTCAGATCCTCAAAAGATTCTACAGCTGCACCACCATCGAGAGCATCCTGACTGGTTGCATCACCGCCTGGTATGGCAACTGCTCGGCCCTACAGAGGGTAGTGCGTACAGCCCAGTGCATCACTGGCGCCAAGCTTCCTGCCATTCAGGACCTATATACCAGGCGGTGTTAGAGGAAGGCCCTAAAAGTTGTCAGACAACAGCCACCCTAGTAATAGACTATTCTCTCTGCTACCGCATGGCAAGCAGTACCGGAGCACCATGTTCAAGTCCAAGAGATTTCTTAAAAGCTTCTACCCCAAAACCATGAGACTCCTGACCAGCTAATGAAATGGCTAGCCAGACTATTTGCCTTCCCCCCCCACACACACACTCCTTTACGCTGCTGCTACTCTCTATTTATTATCTATGCATAGTCACTATAATTCTACCTGCATGTACATATTACCTCGACTAACCGGTGCACCCACACAGTTACTATGTACCGGTACCCCCTGAATATAGCCTCCACATTGACTATGTACTGGTAACCCCTGTAAATAGCCTCCACATTGACTCTGTACCGGTACCCCCTGTATATAGCCTCCACATTGACTCTGTACCGGTACCCCCTGTTATATAGCCTCCACATTGACTCTGTACCGGTACCCTCTGTATATAGCCTCCACATTGACTCTGTACCGGTACCCCCTGTTTATAGCCTCCATATTGACTCTGTACCGGTACACCCTGTATTTAGCCTCCACATTGACTCTGTACCGGTACGCCCTGTATATAGCCTCCACATTGACTCTGTACCGGTACCCAGTGTATATAGCCTCCACATTGACTCTGTACCGCTACCCCCTGTATATAGCCTCCACATTGACTCTGTACCAGTACCCCCTGTTATATAGCCTCCACATTGACTCTGTACCAGTACCCCCTGTATATAGCCTCCACATTGACTCTGTACCGCTACCCCCTGTATATAGCCTCCACATTGACTCTGTACCGGTACCCCCTGTTATATAGCCTCCACATTGACTCTGTACCAGTACCCCCTGTATATAGCCTCCACATTGACTCTGTACCAGTACCCCCTGTATATAGTCTCCACATTGACTCTGTACCGGTACCCCCTGTATATAGCCTCCACATTGACTCTGTACCGTAACACCCTGTATATAGCCTCCACATTGACTCTGTACCGTAATACCCTGTATATAGCCTCGCTATTGTTGTTTTACTGCTGCTCTTTAATTATTTGTTTCTTTTTTTACGTTTGTTTTTACTTAACACTTATTTTTCTTAACAGCGTTGTTGGTCGAGGGCTTGCAAGTAATCATTTCACTGTACCTGTTGTATTCGGAGCATGTGACACATAAAATTTGATTTGATTTGAATCTGTACTCTAAAGTCAATAGTTGACTGAGTGACCTTACATATCAAATGAAATGTATTTATCAAATGCCCCTAAATACAACAGGTATGAAATGCTTAGATGTTGTATGTATGGGGGACAGAGAAAGGGTTAGTCTTTCAAAATAACCCCTTTTTTTATCAATGTAATTTCTGTGATTTGTTAAGTCAAATTTTACTCCTGAATTAATTTAGGCTTGTCTAAACAAAGGGCCTGAATACTCATGCAACGACTATATTTTAGATCTGAAAAAAATATGTAAATAAATGTAATCCCACTTTAACACAACAAATGTCTGCATACCTTTACAAGACACTGTATAGTCTATAACCAATATCAAGACCGGATTAAAACTATCCACTATACAGCTAGAAATACACTGTACCATATCACCAATATTTTCCATAACATATGTTATGATATATAGTTCCTTGGTTGAAGTGTTCAAATAAAGGTTACATAAAATATAAAATAGCTTTTTTCTGAAAAGTTTCTGTTTTGAAGATGAGGTTTTCATCTGACAGCAACGATTTGTGGCTTGTGATGAGTTACCTTGCTAACATTGTCTTACGTAAGGCACAGGGATGAACCAGGTTCCATATTAGGTCAGTCACACTGTATAATGACCATTATTTCTCATCAGACCTGGGTATTTAAAATATTTGAATGGTTTATTTGTAAAACCAAATAGTCTACCAAATTGTATTTGAGAGTATATTCAAATACTTATTCCAAATACTATTTTCAAATATTTGGGTAAATGCATGGGAATCCAAGTTTATATCCAAATCCATTCAAATATTCAACTACTTTTCATATGAAAGATCACTGAATTCTTACTTTGAATGTATGTGAAAGTAACAGATATTTGAAATAGTATTTGAACCCAGGTCTGTTTCTCACTCATCACACCTACTGGTTCTTCCTGTTAAGTGTACAGCACTTACACTGATACTATGTTCTTGTGGAGAACATGACTATGCACTTTGGCTGCCATCACAAACACATCATTGACAGTGCCCAACGCTAACCCCCCTTTCACTCAACATATCCTCCATGCCATATAAGAGTTTACAAAACATCTATGGCCTTCCCTGTAGCTCAGTTGGTAGAGCATGGTGTTTGCAACACCAGGGTTGTGGGTTTGATTCCCACGGGGGGCCAGCACAGAAAAAAAAAAATAATAATGTATGAAATGAAATGTATGCATTCACTACTGTAAGTTGCTCTGGATAAGAGCGTCTGCTAAATGATGTAAATGTACCCTACTTTCTTCTATACACTTAGGCTAAACCCAATTTGCAGTTCACTAGAGTAGGTTAAGTTATGCACTTATCTAGCAAACACATTTCTGGCTGTGCCCAATGCTGCCATGAACTGTCAAAGGCACAGTACCTCCATCCTGAAATACACAGTACCTGTACCCAACTTTTGTCCGGTTAGTTTGGCAGAAATATTGTTGTCAACTTGGCACATGATGAGATAATGGAAAAACTTTAAATTAACATGCTTTATGTGTTCATATCCTACAGTACATTTTCACATTTTAGTTATTTAGCAGACGCTCTTATCCAGACCAACTTACAGTAGTGAATGCATACATTTCATACATTTTCTTCTCCATACTGGTCCTCCGTGGGAATCGAACCCACAACCCTGGCGTTGCAAACACCATGCTCTACCAACTGAGCCACACGGGATACAGTACTATACAGTAGCATGATTTATGTGTTCATATCCTACAGTACTGTACAGTAACAAGCTGTATGTGTTCCATATCATACAGTACTGTACAGAGGTTAGTACTCATACTGCATGTGGAGAAACAATGTACATTTGTAATGATCGAAAGGAATCTCTAGTGAATCTTTCCTGGTCATTGGTCTGATTCTCTGAGGGATGTAGTTTACTGTCTACACATTCTAATAAGCTATATGTTGTGAATACAAGGTATGAAGACGTGAACCTGCTCACCTAAGACGGGTCAGACAGGTATGGAGAGATGAACCTGCTCAACTCAAAGAGATGTAGATGATTACAGAAGCATCCTACAGAGATAAAAAATGAGAAGCTGTAGAACCTTGTGGTCTGCTGTGACATTCGTCTGTGTCTCAATAAATTTAATTTGTACATTTGTAATAACAGACTGCCAGATTATCACAGCCACATGGCTTTAGGCTCACATGGCTTTAGGCTCTGTATTGAGATTTAGACTAGAAAGAATTGACTACAGAACTAGAAGGATTCTAATTCTAGTAATTCTAATTCTAGTCACTCTAATTCTAGTCATTCTAATTCTAGTCATTCTAATTCTAGTCACTCTAATTCTAGTCATTCTAATTCTAAGGACTCAACAGGCTTTGGAGCCTCTAGATTCTAAAACACATAACTCACAGCCAGTCATATCACTTCTCTCCTATATGTCTTCTCCTCTCGGTCCCCCGGCCCTCATTATGGTCCCACGGTCCTCGTGATGGTGCCCCAACCCTCGTTATGGTCCCCCAGCACTCATTATGGTCCCCCAGCACTCATTATGGTCCATTCAACTGCTATAACATACTTCAATTTGAAATTCATGACTTTTGGATAAACTTCTTTTCATAATATATATGGATTTTGGGGATGGATTTTTCAATAAATATTTGGGGTGATATCTCATCATTAGATGCGGTTTGGTTTGTATTTAACTGCATGACTAATGTTAAGACTGTTATGTGGTTCACTGTGTTAATTAGTTTAATGAATTTTCAAGGACTAAATCAAGTATGATAACTGATGCACTAAAGCAAATTACTGGAACAGACTTAAGTGAAACAGTTGTCTTTGCTTTGCTCAAATATTAATTTGTCTATTTTTCAAGTGCGGCCAAGCAACAGTGTGTGAGAATGCAGTAGCCTATTTCTAAACAAACACAACAGGCAATATAATAGCTTACATTTTTCGAATATGCCAATATTTTGTTGTTGTTGTTATTATTGCTATATTCATTTCCTGTTGTGATACAATCATGCTGGCAATCACCATAACAAAAGGATTATTTGGCTTTGAGCAGAGCTAGATGGCAACGGATATTGCATCAATACAATGTATTTTGTTTCTATACAAATGGTATTGTAAGATGGTTGCATGAAAGACATGAGCGCTGTTGTGTTTGTTGTGCATGCTGCACACATTTCATCAGTCTCTCATTCACAATTTGACAAGCACTTGATAATTTTCTCACCAGGCCTAGAATTCCCCAGTGGTATCCACCTTGTGTGGCCATAATGGCCACTTAAAAATCCATGCCTTTTGCATCCAAAATGGCCATTGTGCCATTGGGCTGAATATAATAATTAGACATCCCTTCTCCCAGTAGCCTCTCACTCACATGGCTCTCTCAGATATCTCAATTCTTATTAGTCGATGCCGTCACGTGTTTGGGTCCTTGATGTGTCTGCCCCAGATCTGTGCCTCGACACGTTTCTGTCTCGGAGCTCTACAGACAATTCCTTCAACCTCATGGCTTGGTTTTCGCTCTGACATGCACTGTCAACTGTGGAACCTTATATAGACAGTAGTGTGCCTTTCCAAATCATGTCCAATCAATTGAATTTACCACAGGTGGACTCCAATCAAGTTGTAGAAACATCTCAATGATGATCAATGGAAACAGGATGCACCTGAGCTCATTTTTGAATCTCATAGTAAAGCGTCTGAATACTTATGTAAATAAGATATTTCTGTTTTACATTTTTAATACATTTGCAAACATTTCTTAACCTGTTTTTGCTTTGTCATTATGGGGTATTGCGTGTAGATCGCTGAGAAAAATAAAATATTTATTCAATTTTAGAATAAAGCTGTACCATAACAAAATGTGGAAAATGTCAAGGGACCTGTGTGTGTGTGTGTGTGTGTGTGTGTGTGTGTGTGTGTGTGTGTGTGTGTGTGTGTGTGTGTGTGTGTGTGTGTAACGCTTTTGGTTTGGAGACGTAGTGGAGTCAGGCGCAGGACACAGGTTTCAGTGCAAACAGTCTGGTTTACTTAATTAACCTGTTAGGGCTAGGGGGCAGTATTGACACGGCTGGATAAAAAACGTACCCGATTTAATCTGGTTACTACTCCTGCCCAGTAACTAGAATATGCATATAATTATTGGCTTTGGATAGAAAACACCCTAAAGTTTCTAAAACTGTTTGAATGGTGTCTGTGAGTATAACAGAACTCATATGGCAGGCAAAAACCTGAGAAGATTTCATGCAGGAAGTGGCCTGTCTGACAAGGTGTCGTTCTTCTTGTCTCTGTTTATTGAAGAGTGAGGATCTTAGCTGTCCCGTGACACTTCCTACGGCTGCCATAGGTTCTCAGAAGGCGGCAAAACGCTGAATCATGGCTTTGCAGGCTCTGGCTGAAACAAAGTAGCGCGTTTGGGTAGTGGCTGGTTACAGTACTGTGAGACTCAGGCTCGTGCCCGCGTCGACCGAAAGCTTTGTTTTCTTTCCTCTGTTTAGCTAAATGGACATTCCCGGTCGGAATATTATCGCTTTTTTACGAGACAAATGGCATAAAAATGGATTTTAAACAGCGGTTGACATGCTTCGAAGTACGGTAATGGAATATTTAGATTTTTTTTTGTCACGAATTGCGCCATGCGCGCTACCCTGATTTATCTTTTTGGATAGTGTCTGGGACGCACGAACAAAACGCCGCTATTCGGATATAACGATGGATTATTTTGGACCAAACCAACATTTGTTATTGAAGTAGCAGTCCTGGGAGTGCATTCTGACGAAGACAACAAAAGGTAATCAAACCTTTATAATAGTAAATATGATTATGGTGAGTGCTAAACTTGCCGGGTGTCTAAATAGCTAGCCCGTGATGCCTGGGCTATGTACTTAGAATATTGCAAAATGTGCTTTCACCAAAAAGCTATTTTAAAATCGGACATATCGAGTGCATAGAGGAGTTCTGTATCTATAATTCTTAAAATAATTGTTATGCTTTTTGTGAACGTTTATCGTGAGTAATTTAGTAAATTGTTAGTGAATTCGCCGGAAGTTTGCGTGGGGTATGCTAGTTCTGAACGTCACATGCAAATGTAAAAAGCTGGTTTTTGATATAAATATGAACTTGATTGAACAAAACATGCATGTATTGTATAACATAATGTCCTAGGGTTGTCATCTGATGAAGATCATCAAAGGTTAGTGCTGCATTTAGCTGTCTTCTGGGTTTTTGTGACATTATATGCTAGCTTGAAAAATGGGTGTCTGATTATTTCTGGCTTGGTACTCTGCTGACATAATCTAATGTTTTGCTTTCGTTGTAAAGCCTTTTTGAAATCGGACAGTGTGGTTAGATTAACGAGAGTCTTGTCTTTAAATAGCTGTAAAATAGTCATATGTTTGAGAAATTGAAGTAATAGCATTTCAAAGGTTTTGAAAATCGCGCCACAGGATTCAACTGGCTGTTACGTAGGTGGGACAAATTCGTCCCGCCTGCCCCAGAGAGGTTAAAAAACACAATGAAAATCTCCAACAGCAAAACAACAGGTTTAGGAGAAACACCTCCAACAACCACTGAACACGAACAATCACAGACAAAACAGAAAGGTAAGTCAGAGGGTTAAATAAGGAACATAATAAGGGAATTGAAACCAGGTGTGTATAATCAAGACAAAACAAAATGAAAATGGAAACATGGATCGGTGGTGACTAGAAAGCCGGTGACGTCGACCTCCGAAAGCCGCCCGAACAAGGAGAGGGGCCGACTTCGGTGGAAGTCGTGACAGTACCCCCCCCTTGACGCGCAGCTCCAGCAGCGCGCCGACACCGGCCTCGTGGACGACCCGGAGGATGGGGCGCAGGGCGATCCAGGCGGAAGCGGTGAAACTCCTGGATTAACGACGGGTCCAGGATGTCCTCCGCCGGTACCCAGCATTGCTCCGTACCCCTCCCACTCCACGAGGTACTGATGGCCGCTCGCCCGACGTCTAGAGTCCATAATGGCTCGTACTGTATACGCCCGGGCCCCCTCGATGTCCAGAGGGGGCGGAGGAACCTCCCGCACCTCAGACTGCTGGAGCGGACCAGCCACCACCGGCCTGAGGAGAGACACATGGAACGAGGGGTTAATATGATAATCACGGGGGAGTTGTAACCTATAACAAACCTCGTTCAGTCTCCTCAGGACTTTAAATGGCCCCACAAACCGCGCACCCAGCTTCCGGCAGGGCAGGTGAAGGGGCAGGTTTTGGGTCAAAAGCCAGACCCGATCCCCCGGTGCATAAACCGGGGCCTCACTGCGGTGGCTGTCGGCACTCGCCTTTTGCCGCCTGATGGCCCGTTGTAGTCGTACATGGGCAGCGTTCCATGTCTCCTCCGAGTGCCGAAACCATTCATCCACCGCAGGAGCCTCGATCTGGCTCTGATGCCATGGTGCCAGGACCGGCTGATAACCCAGCACACACTGAAAAGGGTTTAGATTAGTAGAAGAGGGGCGGAGGGAGTTTGAGGCCATCGCCGCCCAGGGGATAAACGCCGCCCACTCCCCCGGCTGGTCCTGGCAATAGGACCGCAGAAATCTACCCACCTCTTGGTTGACTCTCTCCACTTGCCCGTTGCTCTCGGGGTGGAAACCTGAGGTAAGGCTGACCGAGACCCCCAGGAGTTCCATAAACGCCCTCCAGACTCTAGATGTAAATTGGGGACCCCGAACAGACACGATGTCCTCAGGCACCCCGTAGTGCCGGAATACATGGGTGAACAGGGCCTTAGCTAAGGTGGGCCACCAGTCCTTCCCGGCAAGGCAGCGCACCGTCCGACCGATACCAGGATGACCAAAGGAAAGTGACGTGTGGGCCCAACAGATCAAACAATCGCGGACATCAAACGGAATGTACAAGCGCCCAACTGGACAGTAGGGGGGAGTAGGCTCTGCACGTGTCGCCCGTTCGATGTCCGCGTCCACCTCCCATACCACCGGTGCCACCAGGCAAGAAGCTGGAATTATAGGAGTGGGTTCCGTGGACCGTATCATACAGTCGGGACAGTGCGTCTGCCTTCACGTTCTGGGAACCTGGTTTGTAGGAGAGGGTGAAAACAAAGCGTGTGAAAAACATGGCCCACCTAGCCTGGCGAGGGTTCAGTCTCCTCGCTGCCCGAATGTACTCCAGATTTTGGTGGTCAGTCCAAATGAGGAAAGGGTGTCTAGCCCCCTCAAGCCAATGTCTCCACGCCTTCAGGACCCTGACAACAGCCAACAACTCCCTATCCCCCACGTCATAGTTTCGCTCCGCCGGACTGAGCCTCTTCGAAAAGAAAGCACAGGTTATCCAGCCGGATAGATAAGTCCATCAGCTGGTCCAGGTTGAGAGTGGTGTCCCTGCAGGCTAGCTCCCTACGAACGTCCTCTCGCAAACTACACCTGTAGTGGTCGATCAGGGCCCACTCATTCCATCCCGCGCCCGCCGCCAGAGTTCTAAAAATCCAGCGCAAACTCCTGAGCGCTCCTCATCCCCTGTCTCAAATGGAACAAGCACTCCCCCGCCGCTCGCCCTTCAGGTGGATGATCAAATACTGCCCGGAAGCGGCGGGAGAAGTCCTCGTAGTCATCCAGGCCTTCCCTTCCCCAGATGGCGTTGGCCCACTCCAGGGCTTTTCCAGTCAGGCAGGAGATGAGGGCGCTCACTCTCTCGCGTCCAGAGAAAGTGGCCACATCATTCTTAAATGGAAGTTTGGAACCACCAAGACTCTTCCTAGAGCTGGCAGCCCGGATAAACTGAGCAATCGGGGGAGAAGGGACTTAGTCATGGAGGTGACCAAAAAACCGATGGTCACTCTGACAGAGCTCTAGAGTTCCTCTGTGGAGATAGGAGAACCTTCTGGATATTTCTCCCATCTCTGTAGCACTCCACCAATCAGCCCTTTATGGTAGAGAGCTCTAGAGTTCCCCTGTGGAGATCAGTGAACCTTCCAGAAGAGCAACCATCTCTGCAGAACCAATCATGCCTTTATGGCCAGACAGAAGCCAATCCTCAGTAAAATGCACATGACAGCCCTCTTGGAGTTTTGCCAAAAGGCACCTAAAGACTCTGAACATGAGAAACAAGATTCTCTGGTCTGAAGAAACCAAGATTAAATTATTTGGCCTGAATGCCAATCGTCACGTCTGGAGGAAACCTGGCACCATCCCTACGGTGAATTATGGTGGTGGCAGCATCATACTGTGGGGATGTTTTTCAACGGCAGGGACTGAGAGACTAGTCAGGATTGAGGGAAAGATGAACGGAGTAAAGTACAGAAAGATCCTTGATGAAAATCTGCTCCAGAGCGAGCAAGACCTCAGACTGGGGCGACGGTTCACCTTCCAACCGGACAACTACCCTAAGCACACAGCCAAGACAACGCAGGAGTGGCTTCGGGACAAGTCTCTGAATGTCCTTGAGTGGCCCAGCCAGAGTCCGGACTTGAACCCAATCGAACATCTCTGGAGAGACCTGAAAATAGCTGTGCAGCAATGCTCCCCATCTAAACTGATCGAGCTTGAGAGGATCTGCAGAGAAGAATGGGAGAAATTCCCCAAATACAGGTATGCCAAGCTTGTAGCGTCATACCCAAGAAGACTATGGGCTTGATGCAGAAAAATTATGCAGAAAAATGAATCCATGCTTTTGTCACTTCTAGGTTAGACTACTGCAATGCTCTACTTTCCGGCTACCCGGATAAGGCACTAAATAAACTTCAGTTAGTGCTAAACATGGCTACTAGAATCTTGACTAGAACCAAATAATTGGATCATATTACTCCAGTGCTAGCCTCTCTACACTGGCTTCCTGATAAGGCAAGGGCTGATTTCAAGGTTTTACTGCTAACCTACAAAGCATTACATGGGCTTCCTGCTACCTATCTATCTGATTTGGTCCTGCCGTACATACCTACACGTACGCTACGGTCACAAGACGCAGGCCTCCTTACTGTCCCTAGAATTTCTAAGCAAACAGCAGGAGGCAGGGCTTTCTCCTATTGAGCTCCATTTTAATGGAATGGTCTGCCTATCCATATGAGAGACGCAGACTTGGTCTCAACCTTTAAGTCTTTACTGAAGACTCATCTCTTCAGTAGGTCCTATGATTAAGTGTAGTCTGACCCAGGAGTGTGAAGGTGAACGGAAAGGCACTGGAGCAACGAACCGCCCTTGCTGTCTCTGCCTTGCCGGTTCCCCTCTCTCCACTGGGATTCTCTGCCTCTAACCCTATTACAGGGGCCGAGTCACTGGCTTACTGGTGCTCTTCCATGCCGTCCCTAGGAGGGGTGCGTCACTTGAGTGGGTTGAGTCACTGACGTGATCTTCCTGTCCTGGTTGGCGCCTCCCCTTGGGTTGTGCCGTGGCGGAGATCTTTGTGGGCTATACTCGGCCTTGTCTCAGGATGGTAAGTTGGTGGTTGAAGATATCCCTCTAGTGGTGTGGGGGCTGTGCTTTTTCAAAGTGGGTGGTGTTATATCCTGCCTGTTTGTCCCAGTCCGGTCGTATTGTCGGACAAGGCCACAGTGTCTCCCGACCCCTCCTGTCTCAGCCCCCAGTATTTATGCTGCAGTAGTTCATGTGTCAGGGGGCTAGGGTCAGTCTGTTATATCTTGAGTATTTCTCCTGTCTTATCCGGTGTCCTGTGCTCTCTCTAATTCTTTCTCTTTCTTTTTCTCTCTTTCTTTTTCTCTTTCTCTCTTTCTTTCTTTCTCTTTCTTGGAGCACCTGAGCCCTAGGACCATGCCTCAGGACTACCTGGCCTGATGACTCCTTGCTGTCCCCAGTCCACCTGGCCGTGCTGCGGTTCCAGTTTCAACTTTTCTGCCTGTGGCTATGGAACCCTGACCTGTTCACCGGACGTGCAACCTGTCCCAGACCTGCTGTTTTCAACTCTCTAGAGACAGCAGGAGCGATAGAGATACTGAATGATCGGCTATGAAAAGCCAACTGACATTTACTCCTGAGGTGCTGACCTGTTGCACCCTCGACAACCACTGTGATTATTATTATTTGACCCTGCTGGTCACCTATGAACCTTTGAACATCTTGGCCATGTTCAGTTATAATCTCCACCCAGCACAGACAGAAGAGGACTGGCCACCCCTCACAACCTGGTTCCTCTCTAGGTTTCTTCCTAGGTTCTGGACTTTCTAGGGAGTTTGTCCTAGCCACCGTGCTTCTGCACCTGCATTGCTTGCTGTTTGGGGTTTTAGGCTGGGTTTCTGAACAGCACTTTGTGACATCAGCTGATGTAAGAAGGGGTTTATAAATAAATGTGATTGATTGATATGGGCTGTAATCACTGCCAAAGGGGCTTAAACACAGTACTGAGTTAAGGGTCTGAATATTTATGTAAATGTGATATTTATTTATTTTTTAACACATTTGCAAAACCTGTTTTTGCTTTGTCATTATGGTGTATTGTGTGTAGATTGAGAAAAAAACAATAATACATTTTAGAATAAGGTTGTATCCTAACAAAATGTGCATATGTCATGGGGTCTGAATATTTTCCGAAGGCACTGTATGGGCTCCTGAGTGGCGCAGCAGTCTAAGACACTGCATCTCATTGCTAGAGGCGTCACTACAGACACCCTGGTTTGAATCCAGGCTGTGTCACAACCGGCCATGATTGGAAGTCCCATAGGGCAGTGTACAATCTGCCCAGCATCGTCTGGGTTTGGCTGGTGTAGGCCGTCATTGTAAACAAAAATGTGTTCTTAACTGACTTGCCTAATAAAATAGAGCAGGGAGGAGGGCCCAGGTCTAACAGGGAAGAGGTCCCAAGCATGTCAGGGAGGAGGGCCTAGGTCTGTCAGTTCGGAGGACCAAAGTCTGTCTAAAATGGAGGAGGGGCCCAAGCCTGTGTAAAAGGTAGGAGGACCCAGATCTAACAGGGAGGAGGACCCAGGTCTAAAAGGGAGGAGGACCTAGATCTGTCTAAAAGATGATACAACTGTCTGAGATGATACTTTCACAGATCTTTGCTGAATATTTTTTTTTTTATCTCATATAGACCACATGGTGTGGTGACAGTCTAATGATCCAATATTATATTTCCCAGTTACATAAGGTCTAACTCTTTCTTAATGCGTTATCCATTTTCCAGGAAACCACAAACGCCTGGAGCTAAAATTACATTTTTTATTCTGATTTAAAGGGCAATTCCTCTTAACATCTTTTTTCTATGAGATCTAACCAGAAGTTCACGGAATGTGAGTGTTCTAGAGCCTCTTGGAAAAGGTCTCTGAATCAAAAATATTTAACCAAATGGTCAAAATCATAGCTTACAATGTGCTACAGTCCCCAGCAAGATATATGCTCCGTCATGGCACAGCTGGTAGCTACTGCACTTTACTTGCTCCTGCTATCCCACCCTCAGTTACTACCTGAGTTATGTTGAGAGAAAAAAATCCCACCAGGATGCAATCTATTCCTCAAATCAAGGGCATGCAGTCAATGGCTAAATATAAACAAATGCCAACATAGTGTTGTCTTAATCTCACTACAACTAAATTGATTTTACCCTTGACTTTGATGTTGTTTACTTGAACTTATCAATACTTTATCAAGGCTTTATCTCTCTCCTCTGTTCCTCTCTCCCGCTCTCCACACTCCTCTCTCTATCTCTCCAACATCTCTGCTCTCGCACTCTCTCCTTTCTCAGGACGCTAGTCTATCTCCTGTTTCTGTAGTGAGGCAGCTTGATGTACAAGTACACCCCCGTGGACAGGACACTAGTCCATCTCCTGTTTCTGTAGTAAGGCAGCTTGATGTACAAGTACACCCTGGACAGGACACTAGTCCATCTCCTGTTTCTGTAGTAAAGCAGCTTGATGTACAAGTACACCCTGGACAAGACGCTAGTCCATCTCCTGTTTCTGTAGTGAGGCAGCTTGACTCCAGTCTTTTATGGGGCCTTGTCAACTTTACTCTCCTTGAAAGTCAATTGACTGAAGGTAATGAAAGGTATTTCACTCTGAAATACATCAACCATGTCCAGTAAATACATGTGATACCTGAAAACCACCTCGAAACCCATTTACCTCATTGTTCATATTGCATTGATTGAGTATTGAGATATTGTGTGTGTCCCCAAAATAGCACCAAATTCCCTTGTGCCACCAGGGCTGGGGTCAAAGGTTGTGCACTATATATCCACTGGGCACTCACTTGTTGAGGCAATGTTGTTTTCACGTCATTTCAAGGAAATGACGTTGAACTAACATGCAATAGACGTTGAATTGACATCGGTGCCCAGTGGGTAAGGAATAGAATGCCATTTAGAAAGCCTTTGTTGTCTCAGTATTGCAGGCTACATTGTGAAACAGGGACCAACATATGTGACCAGCTTTGTGTCCGTGCTTGTCATGTTGGTTTCTGAGAATATGAAAATATACTTATTCATGTCACTGAGGGAGAGAAAGGGTAATGTATAGCGTTTACATTATGTCAGGATATGTTATTGTTAGCCATCAGGTGATCCTATGGGAGGGATTCTCTGGCAGGAGAAGAGACAGAGTCTGGTACCAGTCACCATAACATCCGTGAGGTAGGGAGGAGTGAGCACTTTGGGGTGAGAGGTCAGATGAATTGAGGAAGAACAAATATCACTAAGGTTCTGTCTAGCAACAGAGATGTATTGACTGTTCAGACGTGTAGGAGGAGACTCGGCGTAGTTAAATATCAACGTTCGTTTGAATATGTCATCATCTAATGAAAGCTGTATTGATCATCTGGGGAGAAATAAACTTGGTTTAAGCTTTTCATAGTATCTGTTGAGTTTTTACTCTGAGAAAGTAGAACCTAACAGTCAGTACATGTGATCTCCATACATTAGCTCGCCATGTTGTACAGTGTACAACGATACTTCCAGTAAATCTCATAAGGTTAATAAAAAATGCTTCATTAATTCTTATTCAATTGCAGAATCACATTTTCATGCATCCAGGGCATCTGTCTGCCTGCCGGTGTGCACGTGCGTGCGTGCGTGTGATGTGATGTGATGCGATGTGCCTCGAATTTGTGTTTCAAGACTAAATCAAAAATCTAATTGTTGTGGCTTTGGGAGAGAAGATTGTTGAGCAGCTGGTGTCGATGAGCGTGGACTTTAAAGTACGTAACAGCTTTGTCATAGAAAAACGTGTGAATACACCCCGTTTCATATAAATAACACATCTAAACAACATTGTGATGACAACTCCCCAGTATGTTAACTAAGACAGTGTGCATCTTTGCCCCTGACTCTCATGCACTTACTTTACCTAATGCCAATTCATTCTAAAAGTCTGGTAAACCAGGGCCCTTATTCACAATGTCTCAGAGTAGGAGTGGTGAATTTCCTCCTTACTGGTTCTCTCCCCCTCCTGCCTGGTTCTCCTCCTACCTGGTTCTCTCCTCCTGCCTGGTTCACTCCTCCAGGAACTAATGGGGATCCATAATAAACCCCAGGAAGAGTAGCTGCTGCCTTGGCAGGAACTAATGGGGATCCATAATAAACCCCAGGAAGAGTAGCTGCTGCCTTGGCAGGAATTAATGGGGATTCATAATAAATAGAAAATTCTCCTGTCTGGTTACTTCCTCCTGCCTGGTTCTCTCCTCCTGCCTGGTTCTCTCCTCTGGGGAAAGAGAGGCAGAGAGAGATGCCCAGTTGTCTCCTACCTCTAAAACTAGCCACACAAACAACATTCCCCTTAGGAAGAGTTACAGGGTGATTAGATAGGTTTTCTCTCAGCCCTGCAAGGTGGAGTAATCGCTGTATAATTATGTTTAAAAGACAGAGACAACACATAATTGCCACCTGATAAACATGTTGTCTTGCCGACAGTGTTGATTTAGCCGTGGTACATGTGACAATGGGAGCAGATAATAGATAAGTGTGTTGTTGTCAAGAGTTTTCTATTAAAAGTAACTTAAGTTATCCCAGGTGGTGAAAACACACAACAAACACTGTGACATACAGAATGTGGGCAGGGTGAATGAAATCCAAGACTGTGACTGACTGGAAGCTGAGTCAGTTCTTGGAGTGTGTGTACATCAGATGGCAGCTTGGGTGACATAGAACAACGATGGTTAAATGTCACTATTTGACATATTCTGATGCGTCCATGTTGGTTTAACCCCATGTTTATTTTATTTCACCTTTATTTTACCAGGCAGGTCATTGAAGAACAAATTCCTATTTACAATGACGGCCTGATATGTGTAAGGTAGGTGGATCGGTGAGCCACGAACTATGCTCGTGTGATGAGGAAGCTGAGACCTGAGGACTTGTGTTGGTTCTCCAATCGAATGCCTAAGCTTTAGTTCAGCGGGCTAATTAACAAAGTCTTGTGGGACATAGGAGACTTGAGATCAAGATTATGATCACTTTGGTTGGTTTGAGGGTGACACGCCTAATTCAACTTTATAATGGGCTAATCTAGCCAACACTACCTGCATCTGTAGCCATACAGTGACTTGCGAAAGTATTCACCCCCTTGGGATTTTTCCAATTTTGTTGCCTTACAACCTGGAATTAAAATAGATTTTTGGGGGGTGTGTATCATTTGATTTAATCAACATGCCTACCACTTTGAATATGCAAAATATTTGTTGTTGTGAAACAAACTAGAAATAAGACAAAAAAACAGAACATGAACGTGAATAAGTCAATACTTAGTAAAGCCACCTTTTGCAGCAAATACAGCTGCAAGTCTTTTGGGGTATGTCTCTACAAGCTTGGCATATCTTGCCACTGGGATTTTTTCCCATTCTTCAATGCAAAACTGCTCGAGCTCCTTCAAGTTGGATGGGTTCTGCTGACGTAACAGAAATATTAAGTCATTCCACAGATTCTCAATTGGATTGAGGTCTGGGCTTTGACTAGGCCATTCCAAGACATTTAAATGTTTCCCCTTAAAACACTCAAGTGTTGCTTTAGGGCCATTGTCCTGCTGGAAGGTGAACCTCCGTCCCAGTCTCAAATCTTTGGAAGACTGTAACAGGTTTCCTTCCCTCAAACATTTCCCTGCATTTAGCGCTATCCATCTTTCCTTCAATTCTGACCAGTTTCCCTGTCCCTGCCGATGAAAAACATCCCCACAGCATGATGCTGCCACCACCATGCTTCACTGTGGGGATGGTGTACTCGGGGTGATGAGAGGTGTTGGGTTTGCGCCAGACATAGCGTTTTCCTTGATGGCCAAAATGCATCATTTTAGTCTCATCTGACCAGAGTACCTTCTTCCATATGTTTGGGGAGTCTCCCACATGCCTTTTGCCGAACACCAAACATGTTTGCTTATTTTTTTCTTTAAGCAATGTATTTTTTTCTGGCCACTCTTCTGTAAAGCCCAGTGGGATGTTCAAAGTTCCAGATATTTTCTTATAACCCAACCCTGATCTGTACTTCTCCACAACTTTGTCCATGACCTATTTGGAGAGCTCCTTGGTCTTCATGGTGCCGCTTGCTTGGTGGTGCCCCTTACTTAGTGGTGTTGCAGACTCTGGGGCCTTTCAGATCAGGTGTATATATACCGAGATCATGGGACACTCAGATTGCACACAGTTGGACTTTATTTAACTAATTAACTGACTTCTGAAGGCAATTGGTTGCACCAGATCTTATTTAGGGGCTTCATAGCAAAGTGGGTGAATACATATGCACGCACCACTTTTCCGTTTTGAACATTTTGAAGGAAGTAATTTTTTTCATTTCACTTCACCAATTTGGACTATTTATTGCACGTCCATTACTTGAAATCCAAATAAAAATCTATTTAAATTACAGGTTGTAATGCAACAAAAGAGGAAAAACGTCAAGGAGAATGAATACTTTTGCTAAGCACTGTAGCAACACTGCCTGTATCTGTAGCTATAGCAAAACTGTTTGTATTTGTAGCTATGGCAACAATTTCTGTCACGTCCTGACCAGTAAAAGGGGTTATTTGTTATTGTAGTTTGGTCAGGGTGTGGCAGGGGGTGTTTGGTTTGTGTGTTTCGGGGTTTCTGGGTTATGTTAGTCTATTTCTATGTTTATTCTAGGTTGTCAAGGTTGGAAGTGTTTGGGATTGGTCTCTAATTGGAGGCAGCTGTATCTCGTTGCCTCTAATTAGAGAATATATTTAAGTAGGGTTTTTTTCTCATTGTGTTTGTGGGTGGTTATTTTCGGTTTAGTGTTTCGTGTACCTGACAGAACTGTTTGGCTGTCGTTTGTTTCTTGTTTTGTTTAGTGTTCTAAAATAAAGTTCATTATGAGCACTCAACCCGCTGCGCCTTGGTCTACTCCCTTCGACGGCCATTACAATTTCTGTATCTGTAACTATAGCAACACTGCCTTTATCTGTAGCTATAACAACACTGGCTGTATCTGTAGCTATGGCAACACTTTCTGTATCTGTAACACTAGCAACACTGCCTTTATCTGTAGCTATAACAACACTCTTTGTATCTGTACCTCACATCTGCTACAGTGATCAATTGATTGTATTCATTGGCTGCCGAGTGCAAACAGCTGGTTTCTGTTTAACTTCTACTTGATCAAGTTCCTAAATCGGGGCAGTTGCTGCTCAATATGCGATATTTGACTAGAATGGCATTGTAAACAAAAGCCAACTTTCCCGGGACAAAGACATATCTTATATGGTCAGATTAACTATCATATAAGCTTTCTAAGTGCATTGTCCAATTTACAGTAGTTATTACAGCGGAAAAATACCATGCTATTGTTTGAGGATAGTGCACAACAACAAAACACTTTTATCAAGGCAACTGGTTTGATACATTCACCTCTGACGGTGTATAATGTACTTACATTCAGTAATCTTGCTCTGATTTTTCATCCTGAGTGTCCCAGAGATAAAGTGTAGCATAGTTTGTTTGATAAAATACATTTTCAGATCCTAACACGATCCATGTTGCATACTGTGTTTCACATTCATTCCGAATCTTTCAACTTGCAACAAAATAATCTAACCAGCTAAACCTTGTTTCACCTGGTCAAGTTCGGTTTCTGTGCAATCCTCATACACTCTAGAAGGCAACCAAATTCTACATTACGTATTGGCTATACAACACTTCAATTAGCCCATGAAGAACAGCCATCATTACGCACCAATGAGACGGGCGGTGTTCACTTGATTGACAGTCTGTTGATCCAATGATCACCTATCGTTTCGAAACATAGCTAGATAGATAGCCAATGAACTGGGCTTTACATGAATATGTGATGGCCCTTTGTATGACTGATGGCCATTGTCTCATGGCTACGCGCAACACGATTCATTCTGCATTTGAAAATCCACAGGACGCAAGGGTGTTTACGTTACCCAGTGCTTTGCTCTTCTTCTTCAAACATGGCTACTAAGAGAATAAATGTTAAATCAAACTTCAAGTAAACACATTTGGATGAGATTATTGCAGAAATTGACCAGGAGAGTGGCAGAAGGAGTCTTGCGCGCAAAGAAAGATTAGAAGGAGAAGGTCACTTTTAGATCAGTAAGTAAAATATGTTTTTGTTTCTCGTGCTAATCCAGTCTTAAATGGTTGCATATTCATTAAGATATGTGTCTTTGATTTCTATATATGTGTAAATATAATATAAATCAAATCAAAATGTATGTCACATGAGCCGAATACAACAGGTGTAGACCTTACGGTGCAATGCTTACTTAACCAAAAATGCAGTAAAAAATATAAAAATAAATAAATATAAGCATGAGAAATAAAATTAACAAATTAAAGAACAGCAGTAAAATAACACAAGCGAGGCTATATACAGGGGGTACCGGTACAGAGTAAATGTGCAGGTGCACCGGTTAGTCGAGGTAATTGAGGTAATATGTACATGTAGGGAGAGTTATTAAGTGACTATGCGTAGATAATAACAGAGAGTAGCAGCAGCGCAAAAGAGGGGGGGGGGGGGGGGGCAATGCAAATAGTCTGGGTCGCCATTTGATTAGATGTTAAGGAGTCTTATGGCTTAGGGGTAGAAGCTGTTTAGAAGCCTCTTGGATCTACACTTGGATCTCCGGTACCGCTCCAGCCACTAGGGCCTTCCTCTGACACCGCCTGGTGTAGAGGTCCTGGATGGCAGGAAGCTTGGCCCCAGTGATGCACTGGGCTGTACGCACTACCCTCTGTAGTGTCTTACAGTCAGAGGCCGAGCAGTTGCCATACCAGGCAGTGATGCAACCAGTCAGGATGCTCTCGATGGTGCAGCTGTAGAACCTTTAGTGGATCTGAGGACCAGTGCCAAATCTTTTCAGTCTCCTGAGGGGGAATAGGTTTTGTCGTGCCCCCTTCACGACTGTCTTGGTGTGCTTGGGCCATGTTAGTTTGCTGGTGATGTGAACACCAAGGAAGACCTGAGGCATACAATATGTTAATATTGTCTATGTGTCTTTTTGCCTATTGATCCATGTATTTCATTATAGTGATTGTGTTCTCCGTACTCACCCCCTGGTATAATGAGGGTTTACTTAAATAGGTAATAGTAAACTTGAGTTAAAAAAAAAATACTCAATAGTGGTAGAGAGTAAGATGACCTGTGGGAGCCAACTTCAGACACAACATTCAAGTCCTCCATCCCCCATTCATTAAAACTTCTTCGGGACAGGGGGCAGTATTCGGAAGTTTGGATGAATGTGGTGCCCAAAGTAAACTGCCTGTTACTCAGGCTCAGAAGCTAGGATATGCATATAATTGGTAGTATTGGATAGAAAACACTCTAAACCTGTTAAAATCATGTCTGTGAGTATAACAGAACTGGGGTTCTTAAACTTTTTCAACTCAAGACCCAAATGAGAAATTGACCATCCTCCCGTGACCCAAATCATCCTCCAATAGTGTGTTATTATAGATGTATTCTTATAACTCGCGACCCACCTCTCACATGCCCAGGGCCCACTTTGGGACCCGACCCATAGTTTAAGAAACCCTGATCTAGAGGTGTGAAGGTTAGTACCTTTTGGGAAGCTAATGATCCATTATGTATGACATTCCTGGGAGTGTTTCCATCCCTGAGCAAGCACCAACTAGCCTGGGGCTAGCCCATGCTAGACCCATCTCCCGGCTAGGGCTCCTGGGCTACTCCTGAAGCCCACTCCTCGGCTACAATATCCGGACCCCTTCTACTGCCGGTATGGGGCATGGAACCCCACCAATCCTTCACGACTGGAATACCGACATAATCTGCCCGAGGATCCCAACAGGCGCCTCAGACGTCCCCTGAAGGCCCATTCTGCCATCCCCATCCTGCTAGCTATCTATAGAATATTGGACTGTTAGCTGATCCACCAGCCAGTTTCTTGGACCACTATACCCATTTTGCCAATTGGACTTGGACCCCTCTGCTACTTGGAACCCTACTAATTCCACGATTGGTCTATCGATGTCACCGCACGAGGAGTTAAAAACAGACTTTTCTCCCATCGCGACGTCCCTTTAAGGCCCTTATGCTAGCTTGCTAGCTCGGCCTGCTAACTGCTAGCTTGCTAGCACCTGCCTGCTAACTGTCTGAATTGCCGTGTCCCCAGCCAGCCCAACCACTCACTGGACCCATACAATCACTTGGCTACGCATGCCTCTCCCTAATATCAATATGCCTTGTCCATTACTGTCCCGGTTAGTGATTACTGTCTTATTTCACTGTAGAGCCTCTAGCCCTGCTCAATATGCCTTATCCAACCATGTTGTTCCACCTCCCACATATGTGATGACATCACCTGGTTTAAACGTCTCTAGACTATATCTCTCTCTTCATTACTCAATGCCTAGGTTTACCTCCAATGTACTCTCTTGCTACCATACCTTTGTCTGTATATTATGCCTTGAATCTATGCTATCGTGCCCAGAAATCTGTTCCCTTTACTCTTTGTTCCGAACGTGCTAGACGGACAGTTCTTATAGCCTTTAGCCGTACCCTTATCCTACTTCTCCTCTGTTCCTCTGGTGATGTAGAGGTTAATCCAGGACCTGCAGTGCCTAGCTCCACTCCTACTCCCCAGCTGCTCTCATTTGTTGACTTCTGTAACCGTAAAAGCCTTGGATTCATGCATGGAACAGGCCTACTCCCTAAGTTTTCTTTATTTACTGCTTTAACACATTCTGCCAACCCGGATGTCTTAGCCGTGTCTGAATCCTGGCTTAGGAAAACCACCAAAACCCCTTAAATTTCCATCCCTAACTATAACATTTTCCGCCAAGATAGAACTGCCAAAGGGGGTGGTGTTGCAATCTACTGCAGAGATAGCCTGCAGAGTTCTATCTTACTATCCAGGTCTGTACCAAAACAATTCGAGCTTCTACTTCTAAAAATGCACCTTTCCAGAAACAAGTCTCTCACAGTTGCCGCTTGCTATAGACCACCCTCTGCCCCCAGCTGTGCCCTGGACACCATATGTGAATTTATTGCCCCCCATCTATCTTCTGAGCTCGTGCTGCTAGGTGACCTAAACTGTGACATGCTTAATACCCCGGCCATCCTACAATCTAAGCTTGATGCCCTCAATCTCACACAAATTATCAATGAACCTACCAGGTACAACCCCAAATCCGTAAACACAGGCACCCTCATAGATATTATCCTAACTAACTCGCCCTCCAAATACACCTCTGCTGTTTTCAACCAAGATCTCAGCGATCACTGCCTCATTGCCTGCATCCGTAATGGCTCTGTGGTCAAACGATCACCCCTCATCACTGTCAAACGCTCCCTAAAACACTTCTGCGAACAGGCCTTTCTAACTGACCTGGCCGGGGTATCCTGGAATGACATTGACCTCATCCTGTCAGTAGAGGATGCCTGGTTATTCTTTAAAAGTGCCTTCCTCACCATCTTAAATAAGCATGCTCCAATCAAAAAATGTAGAACTAGGAATAGATATAGCCCTTCTGTCTGCCCTTGACCAGCACAAAAACATCCTGTGGCGTTCTACATTAGCATCGAATAGCCCCCGTGATATGCAACTTTTTAGGGAAGTTAGGAACCAATATACACAAGCAGTTAGGAAAGGTAAGGCTAGCTTTTTCAAACAGAAATGTGCATCCTGTAGTACAAACTCAAAAAAGTTCTGGGACACTGTAAAGTCTATGGAGAATAAGAGCACCTCCTCCCAGCTGCCCACTGCACTGAGGCTAGGAAACACTGTCACTACCGATAAATCCACAATCATTGACAATTTCAATAAGCATTTTTCTACGGCTGGCCATGCTTTCCACCTGGCTACCCCTACCCCGGTCAACAGCCCTGCACTCCCCACAGCAACTCGCCCAAACCTCCCCCACTTCTCCTTCACCCAAATCCGGATAGCTGATGTTCTGAAAGAGCTGCAAAATCTGGACTCCTACAAATCAGCCGGGCTAGGCAATCTGGACCATCTCTTTCTAAAATTACCGTCCAATATTATTGCAACCCCTATTACTAGCCTGTTCAACCTCTCTTTTGTATCGTCTAAGATTCCCATAGATTGGAAAGCTGCCGCGGTCATCCCCTTCTTCAAAGGGGGAGACACTCTAGACCCAAACTGCTACAGACCTATATCTATTCTACCCTGCCTTTCTAAGGTCTTTGAAAGCCAAGTTAACAAACAGATTACCGACCATTTCGAATATCACTGTACCTTCTCCGCTATGCAATCTGGTTTCAGAGCTGGTCATGGGTGCACCTCAGCCACGCTCAAGGTCCTAAACGATATCATAACCGCCATCGATAAGAGACATTACTGTGCAACCGTACTCATCGATCTGGCTACGGCTTTCGACTCTGTCAATCACCACATTCTTATTGGCAGACTCAACAGCCTTGGTATCTCAAATGATTGCCTCGCTTGGTTCACCAAGTACTTCTCCGATAGAGTTCAGTATGTCAAATCGGAGGACCTGTTGTCCGGACCTCTGGCAGTCTAAATAGGGGTACGCCTCAGGGTTCAATTCTCGGGCCGACTCTCTTCTCTGTATACATCAATGATGTCGCTCTCGCTGCTGGTGATTCTTTGATCCACCTCTACGCAGACAACACAATTCTGTATACCTCTGGCCCTTCATTGGACACTGTATTAACTAACCTCCAGATGAGCTTCAATGCCATACAACTCTCCTTCCGTGGCCTCCAACTGCTCTTAAATGCAAGTAAAACTAAATGCATGCTCTTCAACCGATCGCTGCCCGCACCTGCCCGCCCGACTAGCATCACAACTCTGGACGCTTCTGACGTAGAATATGTGGACAACTACAAATACCTAGGTGTCTGGTTAGACTGTAAACTCTCCTTCCCGACTCACATTAAACATTTTCAATCCAAAATTAAATCTAGAATCGGCTTCCTATTTCACAACAAAGCGTCCTTCACTCATGCTGCCAAACATACCCTCATAAAACTGACCATCCTACCGATCCTCGACTTCGGCGATGTCATTTACAAAATAGCCTCCAACACTCTACTCAACAAATTGTATGCAGTCTATCACAGTGCCATACATTTTGTCACCAAAGCCCCATATACTACCCACCACTGCGACCTGTATGATCTCGTTGGCTGGCCCTCACTTCATACTCGTCACCAAACCCACTGGCTCCAGGTCATCTACAAGTCTCTGCTAGGTAAAGCCCCGCCTTATCTCAGCTCACTGGTCACCATAGCAGCACCCATCCGTAGCACACGCTCCAGCAGGTATATCTCACTGGTCACCCCCAAAGCCAATTCTTCCTTTGGCCACCTCTCCTTCCAGTTCTCTGCTGCCAATGACAGGAAACAACTGCAAAAATCTCTGAAGCTGGAGACTCTTACCTCCCTCACTAGCTTTAATTACCAGCTGTCAGAGCAGCTCACAGATCACTGCACCTGTACATAGCTAATCTGTAAATAGCCCATCCAATCTACCTCATCCCCATACTGTATTTATTTATTTATCTTGCTCCTTTGCACCCCAGTATCTCAACTTGCACATGAATCTTCTGCACATCCTACCATTCCAGTGTTTAATTGCTATATTGTATTTACTTTGCCACCATGGCCTATTTATTGCCTTACCTCTCTTATCCTACCTCATTTGCACATGCTGTATATAGATTGTTCTACTGTATTATTGATTGTATGTTTGTTTATTCCATGTGTAACTCTGTGTTGTTGTATTTGTCGAACTGCTTTGCTTTATCTTGGCCAGGTCGCAGTTGCAAATGAGAACTTGTTCTCAACTAGCCTACCTGGCTAAATAAAGGTGAAATAAAATTTAAAAAAATAAAAGTGTAAACTTGTATTTTTTTATTACCATAGCATTTTTGTATGTTCTCTGTAATTTAGTTATGTACTTGGAAATGTATCATTTGGCCACTTTGGTAGATTTGGGCAAACTCGTGAGGGACACCTGGGAGACTTTATACAAAATATTATGTAGATATCTCATTCTTGAATGTATAAGTCTGAAACGTTGCACACACCCACTGCTGCCCTCTTGTGGACAACATCTAAATTACACCCAGCTTCTTATGTCAACGTATGGCCTTTCTTTTGCATTTCAAAGATGATAAAATAAAAATAGAAAAAACATGTTTTTTTGTTTGTTTTATCTTTTACCAGATCTAATGTGTTATTCTCTTACATTAATTTCACATCTTCACAAACTTCAAAGTGTTTCTTTTGAAATAGTATCAAGAATATGCATATCCTTGCTTCAGGTCCTGAGCTACAGTACTATACAGTTCAGGCAGTTAGATTTGGGTTTGTCATATTTGGCTGTCTGAATCCACCAAAAAACATTCTCTACAGAATGAAGAAGATCAACTGGCCACTCACATTTAAAATTAATATCAACGACATCTGTCTGCAAGCAAGACCTCAAGTCCATCAGGCATTTCAGATTGGCTCACCTTTTAAACATGGAGACTGTCTACCAATCACCTGTTTACTGTAATTACTCTCTGAGAAATGGAGAGATATGATCACCCTTCTGCAGGATAACTTTCCTGCAATGCAGGAAATGTAAAACATTTTCTTTATTTGAGCTTTATTTGAATGCTACTGAAGTTCTGTCACGTAAACTCCCTCTCCGGTGCTCGAGGTCGCCAGTCTGCTTATTATTGTACACATCTGTCACCATCGTTACGCGCACCAGAGCCTCAGACTCACCTGGATTCCATCACTTTCCTGATTACCTTCCCTATATCTCTCACTCCCTTTGATTCTTTCCCTAGGCATTATTGACTCTGTTTGTTTCATGTCCTTACGCTACTCGTGTTTCCTGTATTGTTCCATGTTTGTTTATTTATTAAATATTCACTCCCTGTACTTGCTTCCCGACTCCTTGAGTACACGTTACAAGTTTGTAATCTCCACTTTGACATTTCAGACTTGATTTTCCCTTATGAACAATGTATTATCAACCCCTACAAAAATGTCTGTTAATTATAATCCACACAATTACATTTCATGTTGCTGCAGGATTACTTTCCTGCTGTAGCAAACTGGCTCAAATGAAGATCCTATCTCTGTTCTGCCTCTCACATATAGCTGTACACAGCCACATCAGACACTGCGCCAAGACCTGACCCCCAAGGAAAAAGAAATCTAGATTGTCAAGACCAAAGCCCTGGGGCCCCTGTCTACTCCTGGTCTAAGGGAAATTACATTAAATACAATACATATTACCTCACACTGCCTGGCACTGGACGATATATATACAGATGTAGGATCTTAATTTGAGCCAATTTTCTACAGCAGGAAGATAATCCTGCAGCAACAACAAATATTATGTATATTATAATTAACAACAATGTTTTTTTAGGGGTTGATACATTTTTCATTACTGCAAATCAAGTCTGACATTTTAAAGTGAAAATTATCAACTTTAGAAGCTTTGCATTTCCTTCTGTGCAGGAAAATTCACACCAACAAAAGAGTGATCAAATTAATATCCTACATGTCTAGCTCTCACTCACTCATCCCATTACACCTGTTGGTGCCACGGGCAACAACTAAAGCTCTCCACTGCTGGTGGTCTTCGGTCATCTTCTCCCCCGTGCCTCTGCTCTAATGGACACTCTTGGAAAAGAAGGTGCTATCTAGAAACTAAAAAGGTTCTTCGGTTGTCCCTGAAGAATAATTATTTTGGGGGTCAAAAGGGGTCTACTTGGGACCAAAAAAAGGTTCTGCTATGAGGACAGCTAAATAACCCTTTTGGATCCAGTTTTCCTAAGAGTGTACAGTGTCTTGATGTTACTCAACAATGCTTGACATGGATGTCGTCACACAATGTCTCATCTTCTTCCATTTCATTAATTACTAACCTTCTAAAAATTGGTTGTAGGTTCCACAACATCACGTCATCCTCTCCCCGGCTGAGAGTGTGGCTACGTTCCACATGGCAATTTATTCCCTAGATAGTGCTCTACGTGACGGGCCCTGGTAAAAAAGTAGTGCACTATTTAGGGAATAGGGTGCCATTTTCATTCAATGATACTATAGTGGCAGTCCTAACTATCAACAGGAGGAGGAGAGGAGTAAGTAGCTAACTGTGGCATGGAGGGGTTGGTGACCATGTCAGAAAAGCTACCAGACTTGTAAATTGTGGCCAAATAGATTATTTTATCACTAACAACGATGAACAGGCACAGCGTTACTTAACCAATGAGTTGTATGTCAGTAGATCGACTATGCATTTGGCCATTTCTAGCACTGAACTGTATACACATTATCCAACTGCTGTGTAATTCAAAGTGTTGAAACACATGTTCTGCAGATTCAATTATTCAGTGTCCCAGCAGGCTAGTGCCTCTGGCTAGCTTCATTTCCATCCCTGATGGTATTCCATCAGTTTCAGCACATTAATATGTTATCACCACCAACCCTTTACCCATACCACCAATCCTTTATCCATACCTCCAGCCCTTTACCCATACCCCTAGTCCTTTACCCATACCTCCAGCCCTTTGCACATACCTCCAATCCTTTACCCATACCTCTAGTCCTTTACCCATACCTCCAGCCCTTTGCACATACCTCTAGTCCTTTACCCATACCTCCAATCCTTTACCCATACCTCTAGTCCTTTACCCACAACCACCAACACTTTACCCATACCTCTAGTCCTTTACACATACCTCCAATCTTTTACCCATACCACCAGCCATTTACCCATACCACAAATCCTTTACCCATACCTCCAGCCCTTTACCCATATCACGAATCCTTTACCCATACCACCAATCCTTTACCCATACCTCCAGCCTTTTACCCATACCACCAATCCTTTACCCATACCTCAAGCCCTTTACCCATACCACCAATCCTTTACCCATACCACCAATCCTTTACCCATACCACCAATCCTTTACCCATACCTCCAGCCCTTTACCCATACCTCTAGGCCTTTACCCATACCTCCAGCCCTTTACCCATACCACCAATCCTTTACCCATACCTCTAGTCCTTTACCCATACCAAAAATCCTTTACCCATACCTCCAGCCCTTTACCCATACTTCTAGTCCTTTACCCATACCTCCAGCCCTTTACCCATACCTCTAGTCCTTTACCCATACCTCCAGCCCTTTGCCCACACCTCTAGTCCTTTACCCATACCTCCAATCCTTTACCCATACCTCTAGTCCTTTACCCATACCACCAACACTTTACCCATACCTCTAGTCCTTTACCCATACCTCCAATCCTTTACCCATACCACCAGCCCTTTACCCATACCACCAATCCTTTACCCATACCTGCAGCCCTTTACCCATATCACCAATCCTTTACCCATACCACCAATCCTTTACCCATACCTCCAGCCCTTTACCCATACCACCAATCCTTTACCCATACCTCCAGCCCTTACCCATAACACCAATCCTTTACCCATACCACCAATCCTTTACCCATACCACCAATCCTTTACCCATACCACCAATCCTTTACCCATACCACCAATCCTTTACCCATACCTCTAGTCCTTTACCCATACCAAAAATCCTTTACCCATACCTCCAGCCCTTTACCCATACCTCTAGTCCTTTACCCATACCTCCAGCCCTTTACCCATACCTCCAGCCCTTTACCCATACCTCTAGTCCTTTACCCATACCTCCAGCCCTTTACCCATACCACCAACCCTTTACCCATACCTCCAGCCCTTTACCCATACTTCTAGTCCTTTACCCATACCTCCAGCCCTTTACCCATACCTCTAGTCCTTTACCCATACCTCCAGCCCTTTGCCCATACCTCTAGTCCTTTACCCATACCTCCAATCCTTTACCCATACCTCTAGTCCTTTACCCACAACCACCAACACTTTACCCATACCTCTAGTCCTTTACCCATACCTCCAATCCTTTACCCATACCACCAGCCCTTTACCCATACCACCAATCCTTTACCGATACCTCCAGCCCTTTACCCATATCACCAATCCTTTACCCATACCACCAATCCTTTACCCATACCTCCAGCCCTTTACCCATACCACCAATCCTTTACCCATACCTCCAGCCCTTTACCCATAACCACCAATCCTTTACCCATACCACCAATCCTTTACCCATACCACCAATCCTTTACCCATACCTCCAGCCCTTTACCCATACCTCTAGTCCTTTACCCATACCTCCAGCCCTTTACCCATACCACCAATCCTTTACCCATACCTCTAGTCCTTTACCCATACCAAAAATCCTTTACCCATACCTCCAGCCCTTTACCCATACCTCTAGTCCTTTACCCATACCTCCAGCCATTTACCCATACCACCAACCCTTTACCCATACCTCCAGCACTTTACCCATACTTCTAGTCCTTTACCCATACCTCCAGCCCTTTACACATACCTCTAGTCCTTTACCCATACCTCCAGCCCTTTGCCCATACCTCTAGTCTTTTACCCATACCTCCAGCCCTTTACCCATACCACCAATCCTTTACCCATACCTCTAGTCCTTTACCCATACCAAAAATCCTTTACCCATACCTCCAGCCCTTTACCCATCCCTCTAGTCCTTTACCCATACCTCCAGCCCTTTACCCATACCACCAACCCTTTACCCATACCTCCAGCCCTTTACCCATACTTCTAGTCCTTTACCCATACCTCCAGCCCTTTACCCATACCTCTAGTCCTTTACCCATACCTCCAGCCCTTTGCCCATACCTCTAGTCCTTTACCCATACCTCCAATCCTTTACCCATACCTCTAGTCCTTTACCCACAACCACCAACACTTTACCCATACCTCTAGTCCTTTACCCATACCTCCAATCCTTTACCCATACCACCAGCCCTTTACCCATACCACCAATCCTTTACCCATACCTCCAGCCCTTTAAACATATCACCAATCCTTTACCCATACCACCAATCCTTTACCCATACCTCCAGCCCTTTACCCATACCACCAATCCTTTACCCATACCTCCAGCCCTTTACCCATACCACCAATCCTTTACCCATACCACCAATCCTTTACCCATACCACCAATCCTTTACCCATACCTCCAGCCCTTTACCCATACCAGCAATCCTTTACCCATACCTCTAGTCCTTTACAAATACCAAAAATCCTTTACCCATACCTCCAGCCCTTTACCCATACCTCTAGTCCTTTACCCATACCTCCAGCCCTTTACCCATACCACCAATCCTTTACCCATACCTCTAGTCCTTTACCCATACCAAAAATCCTTTACCCATACCTCCAGCCCTTTACCCATACCTCTAGTCCTTTACCCATACCTCCAGCCTTTTACCCATAGCACCAACCCTTTACCCATACCTCCAGCCCTTTACCCATACTTCTAGTCCTTTACCCATACCTCCAGCCCTTTACCCATACCTCTAGTCCTTTACCCATACCTCCAGCCCTTTGCCCATACCTCTAGTCTTTTACCCATACCTCCAGCCCTTTACCCATACCACCAATCCTTCACCCATACCTCTAGTCCTTTACCCATACCAAAAATCCTTTACCCATACCTCCAGCCCTTTACCCATACCTCTAGTCCTTTACCCATACCTCCAGCCCTTTGCCCACACCTCTAGTCCTTTACCCATACCTCCAATCCTTTACCCATACCTCTAGTCCTTTACCCATACCACCAACACTTTACCCATACCTCTAGTCCTTTACCCATACCTCCAATCCTTTACCCATACCACCAGCCCTTTACCCATACCACCAATCCTTTACCCATACCTGCAGCCCTTTACCCATTTCACCAATCCTTTACCCATACCACCAATCCTTTACCCATACCTCCAGCCCTTTACCCATACCACCAATCCTTTACCCATACCTCCAGCCCTTTACCCATACCACCAATCCTTTACCCATACCACCATTCCTTTACCCATACCACCAATCCTTTACCCATACCACCAATCCTTTACCCATACCACCAATCCTTTACCCATACCTCCAACCCTTTACCCATACCTCTAGTCCTTTACCCATACCTCCAGCCCTTTACCCATACCACCAATCCTTTACCCATACCTCTAGTCCTTTACCCATACCAAAAATCCTTTACCCATACCTCCAGCCCTTTACCCATACCTCTAGTCCTTTACCCATACCTCCAGCCCTTTACCCATACCTCCAGCCCTTTACCCATACCTCTAGTCCTTTACCCATACCTCCAGCCCTTTACCCATACCACCAACCCTTTACCCATACCTCCAGCCCTTTACCCATACTTCTAGTCCTTTACCCATACCTCCATCCCTTTACCCATACCTCTAGTCCTTTACCCTTACCTCCAGCCCTTTGCCCATACCTCTAGTCCTTTACCCATACCTCCAATCCTTTACCCATACCTCTAGTCCTTTACCCACAACCACCAACACTTTACCCATACCTCTAGTCCTTTACCCATACCTCCAATCCTTTACCCATACCACCAGCCCTTTACCCATACCACCAATCCTTTACCCATACCTCCAGCCCTTTACCCATATCACCAATCCTTTACCCATACCACCAATCCTTTACCCATACCTCCAGCCCTTTACCCATACCACCAATCCTTTACCCATACCACCAATCCTTTACGCATACCACCAATCCTTTACCCATACCTCCAGCCCTTTACCCATACTTCTAGTCCTTTACCCATACCTCCAGCCCTTTACCCATACCACCAATCCTTTACCCATACCTCTAGACCTTTACCCATACCAAAAATCCTTTACCCATACCTCCAGCCCTTTACCCATACCTCTAGTCCTTTACCCATACCTCCAGCTCTTTACCCATACCACCAACCCTTTACCCATACCTCCAGCCCTTTACCCATACTTCTAGTCCTTTACCCATACCTCCAGCCCTTTACCCATACCTCTAGTCCTTTACCCATACCTCCAGCCCTTTGCCCATACCTCTAGTCCTTTACCCATACCTCCAATCCTTTACCCATACCTCTAGTCCTTTACCCCTACCACCAACACTTTACCCATACCTCTAGTCCTTTACCCATACCTCCAATCCTTTACCCATACCTCCAGCACTTTACCCATACCACCAATCCTTTACCCATACCACCAATCCTTTACCCATACCTCCAGCCCTTTACCCACACCACCAATCCTTTACCCATACCTCCAGCCCTTTACCCATACCTCTAGTCCTTTACCCATACCTCCAGCCCTTTACCCATACCACCAACCCTTTACCCATACCTCCATCCCTTTACCCATACTTCTAGTCCTTTACCCATACCTCCAGCCCTTTACCCATACCTCTAGTCATTTACCCATACCTCCAGCCCTTTGCCCACACCTCTAGCCCTTTACCGATACCTCCAATCCTATACCCATACCTCTAGTCCTTTACCCATACCACCAACACTTTACCCATACCTCTAGTCCTTTACCCATACCTCCAATCCTTTACCCATACCACCAGCCCTTTACCCATACCACCAATCCTTTACCCATACCTCCAGCCCTTTACCCATATCACCAATCCTTTACCCATACCACCAATCCTTTACCCATACCTCCAGCCCTTTACCCATACCACCAATCCTTTACCCATACCACCAATCCTTTACCCATACCACCAATCCTTTACCCATACCACCAATCCTTTACCCATACCACCAATCCTTTACCCATACCTCCAGCCCTTTACCCATACCTCTAGTCCTTTACCCATACCTCCAGCCCTTTACCCATACCACCAATCCTTTACCCATACCTCTAGTCCTTTACCCATACCAAAAATCCTTTACCCATACCTCCAGCCCTTTACCCATACCTCTAGTCCTTTACCCATACCTCCAGCCCTTTACCCATACCTCCAGCCCTTTACCCATACCTCTAGTCCTTTACCCATACCTCCAGCCCTTTACCCATACCACCAACCCTTTACCCATACCTCCAGCCCTTTACCCATACTTCTAGTCCTTTACCAATACCTCCAGCCCTTTACCCATACCTCTAGTCCTTTACCCATACCTCCAGCCCTTTGCCCATACCTCTAGTCCTTTACCCATACCTCCAATCCTTTACCCATACCTCTAGTCCTTTACCCACAACCACCAACACTTTACCCATACCTCTAGTCCTTTACACATACCTCCAATCCTTTACCCATACCACCAGCCCTTTACCCATACCACCAATCCTTTACCCATACCTCCAGCCCTTTACCCATATCACCAATCGTTTACCCATACCTCCAGCCCTTTACCCATACCTATAGTCCTTTACCCATACCTCCAGCCCTTTGCCCACACCTCTAGTCCTTTACCCATACCACCAATCCTTTACCCATACCACCAATCCTTTACCCATACCACCAATCCTTTACCCATACCTCCAGCCCTTTACCCATACCTCTAGTCCTTTACCCATACCTCCAGCCCTTTACCCAAACCACCAATCCTTTACCCATACCTCTAGTCCTTTACCCATACCAAAAATCCTTTACCCATACCTCCAGCCCTTTACCCATACCTCTAGTCCTTTACCCATACCTCCAGCCCTTTACCCATACCTCTAGTCCTTTACCCATACCTCCAGCCCTTTACCCATACCACCAACCCTTTACCCATACCTCCAGCCCTTTACCCATACTTATAGTCCTTTACCCAAACCTCCAATCCTTTACCCATACCACCAATCCTTTACCCATACCTCCAGCCCTTTAACCATATCACCAATCCTTTACCCATACCACCAATCCTTTACCCATACCACCAGCCCTTTACCCATACCACCAATCCTTAACCCATAACTCTAGTCCTTCACCCATACCAAAAATCCTTTACCCATACCTCCAGCCCTTTACCCATACCTCTAGTCCTTTACCCATACCTCCAGCCCTTTGCCCATACCTCTAGTCCTTTACCCATACCTCCAATCCTTTACCCATACCTCTAGTCCTTTACCCCTACCACCAACACTTTACCCATACCTCTAGTCCTTTACCCATACCTCCAATCCTTTACCCATACCTCCAGCACTTTACCCATACCACCAATCCTTTACCCATACCACCAATCCTTTACCCATACCTCCAGCCCTTTACCCACACCACCAATCCTTTACCCATACCTCCAGCCCTTTACCCATACCACCAATCCTTTACCCATACCACCAATCCTTTACCCATACCTCCAGCCCTTTACCCATACCTCTAGTCCTTTACCCATACCTCCAGCCCTTTACCCATACCACCAATCCTTTACCCATACCTCCAGCCCTTTACCCATATCACCAATCCTTTACCCATACCACCAATCCTTTACCCATACCTATAGTCCTTTACCCATACCTCCAGCCCTTTGCCCACAACTCTAGTCCTTTACCCATACCTCCAATCCTTTACCCATACCTCTAGTCCTTTACCCATACCACCAACACTTGACCCATACCTCTAGTCCTTTACCCATACCTCCAATCCTTTACCCATACCACCAGCCCTTTACCCATACCACCAATCCTTTACCCATACCTCTAGACCTTTACCCATACCAAAAATCCTTTACCCATACCTCCAGCCCTTTACCCATACCTCTAGTCCTTTACCCATACCTCCAGCTCTTTACCCATACCACCAACCCTTTACCCATACCTCCAGCCCTTTACCCATACTTCTAGTCCTTTACCCATACCTCCAGCCCTTTACCCATACCTCTAGTCCTTTACCCATACCTCCAGCCCTTTGCCCATACCTCTAGTCCTTTACCCATACCTCCAATCCTTTACCCATACCTCTAGTCCTTTACCCCTACCACCAACACTTTACCCATACCTCTAGTCCTTTACCCATACCTCCATTCCTTTACCCATACCTCCAGCACTTTACCCATACCACCAATCCTTTACCCATACCACCAATCCTTTACCCATACCTCCAGCCCTTTACCCACACCACCAATCCTTTACCCATACCTCCAGCCCTTTACCCATACCTCTAGTCCTTTACCCATACCTCCAGCCCTTTACCCATACCACCAACCCTTTACCCATACCTCCATCCCTTTACCCATACTTCTAGTCCTTTACCCATACCTCCAGCCCTTTACCCATACCTCTAGTCATTTACCCATACCTCCAGCCCTTTGCCCACACCTCTAGTCCTTTACCGATACCTCCAATCCTATACCCATACCTCTAGTCCTTTACCCATACCACCAACACTTTACCCATACCTCTAGTCCTTTACCCATACCTCCAATCCTTTACCCATACCACCAGCCCTTTACCCATACCACCAATCCTTTACCCATACCTCCAGCCCTTTACCCATATCACCAATCCTTTACCCATACCACCAATCCTTTACCCATACCTCCAGCCCTTTACCCATACCACCAATCCTTTACCCATACCACCAATCCTTTACCCATACCACCAATCCTTTACCCATACCACCAATCCTTTACCCATACCACCAATCCTTTACCCATACCTCCAGCCCTTTACCCATACCTCTAGTCCTTTACCCATACCTCCAGCCCTTTACCCATACCACCAATCCTTTACCCATACCTCTAGTCCTTTACCCATACCAAAAATCCTTTACCCATACCTCCAGCCCTTTACCCATACCTCTAGTCCTTTACCCATACCTCCAGCCCTTTACCCATACCTCCAGCCCTTTACCCATACCTCTAGTCCTTTACCCATACCTCCAGCCCTTTACCCATACCACCAACCCTTTACCCATACCTCCAGCCCTTTACCCATACTTCTAGTCCTTTACCAATACCTCCAGCCCTTTACCCATACCTCTAGTCCTTTACCCATACCTCCAGCCCTTTGCCCATACCTCTAGTCCTTTACCCATACCTCCAATCCTTTACCCATACCTCTAGTCCTTTACCCACAACCACCAACACTTTACCCATACCTCTAGTCCTTTACACATACCTCCAATCCTTTACCCATACCACCAGCCCTTTACCCATACCACCAATCCTTTACCCATACCTCCAGCCCTTTACCCATATCACCAATCGTTTACCCATACCTCCAGCCCTTTACCCATACCTATAGTCCTTTACCCATACCTCCAGCCCTTTGCCCACACCTCTAGTCCTTTACCCATACCACCAATCCTTTACCCATACCACCAATCCTTTACCCATACCACCAATCCTTTACCCATACCTCCAGCCCTTTACCCATACCTCTAGTCCTTTACCCATACCTCCAGCCCTTTACCCAAACCACCAATCCTTTACCCATACCTCTAGTCCTTTACCCATACCAAAAATCCTTTACCCATACCTCCAGCCCTTTACCCATACCTCTAGTCCTTTACCCATACCTCCAGCCCTTTACCCATACCTCTAGTCCTTTACCCATACCTCCAGCCCTTTACCCATACCACCAACCCTTTACCCATACCTCCAGCCCTTTACCCATACTTATAGTCCTTTACCCAAACCTCCAATCCTTTACCCATACCACCAATCCTTTACCCATACCTCCAGCCCTTTAACCATATCACCAATCCTTTACCCATACCACCAAGCCTTTACCCATACCACCAGCCCTTTACCCATACCACCAATCCTTAACCCATAACTCTAGTCCTTCACCCATACCAAAAATCCTTTACCCATACCTCCAGCCCTTTACCCATACCTCTAGTCCTTTACCCATACCTCCAGCCCTTTGCCCATACCTCTAGTCCTTTACCCATACCTCCAATCCTTTACCCATACCTCTAGTCCTTTACCCCTACCACCAACACTTTACCCATACCTCTAGTCCTTTACCCATACCTCCAATCCTTTACCCATACCTCCAGCACTTTACCCATACCACCAATCCTTTACCCATACCACCAATCCTTTACCCATACCTCCAGCCCTTTACCCACACCACCAATCCTTTACCCATACCTCCAGCCCTTTACCCATACCACCAATCCTTTACCCATACCACCAATCCTTTACCCATACCACCAATCCTTTACCCATACCTCCAGCCCTTTACCCATACCTCTAGTCCTTTACCCATACCTCCAGCCCTTTACCCATACCACCAATCCTTTACCCATACCACCAACCCTTTACCCATACTTCTAGTCCTTTACCCATACCTCCATCCCTTTACCCATACCTCTAGTCCTTTACCCTTACCTCCAGCCCTTTGCCCATACCTCTAGTCCTTTACCCATACCTCCAATCCTTTACCCATACCTCTAGTCCTTTACCCACAACCACCAACACTTTACCCATACCTCTAGTCCTTTACCCATACCTCCAATCCTTTACCCATACCACCAGCCCTTTACCCATACCACCAATCCTTTACCCATACCTCCAGCCCTTTACCCATATCACCAATCCTTTACCCATACCACCAATCCTTTACCCATACCTCCAGCCCTTTACCCATACCTCTAGTCCTTTACCCATACCTCCAGCCCTTTACCCAAACCACCAATCCTTTACCCATACCTCTAGTCCTTTACCCATACCAAAAATCCTTTACCCATACCTCCAGCCCTTTGCCCACACCTCTAGTCCTTTACCCATACCTCCAATCCTTTACCCATACCTCTAGTCCTTTACCCATACCACCAACACTTTACCCATACCTCTAGTCCTTTACCCAAACCTCCAATCCTTTACCCATACCACCAATCCTTTACCCATACCTCCAGCCCTTTACCCATATCACCAATCCTTTACCCATACCACCAATCCTTTACCCATACCACCAGCCCTTTACCCATACCACCAATCCTTTACCCATAACTCTAGTCCTTTACCCATACCAAAAATCCTTTACCCATACCTCCAGCCCTTTACCCATACCTCTAGTCCTTTACCCATACCTCCAGCCCTTTGCCCATACCTCTAGTCCTTTACCCATACCTCCAATCCTTTACCCATACCTCTAGTCCTTTACCCCTACCACCAACACTTTACCCATACCTCTAGTCCTTTACCCATACCTCCAATCCTTTACCCATACCTCCAGCACTTTACCCATACCACCAATCCTTTACCCATACCACCAATCCTTTACCCATACCTCAGGCCCTTTACCCACACCACCAATCCTTTACCCATACCTCCAGCCCTTTACCCATACCACCAATCCTTTACCCATACCACCAATCCTTTACCCATACCACCAATCCTTTACCCATACCTCCAGCCCTTTACCCATACCTCTAGTCCTTTACCCATACCTCCAGCCCTTTACCCATACCACCAATCCTTTACCCATACCTCCAGCCCTTTACCCATATCACCAATCCTTTACCCATACCACCAATCCTTTACCCATACCTATAGTCCTTTACCCATACCTCCAGCCCTTTGCCCACAACTCTAGTCCTTTACCCATACCTCCAATCCTTTACCCATACCTCTAGTCCTTTACCCATACCACCAACACTTGACCCATACCTCTAGTCCTTTACCCATACCTCCAATCCTTTACCCATACCACCAGCCCTTTACCCATACCACCAATCCTTTACCCATACCTCCAGCCCTTTACCCATATCACCAATCCTTTACCCACACCACCAATCCTTTACCCATACCTCCAGCCCTTTACCCATACCACCAATCCTTTACCCATACCACCAATCCTTTACCCATACCACCAATCCTTTACCCATACCACTAATCCTTTACCCATACCTCCAGCCCTTTACCCATACCTCTAGTCCTTTACCCACAACCACCAACACTTTACCCATACCTCCAGCCCTTTACCCATACCTCCAGCCCTTTACCCATACCTCTAGTCCTTTACCCATACCTCCAGCCCTTTACCCATACCACCAACCCTTTACCCATACCTCCAGCCCTTTACCCATACTTCTAGTCCTTTACCCATACCTCCATCCCTTTACCCATACCTCTAGTCCTTTACCCTTACCTCCAGCCCTTTGCCCATACCTCTAGTCCTTTACCCATACCTCCAATCCTTTACCCATACCTCTAGTCCTTTACCCACAACCACCAACACTTTACCCATACCTCTAGTCCTTTACCCATACCTCCAATCCTTTACCCATACCACCAGCCCTTTACCCATACCACCAATCCTTTACCCATACCTCCAGCCCTTTACCCATATCACCAATCCTTTACCCATACCACCAATCCTTTACCCATACCTCCAGCCCTTTACCCATACCTCTAGTCCTTTACCCATACCTCCAGCCCTTTACCCAAACCACCAATCCTTTACCCATACCTCTAGTCCTTTACCCATACCAAAAATCCTTTACCCATACCTCCAGCCCTTTGCCCACACCTCTAGTCCTTTACCCATACCTCCAATCCTTTACCCATACCTCTAGTCCTTTACCCATACCACCAACACTTTACCCATACCTCTAGTCCTTTACCCAAACCTCCAATCCTTTACCCATACCACCAATCCTTTACCCATACCTCCAGCCCTTTACCCATATCACCAATCCTTTACCCATACCACCAATCCTTTACCCATACCACCAGCCCTTTACCCATACCACCAATCCTTTACCCATAACTCTAGTCCTTTACCCATACCAAAAATCCTTTACCCATACCTCCAGCCCTTTACCCATACCTCTAGTCCTTTACCCATACCTCCAGCCCTTTGCCCATACCTCTAGTCCTTTACCCATACCTCCAATCCTTTACCCATACCTCTAGTCCTTTACCCCTACCACCAACACTTTACCCATACCTCTAGTCCTTTACCCATACCTCCAATCCTTTACCCATACCTCCAGCACTTTACCCATACCACCAATCCTTTACCCATACCACCAATCCTTTACCCATACCTCCAGCCCTTTACCCACACCACCAATCCTTTATCCATACCTCCAGCCCTTTACCCATACCACCAATCCTTTACCCATACCACCAATCCTTTACCCATACCACCAATCCTTTACCCATACCACCAATCCTTTACCCATACCTCCAGCCCTTTACCCATACCTCTAGTCCTTTACCCATACCTCCAGCCCTTTACCCATACCACCAATCCTTTACCCATACCTCCAGCCCTTTACCCATATCACCAATCCTTTACCCATACCACCAATCCTTTACCCATACCTCCAGCCCTTTACCCATACCACCAATCCTTTACCCATACCTCCAGCCCTTTACCCGTACCACCAATCCTTTACCCATACCACCAATCCTTTACCCATACCACCAATCCTTTACCCATACCTCCAGCCCTTTACCCATACCTCTAGTCCTTTACCCATACCTCCAGCCCTTTACCCATACCACCAATCCTTTACCCATACCTCTAGTCGTTTACCCATACCAAAAATCCTTTACCCATACCTCCAGCCCTTTACCCATAACTCTAGTCCTTTACCCATACCTCCAGCCCTTTACCCATACCACCAACCCTTTACCCATACCTCCAGCCCTTTACCCATACTTCTAGTCCTTTACCCATACCTCCAGCCCTTTACCCATACCTATAGTCCTTTACCCATACCTCCAGCCCTTTGCCCACACCTCTAGTCCTTTACCCATACCTCCAATCCTTTACCCATACCTCTAGTCCTTTACCCATACCACCAACACTTGACCCATACCTCTAGTCCTTTACCCATACCTCCAATCCTTTACCCATACCACCAGCCCTTTAACCATACCACCAATCCTTTACCCATACCTCCAGCCCTTTACCCATATCACCAATCCTTTACCCATACCACCAATCCTTTACCCATACCTCCAATCCTTTACCCATACCTCTAGTCCTTTACCCATACCTCCAGCCCTTTACCCATACCACCAACCCTTTACCCATACCTCCAGCCCTTTACCCATACTTCTAGTCCTTTACCCATACCTCCAGCCCTTTACCCATACCTATAGTCCTTTACCCATACCTCCAGCCCTTTGCCCACACCTCTAGTCCTTTACCCATACCTCCAATCCTTTACCCATACCTCTAGTCCTTTACCCATACCACCAACACTTGACCCATACCTCTAGTCCTTTACCCATACCTCCAATCCTTTACCCATACCACCAGCCCTTTACCCATACCACCAATCCTTTACCCATACCTCCAGCCCTTTACCCATATCACCAATCCTTTACCCATACCACCAATCCTTTACCCATACCTCCAATCCTTTACCCATACCTCTAGTCCTTTACCCATACCTCCAGCCCTTTACCCATACCACCAACCCTTTACCCATACCTCCAGCCCTTTACCCATACTTCTAGTCCTTTAACCATACCTCCAGCCCTTTACCCATACCTATAGTCCTTTACCCATACCTCCAGCCCTTTGCCCACACCTCTAGTCCTTTACCCATACCTCCAATCCTTTACCCATACCTCTAGTCCTTTACCCATACCACCAACACTTGACCCATACCTCTAGTCCTTTACCCATACCTCCAATCCTTTACCCATACCACCAGCCCTTTACCCATACCACCAATCCTTTACCCATACCTCCAGCCCTTTACCCATATCACCAATCCTTTACCCACACCACCAATCCTTTACCCATACCTCCAGCCCTTTACCCATACCACCAATCCTTTACCCATACCACCAATCCTTTACCCATACCACCAATCCTTTACCCATACCACCAATCCTTTACCCATACCTCCAGCCCTTTACCCATACCTCTAGTCCTTTACCCATACCTCCAACCCTTTACCCATACCACCAATCCTTTACCCATACCTCTAGTTCTTTACCCATACCAAAAATCCTTTACCCATACCTCCAGCCCTTTACCCATACCTCTAGTCCTTTACCCATACCTCCAGCCCTTTACCCATACCACCAATCCTTTACCCATACCTCCAGCCCTTTACCCATACCACCAATCCTTTACCCACACCTCCAGCCCTTTACCCATACCTCTAGTCCTTTACCCATACCTCCAGGCCTTTACCCATACCTCCAGCCCTTTGCCCACACCTCTAGTCCTTTACCCATACCTCCAATCCTTTACCCATACCTCTAGTCCTTTACCCATACCACCAACACTTGACCCATACCTCTAGTCCTTTACCCATACCTCCAATCCTTTACCCATACCACCAGCCCTTTACCCATACCACCAATCCTTTACCCATACCTCCAGCCCTTTACCCATATCACCAATCCTTTACCCACACCACCAATCCTTTACCCATACCTCCAGCCCTTTACCCATACCACCAATCCTTTACCCATACCACCAATCCTTTACCCATACCACCAATCCTTTACCCATACCACCAATCCTTTACCCATACCTCCAGCCCTTTACCCATACCTCTAGTCCTTTACCCATACCTCCAACCCTTTACCCATACCACCAATCCTTTACCCATACCTCTAGTTCTTTACCCATACCAAAAATCCTTTACCCATACCTCCAGCCCTTTACCCATACCTCTAGTCCTTTACCCATACCTCCAGCCCTTTACCCATACCACCAATCCTTTACCCATACCTCCAGCCCTTTACCCATACCACCAATCCTTTACCCACACCTCCAGCCCTTTACCCATACCTCTAGTCCTTTACCCATACCTCCAGGCCTTTACCCATACCACCAATCCTTTACCCATACCTCTAGTCCTTTACCCATACCAAAAATCCTTTACCCATACCTCCAGCCCTTTTCCCATACCTCTAGTCCTTTACCCATACCTCCAGCCCTTTACCCATACCACCAATCCTTTACCCATACCTTCAGCCCTTTACCCATACCACCAATCCTTTACCCATACCTCCAGCCCTTTACCCATACTTCTAGTCCTTTACCCATACCTCCAGCCCTTTACCCATACCACCAATCCTTTACCCATACCTCCAGCCCTTTACCCATACCTCTAGTCCTTTACCTTGTTACGTACGCCTCTAGGAAGAGGGAACGCAACACCCTGCTACAACTCAATTCCCCGTGGAGTGAAAGAGGTATGGGGCTGTAAGTGCGATTAAGGATGACAAAGGCAGAGAAGTTACCGTTTACTGGGAATTTATTTCCTTCACACAGTAAATTTGGGGAAAAGGGACTGGATGGAACCAAAGCAAAGAAAGTAAATGTCAAATCCCCCTCTCCTACCTTACCTGCCTACCCACTACTTACCTAACTAGCACCACCTGGTGCACTAACCAAAATACAGGGGATGGTCCGCCCAGGTCTTACCTAGTGTGCATAAACAGTAAATACTACGGGTTATGTATGGCCGCCGGCCTCTTGCCTAAGGACTCCCTAGGTGCCTTCCCCTTCCCCACTGGGAACAAATGAAACAGAATAATACAAACTTAAGGAAACAATTTCAATAAACCAAAAAATGCAGTCCTTTTGACATACACCTACGTCTGCAGGACAGGGCTACAAAAATACTTCACAACAATTACACAGACCAACAATGAAAACACAGGACATACCAAGAAGCTCTCTCAGCAACACTAACCAAAATACAGGACATAACCATACGCTCTCTCTCAGGAACACTAACCAACACAGGACATAACCATCAGCTCTATCTGAGAAACAACCAACCCAGGATATCGCGCTCATCTCTCTTCTGAGTAACAGAACACTGGCTTATATAGCTGGAGAAGGAGTCTGTAATGGGATATAGCTGGAGAAGGAGTCTGTAATGGGATATAGCTGGAGAAGGAGTCTGTAATGGGATATAGCTGGAGAAGGAGTCTGTAATGGGATATAGCTGGAGAAGGAGTCTGTAATGGGATATAGCTGGAGAAGGAGTCTGTAATGGGATACCGCTGGAGAAGGAGTCTGTAATGGGATACCGCTGGAGAAGGAGTCTGTAATGGGATATAGCTGGAGAAGGAGTCTGTAATGGGATACAGCTGGAGAAGGAGTCTGTAATGGGATATAGCTGGAGAAGGAGTCTGTAATGGGATACAGCTGGAGGAGGAGCCTGTAATGGAATATAGCTGGAGGAGGAGTCTGTAATGGGATATAGCTGGAGGAGGAGTCTGTAATGGGATATAGCTGGAGAAGGAGTCTGTAATGGGATACCGCTGGAGAAGGAGTCTGTATTGGGATACCGCTGGAGAAGGAGTCTGTAATGGGATATAGCTGGAGGAGGAGTCTGTAATGGGATATAGCTGGAGAAGGAGTCTGTAATGGGATACAGCTGGAGGAGGAGCCTGTAATGGAATATAGCTGGAGGAGGAGTCTGTAATGGGATATAGCTGGAGGAGGAGTCTGTAATGGGATATAGGTGGAGGAGGAGTCTGTAATGGGATATAGCTGGAGAAGGAGTCTGTAATGGGATATAGCTGGAGAAGGAGTCTGTAATGGGATACAGCTGGAGGAGGAGTCTGTAATGGGATATAGCTGGAGGAGGAGTCTGTAATGGGATATAGCTGGAGGAGGAGTCTGTAATGGGATATAGCTGGAGAAGGAGTCTGTAATGGGATATAGCTGGAGGAGGAGTCTGTAATGGGATATAGCTGGAGGAGGAGTCTGTAATGGGATATAGCTGGAGGAGGCGTCTGTAATGGGATATAGCTGGAGGAGGAGTCTGTAATGGGATATAGCTGGAGGAGGAGTCTGTAATGGGATATAGCTGGAGGAGGAGTCTGTAATGGGATACCGCTGGAGAAGGAGTCTGTAATGGGATATAGCTGGAGGAGGAGTCTGTAATGGGATACCACTGGAGGAGGAGTCTGTAATAGCATATAGCTGGAGGAGGAGTCTGTAATGGGATATAGGTGGAGGAGGAGTCTGTAATGGGATATAGCTGGAGAAGGAGTCTGTAATGGGATACCACTGGAGAAGGAGTCTGTAATGGAATATAGCTGGAGGAGGAGTCTGTAATAGCATATAGCTGGAGGAGGAGTCTGTAATGGGATATAGCTGGAGGAGGAGTCTAATGGGATACAGCTGGAGAAGGAGTCTGTAATGGGATATAGCTGGAGAAGGAGTCTGTAATGGGATATAGCTGGAGAAGGAGTCTGTAATGGGATATAGCTGGAGAAGGAGTCTGTAATGCGATATAGCTGGAGGAGGAGTCTGTAATGGGATATAGCTGGAGGAGGAGTCTGTAATGGGATATAGCTGGAGGAGGAGTCTGTAATGGGATATAGCTGGAGGAGTCTGTAATGGGATATAGCTGGAGGAGGAGTCTGTAATGGGATATAGCTGGAAGAGGAGTCTGTAATGGGATACCGCTGTATCCCCTGACGAGAGGGCGGGGTCAGCTCTCCGATCATCGATGTGGCCGACAAATCAGCTGCTTGTGGGGGGGAATTTCAGGAAGTCATTTCCTGAAACACACATATACAAACAAAACCACAACACAGAAACTGGGTAACGTAACAACCCAGATCACCAATACCTTTATCCATACCTCAAATAATTTACCCATACCACCAACCCTTTACCCATACCACCAATCCTTTACCCATACCACCAATCCTTTCCCCATACCTCCAATCCTTTACCCATACCACCAATCCTTTACCCATACCACCAACAATTTCCCATACCACCAATCCTTTACCCATACCTCAAATCATTTACCCATATCTCAAATCCTTTACCCATACCACCAATAATTTACCCATACCACCAATCCTTTACCATACCTCAAATAATTTACCTATACATCCAACAATTTCCCATACCTCCAATCCTTTACCTATACCTCCAACAATTTCCCATACCTCCAATCCTTTACCCATACCACCAATCCTTTACCCATAACACCAATCCTTTACCCATACCACCAATCCTTTACCCATACCTCAAATAATTTACCCATATCTCAAATCCTTTACCCATACCACCAATCCTTTACCGATACCACCAATCATTTACCCATACCACCAATCATTTACCCATACCACCAATATTTTTCCCATACCACCAATCCTTTACCCATACCACCAATCCTTTACCCATACCTCAAATAATTTAACTATACATCCAACAATTTCCCATACCTCCAATCCTTTACCTATACCTCCAACAATTTCCCATACCTCCAATCCTTTACCCATACCACCAATCCTTTACCCATACCTCCAATCCTTTACCCATACCACCAATCATTTACCCATACCACCAATCATTTACCCATACCACCAATATTTTACCCATACCACCAATCCTTTATCCATACCACCAATCCTTTACTCATACCACCAATCATTTACCCATACCACCAATCATTTACCCATACCACCAATATTTTACCCATACCACCAATCCTTTCCCCATACCACCAATCCTTTACTCATACCTCAAATAATTTACTCATATCTCAAATCCTTTACCCATACCACCAATCCTTTACCCATACCACCAATCCTTTACCCATACCACCAATCATTTACCCATACCACCAATCATTTACCCATACCACCAATATTTTACCCATACCACCAATCCTTTACCCATACCACCAAACATTTACCCATACCACCAATCTTTTACCCATACCACCAATCCTTTCCCCATACCACCAATCCTTTACTCATACCACCAATCTTTTACCCATACCACTAGTGTATAGAGATAAATGGTAATGTCGTATTTTTGTAGACCCTAATTCTGCCATGGTTTGTTTGACAAAGCCTATGGAGAAAATCAGTGCCGTTTTTCTAGGGTTCTTGGATAAACCCCGAAAAATAAGTTATGTGATAAAAAAACAGGCTTCAACAGGTTTCATTATTCATAAAGGTCATGTTAACTGACTGATATTATCTCATAGAAACAAAACGAATAAGATCACCATAGTCTGTGTCAACCACAGACATAATTTTCACCGTTTATTCCAAAGCCCTTTTTTTTGCCATACATTCTTTACATAGGGATGGCTGAACGAACCCAGAGGTAACACATTACCGGGTTTTAGGACTACAAACTGGCGAGCCCTATTAATGGCTCGACTCCAACAATCAAGGTTCTGTGTGGAGTCGACTGATTAAGTCAGGGGAAAGCCTGCCAAGAAAGCTAATTCTTACCTTGAGATATTTTCATGATGAATTATTGGATATATTTCATTTTACCCTGAAATGTGTACCGCAGATCTAGTACAGCACTTTAATGATGTTGTGTAAAATGTTTCTTATGTTCATAAATTATGAATTAATTTAGAATTAAATTAAATGAAATTAGCGCCCGTAGAATATCCCCAAGCTTCTTTGACCTTTAATTGAAAACCTAACGCCACTACATTGTAAGTGAACGCTCACCTAAGACTGCAGCATTTAAGTATTCACATTCCTTGACTAGAGGCCAAGAGCAAAACATTATAAACGGATTAAACTTCACAAGTTTGAGAGTGCAGTAAACCGAGCTGTTAATTCTGCTACAAAGGCTTTACGCAATAAATAACTGGGAGTTTATATGTGTAGAGTGAGTGACTCTCTTTACATATTTTTATAGGCTACAGCGTTGACATCTTTGGATAGTTTGACTTCTAAAGGATTTGTTGGTGCAGATATGTCTACTGTAGTGTCAGGCAGAGTGACAGGTACTGTAGTGTAGGGCAGAGTGAAAGGTACTGTAGTGTAGGGCAGAGTGACAGGTCCTGTAGTGTAGGGCAGAGTGACAGGTACTGTAGTGTCAGGCAGAGTGACAGGTACTGTAGTGTAGGGCAGAGTGACAGGTACTGTAGTGTCATGCAGAGTGACAGGTACTGTAGTGTAGTGCAGAGTGACAGGTACTGTAGTGTAGGGCAGAGTGACAGGTAGTGTAGTGTCATGCAGAGTGACAGGTACTGTAGTGTAGGGCAGAGTGACAGGTACTGTAGTGTCATGCAGAGTGACAGGTACTGTAGTGTAGGGCAGAGTGACAGGTACTGTAGTGTAGGGCAGAGTGACAGGTACTGTAGTGTAGGGCAGAGTGACAGGTACTGTAGTGTAGGGCAGAGTGACAGGTACTGTAGTGTAGGGCAGAGTGACAGGTACTGTAGTGCCGGGCAGAGTGACAGGTACTGTAGTGTAGGGCAGAGTGACAGGTACTGTAGTGTAGGGCAGAGTGACAGGTACTGTAGTGTAGGGCAGAGTGACAGGTACTGTAGTGTAGGGCAGAGTGACAGGTACTGTAGTGTAGGGCAGAGTGACAGGTACTGTAGTGTCATGCATAGTGACAGGTACTGTAGTGTAGGGCAGAGTGACAGGTACTGTAGTGTAGGGCAGAGTGACAGGTACTGTAGTGCAGGGCAGAGTGACAGGTACTGTAGTGTCATGCAGAGTGACAGGTACTGTAGTGTCAGGCAGAGTGACAGGTACTGTAGTGTAGGGCAGAGTGACAGGTACTGTAGTGTCATGCAGAGTGACAGGTACTGTAGTGTAGGGCAGAGTGACAGGTACTGTAGTGTAGGGCAGAGTGACAGGTACTGTAGTGTCAGGCAGAGTGACAGGTACTGTTGTGTAGGGCAGAGTGACAGGTACTGTAGTGTCATGCAGAGTGACAGGTACTGTAGTGTCATGCAGAGTGACAGGTACTGTAGTGTAGGGCAGAGTGACGGGTACTGTAGTGTAGGGCAGAGTGACAGGTACTGTAGTGTAGGGCAGAGTGACAGGTACAGTAGTGTCATGCAGAGTGACAGGTACTGTAGTGTAGGGCAGAGTGACAGGTACTGTAGTGTCATGCAGAGTGACAGGTACTGTATTGTCAGGCAGAGTGACAGGTACTGTAGTGTAGGGCAGAGTGACAGGTACTGTAGTGTCATGCAGAGTGACAGGTACTGTAGTGTAGGGCAGAGTGACAGGTACTGTAGTGTCATGCAGAGTGACAGGTACTGTAGTGTAGGGCAGAGTGACAGGTACTGTAGTGTTGGGCAGAGTGACAGGTACTGTAGTGTAGGGCAGAGTGACAGGTACTGTAGTGTAGGGCAGAGTGACAGGTACTGTAGTGTAGGGCAGAGTGACAGGTACTGTAGTGCCGGGCAGAGTGACAGGTACTGTAGTGTAGGGCAGAGTGACTGGTACTGTAGTGTCATGCAGAGTGACAGGTACTGTAGTGTAGGGCAGAGTGACAGGTACTGTAGTGTAGGGCAGAGTGACAGGTACTGTAGTGTAGGGCAGAGTGACAGGTACTGTAGTGTCATGCATAGTGACAGGTACTGTAGTGTAGGGCAGAGTGACAGGTACTGTAGTGTAGGGCAGAGTGACAGGTACTGTAGTGCAGGGCAGAGTGACAGGTACTGTAGTGTCATGCAGAGTGACAGGTACTGTAGTGTCAGGCAGAGTGACAGGTACTGTAGTGTAGGGCAGAGTGACAGGTACTGTAGTGTCATGCAGAGTGACAGGTACTGTAGTGTAGGGCAGAGTGACAGGTACTGTAGTGTAGGGCAGAGTGACAGGTACTGTAGTGTCAGGCAGAGTGACAGGTACTGTTGTGTAGGGCAGAGTGACAGGTACTGTAGTGTCATGCAGAGTGACAGGTACTGTAGTGTAGGGCAGAGTGACAGGTACTGTACTGTAGGGCAGAGTGACAGGTACTGTAGTGTAGGGCAGAGTGACAGGTACTGTAGTGTCATGCAGAGTGACAGGTACTGTAGTGTCAGGCAGAGTGACAGGTACTGGAGTGTAGGGCAGAGTGACAGGTACTGTAGTGTCATGCAGAGTGACAGGTACTGTAGTGTAGGGCAGAGTGACAGGTACTGTAGTGTCATGCAGAGTGACAGGTACTGTAGTGTCAGGCAGAGTGACAGGTACTGTAGTGTAGGGCAGAGTGACAGGTACTGTAGTGTATGGCAGAGTGACAGGTACTGTAGTGCCGGACAGAGTGACAGGTAATGTAGTGTAGGGCAGAGTGACAGGTACTGTAGTGTAGGGCAGAGTGACAAGTACTGTAGTGTAGGGCAGAGTGACAGGTACTGTAGTGTAGGGCAGAGTGACAGGTACTGTATTGTCATGCAGAGTGACAGGTACTGTAGTGTAGGGCAGAGTGACAGGTACTGTCGTGTAGGGCAGAGTGACAGGTACTGTAGTGTAGGGCAGAGTGACAGGTACTGTAGTGTCATGCAGAGTGACAGGTACTGTAGTGTCAGGCAGAGTGACAGGTACTGTAGTGTAGGGCAGAGTGACAGGTACTGTAGTGTCATGCAGAGTGACAGGTACTGTAGTGTAGGGCAGAGTGACAGGTACTGTAGTGTAGGGCAGAGTGACAGGTACTGTAGTGTAGGGCAGAGTGACAGGTACTGTAGTGTAGGGCAGAGTGACAGGTACTGTAGTGTAGGGCAGAGTGACAGGTACTGTAGTGTCATGCAGAGTGACAGGTACTGTAGTGTCAGGCAGAGTGACAGGTACTGTAGTGTAGGTCAGAGTGACAGGTACTGTAGTGTAGGTCAGAGTGACAGGTACTGTAGCGTAGGGCAGAGTGACAGGTACTGTAGTGTAGGTCAGAGTGACAGGTACTGTAGCGTAGGGCAGAGTGACAGGTACTGTAGTGTCAGGCAGAGTGACAGGTACTGTTGTGTAGGGCAGAGTGACAGGTACTGTAGTGTCATGCAGAGAGACAGGTACTGTAGTGTCATGCAGAGTGACAGGTACTGTAGTGTAGGGCAGAGTGACGGGTACTGTATTGTAGGGCAGAGTGACAGGTACTGTAGTGTAGGGCAGAGTGACAGGTACTGTAGTGTCATGCAGAGTGACAGGTACTGTAGTGTAGGGCAGAGTGACAGGTACTGTAGTGTCATGCACAGTGACAGGTACTGTAGTGTAGGGCAGAGTGACAGGTACTGTAGTGTCATGCAGAGTGACAGGTACTGTAGTGTAGGGCAGAGTGACAGGTACTGTAGTGTCATGCAGAGTGACAGGTACTGTAGTGTCATGCAGAGTGACAGGTACTGTAGTGTAGGGCAGAGTGACTGGTACTGTAGTGTCATGCAGAGTGACAGGTACTGTAGTGTAGGGCAGAGTGACAGGTACTGTAGTGTAGGGCAGAGTGACAGGTACTGTAGCGTAGGGCAGAGTGACAGGTACTGTAGTGTAGGGCAGAGTGACAGGTAATGTAGTGTCAGGCAGAGTGACAGGTACTGTAGTGTAGGGCAGAGTGACAGGTACTGTAGTGTAGGGCAGAGTGACAGGTACTGTAGTGTCATGCAGAGTGACAGGTACTGTAGTGTAGGGCAGAGTGACAGGTACTGTAGTGTAGGGCAGAGTGACAGGTACTGTAGTGTAGGGCAGAGTGACAGGTACTGTAGTGTAGGGCAGAGTGACAGGTACTGTAGTGTCATGCAGAGTTACAGGTACTGTAGTGTCAGGCAGAGTGACAGGTACTGTAGTGTAGGGCAGAGTGACAGGTACTGTAGTGTCATGCAGAGTGACAGGTACTGTAGTGTCAGGCAGAGTGACAGGTACTGTAGTGTAGGGCAGAGTGACAGGTACTGTAGTGTCATGCAGAGTGACAGGTACTGTAGTGTAGGGCAGAGTGACAGGTACTGTAGTGTAGGGCAGAGTGACAGGTACTGTAGTGTCAGGCAGAGTGACAGGTACTGTTGTGTAGGGCAGAGTGACAGGTACTGTAGTGTCATGCAGAGTGACAGGTACTGTAGTGTCATGCAGAGTGACAGGTACTGTAGTGTAGGGCAGAGTGACGGGTACTGTAGTGTAGGGCAGAGTGATAGGTACTGTAGTGTAGGGCAGAGTGACAGGTACTGTAGTGTCATGCAGAGTGACAGGTACTGTAGTGTAGGGCAGAGTGACAGGTACTGTAGTGTCATGCAGAGTGACAGGTACTGTATTGTCAGGCAGAGTGACAGGTACTGTAGTGTAGGGCAGAGTGACAGGTACTGTAGTGTCATGCAGAGTGACAGGTACTGTAGTGTAGGGCAAGGTGAGAGGTACTGTAGTGTCATGCAGAGTGACAGGTACTGTAGTGTAGGGCAGAGTGACAGGTACTTTAGTGTCATGCAGAGACACAGGTACTGTAGTGTAGGGCAGAGTGACAGGTACTGTAGTGTAGGGCAGAGTGACAGGTACTGTAGTGTAGGGCAGAGTGACAGGTACTGTAGTGTAGGGCAGAGTGACAGGTACTGTAGTGCCGGGCAGAGTGACAGGTACTGTAGTGTCATGCAGAGTGGCAGGTACTGTAGTGTAGGGCAGAGTGACAGTTACTGTCGTGTAGGGCAGAGTGACAGGTACTGTAGTGTAGGGCAGAGTGACAGGTACTGTAGTGTCATGCAGAGTGACAGGTACTGTAGTGTCAGGCAGAGTGACAGGTACTGTAGTGTAGGGCAGAGTGACAGGTACTGTAGTGTCATGCAGAGTGACAGGTACTGTAGTGTAGGGCAGAGTGACAGGTACTGTAGTGTAGGGCAGAGTGACAGGTACTGTAGTGTAGGGCAGAGTGACAGGTACTGTAGTGTCAGGCAGAGTGACAGGTACTGTAGTGTAGGGCAGAGTGACAGGTACTGTAGTGTCATGCAGAGTGACAGGTACTGTAGTGTAGGGCAGATTGACAGGTACTGTAGTGTCATGCAGAGTGACAGGTACTGTAGTGTAGGGCAGAGTGACAGGTACTGTAGTGTCATGCAGAGTGACAGGTACTGTAGTGTAGGGCAGAGTGACAGGTACTGTAGTGTCATGCAGAGTGACAGGTACTGTAGTGTCATGCAGAGTGACAGGTACTGTAGTGTCATGCAGAGTGACAGGTACTATAGTGTAGGGCAGAGTGACGGGTACTGTAGTGTAGGGCAGAGTGACAGGTACTGTAGTGTAGGGCAGAGTGACAGGTACTGTAGTGTCATGCAGAGTGACAGGTACTGTAGTGTAGGGCAGAGTGACAGGTACTGTAGTGTCATGCAGATTGACAGGCACTGTAGTGTCATGCAGAGTGACAGGTACTGTAGTGTAGGGCAGAGTGACAGGTACTGTAGTGTCATGCAGAGTGACAGGTACTGTAGTGTAGGACAGAGTGACAGGTACTGTAGTGTAGGGCAGAGTGACAGGTACTGTAGTGTCAGGCAGAGTGACAGGTACTGTAGTGTAGGGCAGAGTGACAGGTACTGTAGTGTAGGGCAGAGTGACAGGTACTGTAGTGTAGGGCAGAGTGACAGGTACTGTAGTGTCATGCAGAGTGACAGGTACTGTAGTGTAGGGCAGAGTGACAGGTACTGTAATGTCATGCAGAGTGACAGGTACTGTAGTGTAGGGCAGAGTGACAGGTACTGTAGTGTAGGGCAAGGTGACAGGTACAGTAGTGTAGGGCAGAGTGACAGGTACTGTAGTGTCATGCAGAGTGACAGGTACTGTAGTGTAGGGCAGAGTGACAGGTACTGTAGTGTAGGGCAGAGTGACAGGTACTGTAGTGTCATGCAGAGTGACAGGTACTGTAGTGTAGGGCAGAGTGAAAGGTACTGTAGTGTCATGCAGAGTGACTGGTACTGTAGTGTAGGGCAGAGTGACAGGTACTGTAGTGTAGGGCAGGGCAGAGTGACAGGTACTGTAGCGTAGGGCAGAGTGACAGGTACTGTAGTGTAGGGCAGAGTGACAGGTACTGTAGTGTCATGCAGAGTGACAGGTACTGTAGTGTAGGGCAGAGTGACAGGTACTGTAGTGTCATGCAGAGTGACTGGTACTGTAGTGTAGGGCAGAGTGACAGGTACTGTAGTGTAGGGCAGGGCAGAGTGACAGGTACTGTAGCGTAGGGCAGAGTGACAGGTACTGTAGTGTAGGGCAGAGTGACAGGTACTGTAGTGTAGGGCAGAGTGACAGGTACTGTAGTGTCAGGCAGAGTGACAGGTACTGTAGTGTAGGGCAGAGTGACAGGTACTGTAGTGTAGGGCAGAGTGACAGGTACTGTAGTCTAGGGCAGAGTGACAGGTACTGTAGTGTCAGGCAGAGTGACAGGTACTGTAGTGTAGGGCAGAGTGACAGGTACTGTAGTGTAGGGCAGAGTGACAGGTACTGTAGTGTAGGGCAGAGTGACAGGTACTGTAGTGTCATGCAGAGTGACAGGTACTGTAGTGTAGGGCAGAGTGACAGGTACTGTAATGTCATGCAGAGTGACAGGTACTGTAGTGTAGGGCAGAGTGACAGGTACTGTAGTGTAGGGCAAGGTGACAGGTACAGTAGTGTAGGGCAGAGTGACAGGTACTGTAGTGTCATGCAGAGTGACAGGTACTGTAGTGTAGGGCAGAGTGACAGGTACTGTAGTGTAGGGCAGAGTGACAGGTACTGTAGTGTCATGCAGAGTGACAGGTACTGTAGTGTAGGGCAGAGTGAAAGGTACTGTAGTGTCATGCAGAGTGACTGGTACTGTAGTGTAGGGCAGAGTGACAGGTACTGTAGTGTAGGGCAGGGCAGAGTGACAGGTACTGTAGCGTAGGGCAGAGTGACAGGTACTGTAGTGTAGGGCAGAGTGACAGGTACTGTAGTGTCATGCAGAGTGACAGGTACTGTAGTGTAGGGCAGAGTGACAGGTACTGTAGTGTCATGCAGAGTGACTGGTACTGTAGTGTAGGGCAGAGTGACAGGTACTGTAGTGTAGGGCAGGGCAGAGTGACAGGTACTGTAGCGTAGGGCAGAGTGACAGGTACTGTAGTGTAGGGCAGAGTGACAGGTACTGTAGTGTCATGCAGAGTGACAGGTACTGTAGTGTAGGGCAGAGTGACAGGTACTGTAGTGTCATGCAGAGTGACAGGTACTGTAGTGTCATGCAGAGTGACAGGTACTGTAGTGTAGGGCAGAGTGACTGGTACTGTAGTGTCATGCAGAGTGACAGGTACTGTAGTGTAGGGCAGAGTGACAGGTACTGTAGTGTAGGGCAGAGTGACAGGTACTGTAGCGTAGGGCAGAGTGACAGGTACTGTAGTGTAGGGCAGAGTGACAGGTAATGTAGTGTCAGGCAGAGTGACAGGTACTGTAGTGTAGGGCAGAGTGACAGGTACTGTAGTGTAGGGCAGAGTGACAGGTACTGTAGTGTCATGCAGAGTGACAGGTACTGTAGTGTAGGGCAGAGTGACAGGTACTGTAGTGTAGGGCAGAGTGACAGGTACTGTAGTGTAGGGCAGAGTGACAGGTACTGTAGTGTAGGGCAGAGTGACAGGTACTGTAGTGTCATGCAGAGTTACAGGTACTGTAGTGTCAGGCAGAGTGACAGGTACTGTAGTGTAGGGCAGAGTGACAGGTACTGTAGTGTCATGCAGAGTGACAGGTACTGTAGTGTCAGGCAGAGTGACAGGTACTGTAGTGTAGGGCAGAGTGACAGGTACTGTAGTGTCATGCAGAGTGACAGGTACTGTAGTGTAGGGCAGAGTGACAGGTACTGTAGTGTAGGGCAGAGTGACAGGTACTGTAGTGTCAGGCAGAGTGACAGGTACTGTTGTGTAGGGCAGAGTGACAGGTACTGTAGTGTCATGCAGAGTGACAGGTACTGTAGTGTCATGCAGAGTGACAGGTACTGTAGTGTAGGGCAGAGTGACGGGTACTGTAGTGTAGGGCAGAGTGATAGGTACTGTAGTGTAGGGCAGAGTGACAGGTACTGTAGTGTCATGCAGAGTGACAGGTACTGTAGTGTAGGGCAGAGTGACAGGTACTGTAGTGTCATGCAGAGTGACAGGTACTGTATTGTCAGGCAGAGTGACAGGTACTGTAGTGTAGGGCAGAGTGACAGGTACTGTAGTGTCATGCAGAGTGACAGGTACTGTAGTGTAGGGCAAGGTGAGAGGTACTGTAGTGTCATGCAGAGTGACAGGTACTGTAGTGTAGGGCAGAGTGACAGGTACTTTAGTGTCATGCAGAGACACAGGTACTGTAGTGTAGGGCAGAGTGACAGGTACTGTAGTGTAGGGCAGAGTGACAGGTACTGTAGTGTAGGGCAGAGTGACAGGTACTGTAGTGTAGGGCAGAGTGACAGGTACTGTAGTGCCGGGCAGAGTGACAGGTACTGTAGTGTCATGCAGAGTGGCAGGTACTGTAGTGTAGGGCAGAGTGACAGTTACTGTCGTGTAGGGCAGAGTGACAGGTACTGTAGTGTAGGGCAGAGTGACAGGTACTGTAGTGTCATGCAGAGTGACAGGTACTGTAGTGTCAGGCAGAGTGACAGGTACTGTAGTGTAGGGCAGAGTGACAGGTACTGTAGTGTCATGCAGAGTAACAGGTACTGTAGTGTAGGGCAGAGTGACAGGTACTGTAGTGTAGGGCAGAGTGACAGGTACTGTAGTGTAGGGCAGAGTGACAGGTACTGTAGTGTCAGGCAGAGTGACAGGTACTGTAGTGTAGGGCAGAGTGACAGGTACTGTAGTGTCATGCAGAGTGACAGGTACTGTAGTGTAGGGCAGATTGACAGGTACTGTAGTGTCATGCAGAGTGACAGGTACTGTAGTGTAGGGCAGAGTGACAGGTACTGTAGTGTCATGCAGAGTGACAGGTACTGTAGTGTAGGGCAGAGTGACAGGTACTGTAGTGTCATGCAGAGTGACAGGTACTGTAGTGTCATGCAGAGTGACAGGTACTGTAGTGTCATGCAGAGTGACAGGTACTATAGTGTAGGGCAGAGTGACGGGTACTGTAGTGTAGGGCAGAGTGACAGGTACTGTAGTGTAGGGCAGAGTGACAGGTACTGTAGTGTCATGCAGAGTGACAGGTACTGTAGTGTAGGGCAGAGTGACAGGTACTGTAGTGTCATGCAGATTGACAGGCACTGTAGTGTCATGCAGAGTGACAGGTACTGTAGTGTAGGGCAGAGTGACAGGTACTGTAGTGTCATGCAGAGTGACAGGTACTGTAGTGTAGGACAGAGTGACAGGTACTGTAGTGTAGGGCAGAGTGACAGGTACTGTAGTGTCAGGCAGAGTGACAGGTACTGTAGTGTAGGGCAGAGTGACAGGTACTGTAGTGTAGGGCAGAGTGACAGGTACTGTAGTGTAGGGCAGAGTGACAGGTACTGTAGTGTCATGCAGAGTGACAGGTACTGTAGTGTAGGGCAGAGTGACAGGTACTGTAATGTCATGCAGAGTGACAGGTACTGTAGTGTAGGGCAGAGTGACAGGTACTGTAGTGTAGGGCAAGGTGACAGGTACAGTAGTGTAGGGCAGAGTGACAGGTACTGTAGTGTCATGCAGAGTGACAGGTACTGTAGTGTAGGGCAGAGTGACAGGTACTGTAGTGTAGGGCAGAGTGACAGGTACTGTAGTGTCATGCAGAGTGACAGGTACTGTAGTGTAGGGCAGAGTGAAAGGTACTGTAGTGTCATGCAGAGTGACTGGTACTGTAGTGTAGGGCAGAGTGACAGGTACTGTAGTGTAGGGCAGGGCAGAGTGACAGGTACTGTAGCGTAGGGCAGAGTGACAGGTACTGTAGTGTAGGGCAGAGTGACAGGTACTGTAGTGTCATGCAGAGTGACAGGTACTGTAGTGTAGGGCAGAGTGACAGGTACTGTAGTGTCATGCAGAGTGACTGGTACTGTAGTGTAGGGCAGAGTGACAGGTACTGTAGTGTAGGGCAGGGCAGAGTGACAGGTACTGTAGCGTAGGGCAGAGTGACAGGTACTGTAGTGTAGGGCAGAGTGACAGGTACTGTAGTGTAGGGCAGAGTGACAGGTACTGTAGTGTCAGGCAGAGTGACAGGTACTGTAGTGTAGGGCAGAGTGACAGGTACTGTAGTGTAGGGCAGAGTGACAGGTACTGTAGTCTAGGGCAGAGTGACAGGTACTGTAGTGTCAGGCAGAGTGACAGGTACTGTAGTGTAGGGCAGAGTGACAGGTACTGTAGTGTAGGGCAGAGTGACAGGTACTGTAGTGTAGGGCAGAGTGACAGGTACTGTAGTGTCATGCAGAGTGACAGGTACTGTAGTGTAGGGCAGAGTGACAGGTACTGTAATGTCATGCAGAGTGACAGGTACTGTAGTGTAGGGCAGAGTGACAGGTACTGTAGTGTAGGGCAAGGTGACAGGTACAGTAGTGTAGGGCAGAGTGACAGGTACTGTAGTGTCATGCAGAGTGACAGGTACTGTAGTGTAGGGCAGAGTGACAGGTACTGTAGTGTAGGGCAGAGTGACAGGTACTGTAGTGTCATGCAGAGTGACAGGTACTGTAGTGTAGGGCAGAGTGAAAGGTACTGTAGTGTCATGCAGAGTGACTGGTACTGTAGTGTAGGGCAGAGTGACAGGTACTGTAGTGTAGGGCAGGGCAGAGTGACAGGTACTGTAGCGTAGGGCAGAGTGACAGGTACTGTAGTGTAGGGCAGAGTGACAGGTACTGTAGTGTCATGCAGAGTGACAGGTACTGTAGTGTAGGGCAGAGTGACAGGTACTGTAGTGTCATGCAGAGTGACTGGTACTGTAGTGTAGGGCAGAGTGACAGGTACTGTAGTGTAGGGCAGGGCAGAGTGACAGGTACTGTAGCGTAGGGCAGAGTGACAGGTACTGTAGTGTAGGGCAGAGTGACAGGTACTGTAGTGTAGGGCAGAGTGACAGGTACTGTAGTGTCAGGCAGAGTGACAGGTACTGTAGTGTAGGGCAGAGTGACAGGTACTGTAGTGTAGGGCAGAGTGACAGGTACTGTAGTCTAGGGCAGAGTGACAGGTACTGTAGTGTAGGGCAGAGTGACTGGTACTGTAGTGTAGGGCAGAGTGACAGGTACTGTAGTGCCGGGCAGAGTGACAGGTACTGTAGTGTCATGCAGAGTGACAGGTACTGTAGTGTAGGGCAGAGTGACAGTTACTGTCGTTTAGGGCAGAGTGACAGGTACTGTAGTGTAGGGCAGAGTGACAGGTACTGTAGTGTCATGCAGAGTGACAGGTACTGTAGTGTCAGGCAGAGTGACAGGTACTGTAGTGTAGGGCAGAGTGACAGGTACTGTAGTGTCATGCAGAGTGACAGGTACTGTAGTGTAGGGCAGAATGACAGGTACTGTAGTGTAGGGCAGAGTGACAGGTACTGTAGTGTAGGGCAGAGTGACAGGTACTGTAGTGTCAGGCAGAGTGACAGGTACTGTAGTGTAGGGCAGAGTGACAGGTACTGTAGTGTCATGCAGAGTGACAGGTACTGTAGTGTAGGGCAGATTGACAGGTACTGTAGTGTCATGCAGAGTGACAGGTACTGTAGTGTAGGGCAGAGTGACAGGTACTGTAGTGTCATGCAGAGTGACAGGTACTGTAGTGTAGGGCAGAGTGACAGGTACTGTAGTGTCATGCAGAGTGACAGGTACTGTAGTGTCATGCAGAGTGACAGGTACTGTAGTGTCATGCAGAGTGACAGGTACTATAGTGTAGGGCAGAGTGACGGGTACTGTAGTGTAGGGCAGAGTGACAGGTACTGTAGTGTAGGGCAGAGTGACAGGTACTGTAGTGTCATGCAGAGTGACAGGTACTGTAGTGTAGGGCAGAGTGACAGGTACTGTAGTGTCATGCAGAGTGACAGGCACTGTAGTGTCATGCAGAGTGACAGGTACTGTAGTGTAGGGCAGAGTGACAGGTACTGTAGTGTCATGCAGAGTGACAGGTACTGTAGTGTAGGACAGAGTGACAGGTACTGTAGTGTAGGGCAGAGTGACAGGTACTGTAGTGTCAGGCAGAGTGACAGGTACTGTAGTGTAGGGCAGAGTGACAGGTACTGTAGTGTAGGGCAGAGTGACAGGTACTGTAGTGTAGGGCAGTGTGACAGGTACTGTAGTGTCATGCAGAGTGACAGGTACTGTAGTGTAGGGCAGAGTGACAGGTACTGTAATGTCATGCAGAGTGACAGGTACTGTAGTGTCATGCAGAGTGACAGGTACTGTAGTGTAGGACAGAGTGACAGGTACTGTAGTGTAGGGCAGAGTGACAGGTACTGTAGTGTCAGGCAGAGTGACAGGTACTGTAGTGTAGGGCAGAGTGACAGGTACTGTAGTGTAGGGCAAGGTGACAGGTACAGTAGTGTAGGGCAGAGTGACAGGTACTGTAGTGTCATGCAGAGTGACAGGTACTGTAGTGTAGGGCAGAGTGACAGGTACTGTAGTGTAGGGCAGAGTGACAGGTACTGTAGTGTCATGCAGAGTGACAGGTACTGTAGTGTAGGGCAGAGTGAAAGGTACTGTAGTGTCATGCAGAGTGACTGGTACTGTAGTGTAGGGCAGAGTGACAGGTACTGTAGTGTAGGGCAGGGCAGAGTGACAGGTACTGTAGCGTAGGGCAGAGTGACAGGTACTGTAGTGTAGGGCAGAGTGACAGGTACTGTAGTGTCATGCAGAGTGACTGGTACTGTAGTGTAGGGCAGAGTGACAGGTACTGTAGTGTAGGGCAGGGCAGAGTGACAGGTACTGTAGCGTAGGGCAGAGTGACAGGTACTGTAGTGTAGGGCAGAGTGACAGGTACTGTAGTGTAGGGCAGAGTGACAGGTACTGTAGTGTCAGGCAGAGTGACAGGTACTGTAGTGTAGGGCAGAGTGACAGGTACTGTAGTGTAGGGCAGAGTGACAGGTACTGTAGTCTAGGGCAGAGTGACAGGTACTGTAGTGTAGGGCAGAGTGACAGGTACTGTAGTGTAGGGCAGAGTGACAGGTACTGTAGTGTTATGCAGAGTGACAGGTACTGTAGTGTAGGGCAGAGTGACAGGTACTGTAGTGTAGGGCAGAGTGACAGGTACTGTAGTGTAGGGCAGAGTGACAGGTACTGTAGTGTAGGGCAGAGTGACAGGTACTGTAGTGTAGGGCAGAGTGACAGGTACTGAAGTGTCATGCAGAGTGACAGGTACTGTTGTGTAGGGCAGAGTGACAGGTACTGTAGTGTCATGCAGAGTGACAGGTACTGTAGTGTCATGCAGAGTGACAGGTACTGTAGTGTAGGGCAGAGTGACGGGTACTGTAGTGTAGGGCAGAGTGACAGGTACTGTAGTGTAGGGCAGAGTGACAGGTACTGTAGTGTCATGCAGAGTGACAGGTACTGTATTGTCAGGCAGAGTGACAGGTACTGTAGTGTAGGGCAGAGTGACAGGTACTGTAGTGTCATGCAGAGTGACAGGTACTGTAGTGTAGGGCAAGGTGACAGGTACTGTAGTGTCATGCAGAGTGACAGGTACTGTAGTGTAGGGCAGAGTGACAGGTACTGTAGTGTCATGCAGAGACACAGGTACTGTAGTGTAGGGCAGAATGACAGGTACTGTAGTGTAGGGCAGAGTGACAGGTACTGTAGTGTAGGGCAGAGTGACAGGTACTGTAGTGTAGGGCAGAGTGACAGGTACTGTAGTGCCGGGCAGAGTGTCAGGTACTGTAGTGTAGGGCAGAGTGACAGGTACTGTAGTGTAGGGCAGAGTGACAGGTACTGTAGTGTAGGGCAGAGTGACAGGTACTGTAGTGTCATGCAGAGTGACAGGTACTGTAGTGTAGGGCAGAGTGACAGTTACTGTCGTGTAGGGCAGAGTGACAGGTACTGTAGTGTAGGGCAGAGTGACAGGTACTGTAGTGTCATGCAGAGTGACAGGTACTGTAGTGTCAGGCAGAGTGACAGGTACTGTAGTGTAGGGCAGAGTGACAGGTACTGTAGTGTCATGCAGAGTGACAGGTACTGTAGTGTAGGGCAGAGTGACAGGTACTGTAGTGTAGGGCAGAGTGACAGGTACTGTAGTGTAGGGCAGAGTGACAGGTACTGTAGTGTCATGCAGAGTGACAGGTACTGTAGTGTCAGGCAGAGTGACAGGTACTGTAGTGTAGGGCAGAGTGACAGGTACTGTAGTGTCATGCAGAGTGACAGGTACTGTAGTGTAGGGCAGAGTGACAGGTACTGTAGTGTAGGGCAGAGTGACAGGTACTGTAGTGTAGGGCAGAGTGACAGGTACTGTAGTGTCAGGCAGAGTGACAGGTACTGTAGTGTAGGGCAGAGTGACAGGTACTGTAGTGTCATGCAGAGTGACAGGTACTGTAGTGTAGGGCAGAGTGACAGGTACTGTAGTGTAGGGCAGAGTGACAGGTACTGTAGTGTAGGGCAGAGTGACAGGTACTGTAGTGTCAGGCAGAGTGACAGGTACTGTAGTGTAGGGCAGAGTGACAGGTACTGTAGTGTAGGGCAGAGTGACAGGTACTGTAGTCTAGGGCAGAGTGACAGGTACTGTAGTGTAGGGCAGAGTGACAGGTACTGTAGTGTAGGGCAGAGTGACAGGTACTGTAGTGTTATGCAGAGTGACAGGTACTGTAGTGTAGGGCAGAGTGACAGGTACTGTAGTGTAGGGCAGAGTGACAGGTACTGTAGTGTAGGGCAGAGTGACAGGTACTGTAGTGTAGGGCAGAGTGACAGGTACTGTAGTGTAGGGCAGAGTGACAGGTACTGAAGTGTCATGCAGAGTGACAGGTACTGTAGTGTCAGGCAGAGTGACAGGTACTGTAGTGTAGGGCAGAGTGACAGGTACTGTAGTGTCATGCAGAGTGACAGGTACTGTAGTGTAGGGCAGAGTGACAGGTACTGTAGTGTAGGGCAGAGTGACAGGTACTGTAGTGTAGGGCAGAGTGACAGGTACTGTAGTGTCATGCAGAGTGACAGGTACTGTAGTGTCAGGCAGAGTGACAGGTACTGTAGTGTAGGGCAGAGTGACAGGTACTGTAGTGTCATGCAGAGTGACAGGTACTGTAGTGTAGGGCAGAGTGACAGGTACTGTAGTGTAGGGCAGAGTGACAGGTACTGTAGTGTCAGGCAGAGTGACAGGTACTGTTGTGTAGGGCAGAGTGACAGGTACTGTAGTGTCATGCAGAGTGACAGGTACTGTAGTGTCATGCAGAGTGACAGGTACTGTAGTGTAGGGCAGAGTGACGGGTACTGTAGTGTAGGGCAGAGTGACAGGTACTGTAGTGTAGGGCAGAGTGACAGGTACTGTAGTGTCATGCAGAGTGACAGGTACTGTATTGTCAGGCAGAGTGACAGGTACTGTAGTGTAGGGCAGAGTGACAGGTACTGTAGTGTCATGCAGAGTGACAGGTACTGTAGTGTAGGGCAAGGTGACAGGTACTGTAGTGTCATGCAGAGTGACAGGTACTGTAGTGTAGGGCAGAGTGACAGGTACTGTAGTGTCATGCAGAGACACAGGTACTGTAGTGTAGGGCAGAATGACAGGTACTGTAGTGTAGGGCAGAGTGACAGGTACTGTAGTGTAGGGCAGAGTGACAGGTACTGTAGTGTAGGGCAGAGTGACAGGTACTGTAGTGCCGGGCAGAGTGTCAGGTACTGTAGTGTAGGGCAGAGTGACAGGTACTGTAGTGTAGGGCAGAGTGACAGGTACTGTAGTGTAGGGCAGAGTGACAGGTACTGTAGTGTCATGCAGAGTGACAGGTACTGTAGTGTAGGGCAGAGTGACAGTTACTGTCGTGTAGGGCAGAGTGACAGGTACTGTAGTGTAGGGCAGAGTGACAGGTACTGTAGTGTCATGCAGAGTGACAGGTACTGTAGTGTCAGGCAGAGTGACAGGTACTGTAGTGTAGGGCAGAGTGACAGGTACTGTAGTGTCATGCAGAGTGACAGGTACTGTAGTGTAGGGCAGAGTGACAGGTACTGTAGTGTAGGGCAGAGTGACAGGTACTGTAGTGTAGGGCAGAGTGACAGGTACTGTAGTGTAGGGCAGAGTGACAGGTACTGTAGTGTCATGCAGAGTGACAGGTACTGTAGTGTCAGGCAGAGTGACAGGTACTGTAGTGTAGGGCAGAGTGACAGGTACTGTAGTGTCATGCAGAGTGACAGGTACTGTAGTGTAGGGCAGAGTGACAGGTACTGTAGTGTAGGGCAGAGTGACAGGTACTGTAGTGTAGGGCAGAGTGACAGGTACTGTAGTGTCAGGCAGAGTGACAGGTACTGTAGTGTAGGGCAGAGTGACAGGTACTGTAGTGTCATGCAGAGTGACAGGTACTGTAGTGTAGGGCAGAGTGACAGGTACTGTAGTGTAGGGCAGAGTGACAGGTACTGTAGTGTAGGGCAGAGTGACAGGTACTGTAGTGTCAGGCAGAGTGACAGGTACTGTAGTGTAGGGCAGAGTGACAGGTACTGTAGTGTAGGGCAGAGTGACAGGTACTGTAGTCTAGGGCAGAGTGACAGGTACTGTAGTGTAGGGCAGAGTGACAGGTACTGTAGTGTAGGGCAGAGTGACAGGTACTGTAGTGTTATGCAGAGTGACAGGTACTGTAGTGTAGGGCAGAGTGACAGGTACTGTAGTGTAGGGCAGAGTGACAGGTACTGTAGTGTAGGGCAGAGTGACAGGTACTGAAGTGTCATGCAGAGTGACAGGTACTGTAGTGTCAGGCAGAGTGACAGGTACTGTAGTGTAGGGCAGAGTGACAGGTACTGTAGTGTCATGCAGAGTGACAGGTACTGTAGTGTAGGGCAGAGTGACAGGTACTGTAGTGTAGGGCAGAGTGACAGGTACTGTAGTGTAGGGCAGAGTGACAGGTACTGTAGTGTCATGCAGAGTGACAGGTACTGTAGTGTCAGGCAGAGTGACAGGTACTGTAGTGTAGGGCAGAGTGACAGGTACTGTAGTGTCATGCAGAGTGACAGGTACTGTAGTGTAGGGCAGAGTGACAGGTACTGTAGTGTAGGGCAGAGTGACAGGTACTGTAGTGTCAGGCAGAGTGACAGGTACTGTTGTGTAGGGCAGAGTGACAGGTACTGTAGTGTCATGCAGAGTGACAGGTACTGTAGTGTCATGCAGAGTGACAGGTACTGTAGTGTAGGGCAGAGTGACGGGTACTGTAGTGTAGGGCAGAGTGACAGGTACTGTAGTGTAGGGCAGAGTGACAGGTACTGTAGTGTCATGCAGAGTGACAGGTACTGTATTGTCAGGCAGAGTGACAGGTACTGTAGTGTAGGGCAGAGTGACAGGTACTGTAGTGTCATGCAGAGTGACAGGTACTGTAGTGTAGGGCAAGGTGACAGGTACTGTAGTGTCATGCAGAGTGACAGGTACTGTAGTGTAGGGCAGAGTGACAGGTACTGTAGTGTCATGCAGAGACACAGGTACTGTAGTGTAGGGCAGAATGACAGGTACTGTAGTGTAGGGCAGAGTGACAGGTACTGTAGTGTAGGGCAGAGTGACAGGTACTGTAGTGTAGGGCAGAGTGACAGGTACTGTAGTGCCGGGCAGAGTGTCAGGTACTGTAGTGTAGGGCAGAGTGACAGGTACTGTAGTGTAGGGCAGAGTGACAGGTACTGTAGTGTAGGGCAGAGTGACAGGTACTGTAGTGTCATGCAGAGTGACAGGTACTGTAGTGTAGGGCAGAGTGACAGTTACTGTCGTGTAGGGCAGAGTGACAGGTACTGTAGTGTAGGGCAGAGTGACAGGTACTGTAGTGTCATGCAGAGTGACAGGTACTGTAGTGTAGGGCAGAGTGACAGGTACTGTACTGTCATGCAGAGTGACAGGTACTGTAGTGTAGGGCAGAGTGACAGGTACTGTAGTGTAGGGCAGAGTGACAGGTACTGTAGTGTAGGGCAGAGTGACAGGTACTGTAGTGTAGGGCAGAGTGACAGGTACTGTAGTGTCATGCAGAGTGACAGGTACTGTAGTGTCAGGCAGAGTGACAGGTACTGTAGTGTAGGGCAGAGTGACAGGTACTGTAGTGTCATGCAGAGTGACAGGTACTGTAGTGTAGGGCAGAGTGACAGGTACTGTAGTGTAGGGCAGAGTGACAGGTACTGTAGTGTAGGGCAGAGTGACAGGTACTGTAGTGTCATGCAGAGTGACAGGTACTGTAGTGTCAGGCAGAGTGACAGGTACTGTAGTGTAGGGCAGAGTGACAGGTACTGTAGTGTAGGGCAGAGTGACAGGTACTGTAGTGTAGGGCAGAGTGACAGGTACTGTAGTGTAGGGCAGAGTGACAGGTACTGTAGTGTCATGCAGAGTGACAGGTACTGTAGTGTCAGGCAGAGTGACAGGTACTGTAGTGTAGGGCAGAGTGACAGGTACTGTAGTGTCATGCAGAGTGACAGGTACTGTAGTGTAGGGCAGAGTGACAGGTACTGTAGTGTAGGGCAGAGTGACAGGTACTGTAGTGTCAGGCAGAGTGACAGGTACTGTTGTGTAGGGCAGAGTGACAGGTACTGTAGTGTCATGCAGAGTGACAGGTACTGTAGTGTCATGCAGAGTGACAGGTACTGTAGTGTAGGGCAGAGTGACGGGTACTGTAGTGTAGGGCAGAGTGACAGGTACTGTAGTGTAGGGCAGAGTGACAGGTACTGTAGTGTCATGCAGAGTGACAGGTACTGTATTGTCAGGCAGAGTGACAGGTACTGTAGTGTAGGGCAGAGTGACAGGTACTGTAGTGTCATGCAGAGTGACAGGTACTGTAGTGTAGGGCAAGGTGACAGGTACTGTAGTGTCATGCAGAGTGACAGGTACTGTAGTGTAGGGCAGAGTGACAGGTACTGTAGTGTCATGCAGAGACACAGGTACTGTAGTGTAGGGCAGAATGACAGGTACTGTAGTGTAGGGCAGAGTGACAGGTACTGTAGTGTAGGGCAGAGTGACAGGTACTGTAGTGTAGGGCAGAGTGACAGGTACTGTAGTGCCGGGCAGAGTGTCAGGTACTGTAGTGTAGGGCAGAGTGACAGGTACTGTAGTGTAGGGCAGAGTGACAGGTACTGTAGTGTAGGGCAGAGTGACAGGTACTGTAGTGTCATGCAGAGTGACAGGTACTGTAGTGTAGGGCAGAGTGACAGTTACTGTCGTGTAGGGCAGAGTGACAGGTACTGTAGTGTAGGGCAGAGTGACAGGTACTGTAGTGTCATGCAGAGTGACAGGTACTGTAGTGTAGGGCAGAGTGACAGGTACTGTACTGTCATGCAGAGTGACAGGTACTGTAGTGTAGGGCAGAGTGACAGGTACTGTAGTGTAGGGCAGAGTGACAGGTACTGTAGTGTAGGGCAGAGTGACAGGTACTGTAGTGTAGGGCAGAGTGACAGGTACTGTAGTGTCATGCAGAGTGACAGGTACTGTAGTGTCAGGCAGAGTGACAGGTACTGTAGTGTAGGGCAGAGTGACAGGTACTGTAGTGTCATGCAGAGTGACAGGTACTGTAGTGTAGGGCAGAGTGACAGGTACTGTAGTGTAGGGCAGAGTGACAGGTACTGTAGTGTAGGGCAGAGTGACAGGTACTGTAGTGTCATGCAGAGTGACAGGTACTGTAGTGTCAGGCAGAGTGACAGGTACTGTAGTGTAGGGCAGAGTGACAGGTACTGTAGTGTCATGCAGAGTGACAGGTACTGTAGTGTAGGACAGAGTGACAGGTACTGTAGTGTAGGGCAGAGTGACAGGTACTGTAGTGTAGGGCAGAGTGACAGGTACTGTAGTGTCAGGCAGAGTGACAGGTACTGTAGTGTAGGGCAGAGTGACAGGTACTGTAGTGTCATGCAGAGTGACAGGTACTGTAGTGTAGGGCAGAGTGACAGGTACTGTAGTGTCATGCAGAGTGACAGGTACTGTAGTGTAGGGCAGAGTGACAGGTACTGTAGTGTCATGCAGAGTGACAGGTACTGTAGTGTAGGGCAGAGTGACAGGTACTGTAGTGTCATGCAGAGTGACAGGTTCTGTAGTGTCATGCAGAGTGACAGGTACTGTAGTGTAGGGCAGAGTGACAGGTACTGTAGTGTCATGCAGAGTGACAGGTACTGTAGTGTCATGCAGAGTGACAGGTACTGTAGTGTCATGCAGAGTGACAGGTACTATAGTGTAGGGCAGAGTGACGGGTACTGTAGTGTAGTGCAGAGTGACAGGTACTGTAGTGTAGTGCAGAGTGACAGGTACTGTAGTGTCATGCAGAGTGACAGGTACTGTAGTGTAGGGCAGAGTGACAGGTACTGTAGTGTCATGCAGAGTGACAGGCACTGTAGTGTCATGCAGAGTGACAGGTACTGTAGTGTAGGGCAGAGTGACAGGTACTGTAGTGTCATGCAGAGTGACAGGTACTGTAGTGTAGGACAGAGTGACAGGTACTGTAGTGTAGGGCAGAGTGACAGGTACTGTAGTGTCAGGCAGAGTGACAGGTACTGTAGCGTAGGGCAGAGTGACAGGTACTGTAGTGTAGGGCAGAGTGACAGGTACTGTAGTGTAGGGCAGAGTGACAGGTACTGTAGTGTCATGCAGAGTGACAGGTACTGTAGTGTAGGGCAGAGTGACAGGTACTGTAATGTCATGCAGAGTGACAGGTACTGTAGTGTAGGGCAGAGTGACAGGTACTGTAGTGTCATGCAGAGTGACAGGTACTGTAGTGTAGGGCAGAGTGACAGGTATTGTAGTGTCATGCAGAGTGACAGGTACTGTAGTGTAGGGCAGAGTGACAGGTACTGTAGTGTAGGGCAGAGTGACAGGTACTGTAGTGTCATGCAGAGTGACAGGTACTGTAGTGTAGGACAGAGTGACAGGTACTGTAGTGTAGGGCAGAGTGACAGGTACTGTAGTGTCATGCAGAGTGACTGGTACTGTAGTGTAGGGCAGAGTGACAGGTACTGTAGTGTAGGGCAGGGCAGAGTGACAGGTACTGTAGCGTAGGGCAGAGTGACAGGTAATGTAGTGTAGGGCAGAGTGACAGGTACTGTAGTGTCATGCAGAGTGACAGGTACTGTAGTGTAGGGCAGAGTGACAGGTACTGTAGTGTCATGCAGAGTGACTGGTACTGTAGTGTGGGGCAGAGTGACAGGTACTGTAGCGTAGGGCAGAGTGACAGGTACTGTAGTGTAGGGCAGAGTGACAGGTACTGTAGTGTAGGGCAGAGTGACAGGTACTGTAGTGTCAGGCAGAGTGACAGGTACTGTAGTGTAGGGCAGAGTGACAGGTACTGTAGTGTAGGGCAGAGTGACAGGTACTGTAGTGTAGGGCAGAGTGACAGGTACTGTAGTGTAGGGCAGAGTGACAGGTACTGTAGTGTTATGCAGAGTGACAGGTACTGTAGTGTAGGGCAGAGTGACAGGTACTGTAGTGTAGGGCAGAGTGACAGGTACTGTAGTGTAGGGCAGAGTGACAGGTACTGTAGTGTAGTGCAGAGTGACAGGTACTGTAGTGCCGGGCAGAGTGACAGGTACTGTAGTGTAGGGCAGAGTGACAGGTACTGTAGTGTAGGGCAGAGTGACAAGTACTGTAGTGTAGGGCAGAGTGACAGGTACTGTAGTGTAGGGCAGAGTGACAGGTACTGTAGTGTTGTGCAGAGTGACAGGTACTGTAGTGTAGGGCAGAGTGACAGGTACTGTCGTGTAGGGCAGAGTGACAGGTACTGTAGTGTAGGGCAGAGTGACAGGTACTGTAGTGTCATGCAGAGTGACAGGTACTGTAGTGTCAGGCAGAGTGACAGGTACTGTAGTGTAGGGCAGAGTGACAGGTACTGTAGTGTCATGCAGAGTGACAGGTACTGTAGTGTCATGCAGAGTGACAGGTACTGTAGTGTAGTGCAGAGTGACAGGTACTGTAGTGTAGGGCAGAGTGACAGGTACTGTTGTGTCATGCAGAGTGACAGGTACTGTAGTGTAGGGCAGAGTGACAGGTACTGTAGTGTAGGGCAGAGTGACAGGTACTGTAGTGTTGGGCAGAGTGACAGGTACTGTAGTGTCATGCAGAGGGACAGGTACTGTAGTGTAGGGCAGAGTGACAGGTACTGTAGTGTCATGCAGAGTGACAGGTACTGTAGTGTAGGGCAGAGTGACAGGTACTGTAGTGTAGGGCAGATTGACAGGTACTGTAGTGTAGGGCAGAGTGACAGGTACTGTAGTGTTGGGCAGAGTGACAGGTACTGTAGTGTCATGCAGAGTGACAGGTACTGTAGTGTCAGGCAGAGTGACAGGTACTGTAGTGTAGGGCAGAGTGACAGGTACTGTAGTGTCATGCAGAGACACAGGTACTGTTTGTAGGGCAGAGTGACAGGTACTGTAGTGTAGGGCAGTGTGACAGGTACTGTAGTGTAGGGCAGAGTGACAGGTACTGTAGTGTAGGGCAGAGTGACAGGTACTGTAGTGCAGGGCAGAGTCACAGGTACTGTAGTGCCGGGCAGAGTGACAGGTACTGTAGTGTAGGGCAGAGTGACAGGTACTGTAGTGTAGGGCAGAGTGACAGGTACTGTAGTGTAGGGCAGAGTGACAGGTACTGTAGTGTCATGCAGAGTGACAGGTACTGTAGTGTAGGGCAGAGTGACAGTTACTGTCGTGTAGGGCAGAGTGACAGGTACTGTAGTGTAGGGCAGAGTGACAGGTACTGTAGTGTCATGCAGAGTGACAGGTACTGTAGTGTCAGGCAGAGTGACAGGTACTGTAGTGTAGGGCAGAGTGACAGGTACTGTAGTGTCATGCAGAGTGACAGGTACTGTAGTGTCATGCAGAGTGACAGGTACTGTAGTGTAGGGCAGAGTGACAGGTACTGTAGTGTCATGCAGAGTGACAGGTACTGTAGTGTAGGGCAGAGTGACAGGTACTGTAGTGTCATGCAGAGTGACAGGTACTGTAGTGTAGGGCAGAGTGACAGGTACTGTAGTGTCATGCAGAGTGACAGGTACTGTAGTGTCATGCAGAGTGACAGGTACTATAGTGTAGGGCAGAGTGACGGGTACTGTAGTGTAGGGCAGAGTGACAGGTACTGTAGTGTAGGGCAGAGTGACAGGTACTGTAGTGTCATGCAGAGTGACAGGTACTGTAGTGTAGGGCAGAGTGACAGGTACTGTAGTGTAGGGCAGAGTGACAGGTACTGTAGTGTAGGGCAGAGTGACAGGTACTGTAGTGTCATGCAGAGTGACAGGTACTGTAGTGTCAGGCAGAGTGACAGGTACTGTAGTGTAGGGCAGAGTGACAGGTACTGTAGTGTCATGCAGAGACACAGGTACTGTTTGTAGGGCAGAGTGACAGGTACTGTAGTGTAGGGCAGTGTGACAGGTACTGTAGTGTAGGGCAGAGTGACAGGTACTGTAGTGTAGGGCAGAGTGACAGGTACTGTAGTGCAGGGCAGAGTCACAGGTACTGTAGTGCCGGGCAGAGTGACAGGTACTGTAGTGTAGGGCAGAGTGACAGGTACTGTAGTGTAGGGCAGAGTGACAGGTACTGTAGTGTAGGGCAGAGTGACAGGTACTGTAGTGTAGGGCAGAGTGACAAGTACTGTAGTGTAGGGCAGAGTGACAGGTACTGTAGTGTAGGGCAGAGTGACAGGTACTGTAGTGTTGTGCAGAGTGACAGGTACTGTAGTGTAGGGCAGAGTGACAGGTACTGTCGTGTAGGGCAGAGTGACAGGTACTGTAGTGTAGGGCAGAGTGACAGGTACTGTAGTGTCATGCAGAGTGACAGGTACTGTAGTGTCAGGCAGAGTGACAGGTACTGTAGTGTAGGGCAGAGTGACAGGTACTGTAGTGTCATGCAGAGTGACAGGTACTGTAGTGTCATGCAGAGTGACAGGTACTGTAGTGTAGTGCAGAGTGACAGGTACTGTAGTGTAGGGCAGAGTGACAGGTACTGTTGTGTCATGCAGAGTGACAGGTACTGTAGTGTAGGGCAGAGTGACAGGTACTGTAGTGTAGGGCAGAGTGACAGGTACTGTAGTGTTGGGCAGAGTGACAGGTACTGTAGTGTCATGCAGAGGGACAGGTACTGTAGTGTAGGGCAGAGTGACAGGTACTGTAGTGTCATGCAGAGTGACAGGTACTGTAGTGTAGGGCAGAGTGACAGGTACTGTAGTGTAGGGCAGATTGACAGGTACTGTAGTGTAGGGCAGAGTGACAGGTACTGTAGTGTTGGGCAGAGTGACAGGTACTGTAGTGTCATGCAGAGTGACAGGTACTGTAGTGTCAGGCAGAGTGACAGGTACTGTAGTGTAGGGCAGAGTGACAGGTACTGTAGTGTCATGCAGAGACACAGGTACTGTTTGTAGGGCAGAGTGACAGGTACTGTAGTGTAGGGCAGTGTGACAGGTACTGTAGTGTAGGGCAGAGTGACAGGTACTGTAGTGTAGGGCAGAGTGACAGGTACTGTAGTGCAGGGCAGAGTCACAGGTACTGTAGTGCCGGGCAGAGTGACAGGTACTGTAGTGTAGGGCAGAGTGACAGGTACTGTAGTGTAGGGCAGAGTGACAGGTACTGTAGTGTAGGGCAGAGTGACAGGTACTGTAGTGTCATGCAGAGTGACAGGTACTGTAGTGTAGGGCAGAGTGACAGTTACTGTCGTGTAGGGCAGAGTGACAGGTACTGTAGTGTAGGGCAGAGTGACAGGTACTGTAGTGTCATGCAGAGTGACAGGTACTGTAGTGTCAGGCAGAGTGACAGGTACTGTAGTGTAGGGCAGAGTGACAGGTACTGTAGTGTCATGCAGAGTGACAGGTACTGTAGTGTCATGCAGAGTGACAGGTACTGTAGTGTAGGGCAGAGTGACAGGTACTGTAGTGTCATGCAGAGTGACAGGTACTGTAGTGTAGGGCAGAGTGACAGGTACTGTAGTGTCATGCAGAGTGACAGGTACTGTAGTGTAGGGCAGAGTGACAGGTACTGTAGTGTCATGCAGAGTGACAGGTACTGTAGTGTCATGCAGAGTGACAGGTACTATAGTGTAGGGCAGAGTGACGGGTACTGTAGTGTAGGGCAGAGTGACAGGTACTGTAGTGTAGGGCAGAGTGACAGGTACTGTAGTGTCATGCAGAGTGACAGGTACTGTAGTGTAGGGCAGAGTGACAGGTACTGTAGTGTCATGCAGAGTGACAGGTACTGTAGTGTAGGGCAGAGTGACAGGTACTGTAGTGTAGGGCAGAGTGACAGGTACTGTAGTGTCATGCAGAGTGACAGGTACTGTAGTGTCAGGCAGAGTGACAGGTACTGTAGTGTAGGGCAGAGTGACAGGTACTGTAGTGTCATGCAGAGACACAGGTACTGTTTGTAGGGCAGAGTGACAGGTACTGTAGTGTAGGGCAGTGTGACAGGTACTGTAGTGTAGGGCAGAGTGACAGGTACTGTAGTGTAGGGCAGAGTGACAGGTACTGTAGTGCAGGGCAGAGTCACAGGTACTGTAGTGCCGGGCAGAGTGACAGGTACTGTAGTGTAGGGCAGAGTGACAGGTACTGTAGTGTAGGGCAGAGTGACAGGTACTGTAGTGTAGGGCAGAGTGACAGGTACTGTAGTGTCATGCAGAGTGACAGGTACTGTAGTGTAGGGCAGAGTGACAGTTACTGTCGTGTAGGGCAGAGTGACAGGTACTGTAGTTTATTGCAGAGTGACAGGTACTGTAGTGTCATGCAGAGTGACAGGTACTGTAGTGTCAGTCAGAGTGACAGGTACTGTAGTGTAGGGCAGAGTGACAGGTACTGTAGTGTCATGCAGAGTGACAGGTACTGTAGTGTAGGGCAGAGGGACAGGTACTGTAGTGTAGGGCAGAGTGACAGGTACTGTAGTGTCAGGCAGAGTGACAGGTACTGTTGTGTAGGGCAGAGTGACGGGTCCTGTAGTGTAGGGCAGAGTGACAGGTACTGTAGTGTATTGCAGAGTGACAGGTACTGTAGTGTCATGCAGAGTGACAGGTACTGTAGTGTAGGGCAGAGTGACAGGTACTGTAGTGTCATGCAGAGTGACAGGCACTGTAGTGTCAGGCAGAGTGACAGGTACTGTAGTGTAGGGCAGAGTGACAGGTACTGTAGTGTCATGCAGAGTGACAGGTACTGTAGTGTAGGACAGAGTGACAGGTACTGTAGTGTAGGGCAGAGTGACAGGTACTGCAGTGTCAGGCAGAGTGACAGGTACTGTAGTGTAGGGCAGAGTGACAGGTACTGTAGTGTCATGCAGAGTGACAGGTACTGTAGTGTCAGGCAGAGTGACAGGTACTGTAGTGTAGGGCAGAGTGACAGGTACTGTAGTGTCATGCAGAGTGACAGGTACTGTAGTGTAGGGCAGAGTGACAGGTACTGTAGTGTCATGCAGAGTGACAGGTACTGTAGTGTAGGGCAGAGTGACAGGTACTGTAGTTTCATGCAGAGTGACAGGTACTGTAGTGTAGGGCAGAGTGACAGGTACTGTAGTGTAGGGCAGAGTGACAGGTACTGTAGTGTCATGCAGAGTGACAGGTACTGTAGTGTAGGGCAGAGTGACAGGTACTGTAGTGTCATGCAGAGTGACTGGTACTGTAGTGTAGGGCAGAGTGACAGGTACTGTAGTATAGGGCAGAGTGACAGGTACTGTAGCGTAGGGCAGAGTGACAGGTACTGTAGTGTAGGGCAGAGTGACAGGTACTGTAGTGTAGGGCAGAGTGACAGGTACTGTAGTGTCAGGCAGAGTGACAGGTACTGTAGTGTAGGGCAGAGTGACAGGTACTGTAGTGTAGGGCAGAGTGACAGGTACTGTAGTGTAGGGCAGAGTGACAGGTACTGTAGTGTCAGGCAGAGTGACAGGTACTGTTGTGTAGGGCAGAGTGACAGGTACTGTAGTGTCATGCAGAGTGACAGGTACTGTAGTGTCATGCAGAGTGACAGGTACTGTAGTGTAGGGCAGAGTGACGGGTACTGTAGTGTAGGGCAGAGTGACAGGTACTGTAGTGTAGTGCAGAGTGACAGGTACTGTAGTGTCATGCAGAGTGACAGGTACAGTAGTGTAGGGCAGAGTGACAGGTACTGTAGTATCATGCAGAGTGACAGGCACTGTAGTGTCAGGCAGAGTGACAGGTACTGTAGTGTAGGGCAGAGTGACAGGTACTGTAGTGTCATGCAGAGTGACAGGTACTGTAGTGTAGGACAGAGTGACAGGTACTGTAGTGTAGGGCAGAGTGACAGGTACTGTAGTGTCAGGCAGAGTGACAGGTACTGTAGTGTAGGGCAGAGTGACAGGTACAGTAGTGTCATGCAGAGTGACAGGTACTGTAGTGTAGGGCAGAGTGACAGATACTGTAGTGTCATGCAGAGTGACAGGTACTGTAGTGTAGGGCAGAGTGACAGGTACTGTAGTGTCATGCAGAGTGACAGGTACTGTAGTGTAGGGCAGAGTGACAGGTACTGTTGTGTAGGGCAGAGTGACAGGTACTGTAGTGTAGGGCAGAGTGACAGATACTGTAGTGTCATGCAGAGTGACAGGTACTGTAGTTTAGGGCAGAGTGACAGGTACTGTAGTGTCATGCAGAGTGACAGGTACTGTAGTGTAGGGCAGAGTGACAGGTACTGTAGTGTCATGCAGAGTGACAGGTACTGTAGTGTAGGGCAGAGTGACAGGTACTGTAGTGTAGGGCAGAGTGACAGGTACTGTAGTGTAGGGCAGAGTGACAGGTACTGTAGTGTCATGCAGAGTGACAGGTACTGTAGTTTAGGGCAGAGTGACAGGTACTGTAGTGTCATGCAGAGTGACAGGTACTGTAGTGTAGGGCAGGGCAGAGTGACAGGTACTGTAGCGTAGGGCAGAGTGACAGGTACTGTAGTGTAGGGCAGAGTGACAGGTACTGTAGTGTAGGGCAGAGTGACAGGTACTGTAATGTAGGGCAGAGTGACAGGTACTGTAGTGTAGGGCAGAGTGACAGGTACTGTACTGTAGGGCAGAGTGACAGGTACTGTAGTGTAGGGCAGAGTGACAGGTACTGTAGTGTAGGGCAGAGTGACAGGTACTGTAGTGTCATGCAGAGTGACAGGTACTGTAGTTTAGGGCAGAGTGACAGGTACTGTAGTGTCATGCAGAGTGACAGGTACTGTAGTGTAGGGCAGGGCAGAGTGACAGGTACTGTAGCGTAGGGCAGAGTGACAGGTACTGTATTGTAGGGCAGAGTGACAGGTACTGTAGTGTAGGGCAGAGTGACAGGTACTGTAATGTAGGGCAGAGTGACAGGTACTGTAGTGTAGGGCAGAGTGACAGGTACTGTACTGTAGGGCAGAGTGACAGGTACTGTAGTGTAGGGCAGAGTGACAGGTACTGTAGTGTAGGGCAGAGTGACAGGTACTGTAGTGCCGGGCAGAGTGACAGGTACTGTAGTGTAGGGCAGAATGACAGGTACTGTAGTGTAGGGCAGAGTGACAGGTACTGTAGTGTAGGGCAGAGTGACAGGTACTGTAGTGTAGGGCAGAGTGACAGGTACTGTAGTGTCATGCAGAGTGACAGGTACTGTAGTGTAGGGCAGAGTGACAGTTACTGTCGTGTAGGGCAGATTTACAGGTACTGTAGTGTATTGCAGTGTGACAGGTACTGTAGTGTCATGCAGAGTGACAGGTACTGTAGTGTCAGGCAGAGTGACAGGTACTGTAGTGTAGGGCAGAGTGACAGGTACTGTAGTGTCATGCAGAGTGACAGGTACTGTAGTGTAGGGCAGAGGGACAGGTACTGTAGTGTAGGGCAGAGTGACAGGTACTGTAGTGTCAGGCAGAGTGACAGGTACTGTTGTGTAGGGCAGAGTGACAGGTACTGTAGTGTCATGCAGAGTGACAGGTACTGTAGTTTAGGGCAGAGTGACAGGTACTGTAGTGTCATGCAGAGTGACAGGTACTGTAGTGTAGGGCAGGGCAGAGTGACAGGTACTGTAGCGTAGGGCAGAGTGACAGGTACTGTAGTGTAGGGCAGAGTGACAGGTACTGTAGTGTAGGGCAGAGTGACAGGTACTGTAATGTAGGGTAGAGTGACAGGTACTGTAGTGTAGGGCAGAGTGACAGGTACTGTACTGTAGGGCAGAATGACAGGTACTGTAGTGTAGGGCAGAGTGACAGGTACAGTAGTGTAGGGCAGAGTGACAGGTACTGTAGTGCCGGGCAGAGTGACAGGTACTGTAGTGTAGGGCAGAATGACAGGTACTGTAGTGTAGGGCAGAGTGACAGGTACTGTAGTGTAGGGCAGAGTGACAGGTACTGTAGTGTAGGGCAGAGTGACAGGTACTGTAGTGTCATGCAGAGTGACAGGTACTGTAGTGTAGGGCAGAGTGACAGTTACTGTCGTGTAGGGCAGATTTACAGGTACTGTAGTGTATTGCAGTGTGACAGGTACTGTAGTGTCATGCAGAGTGACAGGTACTGTAGTGTCAGGCAGACTGACAGGTACTGTAGTGTAGGGCAGAGTGACAGGTACTGTAGTGTCATGCAGAGTGACAGGTACTGTAGTGTAGGGCAGAGGGACAGGTACTGTAGTGTAGGGCAGAGTGACAGGTACTGTAGTGTCAGGCAGAGTGACAGGTACTGTTGTGTAGGGCAGAGTGACAGGTACTGTAGTGTCATGCAGAGTGACAGGTACTGTAGTGTCATGCAGAGTGACAGGTACTGTAGTGTAGGGCAGAGTGACGGGTACTGTAGTGTAGGGCAGAGTGACAGGTACTGTAGTGTAGGGCAGAGTGACAGGTACTGTAGTGTCATGCAGAGTGACAGGTACTGTAGTGTAGGGCAGAGTGACAGGTACTGTAGTGTCATGCAGAGTGACAGGCACTGTAGTGTCAGGCAGAGTGACAGGTACTGTAGGTTAGGGCAGAGTGACAGGTACTGTAGTGTCTTGCAGAGTGACAGGTACTGTAGTGTAGGACAGAGTGACAGGTACTGTAGTGTAGGGCAGAGTGACAGGTACTGTAGTGTCAGGCAGAGTGACAGGTACTGTAGTGTAGGGCAGAGTGACAGGTACTGTAGTGTCATGCAGAGTGACAGGTACTGTAGTGTCAGGCAGAGAGACAGGTACTGTAGTGTAGGGCAGAGTGACAGGTACTGTAGTGTCATGCAGAGTGACAGGTACTGTAGTGTAGGGCAGAGTGACAGGTACTGTAGTGTCATGCAGAGTGACAGGTACTGTAGTGTAGGGCAGAGTGACAGGTACTGTAGTGTCATGCAGAGTGACAGGTACTGTAGTGTAGGGCAGAGTGACAGGTACTGTAGTGTAGGGCAGAGTGAAAAGTACTGTAGTGTCAGGCAGAGTGACAGGTACTGTAGTGTAGGGCAGAGTGACAGGTACTGTAGTGTCATGCAGAGTGACAGGTACTGTAGTGTAGGGCAGAGGGACAGGTACTGTAGTGTAGGGCAGAGTGACAGGTACTGTAGTGTCAGGCAGAGTGACAGGTACTGTTGTGTAGGGCAGAGTGACAGGTACTGTAGTGTCATGCAGAGTGACAGGTACTGTAGTGTAGGGCAGAGTGACAGGTACTGTTGTGTAGGGCAGAGTGACAGGTACTGTAGTGTAGGGCAGAGTGACAGATACTGTAGTGTCATGCAGAGTGACAGGTACTGTAGTTTAGGGCAGAGTGACAGGTACTGTAGTGTCATGCAGAGTGACAGGTACTGTAGTGTAGGGCAGAGTGACAGGTACTGTAGTGTCATGCAGAGTGACAGGTACTGTAGTGTAGGGCAGAGTGACAGGTACTGTAGTGTAGGGCAGAATGACAGGTACTGTAGTGTAGGGCAGAGTGACAGGTACTGTAGTGTCATGCAGAGTGACAGGTACTGTAGTTTAGGGCAGAGTGACAGGTACTGTAGTGTCATGCAGAGTGACAGGTACTGTAGTGTAGGGCAGGGCAGAGTGACAGGTACTGTAGCGTAGGGCAGAGTGACAGGTACTGTAGTGTAGGGCAGAGTGACAGGTACTGTAGTGTAGGGCAGAGTGACAGGTACTGTAATGTAGGGCAGAGTGACAGGTACTGTAGTGTAGGGCAGAGTGACAGGTACTGTACTGTAGGGCAGAGTGACAGGTACTGTAGTGTAGGGCAGAGTGACAGGTACTGTAGTGTAGGGCAGAGTGACAGGTACTGTAGTGTCATGCAGAGTGACAGGTACTGTAGTTTAGGGCAGAGTGACAGGTACTGTAGTGTCATGCAGAGTGACAGGTACTGTAGTGTAGGTCAGGGCAGAGTGACAGGTACTGTAGCGTAGGGCAGAGTGACAGGTACTGTATTGTAGGGCAGAGTGACAGGTACTGTAGTGTAGGGCAGAGTGACAGGTACTGTAATGTAGGGCAGAGTGACAGGTACTGTAGTGTAGGGCAGAGTGACAGGTACTGTACTGTAGGGCAGAGTGACAAGTACTGTAGTGTAGGGCAGAGTGACAGGTACTGTAGTGTAGGGCAGAGTGACAGGTACTGTAGTGCCAGGCAGAGTGACAGGTACTGTAGTGTAGGGCAGAATGACAGGTACTGTAGTGTAGGGCAGAGTGACAGGTACTGTAGTGTAGGGCAGAGTGACAGGTACTGTAGTGTAGGGCAGAGTGACAGGTACTGTAGTGTCATGCAGAGTGACAGGTACTGTAGTGTAGGGCAGAGTGACAGTTACTGTCGTGTAGGGCAGATTTACAGGTACTGTAGTGTATTGCAGTGTGACAGGTACTGTAGTGTCATGCAGAGTGACAGGTACTGTAGTGTCAGGCAGAGTGACAGGTACTGTAGTGTAGGGCAGAGTGACAGGTACTGTAGTGTCATGCAGAGTGACAGGTACTGTAGTGTAGGGCAGAGGGACAGGTACTGTAGTGTAGGGCAGAGTGACAGGTACTGTAGTGTCAGGCAGAGTGACAGGTACTGTTGTGTAGGGCAGAGTGACAGGTACTGTAGTGTCATGCAGAGTGACAGGTACTGTAGTTTAGGGCAGAGTGACAGGTACTGTAGTGTCATGCAGAGTGACAGGTACTGTAGTGTAGGGCAGGGCAGAGTGACAGGTACTGTAGCGTAGGGCAGAGTGACAGGTACTGTAGTGTAGGGCAGAGTGACAGGTACTGTAGTGTAGGGCAGAGTGACAGGTACTGTAATGTAGGGTAGAGTGACAGGTACTGTAGTGTAGGGCAGAGTGACAGGTACTGTACTGTAGGGCAGAATGACAGGTACTGTAGTGTAGGGCAGAGTGACAGGTACAGTAGTGTAGGGCAGAGTGACAGGTACTGTAGTGCCGGGCAGAGTGACAGGTACTGTAGTGTAGGGCAGAATGACAGGTACTGTAGTGTAGGGCAGAGTGACAGGTACTGTAGTGTCAGGCAGAGTGACAGGTACTGTAGTGTAGGGCAGAGTGACAGGTACTGTAGTGTCATGCAGAGTGACAGGTACTGTAGTGTAGGGCAGAGGGACAGGTACTGTAGTGTAGGGCAGAGTGACAGGTACTGTAGTGTCAGGCAGAGTGACAGGTACTGTTGTGTAGGGCAGAGTGACAGGTACTGTAGTGTCATGCAGAGTGACAGGTACTGTAGTGTAGGGCAGAGTGACAGGTACTGTTGTGTAGGGCAGAGTGACAGGTACTGTAGTGTAGGGCAGAGTGACAGATACTGTAGTGTCATGCAGAGTGACAGGTACTGTAGTTTAGGGCAGAGTGACAGGTACTGTAGTGTCATGCAGAGTGACAGGTACTGTAGTGTAGGGCAGAGTGACAGGTACTGTAGTGTCATGCAGAGTGACAGGTACTGTAGTGTAGGGCAGAGTGACAGGTACTGTAGTGTAGGGCAGAATGACAGGTACTGTAGTGTAGGGCAGAGTGACAGGTACTGTAGTGTCATGCAGAGTGACAGGTACTGTAGTTTAGGGCAGAGTGACAGGTACTGTAGTGTCATGCAGAGTGACAGGTACTGTAGTGTAGGGCAGGGCAGAGTGACAGGTACTGTAGCGTAGGGCAGAGTGACAGGTACTGTAGTGTAGGGCAGAGTGACAGGTACTGTAGTGTAGGGCAGAGTGACAGGTACTGTAATGTAGGGCAGAGTGACAGGTACTGTAGTGTAGGGCAGAGTGACAGGTACTGTACTGTAGGGCAGAGTGACAGGTACTGTAGTGTAGGGCAGAGTGACAGGTACTGTAGTGTAGGGCAGAGTGACAGGTACTGTAGTGTCATGCAGAGTGACAGGTACTGTAGTTTAGGGCAGAGTGACAGGTACTGTAGTGTCATGCAGAGTGACAGGTACTGTAGTGTAGGTCAGGGCAGAGTGACAGGTACTGTAGCGTAGGGCAGAGTGACAGGTACTGTATTGTAGGGCAGAGTGACAGGTACTGTAGTGTAGGGCAGAGTGACAGGTACTGTAATGTAGGGCAGAGTGACAGGTACTGTAGTGTAGGGCAGAGTGACAGGTACTGTAGTGTCATGCAGAGTGACAGGTACTGTAGTTTAGGGCAGAGTGACAGGTACTGTAGTGTCATGCAGAGTGACAGGTACTGTAGTTTAGGGCAGAGTGACAGGTACTGTAGTGTCATGCAGAGTGACAGGTACTGTAGTGTAGGGCAGAGTGACAGGTACTGTAGTGTCATGCAGAGTGACAGGTACTGTAGTGTAGGGCAGAGTGACAGGTACTGTAGTGTAGGGCAGAATGACAGGTACTGTAGTGTAGGGCAGAGTGACAGGTACTGTAGTGTCATGCAGAGTGACAGGTACTGTAGTTTAGGGCAGAGTGACAGGTACTGTAGTGTCATGCAGAGTGACAGGTACTGTAGTGTAGGGCAGGGCAGAGTGACAGGTACTGTAGCGTAGGGCAGAGTGACAGGTACTGTAGTGTAGGGCAGAGTGACAGGTACTGTAGTGTAGGGCAGAGTGACAGGTACTGTAATGTAGGGCAGAGTGACAGGTACTGTAGTGTAGGGCAGAGTGACAGGTACTGTACTGTAGGGCAGAGTGACAGGTACTGTAGTGTAGGGCAGAGTGACAGGTACTGTAGTGTAGGGCAGAGTGACAGGTACTGTAGTGTCATGCAGAGTGACAGGTACTGTAGTTTAGGGCAGAGTGACAGGTACTGTAGTGTCATGCAGAGTGACAGGTACTGTAGTGTAGGTCAGGGCAGAGTGACAGGTACTGTAGCGTAGGGCAGAGTGACAGGTACTGTATTGTAGGGCAGAGTGACAGGTACTGTAGTGTAGGGCAGAGTGACAGGTACTGTAATGTAGGGCAGAGTGACAGGTACTGTAGTGTAGGGCAGAGTGACAGGTACTGTACTGTAGGGCAGAGTGACAAGTACTGTAGTGTAGGGCAGAGTGACAGGTACTGTAGTGTAGGGCAGAGTGACAGGTACTGTAGTGCCAGGCAGAGTGACAGGTACTGTAGTGTAGGGCAGAATGACAGGTACTGTAGTGTAGGGCAGAGTGACAGGTACTGTAGTGTAGGGCAGAGTGACAGGTACTGTAGTGTAGGGCAGAGTGACAGGTACTGTAGTGTCATGCAGAGTGACAGGTACTGTAGTGTAGGGCAGAGTGACAGTTACTGTCGTGTAGGGCAGATTTACAGGTACTGTAGTGTATTGCAGTGTGACAGGTACTGTAGTGTCATGCAGAGTGACAGGTACTGTAGTGTCAGGCAGAGTGACAGGTACTGTAGTGTAGGGCAGAGTGACAGGTACTGTAGTGTCATGCAGAGTGACAGGTACTGTAGTGTAGGGCAGAGGGACAGGTACTGTAGTGTAGGGCAGAGTGACAGGTACTGTAGTGTCAGGCAGAGTGACAGGTACTGTTGTGTAGGGCAGAGTGACAGGTACTGTAGTGTCATGCAGAGTGACAGGTACTGTAGTTTAGGGCAGAGTGACAGGTACTGTAGTGTCATGCAGAGTGACAGGTACTGTAGTGTAGGGCAGGGCAGAGTGACAGGTACTGTAGCGTAGGGCAGAGTGACAGGTACTGTAGTGTAGGGCAGAGTGACAGGTACTGTAGTGTAGGGCAGAGTGACAGGTACTGTAATGTAGGGTAGAGTGACAGGTACTGTAGTGTAGGGCAGAGTGACAGGTACTGTACTGTAGGGCAGAATGACAGGTACTGTAGTGTAGGGCAGAGTGACAGGTACAGTAGTGTAGGGCAGAGTGACAGGTACTGTAGTGCCGGGCAGAGTGACAGGTACTGTAGTGTAGGGCAGAATGACAGGTACTGTAGTGTAGGGCAGAGTGACAGGTACTGTAGTGTAGGGCAGAGTGACAGGTACTGTAGTGTAGGGCAGAGTGACAGGTACTGTAGTGTCATGCAGAGTGACAGGTACTGTAGTGTAGGGCAGAGTGACAGTTACTGTCGTGTAGGGCAGATTTACAGGTACTGTAGTGTATTGCAGTGTGACAGGTACTGTAGTGTCATGCAGAGTGACAGGTACTGTAGTGTCAGGCAGAGTGACAGGTACTGTAGTGTAGGGCAGAGTGACAGGTACTGTAGTGTCATGCAGAGTGACAGGTACTGTAGTGTAGGGCAGAGGGACAGGTACTGTAGTGTAGGGCAGAGTGACAGGTACTGTAGTGTCAGGCAGAGTGACAGGTACTGTTGTGTAGGGCAGAGTGACAGGTACTGTAGTGTCATGCAGAGTGACAGGTACTGTAGTGTCATGCAGAGTGACAGGTACTGTAGTGTAGGGCAGAGTGACGGGTACTGTAGTGTAGGGCAGAGTGACAGGTACTGTAGTGTAGGGCAGAGTGACAGGTACTGTAGTGTCATGCAGAGTGACAGGTACTGTAGTGTAGGGCAGAGTGACAGCTACTGTAGTGTCATGCAGAGTGACAGGCACTGTAGTGTCAGGCAGAGTGACAGGTACTGTAGGTTAGGGCAGAGTGACAGGTACTGTAGTGTCTTGCAGAGTGACAGGTACTGTAGTGTAGGACAGAGTGACAGGTACTGTAGTGTAGGGCAGAGTGACAGGTACTGTAGTGTCAGGCAGAGTGACAGGTACTGTAGTGTAGGGCAGAGTGACAGGTACTGTAGTGTCATGCAGAGTGACAGGTACTGTAGTGTCAGGCAGAGAGACAGGTACTGTAGTGTAGGGCAGAGTGACAGGTACTGTAGTGTCATGCAGAGTGACAGGTACTGTAGTGTAGGGCAGAGTGACAGGTACTGTAGTGTCATGCAGAGTGACAGGTACTGTAGTGTAGGGCAGAGTGACAGGTACTGTAGTGTCATGCAGAGTGACAGGTACTGTAGTGTAGGGCAGAGTGACAGGTACTGTAGTGTAGGGCAGAGTGAAAAGTACTGTAGTGTCAGGCAGAGTGACAGGTACTGTAGTGTAGGGCAGAGTGACAGGTACTGTAGTGTCATGCAGAGTGACAGGTACTGTAGTGTAGGGCAGAGGGACAGGTACTGTAGTGTAGGGCAGAGTGACAGGTACTGTAGTGTCAGGCAGAGTGACAGGTACTGTTGTGTAGGGCAGAGTGACAGGTACTGTAGTGTCATGCAGAGTGACAGGTACTGTAGTGTCATGCAGAGTGACAGGTACTGTAGTGTAGGGCAGAGTGACGGGTACTGTAGTGTAGGGCAGAGTGACAGGTACTGTAGTGTAGGGCAGAGTGACAGGTACTGTAGTGTCATGCAGAGTGACAGGTACTGTAGTGTAGGGCAGAGTGACAGGTACTGTAGTGTCATGCAGAGAGACAGGCACTGTAGTGTCAGGCAGAGTGACAGGTACTGTAGGTTAGGGCAGAGTGACAGGTACTGTAGTGTCTTGCAGAGTGACAGGTACTGTAGTGAAGGACAGAGTGACAGGTACTGTAGTGTAGGGCAGAGTGACAGGTACTGTAGTGTCATGCAGAGTGACAGGTACTGTAGTGTAGGGCAGAGTGACAGGTACTGTAGTGTCATGCAGAGTGACAGGTACTGTAGTGTAGGGCAGAGTGACAGGTACTGTAGTGTCATGCAGAGTGACAGGTACTGTAGTGTAGGGCAGAGTGACAGGTACTGTAGTGTAGGGCAGAGTGACAGGTACTGTAGTGTAGGGCAGAGTGACAGGTACTGTAGTGTCATGCAGAGTGACAGGTACTGTAGTGTAGGGCAGAGTGACAGGTACTGTAGTGTCATGCAGAGTGACTGGTACTGTAGTGTAGGGCAGAGTGACAGGTACTGTAGTATAGGGCAGAGTGACAGGTACTGTAGCGTAGGGCAGAGTGACAGGTACTGTAGTGTAGGGCAGAGTGACAGGTACTGTAGTGTAGGGCAGAGTGACAGGTACTGTAGTGTCAGGCAGAGTGACAGGTACTGTAGTGTAGGGCAGAGTGACAGGTACTGTAGTGTCATGCAGAGTGACAGGTACTGTAGTGTAGGGCAGAGTGACAGGTACTGTAGTGTAGGGCAGAATGACAGGTACTGTAGTGTAGGGCAGAGTGACAGGTACTGTAGTGTCATGCAGAGTGACAGGTACTGTAGTTTAGGGCAGAGTGACAGGTACTGTAGTGTCATGCAGAGTGACAGGTACTGTAGTGTAGGGCAGGGCAGAGTGACAGGTACTGTAGCGTAGGGCAGAGTGACAGGTACTGTAGTGTAGGGCAGAGTGACAGGTACTGTAGTGTAGGGCAGAGTGACAGGTACTGTAATGTAGGGCAGAGTGACAGGTACTGTAGTGTAGGGCAGAGTGACAGGTACTGTACTGTAGGGCAGAGTGACAGGTACTGTAGTGTAGGGCAGAGTGACAGGTACTGTAGTGTAGGGCAGAGTGACAAGTACTGTAGTGTCATGCAGAGTGACAGGTACTGTAGTTTAGGGCAGAGTGACAGGTACTGTAGTGTCATGCAGAGTGACAGGTACTGTAGTGTAGGGCAGGGCAGAGTGACAGGTACTGTAGCGTAGGGCAGAGTGACAGGTACTGTATTGTAGGGCAGAGTGACAGGTACTGTAGTGTAGGGCAGAGTGACAGGTACTGTAATGTAGGGCAGAGTGACAGGTACTGTAGTGTAGGGCAGAGTGACAGGTACTGTACTGTAGGGCAGAGTGACAAGTACTGTAGTGTAGGGCAGAGTGACAGGTACTGTAGTGTAGGGCAGAGTGACAGGTACTGTAGTGCCAGGCAGAGTGACAGGTACTGTAGTGTAGGGCAGAATGACAGGTACTGTAGTGTAGGGCAGAGTGACAGGTACTGTAGTGTAGGGCAGAGTGACAGGTACTGTAGTGTAGGGCAGAGTGACAGGTACTGTAGTGTCATGCAGAGTGACAGGTACTGTAGTGTAGGGCAGAGTGACAGTTACTGTCGTGTAGGGCAGATTTACAGGTACTGTAGTGTATTGCAGTGTGACAGGTACTGTAGTGTCATGCAGAGTGACAGGTACTGTAGTGTCAGGCAGAGTGACAGGTACTGTAGTGTAGGGCAGAGTGACAGGTACTGTAGTGTCATGCAGAGTGACAGGTACTGTAGTGTAGGGCAGAGGGACAGGTACTGTAGTGTAGGGCAGAGTGACAGGTACTGTAGTGTCAGGCAGAGTGACAGGTACTGTTGTGTAGGGCAGAGTGACAGGTACTGTAGTGTCATGCAGAGTGACAGGTACTGTAGTTTAGGGCAGAGTGACAGGTACTGTAGTGTCATGCAGAGTGACAGGTACTGTAGTGTAGGGCAGGGCAGAGTGACAGGTACTGTAGCGTAGGGCAGAGTGACAGGTACTGTAGTGTAGGGCAGAGTGACAGGTACTGTAGTGTAGGGCAGAGTGACAGGTACTGTAATGTAGGGTAGAGTGACAGGTACTGTAGTGTAGGGCAGAGTGACAGGTACTGTACTGTAGGGCAGAATGACAGGTACTGTAGTGTAGGGCAGAGTGACAGGTACAGTAGTGTAGGGCAGAGTGACAGGTACTGTAGTGCCGGGCAGAGTGACAGGTACTGTAGTGTAGGGCAGAATGACAGGTACTGTAGTGTAGGGCAGAGTGACAGGTACTGTAGTGTAGGGCAGAGTGACAGGTACTGTAGTGTAGGGCAGAGTGACAGGTACTGTAGTGTCATGCAGAGTGACAGGTACTGTAGTGTAGGGCAGAGTGACAGTTACTGTCGTGTAGGGCAGATTTACAGGTACTGTAGTGTATTGCAGTGTGACAGGTACTGTAGTGTCATGCAGAGTGACAGGTACTGTAGTGTCAGGCAGAGTGACAGGTACTGTAGTGTAGGGCAGAGTGACAGGTACTGTAGTGTCATGCAGAGTGACAGGTACTGTAGTGTAGGGCAGAGGGACAGGTACTGTAGTGTAGGGCAGAGTGACAGGTACTGTAGTGTCAGGCAGAGTGACAGGTACTGTTGTGTAGGGCAGAGTGACAGGTACTGTAGTGTCATGCAGAGTGACAGGTACTGTAGTGTCATGCAGAGTGACAGGTACTGTAGTGTAGGGCAGAGTGACGGGTACTGTAGTGTAGGGCAGAGTGACAGGTACTGTAGTGTAGGGCAGAGTGACAGGTACTGTAGTGTCATGCAGAGTGACAGGTACTGTAGTGTAGGGCAGAGTGACAGGTACTGTAGTGTCATGCAGAGTGACAGGCACTGTAGTGTCAGGCAGAGTGACAGGTACTGTAGGTTAGGGCAGAGTGACAGGTACTGTAGTGTCTTGCAGAGTGACAGGTACTGTAGTGTAGGACAGAGTGACAGGTACTGTAGTGTAGGGCAGAGTGACAGGTACTGTAGTGTCAGGCAGAGTGACAGGTACTGTAGTGTAGGGCAGAGTGACAGGTACTGTAGTGTCATGCAGAGTGACAGGTACTGTAGTGTCAGGCAGAGAGACAGGTACTGTAGTGTAGGGCAGAGTGACAGGTACTGTAGTGTCATGCAGAGTGACAGGTACTGTAGTGTAGGGCAGAGTGACAGGTACTGTAGTGTCATGCAGAGTGACAGGTACTGTAGTGTAGGGCAGAGTGACAGGTACTGTAGTGTCATGCAGAGTGACAGGTACTGTAGTGTAGGGCAGAGTGACAGGTACTGTAGTGTAGGGCAGAGTGAAAAGTACTGTAGTGTCAGGCAGAGTGACAGGTACTGTAGTGTAGGGCAGAGTGACAGGTACTGTAGTGTCATGCAGAGTGACAGGTACTGTAGTGTAGGGCAGAGGGACAGGTACTGTAGTGTAGGGCAGAGTGACAGGTACTGTAGTGTCAGGCAGAGTGACAGGTACTGTTGTGTAGGGCAGAGTGACAGGTACTGTAGTGTCATGCAGAGTGACAGGTACTGTAGTGTCATGCAGAGTGACAGGTACTGTAGTGTAGGGCAGAGTGACGGGTACTGTAGTGTAGGGCAGAGTGACAGGTACTGTAGTGTAGGGCAGAGTGACAGGTACTGTAGTGTCATGCAGAGTGACAGGTACTGTAGTGTAGGGCAGAGTGACAGGTACTGTAGTGTCATGCAGAGAGACAGGCACTGTAGTGTCAGGCAGAGTGACAGGTACTGTAGGTTAGGGCAGAGTGACAGGTACTGTAGTGTCTTGCAGAGTGACAGGTACTGTAGTGAAGGACAGAGTGACAGGTACTGTAGTGTAGGGCAGAGTGACAGGTACTGTAGTGTCAGGCAGAGTGACAGGTACTGTAGTGTAGGGCAGAGTGACAGGTACTGTAGTGTCATGCAGAGTGACAGGTACTGTAGTGTCAGGCAGAGTGACATGTACTGTTGTGTAGGGCAGAGTGACAGGTACTGTAGTGTCATGCAGAGTGACAGGTACTGTAGTGTAGGGCAGAGTGACAGGTACTGTAGTGTCATGCAGAGTGACAGGTACTGTAGTGTAGGGCAGAGTGACAGGTACTGTAGTGTCATGCAGAGTGACAGGTACTGTAGTGTAGGGCAGAGTGACAGGTACTGTAGTGTAGGGCAGAGTGACAGGTACTGTAGTGTAGGGCAGAGTGACAGGTACTGTAGTGTCATGCAGAGTGACAGGTACTGTAGTGTAGGGCAGAGTGACAGGTACTGTAGTGTCATGCAGAGTGACTGGTACTGTAGTGTAGGGCAGAGTGACAGGTACTGTAGTATAGGGCAGAGTGACAGGTACTGTAGCGTAGGGCAGAGTGACAGGTACTGTAGTGTAGGGCAGAGTGACAGGTACTGTAGTGTAGGGCAGAGTGACAGGTACTGTAGTGTCAGGCAGAGTGACAGGTACTGTAGTGTAGGGCAGAGTGACAGGTACTGTAGTGTAGGGCAGAGTGACAGGTACTGTAGTGTAGGGCAGAGTGACAGGTACTGTAGTGTCATGCAGAGTGACAGGTACTGTAGTGTAGGGCAGAGTGACAGGTACTGTAGTGTAGGGCAGAGTGACAGGTACTGTAGTGTAGAGCAGAGTGACAGGTACTGTAGTGTCAGGCAGAGTGACAGGTACTGTAGTGTAGGGCAGAGTGACAGGTACTGTAGTGTCATGCAGAGTGACAGGTACTGTAGTGTAGGGCAGAGTGACAGGTACTGTAGTGTCATGCAGAGTGACAGGTACTGTAGTGTAGGGCAGAGTGACAGGTACTGTAGTGTCATGCAGAGTGACAGGTACTGTAGTGTAGGGCAGAGTGACAGGTACTGTAGTGTCATGCAGAGTGACAGGTACTGTAGTGTAGGGCAGAGTGACGGGTACTGTAGTGTAGGGCAGAGTGACAGGTACTGTAGTGTAGGGCAGAGTGACAGGTACTGTAGTGTCATGCAGAGTGACAGGTACTGTAGTGTAGGGCAGAGTGACAGGTACTGTAGTGTCATGCAGAGTGACAGGCACTGTAGTGTCAGGCAGAGTGACAGGTACTGTAGGTTAGGGCAGAGTGACAGGTACTGTAGTGTCTTGCAGAGTGACAGGTACTGTAGTGAAGGACAGAGTGACAGGTACTGTAGTGTAGGGCAGAGTGACAGGTACTGTAGTGTCAGGCAGAGTGACAGGTACTGTAGTGTAGGGCAGAGTGACAGGTACTGTAGTGTCATGCAGAGTGACAGGTACTGTAGTGTCAGGCAGAGTGACAGGTACTGTAGTGTAGGGCAGAGTGACAGGTACTGTAGTGTCATGCAGAGTGACAGGTACTGTAGTGTAGGGCAGAGTGACAGGTACTGTAGTGTCATGCAGAGTGACAGGTACTGTAGTGTAGGGCAGAGTGACAGGTACTGTAGTGTCATGCAGAGTGACAGGTACTGTAGTGTAGGGCAGAGTGACAGGTACTGTAGTGTAGGGCAGAGTGACAGGTACTGTAGTGTAGGGCAGAGTGACAGGTACTGTAGTGTCATGCAGAGTGACAGGTACTGTAGTGTAGGGCAGAGTGACAGGTACTGTAGTGTCATGCAGAGTGACTGGTACTGTAGTGTAGGGCAGAGTGACAGGTACTGTAGTATAGGGCAGAGTGACAGGTACTGTAGCGTAGGGCAGAGTGACAGGTACTGTAGTGTAGGGCAGAGTGACAGGTACTGTAGTGTAGGGCAGAGTGACAGGTACTGTAGTGTCAGGCAGAGTGACAGGTACTGTAGTGTAGGGCAGAGTGACAGGTACTGTAGTGTAGGGCAGAGTGACAGGTACTGTAGTGTAGGGCAGAGTGACAGGTACTGTAGTGTCATGCAGAGTGACAGGTACTGTAGTGTAGGGCAGAGTGACAGGTACTGTAGTGTGGGCAGAGTGACAGGTACTGTAGTGTAGAGCAGAGTGACAGGTACTGTAGTGTCAGGCAGAGTGACAGGTACTGTAGTGTAGGGCAGAGTGACAGGTACTGTAGTGTCATGCAGAGTGACAGGTACTGTAGTGTAGGGCAGAGTGACAGGTACTGTAGTGTCATGCAGAGTGACAGGTACTGTAGTGTAGGGCAGAGTGACAGGTACTGTAGTGTCATGCAGAGTGACAGGTACTGTAGTGTAGGGCAGAGTGACAGGTACTGTAGTGTCATGCAGAGTGACAGGTACTGTAGTGTCATGCAGAGTGACAGGTACTGTAGTGTCATGCAGAGTGACAGGTACTATAGTGTAGGGCAGAGTGACGGGTACTGTAGTGTAGGGCAGAGTGACAGGTACTGTAGTGTAGGGCAGAGTGACAGGTACCGTAGTGTCATGCAGAGTGACAGGTACTGTAGTGTAGGGCAGAGTGACAGGTACTGTAGTGTCATGCAGAGTGACAGGTACTGTACTGTAGGGCAGAGTGACAGGTACTGTAGTGTAGGGCAGAGTGACAGGTACTGTAGTGTAGGGCAGAGTGACAGGTACTGTAGTGTAGGGCAGAGTGACAGGTACTGTAGTGTAGGGCAGAGTGACAGGTACTGTAGTGTCATGCAGAGTGAAAGGTACTGTAGTGTAGGGCAGAGTGACAGTTACTGTCGTGTAGGGCAGATTTACAGGTACTGTAGTGTATTGCAGTGTGACAGGTACTGTAGTGTCATGCAGAGTGACAGGTACTGTAGTGTCAGGCAGAGTGACAGGTACTGTAGTGTAGGGCAGAGTGACAGGTACTGTAGTGTCATGCAGAGTGACAGGTACTGTAGTGTAGGGCAGAGGGACAGGTACTGTAGTGTAGGGCAGAGTGACAGGTACTGTATTGTCAGGCAGAGTGACAGGTACTGTTGCCTAGGGCAGAGTGACAGGTACTGTAGTGTCATGCAGAGTGACAGGTACTGTAGTTTAGGGCAGAGTGACAGGTACTGTAGTGTCATGCAGAGTGACAGGTACTGTAGTGTAGGGCAGGGCAGAGTGACAGGTACTGTAGCGTAGGGCAGAGTGACAGGTACTGTAGTGTAGGGCAGAGTGACAGGTACTGTAGTGTAGGGCAGAGTGACAGGTACTGTAATGTAGGGCAGAGTGACAGGTACTGTAGTGTAGGGCAGAGTGACAGGTACTGTACTGTAGGGCAGAGTGACAGGTACTGTAGTGTAGGGCAGAGTGACAGGTACTGTAGTGTAGGGCAGAGTGACAGGTACTGTAGTGCCGGGCAGAGTGACAGGTACTGTAGTGTAGGGCAGAGTGACAGTTACTGTCGTGTAGGACAGATTTACAGGTACTGTAGTGTATTGCAGTGTGACAGGTACTGTAGTGTCATGCAGAGTGACAGGTACTGTAGTGTCAGGCAGAGTGACAGGTACTGTAGTTTAGGGCAGAGTGACAGGTACTGTAGTGTCATGCAGAGTGACAGGTACTGTAGTGTAGGGCAGAGGGACAGGTACTGTAGTGTAGGGCAGAGTGACAGGTACTGTAGTGTCAGGCAGAGTGACAGGTACTGTTGTGTAGGGCAGAGTGACAGGTACTGTAGTGTCATGGAGAGTGACAGGTACTGTAGTGTCATGCAGAGTGACAGGTACTGTAGTGTAGGGCAGAGTGACGGGTACTGTAGTGTAGGGCAGAGTGACAGGTACTGTAGTGTAGGGCAGAGTGACAGGTACTGTAGTGTCATGCAGAGTGACAGGTACTGTAGTGTAGGGCAGAGTGACAGGTACTGTAGTGTCATGCAGAGTGACAGGCACTGTAGTGTCAGGCAGAGTGACAGGTACTGTAGGTTAGGGCAGAGTGACAGGTACTGTAGTGTCTTGCAGAGTGACAGGTACTGTAGTGTAGGGCAGAGTGACAGGTACTGTAGTGTCATGCAGAGTGACAGGTACTGTAGTGTCAGGCAGAGTGACAGGTACTGTAGTGTAGGGCAGAGTGACAGGTACTGTAGTGTCATGCAGAGTGACAGGTACTGTAGTGTAGGGCAGAGTGACAGGTACTGTAGTGTCATGCAGAGTGACAGGTACTGTAGTGTAGGGCAGAGTGACAGGTACTGTAGTGTCATGCAGAGTGACAGGTACTGTAGTGTAGGGCAGAGTGACAGGTACTGTAGTGTAGGGCAGAGTGACAGGTACTGTAGTGTCAGGCAGAGTGACAGGTACTGTAGTGTAGGGCAGAGTGACAGGTACTGTAGTGTCATGCAGAGTGACAGGTACTGTAGTGTAGGGCAGAGGGACAGGTACTGTAGTGTAGGGCAGAGTGACAGGTACTGTAGTGTCAGGCAGAGTGACAGGTACTGTTGTGTAGGGCAGAGTGACAGGTACTGTAGTGTCATGCAGAGTGACAGGTACTGTAGTGTCATGCAGAGTGACAGGTACTGTAGTGTAGGGCAGAGTGACGGGTACTGTAGTGTAGGGCAGAGTGACAGGTACTGTAGTGTAGGGCAGAGTGACAGGTACTGTAGTGTCATGCAGAGTGACAGGTACTGTAGTGTAGGGCAGAGTGACAGGTACTGTAGTGTCATGCAGAGTGACAGGCACTGTAGTGTCAGGCAGAGTGACAGGTACTGTAGGTTAGGGCAGAGTGACAGGTACTGTAGTGTCTTGCAGAGTGACAGGTACTGTAGTGAAGGACAGAGTGACAGGTACTGTAGTGTAGGGCAGAGTGACAGGTACTGTAGTGTCAGGCAGAGTGACAGGTACTGTAGTGTAGGGCAGAGTGACAGGTACTGTAGTGTCATGCAGAGTGACAGGTACTGTAGTGTCAGGCAGAGTGACAGGTACTGTAGTGTAGGGCAGAGTGACAGGTACTGTAGTGTCATGCAGAGTTACAGGTACTGTAGTGTAGGGCAGAGTGACAGGTACTGTAGTGTCATGCAGAGTGACAGGTACTGTAGTGTAGGGCAGAGTGACAGGTACTGTAGTGTCATGCAGAGTGACAGGTACTGTAGTGTAGGGCAGAGTGACAGGTACTGTAGTGTAGGGCAGAGTGACAGGTACTGTAGTGTAGGGCAGAGTGACAGGTACTGTAGTGTCATGCAGAGTGACAGGTACTGTAGTGTAGGGCAGAGTTACAGGTACTGTAGTGTCATGCAGAGTGACTGGTACTGTAGTGTAGGGCAGAGTGACAGGTACTGTAGTATAGGGCAGAGTGACAGGTACTGTAGCGTAGGGCAGAGTGACAGGTACTGTAGTGTAGGGCAGAGTGACAGGTACTGTAGTGTAGGGCAGAGTGACAGGTACTGTAGTGTCAGGCAGAGTGACAGGTACTGTAGTGTAGGGCAGAGTGACAGGTACTGTAGTGTAGGGCAGAGTGACAGGTACTGTAGTGTAGGGCAGAGTGACAGGTACTGTAGTGTCATGCAGAGTGACAGGTACTGTAGTGTAGGGCAGAGTGACAGGTACTGTAGTGTAGGGCAGAGTGACAGGTACTGTCGTGTAGGGCAGTGACAGGTACTGTAGTGTAGGGCAGAGTGACAGGTACTGTAGTGTCATGCAGAGTGACAGGTACTGTAGTGTCAGGCAGAGTGACAGGTACTGTAGTGTAGGGCAGAGTGACAGGTACTGTAGTGTCATGCAGAGTGACAGGTACTGTAGTGTAGGGCAGAGTGACAGGTACTGTAGTGTAGGGCAGAGTGACAGGTACTGTAGTGTAGGGCAGAGTGACAGGTACTGTAGTGTAGGGCAGAGTGACAGGTACTGTAGTTTCATGCAGAGTGACATGTACTGTAGTGTAGGGCAGAGTGACAGGTACTGTAGTGTCATGCAGAGTGACAGGTACTGTAGTGTAGGGCAGAGTGACAGGTACTGTAGTGTCATGCAGAGTGACAGGTACTGTAGTGTAGGGCAGAGTGACAGGTACTGTAGTGTAGGGCAGAGTGACAGGTACTATAGTGTCATGCAGAGTGACAGGTACTGTTGTGTAGGGCAGAGTGACAGGTACTGTAGTGTCATGCAGAGTGACAGGTACTGTAGTGTCATGCAGAGTGACAGGTACTGTAGTGTAGGGCAGAGTGACGGGTACTGTAGTGTAGGGCAGAGTGACAGGTACTGTAGTGTAGGGCAGAGTGACAGGTACTGTAGTGTCATGCAGAGTGACAGGTACAGTAGTGTAGGGCAGAGTGACAGGTACTGTAGTGTCATGCAGAGTGACAGGCACTGTAGTGTCAGGCAGAGTGACAGGTACTGTAGTGTAGGGCAGAGTGACAGGTACTGTAGTGTCATGCAGAGTGACAGGTACTGTAGTGTAGGACAGAGTGACAGGTACTGTAGTGTAGGGCAGAGTGACAGGTACTGTAGTGTCAGGCAGAGTGACAGGTACTGTAGTGTAGGGCAGAGTGACAGATACTGTAGTGTCATGCAGAGTGACAGGTACTGTAGTGTAGGGCAGAGTGACAGGTACTGTAGTGTCATGCAGAGTGACAGGTACTGTAGTGTAGGGCAGAGTGACAGGTACTGTAGTGTCATGCAGATTGACAGGTACTGTAGTGTAGGGCAGAGTGACAGGTACTGTAGTGTCATGCAGAGTGACAGGTACTGTAGTGTAGGGCAGAGTGACAGGTACTGTAGTGTAGGGCAGAGTGACAGGTACTGTAGTGTAGGGCAGAGTGACAGGTACTGTAGTGTCATGCAGAGTGACAGGTACTGTAATTTAGGGCAGAGTGACAGGTACTGTAGTGTCATGCATAGTGACTGGTAATGTAGTATAGGGCAGAGTGACAGGTACTGTAGTGTAGGGCAGGGCAGAGTGACAGGTACTGTAGCATAGGGCAGAGTGACAGGTACTGTAGTGTAGGGCAGAGTGACAGGTACTGTAGTGTCAGCCAGAGTGACAGGTACTGTAGTGTAGGGCAGAGTGACAGGTACAGTAGTGTAGGGCAGAGTGACAGGTACTGTAGTGTAGGGCAGAGTGACAGGTACTGTAGTGTCATGCAGAGTGACATGTACTGTAGTGTAGGGCAGAGTGACAGGTACTGTAGTGTAGGGCAGAGTGACAGGTACTGTAATGTAGGGCAGAGTGACAGGTACTGTAGTGTCATGCAGAGTGACAGGTACTGTAGTGTCAGGCAGAGTGACAGGTACTGTAGTGTAGGGCAGAGTGACAGGTACTGTAGTGTCATGCAGAGTGACAGGTACTGTAGTGTCAGGCAGAGTGACAGGTACTGTAGTGTAGGGCAGAGTGACAGGTACTGTAGTGTCATGCAGAGTGACAGGTACTGTAGTGTAGGGCAGAGTGACAGGTACTGTAGTGTAGGGCAGAGTGACAGGTACTGTAGTGTAGGGCAGAGTGACAGGTACTGTAGTGTAGGGCAGAGTGACAGGTACTGTAGTGTAGGGCAGAGTGACAGGTACTATAGTGTCATGCAGAGTGACAGGTACTGTTGTGTAGGGCAGAGTGACAGGTACTGTAGTGTCATGCAGAGTGACAGGTACTGTAGTGTCATGCAGAGTGACAGGTACTGTAGTGTAGGGCAGAGTGACGGGTACTGTAGTGTAGGGCAGAGTGACAGGTACTGTAGTGTAGGGCAGAGTGACAGGTACTGTAGTGTCATGCAGAGTGACAGGTACAGTAGTGTAGGGCAGAGTGACAGGTACTGTAGTGTCATGCAGAGTGACAGGCACTGTAGTGTCAGGCAGAGTGACAGGTACTGTAGTGTAGGGCAGAGTGACAGGTACTGTAGTGTCATGCAGAGTGACAGGTACTGTAGTGTAGGACAGAGTGACAGGTACTGTAGTGTAGGGCAGAGTGACAGGTACTGTAGTGTCAGGCAGAGTGACAGGTACTGTAGTGTAGGGCAGAGTGACAGATACTGTAGTGTCATGCAGAGTGACAGGTACTGTAGTGTAGGGCAGAGTGACAGGTACTGTAGTGTCATGCAGAGTGACAGGTACTGTAGTGTAGGGCAGAGTGACAGGTACTGTAGTGTCATGCAGATTGACAGGTACTGTAGTGTAGGGCAGAGTGACAGGTACTGTAGTGTCATGCAGAGTGACAGGTACTGTAGTGTAGGGCAGAGTGACAGGTACTGTAGTGTAGGGCAGAGTGACAGGTACTGTAGTGTAGGGCAGAGTGACAGGTACTGTAGTGTCATGCAGAGTGACAGGTACTGTAATTTAGGGCAGAGTGACAGGTACTGTAGTGTCATGCATAGTGACTGGTAATGTAGTATAGGGCAGAGTGACAGGTACTGTAGTGTAGGGCAGGGCAGAGTGACAGGTACTGTAGCATAGGGCAGAGTGACAGGTACTGTAGTGTAGGGCAGAGTGACAGGTACTGTAGTGTCAGCCAGAGTGACAGGTACTGTAGTGTAGGGCAGAGTGACAGGTACAGTAGTGTAGGGCAGAGTGACAGGTACTGTAGTGTAGGGCAGAGTGACAGGTACTGTAGTGTCATGCAGAGTGACATGTACTGTAGTGTAGGGCAGAGTGACAGGTACTGTAGTGTAGGGCAGAGTGACAGGTACTGTAATGTAGGGCAGAGTGACAGGTACTGTAGTGTCATGCAGAGTGACAGGTACTGTAGTGTCAGGCAGAGTGACAGGTACTGTAGTGTAGGGCAGAGTGACAGGTACTGTAGTGTCATGCAGAGTGACAGGTACTGTAGTGTCAGGCAGAGTGACAGGTACTGTAGTGTAGGGCAGAGTGACAGGTACTGTAGTGTCATGCAGAGTGACAGGTACTGTAGTGTAGGGCAGAGTGACAGGTACTGTAGTGTAGGGCAGAGTGACAGGTACTGTAGTGTAGGGCAGAGTGACAGGTACTGTAGTGTAGGGCAGAGTGACAGGTACTGTAGTGTAGGGCAGAGTGACAGGTACTGTAGTGCCGGGCAGAGTGACAGGTACTGTAGTGTAGGGCAGAGTGACAGGTACTGTAGTGTAGGGCAGAGTGACAAGTACTGTAGTGTAGGGCAGAGTGACAGGTACTGTAGTGTAGGGCAGAGTGACAGGTACTGTAGTGTCATGCAGATTGACAGGTACTGTAGTGTCAGGCAGAGTGACAGAAACTCTAGTGTAGGCCAGAGTGACAGGTACTGTAGTGTCATGCAGAGTGACAGGTACTGTAGTGTAGGGCAGAGTGACAGGTACTGTAGTGTAGGGCAGAGTGACAGGTACTGTAGTGTCAGGCAGAGTGACAGGTACTGTTGTGTAGGGCAGAGTGACAGGTACTGTAGTGTCATGCAGAGTGACAGGTACTGTAGTGTAGGGCAGAGTGACAGGTACGGTAGTGTCATGCAGAGTGACAGGTACTGTAGCGTAGGGCAGAGTGACAGGTACTGTAGTGTAGGGCAGAGTGACAGGTACTGTAGTGTAGGGCAGAGTGACAGGTACTGTAGTGTAGGGCAGAGTGACAGGTACTGTAGTGTCATGCAGAGTGACAGGTACTGTAGTGTCATGCAGAGTGACAGGTACTGTAGTGTAGGGCAGAGTGACAGGTACTGTAGTGCCGGGCAGAGTGACAGGTACTGTAGTGTAGGGCAGAGTGACAGGTACTGTAGTGTAGGGCAGAGTGACAGGTACTGTAGTGTAGGGCAGAGTGACAGGTACTGTAGTGTCATGCAGAGTGACAGGTACTGTAGTGTAGGGCAGAGTGACAGGTACTGTAGTGTCATGCAGAGTGACAGGTACTGTAGTGTCATGCAGAGTGACAGGTACTGTAGTGTAGGGCAGAGTGACAGGTACTGTAGTGTCATGCAGAGTGACAGGTACTGTAGTGTCATGCAGAGTGACAGGTTCTGTAGTGTAGGGCAGAGTGACAGGTACTGTAGTGTAGGGCAGAGTGACAGGTACTGTAGTGTCATGCAGAGTGACAGGTACTGTAGTGTAGGGCAGAGTGACGGGTACTGTAGTGTAGGGCAGAGTGACAGGTACTGTAGTGTAGGGCAGAGTGACAGGTACTGTAGTGAAGGGCAGAGTGACAGGTACTGTAGTGTCATGCAGAGTGACAGGTACTGTAGTGTCATGCAGAGTGACAGGTTCTGTAGTGTAGGGCAGAGTGACAGGTACTGTAGTGTAGGGCAGAGTGACAGGTACTGTAGTGTCTTGCAGAGTGACAGGTACTGTAGTGTCATGCAGAGTGACAGGTACTGTAGTGTAGGGCAGAGTGACAGGTACTGTAGTGTAGGGCAGAGTGACAGGTACTGTAGTGTCATGCAGAGTGACAGGTACTGTAGTGTAGGGCAGAGTGACAGGTACTGTAGTGTCATGCAGAGTGACGGGTACTGTAGTGTAGGGCAGAGTGACAGGTACTGTAGTGTCTTGCAGAGTGACAGGTACTGTAGTGTCATGCAGAGTGACAGGTACTGTAGTGTCATGCAGAGTGACAGGTACTGTAGTGTAGGGCAGAGTGACAGGTACTGTAGTGTAGGGCAGAGTGACAGGTACTGTAGTGTCATGCAGAGTGACAGGTACTGTTGTGTAGGGCAGAGTCACAGGTACTGTAGTGTAGGGCAGAGTGACAGGTACTGTAGTGTCATGCAGAGTGACAGGTGCTGTAGTGTAGGGCAGAGTGACAGGTACTGTAGTGTAGGGCAGAGTGACAGGTACTGTAGTGTAGGGCAGAGTGACATGTACTGTAGTGTCATGCAGAGTGACAGGTACTGTAGTGTAGGGCAGAGTGACGGGTACTGTAGTGTAGGGCAGAGTGACAGGTACTGTAGTGTAGGGCAGAGTGACAGGTACTGTAGTGTCATGCAGAGTGACAGGTACTGTAGTGTCATGCAGAGTGACAGGTACTGTAGTGTAGGGCAGAGTGACAGGTGCTGTAGTGTAGGGCAGAGTGACAGGTACTGTAGTGTAGGGCAGAGTAACAGGTACTGAAGTGTAGGGCAGAGTGACAGGTACTGTAGTGTAGGGCAGAGTGACAGGTACTGTAGTGTAGGGCAGAGTGACAGGTACTGTTGTGTCATGCAGAGTGACAGGTACTGTAGTGTAGGGCAGAGTGACAAGTACTGTAGTGTAGGGCAGAGTGACAGGTACTGTAGTGTCATGCAGAGTGACGGGTACTGTAGTTTAGGGCAGAGTGACAGGTACTGTAGTGTCTTGCAGAGTGACAGGTACTGTAGTGTCATGCAGAGTGACAGGTACTGTAGTGTCATGCAGAGTGACAGGTACTGTAGTGTAGGGCAGAGTGACAGGTACTGTAGTGTAGGGCAGAGTGACAGGTACTGTAGTGTCATGCAGAGTGACAGGTACTGTTGTGTAGGGCAGAGTCACAGGTACTGTAGTGTAGGGCAGAGTGACAGGTACTGTAGTGTCATGCAGAGTGACAGGTGCTGTAGTGTAGGGCAGAGTGACAGGTACTGTAGTGTAGGGCAGAGTGACAGGTACTGTAGTGTAGGGCAGAGTGACATGTACTGTAGTGTCATGCAGAGTGACAGGTACTGTAGTGTAGGGCAGAGTGACGGGTACTGTAGTGTAGGGCAGAGTGACAGGTACTGTAGTGTAGGGCAGAGTGACAGGTACTGTAGTGTCATGCAGAGTGACAGGTACTGTAGTGTCATGCAGAGTGACAGGTACTGTAGTGTAGGGCAGAGTGACAGGTGCTGTAGTGTAGGGCAGAGTGACAGGTACTGTAGTGTAGGGCAGAGTAACAGGTACTGAAGTGTAGGGCAGAGTGACAGGTACTGTAGTGTAGGGCAGAGTGACAGGTACTGTAGTGTAGGGCAGAGTGACAGGTACTGTTGTGTCATGCAGAGTGACAGGTACTGTAGTGTAGGGCAGAGTGACAAGTACTGTAGTGTAGGGCAGAGTGACAGGTACTGTAGTGTCATGCAGAGTGACAGGTACTGTAGTGTAGGGCAGAGTGACAGGTACTGTAGTGTCATGGAGAGTGACAGGTACTGTAGTGTCATGCAGAGTGACAGGTTCTGTAGTGTAGGGCAGAGTGACAGGTACTGTAGTGTAGGGCAGAGTGACAGGTACTGTAGTGTCATGCAGAGTGACAGGTACTGTAGTGTAGGGCAGAGTGACGGGTATTGTAGTGTAGGGCAGAGTGACAGGCACTGTAGTGTAGGATAGAGTGACAGGTACTGTAGTGAAGGGCAGAGTGACAGGTACTGTAGTGTCATGCAGAGTGACAGGTACTGTAGTGTCATGCAGAGTGACAGGTTCTGTAGTGTAGGGCAGAGTGACAGGTACTGTAGTGTAGGGCAGAGTGACAGGTACTGTTGTGTCATGCAGAGTGACAGGTACTGTAGTGTAGGGCAGAGTGACAAGTACTGTAGTGTAGGGCAGAGTGACAGGTACTGTAGTGTCATGCAGAGTGACGGGTACTGTAGTTTAGGGCAGAGTGACAGGTACTGTAGTGTCTTGCAGAGTGACAGGTACTGTAGTGTCATGCAGAGTGACAGGTACTGTAGTGTCATGCAGAGTGACAGGTACTGTAGTGTAGGGCAGAGTGACAGGTACTGTAGTGTAGGGCAGAGTGACAGGTACTGTAGTGTCATGCAGAGTGACAGGTACTGTTGTGTAGGGCAGAGTCACAGGTACTGTAGTGTAGGGCAGAGTGACAGGTACTGTAGTGTCATGCAGAGTGACAGGTGCTGTAGTGTAGGGCAGAGTGACAGGTACTGTAGTGTAGGGCAGAGTGACAGGTACTGTAGTGTAGGGCAGAGTGACATGTACTGTAGTGTCATGCAGAGTGACAGGTACTGTAGTGTAGGGCAGAGTGACGGGTACTGTAGTGTAGGGCAGAGTGACAGGTACTGTAGTGTAGGGCAGAGTGACAGGTACTGTAGTGTCATGCAGAGTGACAGGTACTGTAGTGTCATGCAGAGTGACAGGTACTGTAGTGTAGGGCAGAGTGACAGGTGCTGTAGTGTAGGGCAGAGTGACAGGTACTGTAGTGTAGGGCAGAGTAACAGGTACTGAAGTGTAGGGCAGAGTGACAGGTACTGTAGTGTAGGGCAGAGTGACAGGTACTGTAGTGTAGGGCAGAGTGACAGGTACTGTTGTGTCATGCAGAGTGACAGGTACTGTAGTGTAGGGCAGAGTGACAAGTACTGTAGTGTAGGGCAGAGTGACAGGTACTGTAGTGTCATGCAGAGTGACAGGTACTGTAGTGTAGGGCAGAGTGACAGGTACTGTAGTGTCATGGAGAGTGACAGGTACTGTAGTGTCATGCAGAGTGACAGGTTCTGTAGTGTAGGGCAGAGTGACAGGTACTGTAGTGTAGGGCAGAGTGACAGGTACTGTAGTGTCATGCAGAGTGACAGGTACTGTAGTGTAGGGCAGAGTGACGGGTATTGTAGTGTAGGGCAGAGTGACAGGCACTGTAGTGTAGGATAGAGTGACAGGTACTGTAGTGAAGGGCAGAGTGACAGGTACTGTAGTGTCATGCAGAGTGACAGGTACTGTAGTGTCATGCAGAGTGACAGGTTCTGTAGTGTAGGGCAGAGTGACAGGTACTGTAGTGTAGGGCAGAGTGACAGGTACTGTAGTGTAGGGCAGAGTGACAGGTACTGTAGTGTCATGCAGAGTGACAGGTACTGTAGTGTCATGCAGAGTGACAGGTACTGTAGTGTAGGGCAGAGTGACAGGTACTGTAGTGTCGGGCAGAGTGACAGGTACTGTAGTGTAGGGCAGAGTGACAGGTACTGTAGTGTAGGGCAGAGTGACAGGTACTGTAGTGTAGGGCAGAGTGACAGGTACTGTAGTGTCATGCAGAGTGACAGGTACTGTAGTGTAGGGCAGAGTGACAGGTACTGTAGTGTCATGCAGAGTGACAGGTACTGTAGTGTCATGCAGAGTGACAGGTACTGTAGTGTAGGGCAGAGTGACAGGTACTGTAGTGTCATGCAGAGTGACAGGTACTGTAGTGTCATGCAGAGTGACAGGTTCTGTAGTGTAGGGCAGAGTGACAGGTACTGTAGTGTAGGGCAGAGTGACAGGTACTGTAGTGTCATGCAGAGTGACAGGTACTGTAGTGTAGGGCAGAGTGACGGGTACTGTAGTGTAGGGCAGAGTGACAGGTACTGTAGTGTAGGGCAGAGTGACAGGTACTGTAGTGAAGGGCAGAGTGACAGGTACTGTAGTGTCATGCAGAGTGACAGGTACTGTAGTGTCATGCAGAGTGACAGGTTCTGTAGTGTAGGGCAGAGTGACAGGTACTGTAGTGTAGGGCAGAGTGACAGGTACTGTAGTGTCTTGCAGAGTGACAGGTACTGTAGTGTCATGCAGAGTGACAGGTACTGTAGTGTAGGGCAGAGTGACAGGTACTGTAGTGTAGGGCAGAGTGACAGGTACTGTAGTGTCATGCAGAGTGACAGGTACTGTAGTGTAGGGCAGAGTGACAGGTACTGTAGTGTCATGCAGAGTGACGGGTACTGTAGTGTAGGGCAGAGTGACAGGTACTGTAGTGTCTTGCAGAGTGACAGGTACTGTAGTGTCATGCAGAGTGACAGGTACTGTAGTGTCATGCAGAGTGACAGGTACTGTAGTGTAGGGCAGAGTGACAGGTACTGTAGTGTAGGGCAGAGTGACAGGTACTGTAGTGTCATGCAGAGTGACAGGTACTGTTGTGTAGGGCAGAGTCACAGGTACTGTAGTGTAGGGCAGAGTGACAGGTACTGTAGTGTCATGCAGAGTGACAGGTGCTGTAGTGTAGGGCAGAGTGACAGGTACTGTAGTGTAGGGCAGAGTGACAGGTACTGTAGTGTAGGGCAGAGTGACATGTACTGTAGTGTCATGCAGAGTGACAGGTACTGTAGTGTAGGGCAGAGTGACGGGTACTGTAGTGTAGGGCAGAGTGACAGGTACTGTAGTGTAGGGCAGAGTGACAGGTACTGTAGTGTCATGCAGAGTGACAGGTACTGTAGTGTCATGCAGAGTGACAGGTACTGTAGTGTAGGGCAGAGTGACAGGTGCTGTAGTGTAGGGCAGAGTGACAGGTACTGTAGTGTAGGGCAGAGTAACAGGTACTGAAGTGTAGGGCAGAGTGACAGGTACTGTAGTGTAGGGCAGAGTGACAGGTACTGTAGTGTAGGGCAGAGTGACAGGTACTGTTGTGTCATGCAGAGTGACAGGTACTGTAGTGTAGGGCAGAGTGACAAGTACTGTAGTGTAGGGCAGAGTGACAGGTACTGTAGTGTCATGCAGAGTGACGGGTACTGTAGTTTAGGGCAGAGTGACAGGTACTGTAGTGTCATGCAGAGTGACAGGTACTGTAGTGTCATGCAGAGTGACAGGTACTGTAGTGTAGGGCAGAGTGACAGGTACTGTAGTGTAGGGCAGAGTGACAGGTACTGTAGTGTCATGCAGAGTGACAGGTACTGTTGTGTAGGGCAGAGTCACAGGTACTGTAGTGTAGGGCAGAGTGACAGGTACTGTAGTGTCATGCAGAGTGACAGGTGCTGTAGTGTAGGGCAGAGTGACAGGTACTGTAGTGTAGGGCAGAGTGACAGGTACTGTAGTGTAGGGCAGAGTGACATGTACTGTAGTGTCATGCAGAGTGACAGGTACTGTAGTGTAGGGCAGAGTGACGGGTACTGTAGTGTAGGGCAGAGTGACAGGTACTGTAGTGTAGGGCAGAGTGACAGGTACTGTAGTGTCATGCAGAGTGACAGGTACTGTAGTGTCATGCAGAGTGACAGGTACTGTAGTGTAGGGCAGAGTGACAGGTGCTGTAGTGTAGGGCAGAGTGACAGGTACTGTAGTGTAGGGCAGAGTAACAGGTACTGAAGTGTAGGGCAGAGTGACAGGTACTGTAGTGTAGGGCAGAGTGACAGGTACTGTAGTGTAGGGCAGAGTGACAGGTACTGTTGTGTCATGCAGAGTGACAGGTACTGTAGTGTAGGGCAGAGTGACAAGTACTGTAGTGTAGGGCAGAGTGACAGGTACTGTAGTGTCATGCAGAGTGACAGGTACTGTAGTGTAGGGCAGAGTGACAGGTACTGTAGTGTCATGGAGAGTGACAGGTACTGTAGTGTCATGCAGAGTGACAGGTTCTGTAGTGTAGGGCAGAGTGACAGGTACTGTAGTGTAGGGCAGAGTGACAGGTACTGTAGTGTCATGCAGAGTGACAGGTACTGTAGTGTAGGGCAGAGTGACGGGTATTGTAGTGTAGGGCAGAGTGACAGGCACTGTAGTGTAGGATAGAGTGACAGGTACTGTAGTGAAGGGCAGAGTGACAGGTACTGTAGTGTCATGCAGAGTGACAGGTACTGTAGTGTCATGCAGAGTGACAGGTTCTGTAGTGTAGGGCAGAGTGACAGGTACTGTAGTGTAGGGCAGAGTGACAGGTACTGTAGTGTCTTGCAGAGTGACAGGTACTGTAGTGTCATGCAGAGTGACAGGTACTGTAGTGTAGGGCAGAGTGACAGGTACTGTAGTGTAGGGCAGAGTGACAGGTACTGTAGTGTCATGCAGAGTGACAGGTACTGTAGTGTAGGGCAGAATGACAGGTACTGTAGTGTCATGCAGAGTGACGGGTACTGTAGTGTACGGCAGAGTGACAGGTACTGTAGTGTCTTGCAGAGTGACAGGTACTGTAGTGTCATGCAGAGTGACAGGTACTGTAGTGTCATGCAGAGTGACAGGTACTGTAGTGTAGGGCAGAGTGACAGGTACTGTAGTGTAGGGCAGAGTGACAGGTACTGTAGTGTCATGCAGAGTGACGGGTACTGTAGTGTAGGGCAGAGTGACAGGTACTGTAGTGTAGGGCAGAGTGACAGGTACTGTAGTGTTGGGCAGAGTGACAGGTACTGTAGTGTATGGCAGAGTGACAGGTACTGTAGTGTCATGCAGAGTGACAGGTACTGTTGTGTAGGGCAGAGTGACAGGTACTGTAGTGTAGGGCAGAGTGACAGGTACTGTAGTGTCATGCAGAGTGACATGTGCTGTAGTGTAGGGCAGAGTGACATGTACTGTAGTGTCATGCAGAGTGACAGGTACTGTAGTGTAGGGCAGAGTGACGGATACTGTAGTGTAGGGCAGAGTGACAGGTACAGTAGTGTAGGGCAGAGTGACAGGTACTGTAGTGTAGGGCAGAGTGACAGGTACTGTAGTGTCATGTAGAGTGACAGGTACTGTAGTGTCATGCAGAGTGACAGGTACTGTAGTGTAGGGCAGAGTGACAGGTGCTGTAGTGTAGGGCAGAGTGACAGGTACTGTAGTGTAGGGCAGAGTGACAGGTACTGTAGTGTCATGCAGAGTGACAGGTACTGTAGTGTCATGCAGAGTGACAGGTTCTGTAGTGTAGGGCAGAGTGACAGGTACTGTAGTGTAGGGCAGAGTGACAGGTACTGTAGTGTAGGGCAGAGTGACAGGTACTGTAGTGTCATGCAGAGTGACAGGTACTGTAGTGTCATGCAGAGTGACAGGTACTGTAGTGTAGGGCAGAGTGACAGGTACTGTAGTGCCGGGCAGAGTGACAGGTACTGTAGTGTAGGGCAGAGTGACAGGTACTGTAGTGTAGGGCAGAGTGACAGGTACTGTAGTGTAGGGCAGAGTGACAGGTACTGTAGTGTCATGCAGAGTGACAGGTACTGTAGTGTAGGGCAGAGTGACAGGTACTGTAGTGTCATGCAGAGTGACAGGTACTGTAGTGTCATGCAGAGTGACAGGTACTGTAGTGTAGGGCAGAGTGACAGGTACTGTAGTGTCATGCAGAGTGACAGGTACTGTAGTGTCATGCAGAGTGACAGGTTCTGTAGTGTAGGGCAGAGTGACAGGTACTGTAGTGTAGGGCAGAGTGACAGGTACTGTAGTGTCATGCAGAGTGACAGGTACTGTAGTGTAGGGCAGAGTGACGGGTACTGTAGTGTAGGGCAGAGTGACAGGTACTGTAGTGTAGGGCAGAGTGACAGGTACTGTAGTGAAGGGCAGAGTGACAGGTACTGTAGTGTCATGCAGAGTGACAGGTACTGTAGTGTCATGCAGAGTGACAGGTTCTGTAGTGTAGGGCAGAGTGACAGGTACTGTAGTGTAGGGCAGAGTGACAGGTACTGTAGTGTCTTGCAGAGTGACAGGTACTGTAGTGTCATGCAGAGTGACAGGTACTGTAGTGTAGGGCAGAGTGACAGGTACTGTAGTGTAGGGCAGAGTGACAGGTACTGTAGTGTCATGCAGAGTGACAGGTACTGTAGTGTAGGGCAGAGTGACAGGTACTGTAGTGTCATGCAGAGTGACGGGTACTGTAGTGTAGGGCAGAGTGACAGGTACTGTAGTGTCTTGCAGAGTGACAGGTACTGTAGTGTCATGCAGAGTGACAGGTACTGTAGTGTCATGCAGAGTGACAGGTACTGTAGTGTAGGGCAGAGTGACAGGTACTGTAGTGTAGGGCAGAGTGACAGGTACTGTAGTGTCATGCAGAGTGACAGGTACTGTTGTGTAGGGCAGAGTCACAGGTACTGTAGTGTAGGGCAGAGTGACAGGTACTGTAGTGTCATGCAGAGTGACAGGTGCTGTAGTGTAGGGCAGAGTGACAGGTACTGTAGTGTAGGGCAGAGTGACAGGTACTGTAGTGTAGGGCAGAGTGACATGTACTGTAGTGTCATGCAGAGTGACAGGTACTGTAGTGTAGGGCAGAGTGACGGGTACTGTAGTGTAGGGCAGAGTGACAGGTACTGTAGTGTAGGGCAGAGTGACAGGTACTGTAGTGTCATGCAGAGTGACAGGTACTGTAGTGTCATGCAGAGTGACAGGTACTGTAGTGTAGGGCAGAGTGACAGGTGCTGTAGTGTAGGGCAGAGTGACAGGTACTGTAGTGTAGGGCAGAGTAACAGGTACTGAAGTGTAGGGCAGAGTGACAGGTACTGTAGTGTAGGGCAGAGTGACAGGTACTGTAGTGTAGGGCAGAGTGACAGGTACTGTTGTGTCATGCAGAGTGACAGGTACTGTAGTGTAGGGCAGAGTGACAAGTACTGTAGTGTAGGGCAGAGTGACAGGTACTGTAGTGTCATGCAGAGTGACGGGTACTGTAGTTTAGGGCAGAGTGACAGGTACTGTAGTGTCATGCAGAGTGACAGGTACTGTAGTGTCATGCAGAGTGACAGGTACTGTAGTGTAGGGCAGAGTGACAGGTACTGTAGTGTAGGGCAGAGTGACAGGTACTGTAGTGTCATGCAGAGTGACAGGTACTGTTGTGTAGGGCAGAGTCACAGGTACTGTAGTGTAGGGCAGAGTGACAGGTACTGTAGTGTCATGCAGAGTGACAGGTGCTGTAGTGTAGGGCAGAGTGACAGGTACTGTAGTGTAGGGCAGAGTGACAGGTACTGTAGTGTAGGGCAGAGTGACATGTACTGTAGTGTCATGCAGAGTGACAGGTACTGTAGTGTAGGGCAGAGTGACGGGTACTGTAGTGTAGGGCAGAGTGACAGGTACTGTAGTGTAGGGCAGAGTGACAGGTACTGTAGTGTCATGCAGAGTGACAGGTACTGTAGTGTCATGCAGAGTGACAGGTACTGTAGTGTAGGGCAGAGTGACAGGTACTGTAGTGTAGGGCAGAGTGACAGGTACTGTAGTGTCATGCAGAGTGACAGGTACTGTTGTGTAGGGCAGAGTCACAGGTACTGTAGTGTAGGGCAGAGTGACAGGTACTGTAGTGTCATGCAGAGTGACAGGTGCTGTAGTGTAGGGCAGAGTGACAGGTACTGTAGTGTAGGGCAGAGTGACAGGTACTGTAGTGTAGGGCAGAGTGACATGTACTGTAGTGTCATGCAGAGTGACAGGTACTGTAGTGTAGGGCAGAGTGACGGGTACTGTAGTGTAGGGCAGAGTGACAGGTACTGTAGTGTAGGGCAGAGTGACAGGTACTGTAGTGTCATGCAGAGTGACAGGTACTGTAGTGTCATGCAGAGTGACAGGTACTGTAGTGTAGGGCAGAGTGACAGGTGCTGTAGTGTAGGGCAGAGTGACAGGTACTGTAGTGTAGGGCAGAGTAACAGGTACTGAAGTGTAGGGCAGAGTGACAGGTACTGTAGTGTAGGGCAGAGTGACAGGTACTGTAGTGTAGGGCAGAGTGACAGGTACTGTTGTGTCATGCAGAGTGACAGGTACTGTAGTGTAGGGCAGAGTGACAAGTACTGTAGTGTAGGGCAGAGTGACAGGTACTGTAGTGTCATGCAGAGTGACGGGTACTGTAGTTTAGGGCAGAGTGACAGGTACTGTAGTGTCATGCAGAGTGACAGGTACTGTAGTGTCATGCAGAGTGACAGGTACTGTAGTGTAGGGCAGAGTGACAGGTACTGTAGTGTAGGGCAGAGTGACAGGTACTGTAGTGTCATGCAGAGTGACAGGTACTGTTGTGTAGGGCAGAGTCACAGGTACTGTAGTGTAGGGCAGAGTGACAGGTACTGTAGTGTCATGCAGAGTGACAGGTGCTGTAGTGTAGGGCAGAGTGACAGGTACTGTAGTGTAGGGCAGAGTGACAGGTACTGTAGTGTAGGGCAGAGTGACATGTACTGTAGTGTCATGCAGAGTGACAGGTACTGTAGTGTAGGGCAGAGTGACGGGTACTGTAGTGTAGGGCAGAGTGACAGGTACTGTAGTGTAGGGCAGAGTGACAGGTACTGTAGTGTCATGCAGAGTGACAGGTACTGTAGTGTCATGCAGAGTGACAGGTACTGTAGTGTAGGGCAGAGTGACAGGTGCTGTAGTGTAGGGCAGAGTGACAGGTACTGTAGTGTAGGGCAGAGTAACAGGTACTGAAGTGTAGGGCAGAGTGACAGGTACTGTAGTGTAGGGCAGAGTGACAGGTACTGTAGTGTAGGGCAGAGTGACAGGTACTGTTGTGTCATGCAGAGTGACAGGTACTGTAGTGTAGGGCAGAGTGACAAGTACTGTAGTGTAGGGCAGAGTGACAGGTACTGTAGTGTCATGCAGAGTGACAGGTACTGTAGTGTAGGGCAGAGTGACAGGTACTGTAGTGTCATGGAGAGTGACAGGTACTGTAGTGTCATGCAGAGTGACAGGTTCTGTAGTGTAGGGCAGAGTGACAGGTACTGTAGTGTAGGGCAGAGTGACAGGTACTGTAGTGTCATGCAGAGTGACAGGTACTGTAGTGTAGGGCAGAGTGACGGGTATTGTAGTGTAGGGCAGAGTGACAGGCACTGTAGTGTAGGATAGAGTGACAGGTACTGTAGTGAAGGGCAGAGTGACAGGTACTGTAGTGTCATGCAGAGTGACAGGTACTGTAGTGTCATGCAGAGTGACAGGTTCTGTAGTGTAGGGCAGAGTGACAGGTACTGTAGTGTAGGGCAGAGTGACAGGTACTGTAGTGTCTTGCAGAGTGACAGGTACTGTAGTGTCATGCAGAGTGACAGGTACTGTAGTGTAGGGCAGAGTGACAGGTACTGTAGTGTAGGGCAGAGTGACAGGTACTGTAGTGTCATGCAGAGTGACAGGTACTGTAGTGTAGGGCAGAATGACAGGTACTGTAGTGTCATGCAGAGTGACGGGTACTGTAGTGTACGGCAGAGTGACAGGTACTGTAGTGTCTTGCAGAGTGACAGGTACTGTAGTGTCATGCAGAGTGACAGGTACTGTAGTGTCATGCAGAGTGACAGGTACTGTAGTGTAGGGCAGAGTGACAGGTACTGTAGTGTAGGGCAGAGTGACAGGTACTGTAGTGTCATGCAGAGTGACGGGTACTGTAGTGTAGGGCAGAGTGACAGGTACTGTAGTGTAGGGCAGAGTGACAGGTACTGTAGTGTTGGGCAGAGTGACAGGTACTGTAGTGTATGGCAGAGTGACAGGTACTGTAGTGTCATGCAGAGTGACAGGTACTGTTGTGTAGGGCAGAGTGACAGGTACTGTAGTGTAGGGCAGAGTGACAGGTACTGTAGTGTCATGCAGAGTGACAGGTGCTGTAGTGTAGGGCAGAGTGACATGTACTGTAGTGTCATGCAGAGTGACAGGTACTGTAGTGTAGGGCAGAGTGACGGATACTGTAGTGTAGGGCAGAGTGACAGGTACAGTAGTGTAGGGCAGAGTGACAGGTACTGTAGTGTAGGGCAGAGTGACAGGTACTGTAGTGTCATGTAGAGTGACAGGTACTGTAGTGTCATGCAGAGTGACAGGTACTGTAGTGTAGGGCAGAGTGACAGGTGCTGTAGTGTAGGGCAGAGTGACAGGTACTGTAGTGTAGGGCAGAGTGACAGGTACTGAAGTGTAGGGCAGAGTGACAGGTACTGTAGTGTAGGGCAGAGTGACAGGTACTGTAGTGTAGGGCAGAGTGACAGGTACTGTAGTGTCATGCAGAGTGACAGGTACTGTAGTGTAGGGCAGAGTGACGGGTACTGTAGTGTAGGGCAGAGTGACAGGTACTGTAGTGTAGGGCAGAGTGACAGGTACTGTAGTGTAGGGCAGAGTGACAGGTACTGTAGTGTCAGGCAGAGTGACAGGTACTGTAGTGTTGGGCAGAGTGACAGGTATTGTAGTGTATGGCAGAGTGACAGGTACTGTAGTGTCATGCAGAGTGACAGGTACTGTAGTGTCATGCAGAGTGACAGGTTCTGTAGTGTAGGGCAGAGTGACAGGTACTGTAGTGTAGGGCAGAGTGACAGGTACTGTAGTGTCTTGCAGAGTGACAGGTACTGTAGTGTCATGCAGAGTGACAGGTACTGTAGTGTAGGGCAGAGTGACAGGTACTGTAGTGTAGGACAGAGTGACAGGTACTGTAGTGTCATGCAGAGTGACGGGTACTGTAGTGTAGGGCAGAGTGACAGGTACTGTAGTGTAGGGCAGAGTGACAGGTACAGTAGTGAAGGGCAGAGTGACAGGTACTGTATTGTAGGGCAGAGTGACAGGTACTGTAGTGTAGGGCAGAGTGACAGGTACTGTAGTGTTGGGCAGAGTGACAGGTACTGTAGTGTGTGGCAGAGTGACAGGTACTGTAGTGTCATGCAGAGTGACAGGTACTGTTGTGTAGGGCAGAGTGACAGGTACTGTAGTGTAGGGCAGAGTGACAGGTACTGTAGTGTCATGCAGAGTGACAGGTACTGTAGTGTCATGCAGAGTGACAGGTACTGTAGTGTAGGGCAGAGTGACGGTTCTGTAGTGTAGGGCAGAGTGACAGGTACTGTAGTGTCATGCAGAGTGACAGGTACTGTAGTGTCATGCAGAGTGACAGGTACTGTAGTGTAGGGCAGAGTGACAGGTACTGTAGTGTAGGGCAGAGTGACAGGTACTGTAGTGTAGGGCAGAGTGACAGGTACTGTAGTGAAGGGCAGAGTGACAGGTACTGTAGTGTAGGGCAGAGTGACAGGTACTGTAGTGTAGCTCAGAGTGACAGGTACTGTAGTGTCAGGCAGAGTGACAGGTACTGTAGTGTTGGGCAGAGTGACAGGTACTGTAGTGTATGGCAGAGTGACAGGTACTGTAGTGTCATGCAGAGTGACAGGTACTGTAGTGTAGGGCAGAGTGACAGGTACTGTAGTGTAGGGCAGAGTGACAGGTACTGTAGTGTCATGCAGAGTGACAGGTGCTGTAGTGTCATGCAGAGTGACAGGTTCTGTAGTGTAGGGCAGAGTGACAGGTACTGTACTGTAGGGCAGAGTGACAGGTACTGTAGTGTAGGGCAGAGTGACAGGTACTGTAGTGTAGGGCAGAGTGACAGGTACTGTAGTGTTGGGCAGAGTGACAGGTACTGTAGTGTATGGCAGAGTGACAGGTACTGTAGTGTCATGCAAAGTGACAGGTACTGTTGTGTAGGGCAGAGTGACAGGTACTGTAGTGTAGGGCAGAGTGACAGGTACTGTAGTGTAGGGCAGAGTGACAGGTACTGTGGTGTCATGCAGAGTGACAGGTACTGTAGTGTAGGGCAGAGTGACAGGTACTGTAGTGTAGGGCAGAGTGACAGGTACAGTAGTGAAGGGCAGAGTGACAGGTACTGTATTGTAGGGCAGAGTGACAGGTACTGTAGTGTAGGGCAGAGTGACAGGTACTGTAGTGTTGGGCAGAGTGACAGGTACTGTAGTGTGTGGCAGAGTGACAGGTACTGTAGTGTCATGCAGAGTGACAGGTACTGTTGTGTAGGGCAGAGTGACAGGTACTGTAGTGTAGGGCAGAGTGACAGGTACTGTAGTGTCATGCAGAGTGACAGGTACTGTAGTGTCATGCAGAGTGACAGGTACTGTAGTGTAGGGCAGAGTGACGGTTCTGTAGTGTAGGGCAGAGTGACAGGTACTGTAGTGTCATGCAGAGTGACAGGTACTGTAGTGTCATGCAGAGTGACAGTTACTGTAGTGTAGGGCAGAGTGTCAGGTACTGTAGTGTAGGGCAGAGTGACAGGTACTGTAGTGTCAGGCAGAGTGACAGGTACTGTAGTGTAGGGCAGAGTGACAGGTACTGTAGTGTCATGCAGAGTGACAGGTACTGTAGTGTAGGGCAGAGTGACAGGTACTGTAGTGTAGGGCAGAGTGACAGGTACTGTAGTGTAGGGCAGAGTGACAGGTACTGTAGTGTCATGCAGAGTGACAGGTGCTGTAGTGTCATGCAGAGTGACAGGTTCTGTAGTGTAGGGCAGAGTGACAGGTACTGTACTGTAGGGCAGAGTGACAGGTACTGTAGTGTAGGGCAGAGTGACAGGTACTGTAGTGTAGGGCAGAGTGACAGGTACTGTAGTGTTGGGCAGAGTGACAGGTACTGTAGTGTATGGCAGAGTGACAGGTACTGTAGTGTCATGCAAAGTGACAGGTACTGTTGTGTAGGGCAGAGTGACAGGTACTGTAGTGTAGGGCAGAGTGACAGGTACTGTAGTGTCATGCAGAGTGACAGGTACTGTAGTGTAGGGCAGAGTGACAGGTACTGTAGTGTAGGGCAGAGTGACAGGTACTGTAGTGTAGGGCAGAGTGACAGGTACTGTAGTGTCATGCAGAGTGACAGGTACTGTAGTGTAGGGCAGAGTGACAGGTACTGTAGTGTCATGCAGAGTGACAGGTACTGTAGTGTAGGGCAGAGTGACATGTACTGTAGTGTAGGGCAGAGTGACAGGTACTGTAGTGTCATGCAGAGTGACAGGTACTGTAGTGTAGGGCAGAGTGACAGGTACTGTAGTGTCATGCAGAGTGACAGGTACTGTAGTGTCATGCAGAGTGACAGGTACTGTAGTGTAGGGCAGAGTGACAGGTACTGTACTGTAGGGCAGAGTGACAGGTACTGTAGTGTAGGGCAGAGTGACAGGTACTGTAGTGTAGGGCAGAGTGACAGGTACTGTAGTGTTGGGCAGAGTGACAGGTACTGTAGTGTATGGCAGAGTGACAGGTACTGTAGTGTCATGCAAAGTGACAGGTACTGTTGTGTAGGGCAGAGTGACAGGTACTGTAGTGTAGGGCAGAGTGACAGGTACTGTAGTGTAGGGCAGAGTGACAGGTACTGTGGTGTCATGCAGAGTGACAGGTACTGTAGTGTAGGGCAGAGTGACAGGTACTGTAGTGTCATGCAGAGTGACAGGTACTGTAGTGTAGGGCAGAGTGACAGGTACTGTAGTGTAGGGCAGAGTGACAGGTACTGTAGTGTCATGCAGAGTGACAGGTACTGTAGTGTAGGGCAGAGTGACAGGTACTGTAGTGTCATGCAGAGTGACAGGTACTGTAGTGTAGGGCAGAGTGACGGGTACTGTAGTGTAGGGCAGAGTGACAGGTACTGTAGTGTAGGGCAGAGTGACAGGTACTGTAGTGTAGGGCAGAGTGACAGGTACTGTAGTGTCAGGCAGAGTGACAGGTACTGTAGTGTTGGGCAGAGTGACAGGTATTGTAGTGTATGGCAGAGTGACAGGTACTGTAGTGTCATGCAGAGTGACAGGTACTGTAGTGTCATGCAGAGTGACAGGTTCTGTAGTGTAGGGCAGAGTGACAGGTACTGTAGTGTAGGGCAGAGTGACAGGTACTGTAGTGTCTTGCAGAGTGACAGGTACTGTAGTGTCATGCAGAGTGACAGGTACTGTAGTGTAGGGCAGACTGACAGGTACTGTAGTGTAGGACAGAGTGACAGGTACTGTAGTGTCATGCAGAGTGACGGGTACTGTAGTGTAGGGCAGAGTGACAGGTACTGTAGTGTAGGGCAGAGTGACAGGTACAGTAGTGAAGGGCAGAGTGACAGGTACTGTATTGTAGGGCAGAGTGACAGGTACTGTAGTGTAGGGCAGAGTGACAGGTACTGTAGTGTTGGGCAGAGTGACAGGTACTGTAGTGTGTGGCAGAGTGACAGGTACTGTAGTGTCATGCAGAGTGACAGGTACTGTTGTGTAGGGCAGAGTGACAGGTACTGTAGTGTAGGGCAGAGTGACAGGTACTGTAGTGTCATGCAGAGTGACAGGTACTGTAGTGTCATGCAGAGTGACAGGTACTGTAGTGTAGGGCAGAGTGACGGTTCTGTAGTGTAGGGCAGAGTGACAGGTACTGTAGTGTCATGCAGAGTGACAGGTACTGTAGTGTCATGCAGAGTGACAGTTACTGTAGTGTAGGGCAGAGTGACAGGTACTGTAGTGTAGGGCAGAGTGACAGGTACTGTAATGTCAGGCAGAGTGACAGGTACTGTAGTGTAGGGCAGAGTGACAGGTACTGTAGTGTCATGCAGAGTGACAGGTACTGTAGTGTAGGGCAGAGTGACAGGTACTGTAGTGTAGGGCAGAGTGACAGGTACTGTAGTGTAGGGCAGAGTGACAGGTACTGTAGTGTCATGCAGAGTGACAGGTGCTGTAGTGTCATGCAGAGTGACAGGTTCTGTAGTGTAGGGCAGAGTGACAGGTACTGTACTGTAGGGCAGAGTGACAGGTACTGTAGTGTAGGGCAGAGTGACAGGTACTGTAGTGTAGGGCAGAGTGACAGGTACTGTAGTGTTGGGCAGAGTGACAGGTACTGTAGTGTATGGCAGAGTGACAGGTACTGTAGTGTAGGGCAGAGTGACAGGTACTGTAGTGTAGGGCAGAGTGACAGGTACTGTAGTGTAGGGCAGAGTGACAGGTACTGTAGTGTCATGCAGAGTGACAGGTACTGTAGTGTAGGGCAGAGTGACAGGTACTGTAGTGTCATGCAGAGTGACAGGTACTGTAGTGTAGGGCAGAGTGACATGTACTGTAGTGTAGGGCAGAGTGACAGGTACTGTAGTGTCATGCAGAGTGACAGGTACTGTAGTGTAGGGCAGAGTGACAGGTACTGTAGTGTCATGCAGAGTGACAGGTACTGTAGTGTCATGCAGAGTGACATGTTCTGTAGTGTAGGGCAGAGTGACAGGTACTGTAGTGTAGGACAGAGTGACAGGTACTGTAGTGTCATGCAGAGTGACAGGTACTGTAGTGTAGGGCAGAGTGACGGGTACTGTAGTGTAGGGCAGAGTGACAGGTACTGTAGTGTAGGGCAGAGTGACAGGTACTGTAGTGAAGGGCAGAGTGACAGGTACTGTAGTGTAGGGCAGAGTGACAGGTACTGTAGTGTAGGGCAGAGTGACAGGTACTGTAGTGTCAGGCAGAGTGACAGGTACTGTAGTGTTGGGCAGAGTGACAAGTACTGTAGTGTATGGCAGAGTGACAGGTACTGTAGTGTCATGCAGAGTGACAGGTTCTGTAGTGTAGGGCAGAGTGACAGGTACTGTAGTGTAGGGCAGAGTGACAGGTACTGTAGTGTAGGGCAGAGTGACAGGTACTGTAGTGTCTTGCAGAGTGACAGGTACTGTAGTGTCAGGGCAGAGTGACAGGTACTGTAGTGTAGGGCAGAGTGACAGGTACTGTAGTGTCATGCAGAGTGACGGGTACTGTAGTGTAGGGCAGAGTGACAGGTACTGTAGTGTAGGGCAGAGTGACAGGTACTGTAGTGTAGGGCAGAGTGACAGGTACTGTAGTGTCAGGCAGAGTGACAGGTACTGTAGTGTAGGGCAGAGTGACAGGTATTGTAGTGTATGGCAGAGTGACAGGTACTGTAGTGTCATGGCAGAGTGACAGGTACTGTAGTGTCATGCAGAGTGACAGGTACTGTTGTGTAGGGCAGAGTGACAGGTACTGTAGTGTTAGGGCAGAGTGACAGGTACTGTAGTGTCATGCAGAGTGACAGGTACTGTAGTGTCATTGCAGAGTGACAGGTACTGTAGTGTAGGGCAGAGTGACAGGTACTGTAGTGTAGGGCAGAGTGACAGGTACTGTAGTGTCATGCAGAGTGACAGGTACTGTAGTGTAGGGCAGAGTGACAGGTACTGTAGTGTCATGCAGAGTGACAGGTACTGTAGTGTCATGCAGAGTGACAGGTTCTGTAGTGTAGGGCAGAGTGACAGGTACTGTAGTGTAGGGCAGAGTGACAGGTACTGTAGTGTCATGCAGAGTGACAGGTACTGTAGTGTAGGGCAGAGTGACAGGTACTGTAGTGTCATGCAGAGTGACAGGTACTGTAGTGTCATGCAGAGTGACAGGTCTGTAGTGTAGGCAGAGTGACAGGTCTGTAGTGTAGGGCAGAGTGACAGGTACTGTAGTGTATGCAGAGTGACAGGTACTGTAGTGTAGGGCAGAGTGACAGGTACTGTAGTGTAGGGCAGAGTGACAGGTACTGTAGTGTTGGGCAGACTGACAGGTTCTGTAGTGTAGGGCAGAGTGACAGGTACTGTACTGTCAGGGCAGAGTGACAGGTACTGTAGTGTAGGGCAGAGTGACAGGTACTGTAGTGTAGGGCAGAGTGACAGGTACTGTAGTGTCATGGGCAGACTGACAGGTACTGTAGTGTATGGCAGAGTGACAGGTACTGTAGTGTAGGGCAGAGTGACAGGTACTGTAGTGTAGGGCAGAGTGACAGGTACTGTAGTGTCATGCAGAGTGACAGGTACTGTAGTGTAGGGCAGAGTGACAGGTACTGTAGTGTCATGCAGAGTGACAGGTACTGTAGTGTAGGGCAGAGTGACATGTACTGTAGTGTAGGGCAGAGTGACAGGTACTGTAGTGTCATGCAGAGTGACAGGTACTGTAGTGTAGGGCAGAGTGACAGGTACTGTAGTGTCATGCAGAGTGACAGGTACTGTAGTGTCATGCAGAGTGACAGGTTCTGTAGTGTAGGGCAGAGTGACAGGTACTGTAGTGTAGGACAGAGTGACAGGTACTGTAGTGTCATGCAGAGTGACAGGTACTGTAGTGTAGGGCAGAGTGACGGGTACTGTAGTGTAGGGCAGAGTGACAGGTACTGTAGTGTAGGGCAGAGTGACAGGTACTGTAGTGAAGGGCAGAGTGACAGGTACTGTAGTGTAGGGCAGAGTGACAGGTACTGTAGTGTAGGGCAGAGTGACAGGTACTGTAGTGTCAGGCAGAGTGACAGGTACTGTAGTGTTGGGCAGAGTGACAGGTACTGTAGTGTATGGCAGAGTGACAGGTACTGTAGTGTCATGCAGAGTGACAGGTACTGTAGTGTCATGCAGAGTGACAGGTTCTGTAGTGTAGGGCAGAGTGACAGGTACTGTAGTGTAGGGCAGAGTGACAGGTACTGTAGTGTCTTGCAGAGTGACAGGTACTGTAGTGTCATGCAGAGTGACAGGTACTGTAGTGTAGGGCAGAGTGACAGGTACTGTAGTGTCATGCAGAGTGACGGGTACTGTAGTGTAGGGCAGAGTGACAGGTACAGTAGTGTAGGGCAGAGTGACAGGTACTGTAGTGTCATGCAGAGTGACAGGTGCTGTAGTGTCATGCAGAGTGACAGGTACTGTAGTGTAGGGCAGAGTGACAGGTACTGTAGTGTTGGGCAGAGTGACAGGTACTGTAGTGTATGGCAGAGTGACAGGTACTGTAGTGTCATGCAGAGTGACAGGTACTGTTGTGTAGGGCAGAGTGACAGGTACTGTAGGTTAGGGCAGAGTGACAGGTACTGTAGTGTCATGCAGAGTGACAGGTACTGTAGTGTATTGCAGAGTGACAGGTACTGTAGTGTAGGGCAGAGTGACAGGTACTGTAGTGTAGGGCAGAGTGACAGGTACTGTAGTGTCATGCAGAGTGACAGGTACTGTAGTGTAGGGCAGAGTGACAGGTACTGTAGTGTCATGCAGAGTGACAGGTACTGTAGTGTCATGCAGAGTGACAGGTTCTGTAGTGTAGGGCAGAGTGACAGGTACTGTAGTGTAGGGCAGAGTGACAGGTACTGTAGTGTCATGCAGAGTGACAGGTACTGTAGTGTAGGGCAGAGTGACAGGTACTGTAGTGTCATGCAGAGTGACAGGTACTGTAGTGTAGGGCAGAGTGACAGGTACTGTAGTGTAGGGCAGAGTGACAGGTACTGTAGTGTCATGCAGAGTGACAGGTGAGGGGGCGGTGGGTAGTGTGCGCAGAGTGACAGGTCTGTAGTGTAGGGCAGAGTGACAGGTACTGTAGTGTAGGGCAGAGTGACAGGTACTTAGTGTCTGCAGAGTGACAGGTACTGTAGTGTAGGGCAGAGTGACGGGTACTGTAGTGTAGGGCAGAGTGACAGGTACTGTAGTGTAGGGCAGAGTGACAGGTACTGTGGTGGGTGCAGGTGGGCAGAGGTGACAGGTACTGTAGTGTAGGGCAGAGTGACAGGTACTGTAGTGTGGGCAGGTGCAGGAGTGGGAGCGGGGGTACTGTAGTGTAGGGCAGAGTGACAGGTACTGTAGTGTATGGGGCGGGAGAGTGAGGGCAGGTGACGGTGTAGTGTGGGCAGAGTGGGACGAGGTGGGCAGAGTGACGGAGAGTGAGGCGGTGAGGTACTGTAGTGTCATGCAGAGTGACAGGTACTGTTGTGTAGGGCAGAGTGACAGGTACTGTAGTGTAGGGCAGAGTGACAGGTACTGTAGTGTCATGCAGAGTGACAGGTACTGTAGTGTCATGCAGAGTGACAGGTACTGTAGTGTAGGGCAGAGTGACGGTTCTGTAGTGTAGGGCAGAGTGACAGGTACTGTAGTGTCATGCAGAGTGACAGGTACTGTAGTGTCATGCAGAGTGACAGGTACTGTAGTGTAGGGCAGAGTGAGAGGTACTGTAGTGTAGGGCAGAGTGACAGGTACTGTAGTGTAGGGCAGAGTGACAGGTACTGTAGTGAAGGGCAGAGTGACAGGTACTGTAGTGTAGGGCAGAGTGACAGGTACTGTAGTGTAGCTCAGAGTGACAGGTACTGTAGTGTCATGCAGAGTGACAGGTACTGTAGTGTAGGGCAGAGTGACAGGTACTGTAGTGTAGGGCAGAGTGACAGGTACTGTAGTGTCATGGCAGAGTGACAGGTACTGTAGTGTCAGGGCAGAGTGACAGGTACTGTAGTGTCAGGGCAGAGTGACAGGTACTGTAGTGTCATGCAGAGTGACAGGTTCTGTAGTGTAGGGCAGAGTGACAGGTACTGTAGTGTAGGACAGAGTGACAGGTACTGTAGTGTCATGCAGAGTGACAGGTACTGTAGTGTAGGGCAGAGTGACGGGTACTGTAGTGTAGGGCAGAGTGACAGGTACTGTAGTGTAGGGCAGAGTGACAGGTACTGTAGTGAAGGGCAGAGTGACAGGTACTGTAGTGTAGGGCAGAGTGACAGGTACTGTAGTGTAGGGCAGAGTGACAGGTACTGTAGTGTCAGGCAGAGTGACAGGTACTGTAGTGTTGGGCAGAGTGACAGGTACTGTAGTGTATGGCAGAGTGACAGGTACTGTAGTGTCATGCAGAGTGACAGGTACTGTAGTGTCATGCAGAGTGACAGGTTCTGTAGTGTAGGGCAGAGTGACAGGTACTGAAGTGTAGGGCAGAGTGACAGGTACTGTAGTGTCTTGCAGAGTGACAGGTACTGTAGTGTCATGCAGAGTGACAGGTACTGTAGTGTAGGGCAGAGTGACAGGTACTGTAGTGTCATGCAGAGTGACGGGTACTGTAGTGTAGGGCAGAGTGACAGGTACAGTAGTGTAGGGCAGAGTGACAGGTACTGTAGTGTCATGCAGAGTGACAGGTGCTGTAGTGTCATGCAGAGTGACAGGTACTGTAGTGTAGGGCAGAGTGACAGGTACTGTAGTGTTGGGCAGAGTGACAGGTACTGTAGTGTATGGCAGAGTGACAGGTACTGTAGTGTCATGCAGAGTGACAGGTACTGTTGTGTAGGGCAGAGTGACAGGTACTGTAGGTTAGGGCAGAGTGACAGGTACTGTAGTGTCATGCAGAGTGACAGGTACTGTAGTGTATTGCAGAGTGACAGGTACTGTAGTGTAGGGCAGAGTGACAGGTACTGTAGTGTAGGGCAGAGTGACAGGTACTGTAGTGTCATGCAGAGTGACAGGTACTGTAGTGTAGGGCAGAGTGACAGGTACTGTAGTGTCATGCAGAGTGACAGGTACTGTAGTGTCATGCAGAGTGACAGGTTCTGTAGTGTAGGGCAGAGTGACAGGTACTGTAGTGTAGGGCAGAGTGACAGGTACTGTAGTGTCATGCAGAGTGACAGGTACTGTAGTGTCATGCAGAGTGACAGGTACTGTAGTGTAGGGCAGAGTGACAGGTGCTGTAGTGTAGGGCAGAGTGACAGGTACTGTAGTGTAGGGCAGAGTGACAGGTACTGAAGTGTAGGGCAGAGTGACAGGTACTGTATTGTAGGGCAGAGTGACAGGTACTGTAGTGTAGGGCAGAGTTACAGGTACTGTAGTGTCATGCAGAGTGACAGGTACTGTAGTGTACGGCAGAGTGACAGGTACTGTAGTGTAGGGCAGAGTGACAGGTACTGTAGTGTCATGCAGAGTGACAGGTACTGTAGTGTAGGGCAGAGTGACAGGTACTGTAGTGTCATGCAGAGTGACAGGTTCTGTAGTGTAGGGCAGAGTGACAGGTACTGTAGTGTAGGGCAGAGTGACAGGTACTATAGTGTCATGCAGAGTGACAGGTACTGTAGTGTAGGGCAGAGTGACGGGTACTGTAGTGTAGGGCAGAGTGACAGGTACTGTAGTGTAGGGCAGAGTGACAGGTACTGTAGTGTCTTGCAGAGTGACAGGTACTGTAGTGTCATGCAGAGTGACAGGTACTGTAGTGTAGGGCAGAGTGACAGGTACTGTAGTGTAGGGCAGAGTGACAGGTACTGTGGTGTCATGCAGAGTGACAGGTACTGTAGTGTAGGGCAGAGTGACAGGTACTGTAGTGTCATGCAGAGTGACGGGTACTGTAGTGTAGGGCAGAGTGACAGGTACTGTAGTGTAGGGCAGAGTGACAGGTACTGTAGTGTTGGGCAGAGTGACAGGTACTGTAGTGTATGGCAGAGTGACAGGTACTGTAGTGTCATGCAGAGTGACAGGTACTGTTGTGTAGGGCAGAGTGACAGGTACTGTAGTGTAGGGCAGAGTGACAGGTACTGTAGTGTCATGCAGAGTGACAGGTACTGTAGTGTCATGCAGAGTGACAGGTACTGTAGTGTAGGGCAGAGTGACGGTTCTGTAGTGTAGGGCAGAGTGACAGGTACTGTAGTGTCATGCAGAGTGACAGGTACTGTAGTGTCATGCAGAGTGACAGGTACTGTAGTGTAGGGCAGAGTGAGAGGTACTGTAGTGTAGGGCAGAGTGACAGGTACTGTAGTGTAGGGCAGAGTGACAGGTACTGTAGTGAAGGGCAGAGTGACAGGTACTGTAGTGTAGGGCAGAGTGACAGGTACTGTAGTGTAGCTCAGAGTGACAGGTACTGTAGTGTCATGCAGAGTGACAGGTACTGTAGTGTAGGGCAGAGTGACAGGTACTGTAGTGTAGGGCAGAGTGACAGGTACTGTAGTGTAGGGCAGAGTGACAGTTACTGTAGTGTCATGCAGAGTGACAGGTATTGTAGTGTAGGGCAGAGTGACAGGTACTGTAGTGTCATGCAGAGTGACAGGTACTGTAGTGTCATGCAGAGTGACAGGTTCTGTAGTGTAGGGCAGAGTGACAGGTACTGTAGTGTAGGGCAGAGTGAAAGGTACTGTAGTGTCATGCAGAGTGACAGGTACTGTAGTGTAGGGCAGAGTGACGGGTACTGTAGTGTAGGGCAGAGTGACAGGTACTGTACTGTAGGGCAGAGTGACAGGTACTGTAGTGTCAGGCAGAGTGAGAGGTACTGTAGTGTTGGGCAGAGTGACAGGTACTGTAGTGTAGGGCAGAGTGACAGGTACTGTAGTGTCAGGCAGAGTGAGAGGTACTGTAGTGTTGGGCAGAGTGACAGGTACTGTAGTGTAGGGCAGAGTGACAGGTACTGTAGTGTAGGGCAGAGTGACAGGTACTGTAGTGTAGGGCAGAGTGACAGGTACTGTAGTGTCATGCAGAGTGACAGGTACTGAAGTGTCATGCAGAGTGACAGGTACTGTAGTGTAGTGCAGAGTGACGGGTTCTGTAGTGTAGGGCAGAGTGACAGGTACTGTAGTGTCATGCAGAGTGACAGGTACTGTAGTGTAGGGCAGAGTGACAGGTACTGTAGTTTAGGGCAGAGTGAGAGGTACTGTAGTGTTGGGCAGAGTGACAGGTGCTGTAGTGTCATGCAGAGTGACAGGTACTGTAGTGAAGGGCAAAGTGACAGGTACTGTAGTGAAGGGCAGAGTGACAGGTACTGTAGTGTAGGGCAGAGTGACAGGTACTGTAGTGTCAGGCAGAGTGAGAGGTACTGTAGTGTTGGGCAGAGTGACAGGTACTGTAGTGTAGGGCAGAGTGACAGGTACTGTAGTGTAGGGCAGAGTGACAGGTACTGTAGTGTATGGCAGAGTGACAGGTACTGTAGTGTCATGCAGAGTGACAGGTACTGAAGTGTCATGCAGAGTGACAGGTACTGTAGTGTCATGCAGAGTGACAGGTTCTGTAGTGTAGGGCAGAGTGAAAGGTACTGTAGTGTAGGGCAGAGTGACAGGTACTGTAGTGTCATGCAGAGTGACAGGTACTGTAGTGTAGGGCAGAGTGACAGGTACTGTAGTGTCAGGCAGAGTGAGAGGTACTGTAGTGTTTGGCAGAGTGACAGGTACTGTAGTGTAGGGCAGAGTGACAGGTACTGTAGTGTCAGGCAGAGTGAGAGGTACTGTAGTGTTGGGCAGAGTGACAGGTACTGTAGTGTAGGGCAGAGTGACAGGTACTGTAGTGTAGGGCAGAGTGACAGGTACTGTAGTGTAGGGCAGAGTGACAGGTACTGTAGTGTCATGCAGAGTGACAGGTACTGAAGTGTCATGCAGAGTGACAGGTACTGTAGTGTAGTGCAGAGTGACGGGTTCTGTAGTGTAGGGCAGAGTGACAGGTACTGTAGTGTCATGCAGAGTGACAGGTACTGTAGTGTAGGGCAGAGTGACAGGTACTGTAGTTTAGGGCAGAGTGAGAGGTACTGTAGTGTTGGGCAGAGTGACAGGTACTGTAGTGTCATGCAGAGTGACAGGTACTGTAGTGTAGGGCAGAGTGACAGGTACTGTAGTGTAGGGCAGAGTGACAGGTACTGTAGTGTCATGCAGAGTGACAGGTACTGTAGTGTCATGCAGAGTGACAGGTACTGTAGTGTCATGCAGAGTGACAGGTACTGTAGTGTAGTGCAGAGTGACAGGTACTTTAATGTAGGTCAGAGTGACAGGTACTGAAGTGTAGGGCAGAGTGACGGGTACTGTAGTGTAGGGCAGAGTGACAGGTACTGTAGTGTAGGGCAGAGTGACAGGTACTGTAGTGTCATGCAGAGTGACAGGTACTGTAGTGTAGGGCAGAGTGACAGGCACTGTAGTGTAGGGCAGAGTGACAGGTACTGTAGTGTCATGCAGAGTGACAGGTACTGTAGTGTAGGGCAGAGTGACGGGTACTGTAGTGTAGGGCAGAGTGACAGGTACTGTAGTGTAGGGGAGAGTGACAGGTACTGTAGTGAAGGGCAGAGTGACAGGTACTGTAGTGAAGGGCAGAGTGACAGGTACTGTAGTGTAGGGCAGAGTGACAGGTACTGTAGTGTCAGGCAGAGTGAGAGGTACTGTAGTGTTGGGCAGAGTGACAGGTACTGTAGTGTAGGGCAGAGTGACAGGTACTGTAGTGTAGGGCAGAGTGAAAGGTACTGTAGTGTATGGCAGAGTGACAGGTACTGTAGTGTCATGCAGAGTGACAGGTACTGAAGTGTCATGCAGAGTGACAGGTACTGTAGTGTCATGCAGAGTGACAGGTTCTGTAGTGTAGGGCAGAGTGACAGGTACTGTAGTGTAGGGCAGAGTGACAGGTACTGTAGTGTCATGCAGAGTGACAGGTACTGTAGTGTAGGGCAGAGTGACGGGTACTGTAGTGTAGGGCAGAGTGACAGGTACTGTAGTGTAGGGGCAGAGTGACAGGTACTGTAGTGAAGGGCAGAGTGACAGGTACTGTAGTGTAGGGCAGAGTGACAGGTACTGTAGTGTAGGGCAGAGTGACAGGTACTGTAGTGTCAGGCAGAGTGACAGGTACTGTAGTGTTGGGCAGAGTGACAGGTACTGTAGTGTCATGCAGAGTGACAGGTACTGTAGTGTAGGGCAGAGTGACAGGCACTGTAGTGTAGGGCAGAGTGACAGGTACTGTAGTGTCATGCAGAGTGACAGGTACTGTAGTGTAGGGCAGAGTGACGGGTACTGTAGTGTAGGGCAGAGTGACAGGTACTGTAGTGTAGGGGAGAGTGACAGGTACTGTAGTGAAGGGCAGAGTGACAGGTACTGTAGTGAAGGGCAGAGTGACAGGTACTGTAGTGTAGGGCAGAGTGACAGGTACTGTAGTGTCAGGCAGAGTGAGAGGTACTGTAGTGTTGGGCAGAGTGACAGGTACTGTAGTGTAGGGCAGAGTGACAGGTACTGTAGTGTAGGGCAGAGTGACAGGTACTGTAGTGTATGGCAGAGTGACAGGTACTGTAGTGTCATGCAGAGTGACAGGTACTGAAGTGTCATGCAGAGTGACAGGTACTGTAGTGTCATGCAGAGTGACAGGTTCTGTAGTGTAGGGCAGAGTGACAGGTACTGTAGTGTAGGGCAGAGTGACAGGTACTGTAGTGTCATGCAGAGTGACAGGTACTGTAGTGTAGGGCAGAGTGACGGGTACTGTAGTGTAGGGCAGAGTGACAGGTACTGTAGTGTAGGGCAGAGTGACAGGTACTGTAGTGAAGGGCAGAGTGACAGGTACTGTAGTGTAGGGCAGAGTGACAGGTACTGTAGTGTAGGGCAGAGTGACAGGTACTGTAGTGTCAGGCAGAGTGACAGGTACTGTAGTGTTGGGCAGAGTGACAGGTACTGTAGTATATGGCAGAGTGACAGGTACTGTAGTGTCATGCAGAGTGACAGGTACTGTAGTGTCATGCAGAGTGACAGGTTCTGTAGTGTAGGGCAGAGTGACAGGTACTGTAGTGTAGGGCAGAGTGACAGGTACTGTAGTGTAGGGCAGAGTGACAGGTACTGTAGTGTCATGCAGAGTGACAGGTACTGTAGTGTAGGGCAGAGTGACAGGTACTGTAGTGTAGGGCAGAGTGACAGGTACTGTGGTGTCATGCAGAGTGACAGGTACTGTAGTGTAGGGCAGAGTGACAGGTACTGTAGTGTCATGCAGAGTGACGGGTACTGTAGTGTAGGGCAGAGTGACAGGTACTGTAGTGTAGGGCAGAGTGACAGGTACAGTAGTGAAGGGCAGAGTGACAGGTACTGTATTGTAGGGCAGAGTGACAGGTACTGTAGTGTAGGGCAGAGTGACAGGTACCGTAGTGTTGGGCAGAGTGACAGGTACTGTAGTGTATGGCAGAGTGACAGGTACTGTAGTGTCATGCAGAGTGACAGGTACTGTTGTGTAGGGCAGAGTGACAGGTACTGTAGTGTAGGGCAGAGTGACAGGTACTGTAGTGTCATGCAGAGTGACAGGTACTGTAGTGTAGGGCAGAGTGACGGTTCTGTAGTGTAGGGCAGAGTGACAGGTACTGTAGTGTCATGCAGAGTGACAGGTACTGTAGTGTCATGCAGAGTGACAGGTACTGTAGTGTAGGGCAGAGTGACAGGTACTGTAGTGTAGGGCAGAGTGACAGGTACTGTAGTGTAGGGCAGAGTGACAGGTACTGTAGTGAAGGGCAGAGTGACAGGTACTGTAGTGTACGGCAGAGTGACAGGTACTGTAGTGTCATGCAGAGTGACAGGTACTGTAGTGTCATGCAGAGTGACAGGTACTGTAGTGTAGTGCAGAGTGACAGGTACAGTAGTGTCATGCAGAGTGACAGGTTCTGTAGTGTAGGGCAGAGTGACAGGTACTGTAATGTAGGTCAGAGTGACAGGTACTGAAGTGTAGGGCAGAGTGACAGGTACTGTAGTGTCATGCAGAGTGACAGGTACTGTTGTGTAGGGCAGAGTGACAGGTACTGTAGGTTAGGGCAGAGTGACAGGTACTGTAGTGTCATGCAGAGTGACAGGTACTGTAGTGTATTGCAGAGTGACAGGTACTGTAGTGTAGGGCAGAGTGACAGGTACTGTAGTGTAGGGCAGAGTGACAGGTACTGTAGTGTCATGCAGAGTGACAGGTACTGTAGTGTAGGGCAGAGTGACAGGTACTGTAGTGTCATGCAGAGTGACAGGTAATGTAGTGTCATGCAGAGTGACAGGTTCTGTAGTGTAGGGCAGAGTGACAGGTACTGTAGTGTAGGGCAGAGTGACAGGTACTGTAGTGTCATGCAGAGTGACAGGTACTGTAGTGTCATGCAGAGTGACAGGTACTGTAGTGTAGGGCAGAGTGACAGGTACTGTAGTGTAGGGCAGAGTGACAGGTACTGAAGTGTAGGGCAGAGTGACAGGTACTGTAGTGTAGGGCAGAGTGACAGGTACTGTAGTGTAGGGCAGAGTGACAGGTACTGTAGTGTCATGCAGAGTGACAGGTACTGTAGTGTAGGGCAGAGTGACAGGTACTGTAGTGTAGGGCAGAGTGACAGGTACTGTAGTGTCATGCAGAGTGACAGGTACTGTAGTGTAGGGCAGAGTGACAGGTACTGTAGTGTCATGCAGAGTGACAGGTTCTGTAGTGTAGGGCAGAGTGACAGGTACTGTAGTGTAGGGCAGAGTGACAGGTACTATAGTGTCATGCAGAGTGACAGGTACTGTAGTGTAGGGCAGAGTGACGGGTACTGTAGTGTAGGGCAGAGTGACAGGTACTGTAGTGTAGGGCAGAGTGACAGGTACTGTAGTGTCTTGCAGAGTGACAGGTACTGTAGTGTCATGCAGAGTGACAGGTACTGTAGTGTAGGGCAGAGTGACAGGTACTGTAGTGTAGGGCAGAGTGACAGGTACTGTGGTGTCATGCAGAGTGACAGGTACTGTAGTGTAGGGCAGAGTGACAGGTACTGTAGTGTCATGCAGAGTGACGGGTACTGTAGTGAAGGGCAGAGTGACAGGTACTGTAGTGTAGGGCAGAGTGACAGGTACTGTAGTGTTGGGCAGAGTGACAGGTACTGTAGTGTATGGCAGAGTGACAGGTACTGTAGTGTCATGCAGAGTGACAGGTACTGTTGTGTAGGGCAGAGTGACAGGTACTGTAGTGTAGGGCAGAGTGACAGGTACTGTAGTGTCATGCAGAGTGACAGGTACTGTAGTGTCATGCAGAGTGACAGGTACTGTAGTGTAGGGCAGAGTGACGGTTCTGTAGTGTAGGGCAGAGTGACAGGTACTGTAGTGTCATGCAGAGTGACAGGTACTGTAGTGTCATGCAGAGTGACAGGTACTGTAGTGTAGGGCAGAGTGAGAGGTACTGTAGTGTAGGGCAGAGTGACAGGTACTGTAGTGTAGGGCAGAGTGACAGGTACTGTAGTGAAGGGCAGAGTGACAGGTACTGTAGTGTAGGGCAGAGTGACAGGTACTGTAGTGTAGCTCAGAGTGACAGGTACTGTAGTGTCATGCAGAGTGACAGGTACTGTAGTGTAGGGCAGAGTGACAGGTACTGTAGTGTAGGGCAGAGTGACAGGTACTGTAGTGTAGGGCAGAGTGACAGGTACTGTAGTGTCATGCAGAGTGACAGGTACTGAAGTGTCATGCAGAGTGACAGGTACTGTAGTGTCATGCAGAGTGACAGGTTCTGTAGTGTAGGGCAGAGTGACAGGTACTGTAGTGTAGGGCAGAGTGACAGGTACTGTAGTGTCATGCAGAGTGACAGGTACTGTAGTGTAGGGCAGAGTGACGGGTACTGTAGTGTAGGGCAGAGTGACAGGTACTGTAGTGTAGGGCAGAGTGACAGGTACTGTAGTGAAGGGCAGAGTGACAGGTACTGTAGTGTAGGGCAGAGTGACAGGTACTGTAGTGTAGGGCAGAGTGACAGGTACTGTAGTGTCAGGCAGAGTGACAGGTACTGTAGTGTTGGGCAGAGTGACAGGTACTGTAGTATATGGCAGAGTGACAGGTACTGTAGTGTCATGCAGAGTGACAGGTACTGTAGTGTCATGCAGAGTGACAGGTTCTGTAGTGTAGGGCAGAGTGACAGGTACTGTAGTGTAGGGCAGAGTGACAGGTACTGTAGTGTAGGGCAGAGTGACAGGTACTGTAGTGTCATGCAGAGTGACAGGTACTGTAGTGTAGGGCAGAGTGACAGGTACTGTAGTGTAGGGCAGAGTGACAGGTACTGTAGTGTCATGCAGAGTGACAGGTACTGAAGTGTCATGCAGAGTGACAGGTACTGTAGTGTAGTGCAGAGTGACGGGTTCTGTAGTGTAGGGCAGAGTGACAGGTACTGTAGTGTCATGCAGAGTGACAGGTACTGTAGTGTAGGGCAGAGTGACAGGTACTGTAGTTTAGGGCAGAGTGAGAGGTACTGTAGTGTTGGGCAGAGTGACAGGTACTGTATTGTCATGCAGAGTGACAGGTACTGTAGTGTAGGGCAGAGTGACAGGTACTGTAGTGTAGGGCAGAGTGACAGGTACTGTAGTGTCATGCAGAGTGACAGGTACTGTAGTGTCATGCAGAGTGACAGGTACTGTAGTGTCATGCAGAGTGACAGGTACTGTAGTGTAGTGCAGAGTGACAGGTACTTTAATGTAGGTCAGAGTGACAGGTACTGAAGTGTAGGGCAGAGTGACGGGTACTGTAGTGTAGGGCAGAGTGACAGGTACTGTAGTGTAGGGCAGAGTGACAGGTACTGTAGTGTCATGCAGAGTGACAGGTACTGTAGTGTAGGGCAGAGTGACAGGCACTGTAGTGTAGGGCAGAGTGACAGGTACTGTAGTGTCATGCAGAGTGACAGGTACTGTAGTGTAGGGCAGAGTGACGGGTACTGTAGTGTAGGGCAGAGTGACAGGTACTGTAGTGTAGGGGAGAGTGACAGGTACTGTAGTGAAGGGCAGAGTGACAGGTACTGTAGTGAAGGGCAGAGTGACAGGTACTGTAGTGTAGGGCAGAGTGACAGGTACTGTAGTGTCAGGCAGAGTGAGAGGTACTGTAGTGTTGGGCAGAGTGACAGGTACTGTAGTGTAGGGCAGAGTGACAGGTACTGTAGTGTAGGGCAGAGTGAAAGGTACTGTAGTGTATGGCAGAGTGACAGGTACTGTAGTGTCATGCAGAGTGACAGGTACTGAAGTGTCATGCAGAGTGACAGGTACTGTAGTGTCATGCAGAGTGACAGGTTCTGTAGTGTAGGGCAGAGTGACAGGTACTGTAGTGTAGGGCAGAGTGACAGGTACTGTAGTGTCATGCAGAGTGACAGGTACTGTAGTGTAGGGCAGAGTGACGGGTACTGTAGTGTAGGGCAGAGTGACAGGTACTGTAGTGTAGGGCAGAGTGACAGGTACTGTAGTGAAGGGCAGAGTGACAGGTACTGTAGTGTAGGGCAGAGTGACAGGTACTGTAGTGTAGGGCAGAGTGACAGGTACTGTAGTGTCAGGCAGAGTGACAGGTACTGTAGTGTTGGGCAGAGTGACAGGTACTGTAGTGTCATGCAGAGTGACAGGTACTGTAGTGTAGGGCAGAGTGACAGGCACTGTAGTGTAGGGCAGAGTGACAGGTACTGTAGTGTCATGCAGAGTGACAGGTACTGTAGTGTAGGGCAGAGTGACGGGTACTGTAGTGTAGGGCAGAGTGACAGGTACTGTAGTGTAGGGGAGAGTGACAGGTACTGTAGTGAAGGGCAGAGTGACAGGTACTGTAGTGAAGGGCAGAGTGACAGCTACTGTAGTGTAGGGCAGAGTGACAGGTACTGTAGTGTCAGGCAGAGTGAGAGGTACTGTAGTGTTGGGCAGAGTGACAGGTACTGTAGTGTAGGGCAGAGTGAGAGGTACTGTAGTGTTGGGCAGAGTGACAGGTACTGTAGTGTAGGGCAGAGTGACAGGTACTGTAGTGTAGGGCAGAGTGACAGGTACTGTAGTGTATGGCAGAGTGACAGGTACTGTAGTGTCATGCAGAGTGACAGGTACTGAAGTGTCATGCAGAGTGACAGGTACTGTAGTGTCATGCAGAGTGACAGGTTCTGTAGTGTAGGGCAGAGTGACAGGTACTGTAGTGTAGGGCAGAGTGACAGGTACTGTAGTGTCATGCAGAGTGACAGGTACTGTAGTGTAGGGCAGAGTGACGGGTACTGTAGTGAAGGGCAGAGTGACAGCTACTGTAGTGTAGGGCAGAGTGACAGGTACTGTAGTGTCAGGCAGAGTGAGAGGTACTGTAGTGTTGGGCAGAGTGACAGGTACTGTAGTGTCAGGCAGAGTGAGAGGTACTGTAGTGTTGGGCAGAGTGACAGGTACTGTAGTGTAGGGCAGAGTGACAGGTACTGTAGTGTAGGGCAGAGTGACAGGTACTGTAGTGTATGGCAGAGTGACAGGTACTGTAGTGTCATGCAGAGTGACAGGTACTGAAGTGTCATGCAGAGTGACAGGTACTGTAGTGTCATGCAGAGTGACAGGTTCTGTAGTGTAGGGCAGAGTGACAGGTACTGTAGTGTAGGGCAGAGTGACAGGTACTGTAGTGTCATGCAGAGTGACAGGTACTGTAGTGTAGGGCAGAGTGACGGGTACTGTAGTGTAGGGCAGAGTGACAGGTACTGTAGTGTAGGGCAGAGTGACAGGTACTGTAGTGAAGGGCAGAGTGACAGGTACTGTAGTGTAGGGCAGAGTGACAGGTACTGTAGTGTAGGGCAGAGTGACAGGTACTGTAGTGTCAGGCAGAGTGACAGGTACTGTAGTGTTGGGCAGAGTGACAGGTACTGTAGTATATGGCAGAGTGACAGGTACTGTAGTGTCATGCAGAGTGACAGGTACTGTAGTGTCATGCAGAGTGACAGGTTCTGTAGTGTAGGGCAGAGTGACAGGTACTGTAGTGTAGGGCAGAGTGACAGGTACTGTAGTGTAGGGCAGAGTGACAGGTACTGTAGTGTCATGCAGAGTGACAGGTACTGTAGTGTAGGGCAGAGTGACAGGTACTGTAGTGTAGGGCAGAGTGACAGGTACTGTGGTGTCATGCAGAGTGACAGGTACTGTAGTGTAGGGCAGAGTGACAGGTACTGTAGTGTCATGCAGAGTGACGGGTACTGTAGTGTAGGGCAGAGTGACAGGTACTGTAGTGTAGGGCAGAGTGACAGGTACAGTAGTGAAGGGCAGAGTGACAGGTACTGTATTGTAGGGCAGAGTGACAGGTACTGTAGTGTAGGGCAGAGTGACAGGTACCGTAGTGTTGGGCAGAGTGACAGGTACTGTAGTGTATGGCAGAGTGACAGGTACTGTAGTGTCATGCAGAGTGACAGGTACTGTTGTGTAGGGCAGAGTGACAGGTACTGTAGTGTAGGGCAGAGTGACAGGTACTGTAGTGTCATGCAGAGTGACAGGTACTGTAGTGTAGGGCAGAGTGACGGTTCTGTAGTGTAGGGCAGAGTGACAGGTACTGTAGTGTCATGCAGAGTGACAGGTACTGTAGTGTCATGCAGAGTGACAGGTACTGTAGTGTAGGGCAGAGTGACAGGTACTGTAGTGTAGGGCAGAGTGACAGGTACTGTAGTGTAGGGCAGAGTGACAGGTACTGTAGTGAAGGGCAGAGTGACAGGTACTGTAGTGTACGGCAGAGTGACAGGTACTGTAGTGTCATGCAGAGTGACAGGTACTGTAGTGTCATGCAGAGTGACAGGTACTGTAGTGTAGTGCAGAGTGACAGGTACAGTAGTGTCATGCAGAGTGACAGGTTCTGTAGTGTAGGGCAGAGTGACAGGTACTGTAATGTAGGTCAGAGTGACAGGTACTGAAGTGTAGGGCAGAGTGACAGGTACTGTAGTGTCATGCAGAGTGACAGGTACTGTTGTGTAGGGCAGAGTGACAGGTACTGTAGGTTAGGGCAGAGTGACAGGTACTGTAGTGTCATGCAGAGTGACAGGTACTGTAGTGTATTGCAGAGTGACAGGTACTGTAGTGTAGGGCAGAGTGACAGGTACTGTAGTGTAGGGCAGAGTGACAGGTACTGTAGTGTCATGCAGAGTGACAGGTACTGTAGTGTAGGGCAGAGTGACAGGTACTGTAGTGTCATGCAGAGTGACAGGTAATGTAGTGTCATGCAGAGTGACAGGTTCTGTAGTGTAGGGCAGAGTGACAGGTACTGTAGTGTAGGGCAGAGTGACAGGTACTGTAGTGTCATGCAGAGTGACAGGTACTGTAGTGTCATGCAGAGTGACAGGTACTGTAGTGTAGGGCAGAGTGACAGGTGCTGTAGTGTAGGGCAGAGTGACAGGTACTGTAGTGTAGGGCAGAGTGACAGGTACTGAAGTGTAGGGCAGAGTGACAGGTACTGTAGTGTAGGGCAGAGTGACAGGTACTGTAGTGTAGGGCAGAGTGACAGGTACTGTAGTGTCATGCAGAGTGACAGGTACTGTAGTGTAGGGCAGAGTGACAGGTACTGTAGTGTAGGGCAGAGTGACAGGTACTGTAGTGTCATGCAGAGTGACAGGTACTGTAGTGTAGGGCAGAGTGACAGGTACTGTAGTGTCATGCAGAGTGACAGGTTCTGTAGTGTAGGGCAGAGTGACAGGTACTGTAGTGTAGGGCAGAGTGACAGGTACTATAGTGTCATGCAGAGTGACAGGTACTGTAGTGTAGGGCAGAGTGACGGGTACTGTAGTGTAGGGCAGAGTGACAGGTACTGTAGTGTAGGGCAGAGTGACAGGTACTGTAGTGTCTTGCAGAGTGACAGGTACTGTAGTGTCATGCAGAGTGACAGGTACTGTAGTGTAGGGCAGAGTGACAGGTACTGTAGTGTAGGGCAGAGTGACAGGTACTGTGGTGTCATGCAGAGTGACAGGTACTGTAGTGTAGGGCAGAGTGACAGGTACTGTAGTGTCATGCAGAGTGACGGGTACTGTAGTGAAGGGCAGAGTGACAGGTACTGTAGTGTAGGGCAGAGTGACAGGTACTGTAGTGTTGGGCAGAGTGACAGGTACTGTAGTGTATGGCAGAGTGACAGGTACTGTAGTGTCATGCAGAGTGACAGGTACTGTTGTGTAGGGCAGAGTGACAGGTACTGTAGTGTAGGGCAGAGTGACAGGTACTGTAGTGTCATGCAGAGTGACAGGTACTGTAGTGTCATGCAGAGTGACAGGTACTGTAGTGTAGGGCAGAGTGACGGTTCTGTAGTGTAGGGCAGAGTGACAGGTACTGTAGTGTCATGCAGAGTGACAGGTACTGTAGTGTCATGCAGAGTGACAGGTACTGTAGTGTAGGGCAGAGTGAGAGGTACTGTAGTGTAGGGCAGAGTGACAGGTACTGTAGTGTAGGGCAGAGTGACAGGTACTGTAGTGAAGGGCAGAGTGACAGGTACTGTAGTGTAGGGCAGAGTGACAGGTACTGTAGTGTAGCTCAGAGTGACAGGTACTGTAGTGTCATGCAGAGTGACAGGTACTGTAGTGTAGGGCAGAGTGACAGGTACTGTAGTGTAGGGCAGAGTGACAGGTACTGTAGTGTAGGGCAGAGTGACAGGTACTGTAGTGTCATGCAGAGTGACAGGTACTGAAGTGTCATGCAGAGTGACAGGTACTGTAGTGTCATGCAGAGTGACAGGTTCTGTAGTGTAGGGCAGAGTGACAGGTACTGTAGTGTAGGGCAGAGTGACAGGTACTGTAGTGTCATGCAGAGTGACAGGTACTGTAGTGTAGGGCAGAGTGACGGGTACTGTAGTGTAGGGCAGAGTGACAGGTACTGTAGTGTAGGGCAGAGTGACAGGTACTGTAGTGAAGGGCAGAGTGACAGGTACTGTAGTGTAGGGCAGAGTGACAGGTACTGTAGTGTAGGGCAGAGTGACAGGTACTGTAGTGTCAGGCAGAGTGACAGGTACTGTAGTGTTGGGCAGAGTGACAGGTACTGTAGTATATGGCAGAGTGACAGGTACTGTAGTGTCATGCAGAGTGACAGGTACTGTAGTGTCATGCAGAGTGACAGGTTCTGTAGTGTAGGGCAGAGTGACAGGTACTGTAGTGTAGGGCAGAGTGACAGGTACTGTAGTGTAGGGCAGAGTGACAGGTACTGTAGTGTCATGCAGAGTGACAGGTACTGTAGTGTAGGGCAGAGTGACAGGTACTGTAGTGTAGGGCAGAGTGACAGGTACTGTGGTGTCATGCAGAGTGACAGGTACTGTAGTGTAGGGCAGAGTGACAGGTACTGTAGTGTCATGCAGAGTGACGGGTACTGTAGTGTAGGGCAGAGTGACAGGTACTGTAGTGTAGGGCAGAGTGACAGGTACAGTAGTGAAGGGCAGAGTGACAGGTACTGTATTGTAGGGCAGAGTGACAGGTACTGTAGTGTCATGCAGAGTGACAGGTACCGTAGTGTTGGGCAGAGTGACAGGTACTGTAGTGTATGGCAGAGTGACAGGTACTGTAGTGTCATGCAGAGTGACAGGTACTGTTGTGTAGGGCAGAGTGACAGGTACTGTAGTGTAGGGCACAGTGACAGGTACTGTAGTGTCATGCAGAGTGACAGGTACTGTAGTGTAGGGCAGAGTGACGGTTCTGTAGTGTAGGGCAGAGTGACAGGTACTGTAGTGTCATGCAGAGTGACAGGTTCTGTAGTGTCATGCAGAGTGACAGGTACTGTAGTGTAGGGCAGAGTGACAGGTACTGTAGTGTAGGGCAGAGTGACAGATACTGTAGTGTAGGGCAGAGTGACAGGTACTGTAGTGAAGGGCAGAGTGACAGGTACTGTAGTGTAGGGCAGAGTGACAGGTACTGTAGTGTAGGGCAGAGTGACAGGTACTGTAGTGTAGGGCAGAGTGACAGGTACTGTAGTGTAGGGCAGAGTGACAGGTACTGTAGTGTTGGGCAGAGTGACAGGTACTGTAGTGTATGGCAGAGTGACAGGTACTGTAGTGTCATGCAGAGTGACAGGTACTGTTGTGTAGGGCAGAGTGACAGGTACTGTAGTGTAGGGCAGAGTGACAGGTACTGTAGTGTCATGCAGAGTGACAGGTACTGTAGTGTCATGCAGAGTGACAGGTACTGTAGTGTAGGGCAGAGTGACGGTTCTGTAGTGTAGGGCAGAGTGACAGGTACTGTAGTGTCATGCAGAGTGACAGGTACTGTAGTGTCATGCAGAGTGACAGGTACTGTAGTGTAGGGCAGAGTGAGAGGTACTGTAGTGTAGGGCAGAGTGACAGGTACTGTAGTGTAGGGCAGAGTGACAGGTACTGTAGTGAAGGGCAGAGTGACAGGTACTGTAGTGTAGGGCAGAGTGACAGGTACTGTAGTGTAGCTCAGAGTGACAGGTACTGTAGTGTCATGCAGAGTGACAGGTACTGTAGTGTAGGGCAGAGTGACAGGTACTGTAGTGTAGGGCAGAGTGACAGGTACTGTAGTGTAGGGCAGAGTGACAGGTACTGTAGTGTCATGCAGAGTGACAGGTACTGAAGTGTCATGCAGAGTGACAGGTACTGTAGTGTCATGCAGAGTGACAGGTTCTGTAGTGTAGGGCAGAGTGACAGGTACTGTAGTGTAGGGCAGAGTGACAGGTACTGTAGTGTCATGCAGAGTGACAGGTACTGTAGTGTAGGGCAGAGTGACGGGTACTGTAGTGTAGGGCAGAGTGACAGGTACTGTAGTGTAGGGCAGAGTGACAGGTACTGTAGTGAAGGGCAGAGTGACAGGTACTGTAGTGTAGGGCAGAGTGACAGGTACTGTAGTGTAGGGCAGAGTGACAGGTACTGTAGTGTCAGGCAGAGTGACAGGTACTGTAGTGTTGGGCAGAGTGACAGGTACTGTAGTATATGGCAGAGTGACAGGTACTGTAGTGTCATGCAGAGTGACAGGTACTGTAGTGTCATGCAGAGTGACAGGTTCTGTAGTGTAGGGCAGAGTGACAGGTACTGTAGTGTAGGGCAGAGTGACAGGTACTGTAGTGTAGGGCAGAGTGACAGGTACTGTAGTGTCATGCAGAGTGACAGGTACTGTAGTGTAGGGCAGAGTGACAGGTACTGTAGTGTAGGGCAGAGTGACAGGTACTGTGGTGTCATGCAGAGTGACAGGTACTGTAGTGTAGGGCAGAGTGACAGGTACTGTAGTGTCATGCAGAGTGACGGGTACTGTAGTGTAGGGCAGAGTGACAGGTACTGTAGTGTAGGGCAGAGTGACAGGTACAGTAGTGAAGGGCAGAGTGACAGGTACTGTATTGTAGGGCAGAGTGACAGGTACTGTAGTGTAGGGCAGAGTGACAGGTACCGTAGTGTTGGGCAGAGTGACAGGTACTGTAGTGTATGGCAGAGTGACAGGTACTGTAGTGTCATGCAGAGTGACAGGTACTGTTGTGTAGGGCAGAGTGACAGGTACTGTAGTGTAGGGCAGAGTGACAGGTACTGTAGTGTCATGCAGAGTGACAGGTACTGTAGTGTAGGGCAGAGTGACGGTTCTGTAGTGTAGGGCAGAGTGACAGGTACTGTAGTGTAGGGCAGAGTGACAGGTACTGTAGTGTAGGGCAGAGTGACAGATACTGTAGTGTAGGGCAGAGTGACAGGTACTGTAGTGAAGGGCAGAGTGACAGGTACTGTAGTGTAGGGCAGAGTGACAGGTACTGTAGTGTAGCTCAGAGTTACAGGTACTGTAGTGTCAGGCAGAGTGACAGGTACTGTAGTGTTGGGCAGAGTGACAGGTACTGTAGTGTAGGGCAGAGTGACGGGTACTGTAGTGTAGGGCAGAGTGACAGGTACTGTAGTGTAGGGCAGAGTGACAGGTACTGTAGTGAAGGGCAGAGTGACAGGTACTGTAGTGTAGGGCAGAGTGACAGGTACTGTAGTGTAGGGCAGAGTGACAGGTACTGTAGTGTCAGGCAGAGTGACAGGTACTGTAGTGTTGGGCAGAGTGACAGGTACTGTAGTATATGGCAGAGTGACAGGTACTGTAGTGTCATGCAGAGTGACAGGTACTGTAGTGTCATGCAGAGTGACAGGTTCTGTAGTGTAGGGCAGAGTGACAGGTACTGTAGTGTAGGGCAGAGTGACAGGTACTGTAGTGTAGGGCAGAGTGACAGGTACTGTAGTGTCATGCAGAGTGACAGGTACTGTAGTGTAGGGCAGAGTGACAGGTACTGTAGTGTAGGGCAGAGTGACAGGTACTGTGGTGTCATGCAGAGTGACAGGTACTGTAGTGTAGGGCAGAGTGACAGGTACTGTAGTGTCATGCAGAGTGACGGGTACTGTAGTGTAGGGCAGAGTGACAGGTACTGTAGTGTAGGGCAGAGTGACAGGTACAGTAGTGAAGGGCAGAGTGACAGGTACTGTATTGTAGGGCAGAGTGACAGGTACTGTAGTGTAGGGCAGAGTGACAAGTACCGTAGTGTTGGGCAGAGTGACAGGTACTGTAGTGTATGGCAGAGTGACAGGTACTGTAGTGTCATGCAGAGTGACAGGTACTGTTGTGTAGGGCAGAGTGACAGGTACTGTAGTGTAGGGCAGAGTGATAGGTACTGTAGTGTCATGCAGAGTGACAGGTACTGTAGTGTAGGGCAGAGTGACGGTTCTGTAGTGTAGGGCAGAGTGACAGGTACTGTAGTGTCATGCAGAGTGACAGGTTCAGTAGTGTCATGCAGAGTGACAGGTACTGTAGTGTAGGGCAGAGTGACAGGTACTGTAGTGTCAGGCAGAGTGACAGATACTGTAGTGTAGGGCAGAGTGACAGGTACTGTAGTGAAGGGCAGAGTGACAGGTACTGTAGTGTAGGGCAGAGTGACAGGTACTGTAGTGTAGCTCAGAGTTACAGGTACTGTAGTGTCAGGCAGAGTGACAGGTACTGTAGTGTTGGGCAGAGTGACAGGTACTGTAGTGTATGGCAGAGTGACAGGTACAGTAGTGTCATGCAGAGTGACAGGTTCTGTAGTGTAGGGCAGAGTGACAGGTACTGTAGTGTAGGGCAGAGTGACAGGTACTGTAGTGTCATGCAGAGTGACAGGTACTGTAGTGTCATGCAGAGTGACAGGTACTGTAGTGTAGTGCAGAGTGACAGGTACTGTAGTGTAGGTCAGAGTGACAGGTACTGAAGTGTAGGACAGAGTGACAGGTACTGTAGTGTCATGCAGAGTGACAGGTACTGTTGTGTAGGGCAGAGTGACAGGTACTGTAGGTTAGTGCAGAGTGACAGGTACTGTAGTGTAGGGCAGAGTGACAGGTACAGTAGTGAAGGGCAGAGTGACAGGTACTGTATTGTAGGGCAGAGTGACAGGTACTGTAGTGTAGGGCAGAGTGACAGGTACCGTAGTGTTGGGCAGAGTGACAGGTACTGTAGTGTATGGCAGAGTGACAGGTACTGTAGTGTCATGCAGAGTGACAGGTACTGTTGTGTAGGGCAGAGTGACAGGTACTGTAGTGTAGGGCAGAGTGACAGGTACTGTAGTGTCATGCAGAGTGACAGGTACTGTAGTGTAGGGCAGAGTGACGGTTCTGTAGTGTAGGGCAGAGTGACAGGTACTGTAGTGTCATGCAGAGTGACAGGTTCTGTAGTGTCATGCAGAGTGACAGGTACTGTAGTGTAGGGCAGAGTGACAGGTACTGTAGTGTAGGGCAGAGTGACAGGTACTGTAGTGTAGGGCAGAGTGACAGGTACTGTAGTGTCATGCAGAGTGACGGGTACTGTAGTGTAGGGCAGAGTGACAGGTACTGTAGTGTAGGGCAGAGTGACAGGTACAGTAGTGAAGGGCAGAGTGACAGGTACTGTATTGTAGGGCAGAGTGACAGGTACTGTAGTGTAGGGCAGAGTGACAAGTACCGTAGTGTTGGGCAGAGTGACAGGTACTGTAGTGTATGGCAGAGTGACAGGTACTGTAGTGTCATGCAGAGTGACAGGTACTGTTGTGTAGGGCAGAGTGACAGGTACTGTAGTGTAGGGCAGAGTGACAGGTACTGTAGTGTCATGCAGAGTGACAGGTACTGTAGTGTAGGGCAGAGTGACGGTTCTGTAGTGTAGGGCAGAGTGACAGGTACTGTAGTGTCATGCAGAGTGACAGGTTCAGTAGTGTCATGCAGAGTGACAGGTACTGTAGTGTAGGGCAGAGTGACAGGTACTGTAGTGTAGGGCAGAGTGACAGATACTGTAGTGTAGCGCAGAGTGACAGGTACTGTAGTGAAGGGCAGAGTGACAGGTACTGTAGTGTAGGGCAGAGTGACAGGTACTGTAGTGTAGCTCAGAGTTACAGGTACTGTAGTGTCAGGCAGAGTGACAGGTACTGTAGTGTTGGGCAGAGTGACAGGTACTGTAGTGTATGGCAGAGTGACAGGTACAGTAGTGTCATGCAGAGTGACAGGTTCTGTAGTGTAGGGCAGAGTGACAGGTACTGTAGTGTAGGGCAGAGTGACAGGTACTGTAGTGTCATGCAGAGTGACAGGTACTGTAGTGTCATGCAGAGTGACAGGTACTGTAGTGTAGTGCAGAGTGACAGGTACTGTAGTGTAGGTCAGAGTGACAGGTACTGAAGTGTAGGGCAGAGTGACAGGTACTGTAGTGTCATGCAGAGTGACAGGTACTGTTGTGTAGGGCAGAGTGACAGGTACTGTAGGTTAGGGCAGAGTGACAGGTACTGTAGTGTAGGGCAGAGTGACAGGTACAGTAGTGAAGGGCAGAGTGACAGGTACTGTATTGTAGGGCAGAGTGACAGGTACTGTAGTGTAGGGCAGAGTGACAGGTACCGTAGTGTTGGGCAGAGTGACAGGTACTGTAGTGTATGGCAGAGTGACAGGTACTGTAGTGTCATGCAGAGTGACAGGTACTGTTGTGTAGGGCAGAGTGACAGGTACTGTAGTGTAGGGCAGAGTGACAGGTACTGTAGTGTCATGCAGAGTGACAGGTACTGTAGTGTAGGGCAGAGTGACGGTTCTGTAGTGTAGGGCAGAGTGACAGGTACTGTAGTGTCATGCAGAGTGACAGGTTCTGTAGTGTCATGCAGAGTGACAGGTACTGTAGTGTAGGGCAGAGTGACAGGTACTGTAGTGTAGGGCAGAGTGACAGGTACTGTAGTGTAGGGCAGAGTGACAGGTACTGTAGTGAAGGGCAGAGTGACAGGTACTGTAGTGTAGGGCAGAGTGACAGGTACTGTAGTGTAGCTCAGAGTTACAGGTACTGTAGTGTCAGGCAGAGTGACAGGTACTGTAGTGTTGGGCAGAGTGACAGGTACTGTAGTGTATGGCAGAGTGACAGGTACAGTAGTGTCATGCAGAGTGACAGGTTCTGTAGTGTAGGGCAGAGTGACAGGTACTGTAGTGTAGGGCAGAGTGACAGGTACTGTAGTGTCATGCAGAGTGACAGGTACTGTAGTGTCATGCAGAGTGACAGGTACTGTAGTGTAGTGCAGAGTGACAGGTACTGTAGTGTAGGTCAGAGTGACAGGTACTGAAGTGTAGGGCAGAGTGACAGGTACTGTAGTGTCATGCAGAGTGACAGGTACTGTTGTGTAGGGCAGAGTGACAGGTACTGTAGGTTAGGGCAGAGTGACAGGTACTGTAGTGTCATGCAGAGTGACAGGTACTGTAGTGTATTGCAGAGTGACAGGTACTGTAGTGTAGGGCAGAGTGACAGGTACTGTAGTGTAGGGCAGAGTGACAGGTACTGTAGTGTCATGCAGAGTGACAGGTACTGTAGTGTAGGGCAGAGTGACAGGTACTGTAGTGTCATGCAGAGTGACAGGTACTGTAGTGTCATGCAGAGTGACAGGTTCTGTAGTGTAGGGCAGAGTGACAGGTACTGTAGTGTTGGGCAGAGTGACAGGTACTGTAGTGTATGGCAGAGTGACAGGTACAGTAGTGTCATGCAGAGTGACAGGTTCTGTAGTGTAGGGCAGAGTGACAGGTACTGTAGTGTAGGGCAGAGTGACAGGTACTGTAGTGTCATGCAGAGTGACAGGTACTGTAGTGTCATGCAGAGTGACAGGTACTGTAGTGTAGTGCAGAGTGACAGGTACTGTAGTGTAGGTCAGAGTGACAGGTACTGAAGTGTAGGGCAGAGTGACAGGTACTGTAGTGTCATGCAGAGTGACAGGTACTGTTGTGTAGGGCAGAGTGACAGGTACTGTAGGTTAGGGCAGAGTGACAGGTACTGTAGTGTAGGGCAGAGTGACAGGTACAGTAGTGAAGGGCAGAGTGACAGGTACTGTATTGTAGGGCAGAGTGACAGGTACTGTAGTGTAGGGCAGAGTGACAGGTACCGTAGTGTTGGGCAGAGTGACAGGTACTGTAGTGTATGGCAGAGTGACAGGTACTGTAGTGTCATGCAGAGTGACAGGTACTGTTGTGTAGGGCAGAGTGACAGGTACTGTAGTGTAGGGCAGAGTGACAGGTACTGTAGTGTCATGCAGAGTGACAGGTACTGTAGTGTAGGGCAGAGTGACGGTTCTGTAGTGTAGGGCAGAGTGACAGGTACTGTAGTGTCATGCAGAGTGACAGGTTCTGTAGTGTCATGCAGAGTGACAGGTACTGTAGTGTAGGGCAGAGTGACAGGTACTGTAGTGTAGGGCAGAGTGACAGGTACTGTAGTGTAGGGCAGAGTGACAGGTACTGTAGTGAAGGGCAGAGTGACAGGTACTGTAGTGTAGGGCAGAGTGACAGGTACTGTAGTGTAGCTCAGAGTTACAGGTACTGTAGTGTCAGGCAGAGTGACAGGTACTGTAGTGTTGGGCAGAGTGACAGGTACTGTAGTGTATGGCAGAGTGACAGGTACAGTAGTGTCATGCAGAGTGACAGGTTCTGTAGTGTAGGGCAGAGTGACAGGTACTGTAGTGTAGGGCAGAGTGACAGGTACTGTAGTGTCATGCAGAGTGACAGGTACTGTAGTGTCATGCAGAGTGACAGGTACTGTAGTGTAGTGCAGAGTGACAGGTACTGTAGTGTAGGTCAGAGTGACAGGTACTGAAGTGTAGGGCAGAGTGACAGGTACTGTAGTGTCATGCAGAGTGACAGGTACTGTTGTGTAGGGCAGAGTGACAGGTACTGTAGGTTAGGGCAGAGTGACAGGTACTGTAGTGTCATGCAGAGTGACAGGTACTGTAGTGTATTGCAGAGTGACAGGTACTGTAGTGTAGGGCAGAGTGACAGGTACTGTAGTGTAGGGCAGAGTGACAGGTACTGTAGTGTCATGCAGAGTGACAGGTACTGTAGTGTAGGGCAGAGTGACAGGTACTGTAGTGTCATGCAGAGTGACAGGTACTGTAGTGTCATGCAGAGTGACAGGTTCTGTAGTGTAGGGCAGAGTGACAGGTACTGTAGTGTAGGGCAGAGTGACAGGTACTGTAGTGTCATGCAGAGTGACAGGTACTGTAGTGTCATGCAGAGTGACAGGTACTGTAGTGTAGGGCAGAGTGACAGGTGCTGTAGTGTAGGGCAGAGTGACAGGTACTGTAGTGTAGGGCAGAGTGACAGGTACTGAAGTGTAGGGCAGAGTGACAGGTACTGTAGTGTAGGGCAGAGTGACAGGTACTGTAGTGTAGGGCAGAGTGACAGGTACTGTAGTGTCATGCAGAGTGACAGGTACTGTAGTGTAGGGCAGAGTGACAGGTACTGTAGTGTAGGGCAGAGTGACAGGTACTGTAGTGTCATGCAGAGTGACAGGTACTGTAGTGTAGGGCAGAGTGACAGGTACTGTAGTGTCATGCAGAGTGACAGGTTCTGTAGTGTAGGGCAGAGTGACAGGTACTGTAGTGTAGGGCAGAGTGACAGGTACTGTAGTGTCATGCAGAGTGACAGGTACTGTAGTGTAGGGCAGAGTGACAGGTACTGTAGTGTAGGGCAGAGTGACAGGTACTGTGGTGTCATGCAGAGTGACAGGTACTGTAGTGTAGGGCAGAGTGACAGGTACTGTAGTGTCATGCAGAGTGACGGGTACTGTAGTGTAGGGCAGAGTGACAGGTACTGTAGTGTAGGGCAGAGTGACAGGTACTGTAGTGTTGGGCAGAGTGACAGGTACTGTAGTGTATGGCAGAGTGACAGGTACTGTAGTGTCATGCAGAGTGACAGGTACTGTTGTGTAGGGCAGAGTGACAGGTACTGTAGTGTAGGGCAGAGTGACAGGTACTGTAGTGTCATGCAGAGTGACAGGTACTGTAGTGTCATGCAGAGTGACAGGTACTGTAGTGTCATGCAGAGTGACAGGTACTGTAGTGTAGGGCAGAGTGACGGTTCTGTAGTGTAGGGCAGAGTGACAGGTACTGTAGTGTCATGCAGAGTGACAGGTACTGTAGTGTCATGCAGAGTGACAGGTACTGTAGTGTAGGGCAGAGTGAGAGGTACTGTAGTGTAGGGCAGAGTGACAGGTACTGTAGTGTAGGGCAGAGTGACAGGTACTGTAGTGAAGGGCAGAGTGACAGGTACTGTAGTGTAGGGCAGAGTGACAGGTACTGTAGTGTAGCTCAGAGTGACAGGTACTGTAGTGTCATGCAGAGTGACAGGTACTGTAGTGTAGGGCAGAGTGACAGGTACTGTAGTGTAGGGCAGAGTGACAGGTACTGTAGTGTAGGGCAGAGTGACAGTTACTGTAGTGTCATGCAGAGTGACAGGTACTGTAGTGTAGGGCAGAGTGACAGGTACTGTAGTGTCATGCAGAGTGACAGGTACTGTAGTGTCATGCAGAGTGACAGGTTCTGTAGTGTAGGGCAGAGTGACAGGTACTGTAGTGTAGGGCAGAGTGACAGGTACTGTAGTGTCATGCAGAGTGACAGGTACTGTAGTGTAGGGCAGAGTGACGGGTACTGTAGTGTAGGGCAGAGTGACAGGTACTGTAGTGTAGGGCAGAGTGACAGGTACTGTAGTGTCAGGCAGAGTGAGAGGTACTGTAGTGTTGGGCAGAGTGACAGGTACTGTAGTGTAGGGCAGAGTGACAGGTACTGTAGTGTCAGGCAGAGTGAGAGGTACTGTAGTGTTGGGCAGAGTGACAGGTACTGTAGTGTAGGGCAGAGTGACAGGTACTGTAGTGTAGGGCAGAGTGACAGGTACTGTAGTGTAGGGCAGAGTGACAGGTACTGTAGTGTCATGCAGAGTGACAGGTACTGAAGTGTCATGCAGAGTGACAGGTACTGTAGTGTAGTGCAGAGTGACGGGTTCTGTAGTGTAGGGCAGAGTGACAGGTACTGTAGTGTCATGCAGAGTGACAGGTACTGTAGTGTAGGGCAGAGTGACAGGTACTGTAGTGTAGGGCAGAGTGAGAGGTACTGTAGTGTTGGGCAGAGTGACAGGTACTGTAGTGTCATGCAGAGTGACAGGTACTGTAGTGTAGGGCAGAGTGACAGGTACTGTAGTGTAGGGCAGAGTGACAGGTACTGTAGTGTCATGCAGAGTGACAGGTACTGTAGTGTCATGCAGAGTGACAGGTACTGTAGTGTCATGCAGAGTGACAGGTACTGTAGTGTAGTGCAGAGTGACAGGTACTGTAATGTAGGTCAGAGTGACAGGTACTGAAGTGTAGGGCAGAGTGACAGGTACTGTAGTGTAGGGCAGAGTGACAGGTACTGTAGTGTAGGGCAGAGTGACAGGTACTGTAGTGTCATGCAGAGTGACAGGTACTGTAGTGTAGGGCAGAGTGACAGGCACTGTAGTGTAGGGCAGAGTGACAGGTACTGTAGTGTCATGCAGAGTGACAGGTACTGTAATGTCATGCAGAGTGACAGGTTCTGTAGTGTAGGGCAGAGTGACAGGTACTGTAGTGTAGGGCAGAGTGACAGGTACTGTAGTGTCATGCAGAGTGACAGGTACTGTAGTGTAGGGCAGAGTGATGGGTACTGTAGTGTAGGGCAGAGTGACAGGTACTGTAGTGTAGGGGAGAGTGACAGGTACTGTAGTGAAGGGCAGAGTGACAGGTACTGTAGTGAAGGGCAGAGTGACAGGTACTGTAGTGTAGGGCAGAGTGACAGGTACTGTAGTGTCATGCAGAGTGACAGGTTCTGTAGTGTAGGGCAGAGTGACAGGTACTGTAGTGTAGGGCAGAGTGACAGGTACTGTAGTGTCATGCAGAGTGACAGGTACTGTAGTGTAGGGCAGAGTGACAGGTACTGTAGTGTAGGGCAGAGTGACAGGTACTGTGGTGTCATGCAGAGTGACAGGTACTGTAGTGTAGGGCAAAGTGACAGGTACTGTAGTGTCATGCAGAGTGACGGGTACTGTAGTGTAGGGCAGAGTGACAGGTACTGTAGTGTAGGGCAGAGTGACAGGTACTGTAGTGTTGGGCAGAGTGACAGGTACTGTAGTGTATGGCAGAGTGACAGGTACTGTAGTGTCATGCAGAGTGACAGGTACTGTTGTGTAGGGCAGAGTGACAGGTACTGTAGTGTAGGGCAGAGTGACAGGTACTGTAGTGTCATGCAGAGTGACAGGTACTGTAGTGTCATGCAGAGTGACAGGTACTGTAGTGTAGGGCAGAGTGACGGTTCTGTAGTGTAGGGCAGAGTGACAGGTACTGTAGTGTCATGCAGAGTGACAGGTACTGTAGTGTCATGCAGAGTGACAGGTACTGTAGTGTAGGGCAGAGTGAGAGGTACTGTAGTGTAGGGCAGAGTGACAGGTACTGTAGTGTAGGGCAGAGTGACAGGTACTGTAGTGAAGGGCAGAGTGACAGGTACTGTAGTGTAGGGCAGAGTGACAGGTACTGTAGTGTAGCTCAGAGTGACAGGTACTGTAGTGTCATGCAGAGTGACAGGTACTGTAGTGTAGGGCAGAGTGACAGGTACTGTAGTGTAGGGCAGAGTGACAGGTACTGTAGTGTAGGGCAGAGTGACAGTTACTGTAGTGTCATGCAGAGTGACAGGTACTGTAGTGTAGGGCAGAGTGACAGGTACTGTAGTGTCATGCAGAGTGACAGGTACTGTAGTGTCATGCAGAGTGACAGGTTCTGTAGTGTAGGGCAGAGTGACAGGTACTGTAGTGTAGGGCAGAGTGACAGGTACTGTAGTGTCATGCAGAGTGACAGGTACTGTAGTGTAGGGCAGAGTGACGGGTACTGTAGTGTAGGGCAGAGTGACAGGTACTGTAGTGTAGGGCAGAGTGACAGGTACTGTAGTGTCAGGCAGAGTGAGAGGTACTGTAGTGTTGGGCAGAGTGACAGGTACTGTAGTGTAGGGCAGAGTGACAGGTACTGTAGTGTCAGGCAGAGTGAGAGGTACTGTAGTGTTGGGCAGAGGGACAGGTACTGTAGTGTAGGGCAGAGTGACAGGTACTGTAGTGTAGGGCAGAGTGACAGGTACTGTAGTGTAGGGCAGAGTGACAGGTACTGTAGTGTCATGCAGAGTGACAGGTACTGAAGTGTCATGCAGAGTGACAGGTACTGTAGTGTAGTGCAGAGTGACGGGTTCTGTAGTGTAGGGCAGAGTGACAGGTACTGTAGTGTCATGCAGAGTGACAGGTACTGTAGTGTAGGGCAGAGTGACAGGTACTGTAGTGTAGGGCAGAGTGAGAGGTACTGTAGTGTTGGGCAGAGTGACAGGTACTGTAGTGTCATGCAGAGTGACAGGTACTGTAGTGTAGGGCAGAGTGACAGGTACTGTAGTGTAGGGCAGAGTGACAGGTACTGTAGTGTCATGCAGAGTGACAGGTACTGTAGTGTCATGCAGAGTGACAGGTACTGTAGTGTCATGCAGAGTGACAGGTACTGTAGTGTAGTGCAGAGTGACAGGTACTGTAATGTAGGTCAGTGACAGGTACTGAAGTGTAGGGCAGAGTGACAGGTACTGTAGTGTAGGGCAGAGTGACAGGTACTGTAGTGTAGGGCAGAGTGACAGGTACTGTAGTGTCATGCAGAGTGACAGGTACTGTAGTGTAGGGCAGAGTGACAGGCACTGTAGTGTAGGGCAGAGTGACAGGTACTGTAGTGTCATGCAGAGTGACAGGTACTGTAATGTCATGCAGAGTGACAGGTTCTGTAGTGTAGGGCAGAGTGACAGGTACTGTAGTGTAGCGCAGAGTGACAGGTACTGTAGTGTCATGCAGAGTGACAGGTACTGTAGTGTAGGGCAGAGTGATGGGTACTGTAGTGTAGGGCAGAGTGACAGGTACTGTAGTGTAGGGGAGAGTGACAGGTACTGTAGTGAAGGGCAGAGTGACAGGTACTGTAGTGAAGGGCAGAGTGACAGGTACTGTAGTGTAGGGCAGAGTGACAGGTACTGTAGTGTCAGGCAGAGTGAGAGGTACTGTAGTGTTGGGCAGAGTGACAGGTACTGTAGTGTAGGGCAGAGTGACAGGTACTGTAGTGTAGGGCAGAGTGACAGGTACTGTAGTGTATGGCAGAGTGACAGGTACTGTAGTGTCATGCAGAGTGACAGGTACTGAAGTGTCATGCAGAGTGACAGGTACTGTAGTGTCATGCAGAGTGACAGGTTCTGTATTGTAGGGCAGAGTGACAGGTACTGTAGTGTAGGGCAGAGTGACAGGTACTTTAGTGTCATGCAGAGTGACAGGTACTGTAGTGTAGGGCAGAGTGACGGGTACTGTAGTGTAGGGCAGAGTGACGGGTACTGTAGTGTAGGGCAGAGTGACAGGTACTGTAGTGAAGGGCAGAGTGACAGGTACTGTAGTATATGGCAGAGTGACAGGTACTGTAGTGTCATGCAGAGTGACAGGTACTGTAGTGTCATGCAGAGTGACAGGTTCTGTAGTGTAGGGCAGAGTGACAGGTACTGTAGTGTCATGCAGAGTGACAGGTACTGTAGTGTAGGGCAGAGTGACGGTTCTGTAGTGTAGGGCAGAGTGACAGGTACTGTAGTGTCATGCAGAGTGACAGGTACTGTAGTGTAGGGCAGAGTGACGGTTCTGTAGTGTAGGGCAGAGTGACAGGTACTGTAGTGTCATGCAGAGTGACAGGTTCTGTAGTGTCATGCAGAGTGACAGGTACTGTAGTGTAGGGCAGAGTGACAGGTACTGTAGTGTAGGGCAGAGTGACAGGTACTGTAGTGTAGGGCAGAGTGACAGGTACTGTAGTGAAGGGCAGAGTGACAGGTACTGTAGTGTAGGGCAGAGTGACAGGTACTGTAGTGTAGCTCAGAGTTACAGGTACTGTAGTGTCAGGCAGAGTGACAGGTACTGTAGTGTTGGGCAGAGTGACAGGTACTGTAGTGTATGGCAGAGTGACAGGTACAGTAGTGTCATGCAGAGTGACAGGTTCTGTAGTGTAGGGCAGAGTGACAGGTACTGTAGTGTAGGGCAGAGTGACAGGTACTGTAGTGTCATGCAGAGTGACAGGTACTGTAGTGTCATGCAGAGTGACAGGTACTGTAGTGTAGTGCAGAGTGACAGGTACTGTAGTGTAGGTCAGAGTGACAGGTACTGAAGTGTAGGGCAGAGTGACAGGTACTGTAGTGTCATGCAGAGTGACAGGTACTGTTGTGTAGGGCAGAGTGACAGGTACTGTAGGTTAGGGCAGAGTGACAGGTACTGTAGTGTCATGCAGAGTGACAGGTACTGTAGTGTATTGCAGAGTGACAGGTACTGTAGTGTAGGGCAGAGTGACAGGTACTGTAGTGTAGGGCAGAGTGACAGGTACTGTAGTGTCATGCAGAGTGACAGGTACTGTAGTGTAGGGCAGAGTGACAGGTACTGTAGTGTCATGCAGAGTGACAGGTACTGTAGTGTCATGCAGAGTGACAGGTTCTGTAGTGTAGGGCAGAGTGACAGGTACTGTAGTGTAGGGCAGAGTGACAGGTACTGTAGTGTCATGCAGAGTGACAGGTACTGTAGTGTCATGCAGAGTGACAGGTACTGTAGTGTAGGGCAGAGTGACAGGTGCTGTAGTGTAGGGCAGAGTGACAGGTACTGTAGTGTAGGGCAGAGTGACAGGTACTGAAGTGTAGGGCAGAGTGACAGGTACTGTAGTGTAGGGCAGAGTGACAGGTACTGTAGTGTAGGGCAGAGTGACAGGTACTGTAGTGTCATGCAGAGTGACAGGTACTGTAGTGTAGGGCAGAGTGACAGGTACTGTAGTGTAGGGCAGAGTGACAGGTACTGTAGTGTCATGCAGAGTGACAGGTACTGTAGTGTAGGGCAGAGTGACAGGTACTGTAGTGTCATGCAGAGTGACAGGTTCTGTAGTGTAGGGCAGAGTGACAGGTACTGTAGTGTAGGGCAGAGTGACAGGTACTGTAGTGTCATGCAGAGTGACAGGTACTGTAGTGTAGGGCAGAGTGACAGGTACTGTAGTGTAGGGCAGAGTGACAGGTACTGTGGTGTCATGCAGAGTGACAGGTACTGTAGTGTAGGGCAGAGTGACAGGTACTGTAGTGTCATGCAGAGTGACAGGTTCTGTAGTGTAGGGCAGAGTGACAGGTACTGTAGTGTCATGCAGAGTGACAGGTACTGTAGTGTCATGCAGAGTGACAGGTACTGTAGTGTAGGGCAGAGTGACAGGTACTGTAGTGTAGGGCAGAGTGACAGGTACTGTAGTGTAGGGCAGAGTGACAGGTACTGTAGTGTCATGCAGAGTGACAGGTACTGTAGTGTAGGGCAGAGTGACAGGTACTGTAGTGTCATGCAGAGTGACAGGTACTGTAGTGTAGGGCAGAGTGACAGGTACTGTAGTGTAGGGCAGAGTGACAGGTACTGTAGTGTCATGCAGAGTGACAGGTACTGTAGTGTAGGGCAGAGTGACAGGTTCTGTAGTGTAGGGCAGAGTGACAGGTACTGTAGTGTCATGCAGAGTGACAGGTTCTGTAGTGTCATGCAGAGTGACAGGTACTGTAGTGTAGGGCAGAGTGACAGGTACTGTAGTGTAGGGCAGAGTGACAGGTACTGTAGTGTAGGGCAGAGTGACAGGTACTGTAGTGAAGGGCAGAGTGACAGGTACTGTAGTGTAGGGCAGAGTGACAGGTACTGTAGTGTAGCTCAGAGTTACAGGTACTGTAGTGTCAGGCAGAGTGACAGGTACTGTAGTGTTGGGCAGAGTGACAGGTACTGTAGTGTATGGCAGAGTGACAGGTACAGTAGTGTCATGCAGAGTGACAGGTTCTGTAGTGTAGGGCAGAGTGACAGGTACTGTAGTGTAGGGCAGAGTGACAGGTACTGTAGTGTCATGCAGAGTGACAGGTACTGTAGTGTCATGCAGAGTGACAGGTACTGTAGTGTAGGGCAGAGTGACAGGTACTGTAGTGTAGGGCAGAGTGACAGGTACTGTAGTGTAGGGCAGAGTGACAGGTACTGTAGTGTCATGCAGAGTGACAGGTACTGTTGTGTAGGGCAGAGTGACAGGTACTGTAGGTTAGGGCAGAGTGACAGGTACTGTAGTGTCATGCAGAGTGACAGGTACTGTAGTGTCATTGCAGAGTGACAGGTACTGTAGTGTAGGGCAGAGTGACAGGTACTGTAGTGTAGGGCAGAGTGACAGGTACTGTAGTGTCATGCAGAGTGACAGGTACTGTAGTGTAGGGCAGAGTGACAGGTACTGTAGTGTCATGCAGAGTGACAGGTACTGTAGTGTCATGCAGAGTGACAGGTTCTGTAGTGTAGGGCAGAGTGACAGGTACTGTAGTGTAGGGCAGAGTGACAGGTACTGTAGTGTCATGCAGAGTGACAGGTACTGTAGTGTCATGCAGAGTGACAGGTACTGTAGTGTAGGGCAGAGTGACAGGTGCTGTAGTGTAGGGCAGAGTGACAGGTACTGTAGTGTAGGGCAGAGTGACAGGTACTGAAGTGTAGGGCAGAGTGACAGGTACTGTAGTGTAGGGCAGAGTGACAGGTACTGTAGTGTAGGGCAGAGTGACAGGTACTGTAGTGTCATGCAGAGTGACAGGTACTGTAGTGTAGGGCAGAGTGACAGGTACTGTAGTGTAGGGCAGAGTGACAGGTACTGTAGTGTCATGCAGAGTGACAGGTACTGTAGTGTAGGGCAGAGTGACAGGTACTGTAGTGTCATGCAGAGTGACAGGTTCTGTAGTGTAGGGCAGAGTGACAGGTACTGTAGTGTAGGGCAGAGTGACAGGTACTGTAGTGTCATGCAGAGTGACAGGTACTGTAGTGTAGGGCAGAGTGACAGGTACTGTAGTGTAGGGCAGAGTGACAGGTACTGTGGTGTCATGCAGAGTGACAGGTACTGTAGTGTAGGGCAGAGTGACAGGTACTGTAGTGTCATGCAGAGTGACGGGTACTGTAGTGTAGGGCAGAGTGACAGGTACTGTAGTGTAGGGCAGAGTGACAGGTACTGTAGTGTTGGGCAGAGTGACAGGTACTGTAGTGTATGGCAGAGTGACAGGTACTGTAGTGTCATGCAGAGTGACAGGTACTGTTGTGTAGGGCAGAGTGACAGGTACTGTAGTGTAGGGCAGAGTGACAGGTACTGTAGTGTCATGCAGAGTGACAGGTACTGTAGTGTCATGCAGAGTGACAGGTACTGTAGTGTCATGCAGAGTGACAGGTACTGTAGTGTAGGGCAGAGTGACGGTTCTGTAGTGTAGGGCAGAGTGACAGGTACTGTAGTGTCATGCAGAGTGACAGGTACTGTAGTGTCATGCAGAGTGACAGGTACTGTAGTGTAGGGCAGAGTGAGAGGTACTGTAGTGTAGGGCAGAGTGACAGGTACTGTAGTGTAGGGCAGAGTGACAGGTACTGTAGTGAAGGGCAGAGTGACAGGTACTGTAGTGTAGGGCAGAGTGACAGGTACTGTAGTGTAGCTCAGAGTGACAGGTACTGTAGTGTCATGCAGAGTGACAGGTACTGTAGTGTAGGGCAGAGTGACAGGTACTGTAGTGTAGGGCAGAGTGACAGGTACTGTAGTGTAGGGCAGAGTGACAGTTACTGTAGTGTCATGCAGAGTGACAGGTACTGTAGTGTAGGGCAGAGTGACAGGTACTGTAGTGTCATGCAGAGTGACAGGTACTGTAGTGTCATGCAGAGTGACAGGTTCTGTAGTGTAGGGCAGAGTGACAGGTACTGTAGTGTAGGGCAGAGTGACAGGTACTGTAGTGTCATGCAGAGTGACAGGTACTGTAGTGTAGGGCAGAGTGACGGGTACTGTAGTGTAGGGCAGAGTGACAGGTACTGTAGTGTAGGGCAGAGTGACAGGTACTGTAGTGTCAGGCAGAGTGAGAGGTACTGTAGTGTTGGGCAGAGTGACAGGTACTGTAGTGTAGGGCAGAGTGACAGGTACTGTAGTGTCAGGCAGAGTGAGAGGTACTGTAGTGTTGGGCAGAGTGACAGGTACTGTAGTGTAGGGCAGAGTGACAGGTACTGTAGTGTAGGGCAGAGTGACAGGTACTGTAGTGTAGGGCAGAGTGACAGGTACTGTAGTGTCATGCAGAGTGACAGGTACTGAAGTGTCATGCAGAGTGACAGGTACTGTAGTGTAGTGCAGAGTGACGGGTTCTGTAGTGTAGGGCAGAGTGACAGGTACTGTAGTGTCATGCAGAGTGACAGGTACTGTAGTGTAGGGCAGAGTGACAGGTACTGTAGTGTAGGGCAGAGTGAGAGGTACTGTAGTGTTGGGCAGAGTGACAGGTACTGTAGTGTCATGCAGAGTGACAGGTACTGTAGTGTAGGGCAGAGTGACAGGTACTGTAGTGTAGGGCAGAGTGACAGGTACTGTAGTGTCATGCAGAGTGACAGGTACTGTAGTGTCATGCAGAGTGACAGGTACTGTAGTGTCATGCAGAGTGACAGGTACTGTAGTGTAGTGCAGAGTGACAGGTACTGTAATGTAGGTCAGAGTGACAGGTACTGAAGTGTAGGGCAGAGTGACAGGTACTGTAGTGTAGGGCAGAGTGACAGGTACTGTAGTGTAGGGCAGAGTGACAGGTACTGTAGTGTCATGCAGAGTGACAGGTACTGTAGTGTAGGGCAGAGTGACAGGCACTGTAGTGTAGGGCAGAGTGACAGGTACTGTAGTGTCATGCAGAGTGACAGGTACTGTAATGTCATGCAGAGTGACAGGTTCTGTAGTGTAGGGCAGAGTGACAGGTACTGTAGTGTAGGGCAGAGTGACAGGTACTGTAGTGTCATGCAGAGTGACAGGTACTGTAGTGTAGGGCAGAGTGATGGGTACTGTAGTGTAGGGCAGAGTGACAGGTACTGTAGTGTAGGGGAGAGTGACAGGTACTGTAGTGAAGGGCAGAGTGACAGGTACTGTAGTGAAGGGCAGAGTGACAGGTACTGTAGTGTAGGGCAGAGTGACAGGTACTGTAGTGTCATGCAGAGTGACAGGTTCTGTAGTGTAGGGCAGAGTGACAGGTACTGTAGTGTAGGGCAGAGTGACAGGTACTGTAGTGTCATGCAGAGTGACAGGTACTGTAGTGTAGGGCAGAGTGACAGGTACTGTAGTGTAGGGCAGAGTGACAGGTACTGTGGTGTCATGCAGAGTGACAGGTACTGTAGTGTAGGGCAAAGTGACAGGTACTGTAGTGTCATGCAGAGTGACGGGTACTGTAGTGTAGGGCAGAGTGACAGGTACTGTAGTGTAGGGCAGAGTGACAGGTACTGTAGTGTTGGGCAGAGTGACAGGTACTGTAGTGTATGGCAGAGTGACAGGTACTGTAGTGTCATGCAGAGTGACAGGTACTGTTGTGTAGGGCAGAGTGACAGGTACTGTAGTGTAGGGCAGAGTGACAGGTACTGTAGTGTCATGCAGAGTGACAGGTACTGTAGTGTCATGCAGAGTGACAGGTACTGTAGTGTAGGGCAGAGTGACGGTTCTGTAGTGTAGGGCAGAGTGACAGGTACTGTAGTGTCATGCAGAGTGACAGGTACTGTAGTGTCATGCAGAGTGACAGGTACTGTAGTGTAGGGCAGAGTGAGAGGTACTGTAGTGTAGGGCAGAGTGACAGGTACTGTAGTGTAGGGCAGAGTGACAGGTACTGTAGTGTAGGGCAGAGTGACAGGTACTGTAGTGTAGGGCAGAGTGACAGGTACTGTAGTGTCATGCAGAGTGACAGGTACTGTAGTGTAGGGCAGAGTGACAGGTACTGTAGTGTCATGCAGAGTGACAGGTACTGTAGTGTCATGCAGAGTGACAGGTTCTGTAGTGTAGGGCAGAGTGACAGGTACTGTAGTGTAGGGCAGAGTGACAGGTACTGTAGTGTCATGCAGAGTGACAGGTACTGTAGTGTAGGGCAGAGTGACGGGTACTGTAGTGTAGGGCAGAGTGACAGGTACTGTAGTGTAGGGCAGAGTGACAGGTACTGTAGTGTCAGGCAGAGTGAGAGGTACTGTAGTGTTGGGCAGAGTGACAGGTACTGTAGTGTAGGGCAGAGTGACAGGTACTGTAGTGTCAGGCAGAGTGACAGGTACTGTAGTGTAGGGCAGAGTGACAGGTACTGTAGTGTAGGGCAGAGTGACAGGTACTGTAGTGTCATGCAGAGTGACAGGTTCTGTAGTGTAGGGCAGAGTGACAGGTACTGTAGTGTCAGGCAGAGTGAGAGGTACTGTAGTGTTGGGCAGAGTGACAGGTACTGTAGTGTAGGGCAGAGTGACAGGTACTGTAGTGTAGGGCAGAGTGACAGGTACTGTAGTGTAGGGCAGAGTGACAGGTACTGTAGTGTCATGCAGAGTGACAGGTACTGAAGTGTCATGCAGAGTGACAGGTACTGTAGTGTGTAGTGTAGTGCAGAGTGACAGGTACTGTAATGTAGGTCAGTGACAGGTACTGAAGTGTAGGGCAGAGTGACAGGTACTGTAGTGTAGGGCAGAGTGACAGGTACTGTAGTGTAGGGCAGAGTGACAGGTACTGTAGTGTCATGCAGAGTGACAGGTACTGTAGTGTAGGGCAGAGTGACAGGCACTGTAGTGTAGGGCAGAGTGACAGGTACTGTAGTGTCATGCAGAGTGACAGGTACTGTAATGTCATGCAGAGTGACAGGTTCTGTAGTGTAGGGCAGAGTGACAGGTACTGTAGTGTAGGGCAGAGTGACAGGTACTGTAGTGTACAGGTACTGTAGTGTCATGCAGAGTGACAGGTACTGTAGTGTCATGCAGAGTGACAGGTACTGTAGTGTAGGGCAGAGTGAGAGGTACTGTAGTGTAGGGCAGAGTGACAGGTACTGTAGTGTAGGGCAGAGTGACAGGTACTGTAGTGAAGGGCAGAGTGACAGGTACTGTAGTGTAGGGCAGAGTGACAGGTACTGTAGTGTAGCTCAGAGTGACAGGTACTGTAGTGTCATGCAGAGTGACAGGTACTGTAGTGTAGGGCAGAGTGACAGGTACTGTAGTGTAGGGCAGAGTGACAGGTACTGTAGTGTAGGGCAGAGTGACAGTTACTGTAGTGTCATGCAGAGTGACAGGTACTGTAGTGTAGGGCAGAGTGACAGGTACTGTAGTGTCATGCAGAGTGACAGGTACTGTAGTGTCATGCAGAGTGACAGGTTCTGTAGTGTAGGGCAGAGTGACAGGTACTGTAGTGTAGGGCAGAGTGACAGGTACTGTAGTGTCATGCAGAGTGACAGGTACTGTAGTGTAGGGCAGAGTGACGGGTACTGTAGTGTAGGGCAGAGTGACAGGTACTGTAGTGTAGGGCAGAGTGACAGGTACTGTAGTGTCAGGCAGAGTGAGAGGTACTGTAGTGTTGGGCAGAGTGACAGGTACTGTAGTGTAGGGCAGAGTGACAGGTACTGTAGTGTCAGGCAGAGTGAGAGGTACTGTAGTGTTGGGCAGAGGGACAGGTACTGTAGTGTAGGGCAGAGTGACAGGTACTGTAGTGTAGGGCAGAGTGACAGGTACTGTAGTGTAGGGCAGAGTGACAGGTACTGTAGTGTCATGCAGAGTGACAGGTACTGAAGTGTCATGCAGAGTGACAGGTACTGTAGTGTAGTGCAGAGTGACGGGTTCTGTAGTGTAGGGCAGAGTGACAGGTACTGTAGTGTCATGCAGAGTGACAGGTACTGTAGTGTAGGGCAGAGTGACAGGTACTGTAGTGTAGGGCAGAGTGAGAGGTACTGTAGTGTTGGGCAGAGTGACAGGTACTGTAGTGTCATGCAGAGTGACAGGTACTGTAGTGTAGGGCAGAGTGACAGGTACTGTAGTGTAGGGCAGAGTGACAGGTACTGTAGTGTCATGCAGAGTGACAGGTACTGTAGTGTCATGCAGAGTGACAGGTACTGTAGTGTCATGCAGAGTGACAGGTACTGTAGTGTAGTGCAGAGTGACAGGTACTGTAATGTAGGTCAGAGTGACAGGTACTGAAGTGTAGGGCAGAGTGACAGGTACTGTAGTGTAGGGCAGAGTGACAGGTACTGTAGTGTAGGGCAGAGTGACAGGTACTGTAGTGTCATGCAGAGTGACAGGTACTGTAGTGTAGGGCAGAGTGACAGGCACTGTAGTGTAGGGCAGAGTGACAGGTACTGTAGTGTCATGCAGAGTGACAGGTACTGTAATGTCATGCAGAGTGACAGGTTCTGTAGTGTAGGGCAGAGTGACAGGTACTGTAGTGTAGGGCAGAGTGACAGGTACTGTAGTGTCATGCAGAGTGACAGGTACTGTAGTGTAGGGCAGAGTGATGGGTACTGTAGTGTAGGGCAGAGTGACAGGTACTGTAGTGTAGGGGAGAGTGACAGGTACTGTAGTGAAGGGCAGAGTGACAGGTACTGTAGTGAAGGGCAGAGTGACAGGTACTGTAGTGTAGGGCAGAGTGACAGGTACTGTAGTGTCATGCAGAGTGACAGGTTCTGTAGTGTAGGGCAGAGTGACAGGTACTGTAGTGTAGGGCAGAGTGACAGGTACTGTAGTGTCATGCAGAGTGACAGGTACTGTAGTGTAGGGCAGAGTGACAGGTACTGTAGTGTAGGGCAGAGTGACAGGTACTGTGGTGTCATGCAGAGTGACAGGTACTGTAGTGTAGGGCAGAGTGACAGGTACTGTAGTGTCATGCAGAGTGACGGGTACTGTAGTGTAGGGCAGAGTGACAGGTACTGTAGTGTAGGGCAGAGTGACAGGTACTGTAGTGTAGGGCAGAGTGACAGGTACTGTAGTGTATGGCAGAGTGACAGGTACTGTAGTGTCATGCAGAGTGACAGGTACTGTAGTGTAGGGCAGAGTGACAGGTACTGTAGTGTAGGGCAGAGTGACAGGTACTGTAGTGTAGGGCAGAGTGACAGGTACTGTAGTGTCATGCAGAGTGACAGGTACTGTAGTGTCATGCAGAGTGACAGGTACTGTAGTGTAGGGCAGAGTGACAGGTACTGTAGTGTAGGGCAGAGTGACAGGTACTGTAGTGTAGGGCAGAGTGACAGGTACTGTAGTGTATGGCAGAGTGACAGGTACTGTAGTGTCATGCAGAGTGACAGGTACTGTAGTGTCATGCAGAGTGACAGGTATCTGTAGTGTAGGGCAGAGTGACAGGTACTGTAGTGTAGGGCAGAGTGACAGGTACTGTAGTGTAGGGCAGAGTGACAGGTACTGTAGTGTCATGCAGAGTGACAGGTACTGTAGTGTAGGGCAGAGTGACAGGTACTGTAGTGTAGGGCAGAGTGACAGGTACTGTAGTGTAGGGCAGAGTGACAGGTACTGTAGTGTCATGCAGAGTGACAGGTACTGTAGTGTCATGCAGAGTGACAGGTACTGTAGTGTAGGGCAGAGTGACAGGTACTGTAGTGTAGGGCAGAGTGACAGGTACTGTAGTGTAGGGCAGAGTGACAGGTACTGTAGTGTCATGCAGAGTGACAGGTACTGTAGTGTCATGCAGAGTGACAGGTACTGTAGTGTAGGGCAGAGTGACAGGTACTGTAGTGTAGGGCAGAGTGACAGGTACTGTAGTGTAGGGCAGAGTGACAGGTACTGTAGTGTCATGGCAGAGTGACAGGTACTGTAGTGTAGGGCAGAGTGACAGGTACTGTAGTGTAGGGCAGAGTGACAGGTACTGTAGTGTCATGCAGAGTGACAGGTACTGTAGTGTAGGGCAGAGTGACAGGTACTGTAGTGTCATGCAGAGTGACAGGTACTGTAGTGTAGGGCAGAGTGACAGGTACTGTAGTGTAGGGCAGAGTGACAGGTACTGTAGTGTCATGCAGAGTGACAGGTACTGTAGTGTAGGGCAGAGTGACAGGTACTGTAGTGTAGGGCAGAGTGACAGGTACTGTAGTGTCATGCAGAGTGACAGGTACTGTAGTGTAGGGCAGAGTGACAGGTACTGTAGTGTAGGGCAGAGTGACAGGTACTGTAGTGTCATGCAGAGTGACAGGTACTGTAGTGTAGGCAGAGTGACAGGTACTGTAGTGTAGGGCAGAGTGACAGGTACTGTAGTGTAGGGCAGAGTGACAGGTACTGTAGTGTCATGCAGAGTGACAGGTACTGTAGTGTAGGGCAGAGTGACAGGTACTGTAGTGTATGGCAGAGTGACAGGTACTGTAGTGTAGGGCAGAGTGACAGGTACTGTAGTGTAGGGCAGAGTGACAGGTACTGTAGTGTAGGGCAGAGTGACAGGTACTGTAGTGTAGTGCAGAGTGACAGGTACTGTAGTGTCAGGCAGAGTGACAGGTACTGTAGTGTCATGCAGAGTGACAGGTACTGTAGTGTAGGGCAGAGTGACAGGTACTGTAGTGTAGGGCAGAGTGACAGGTACTGTAGTGTCATGCAGAGTGACAGGTACTGTAGTGTAGGGCAGAGTGACAGGTACTGTAGTGTAGGGCAGAGTGACGAGGTACTGTAGTGTAGGGCAGAGTGACAGGTACTGTAGTGTAGGGCAGAGTGACAGGTACTGTAGTGAAGGGCAGAGTGACAGGTACTGTAGTGTAGGGCAGAGTGACAGGTACTGTAGTGTATGGCAGAGTGACAGGTACTGTAGTGTCATGCAGAGTGACAGGTACTGTAGTGTAGGGCAGAGTGACAGGTACTGTAGTGTAGGGCAGAGTGACAGGTACTGTAGTGTCATGCAGAGTGACAGGTACTGTAGTGTCATGCAGAGTGACAGGTACTGTAGTGTAGGGCAGAGTGACAGGTACTGTAGTGTAGGGCAGAGTGACAGGTACTGTAGTGTAGGGCAGAGTGACAGGTACTGTAGTGTAGGGCAGAGTGACAGGTACTGTAGTGTAGGGCAGAGTGACAGGTACTGTAGTGTCAGTGCAGAGTGACAGGTACTGTAGTGTAGGGCAGAGTGACAGGTACTGTAGTGTAGGGCAGAGTGACAGGTACTGTAGTGTAGGGCAGAGTGACAGGTACTGTAGTGTAGGCAGAGTGACAGGTACTGTAGTGTCATGCAGAGTGACAGGTTCTGTAGTGTAGGGCAGAGTGACAGGTACTGTAGTGTAGGGCAGAGTGACAGGTACTGTAGTGTCATGCAGAGTGACAGGTACTGTAGTGTAGGGCAGAGTGACAGGTACTGTAGTGTAGGGCAGAGTGACAGGTACTGTAGTGTCATGCAGAGTGACAGGTACTGTAGTGTAGGGCAGAGTGACAGGTACTGTAGTGTCAGGCAGAGTGACAGGTACTGTAGTGTAGGGCAGAGTGACAGGTACTGTAGTGTAGGGCAGAGTGACAGGTACTGTAGTGTTGGGCAGAGTGACAGGTACTGTAGTGTAGGGCAGAGTGACAGGTACTGTAGTGTCATGCAGAGTGACAGGTACTGTAGTGTAGGGCAGAGTGACAGGTACTGTAGTGTAGGGCAGAGTGACAGGTACTGTAGTGTCATGCAGAGTGACAGGTACTGTAGTGTAGTGCAGAGTGACGGGTTCTGTAGTGTAGGGCAGAGTGACAGGTACTGTAGTGTCATGCAGAGTGACAGGTACTGTAGTGTAGGGCAGAGTGACAGGTACTGTAGTGTAGGGCAGAGTGAGAGGTACTGTAGTGTTGGGCAGAGTGACAGGTACTGTAGTGTCATGCAGAGTGACAGGTACTGTAGTGTAGGGCAGAGTGACAGGTACTGTAGTGTAGGGCAGAGTGACAGGTACTGTAGTGTCATGCAGAGTGACAGGTACTGTAGTGTCATGCAGAGTGACAGGTACTGTAGTGTCATGCAGAGTGACAGGTACTGTAGTGTAGTGCAGAGTGACAGGTACTGTAATGTAGGTCAGAGTGACAGGTACTGAAGTGTAGGGCAGAGTGACAGGTACTGTAGTGTAGGGCAGAGTGACAGGTACTGTAGTGTAGGGCAGAGTGACAGGTACTGTAGTGTCATGCAGAGTGACAGGTACTGTAGTGTAGGGCAGAGTGACAGGCACTGTAGTGTAGGGCAGAGTGACAGGTACTGTAGTGTCATGCAGAGTGACAGGTACTGTAATGTCATGCAGAGTGACAGGTTCTGTAGTGTAGGGCAGAGTGACAGGTACTGTAGTGTAGGGCAGAGTGACAGGTACTGTAGTGTCATGCAGAGTGACAGGTACTGTAGTGTAGGGCAGAGTGATGGGTACTGTAGTGTAGGGCAGAGTGACAGGTACTGTAGTGTAGGGGAGAGTGACAGGTACTGTAGTGAAGGGCAGAGTGACAGGTACTGTAGTGAAGGGCAGAGTGACAGGTACTGTAGTGTAGGGCAGAGTGACAGGTACTGTAGTGTCAGGCAGAGTGAGAGGTACTGTAGTGTTGGGCAGAGTGACAGGTACTGTAGTGTAGGGCAGAGTGACAGGTACTGTAGTGTAGGGCAGAGTGACAGGTACTGTAGTGTATGGCAGAGTGACAGGTACTGTAGTGTCATGCAGAGTGACAGGTACTGAAGTGTCATGCAGAGTGACAGGTACTGTAGTGTCATGCAGAGTGACAGGTTCTGTAGTGTAGGGCAGAGTGACAGGTACTGTAGTGTAGGGCAGAGTGACAGGTACTTTAGTGTCATGCAGAGTGACAGGTACTGTAATGTCATGCAGAGTGACAGGTTCTGTAGTGTAGGGCAGAGTGACAGGTACTGTAGTGTAGGGCAGAGTGACAGGTACTTTAGTGTCATGCAGAGTGACAGGTACTGTAATGTCATGCAGAGTGACAGGTACTGTAGTGAAGGGCAGAGTGACAGGTACTGTAGTATATGGCAGAGTGACAGGTACTGTAGTGTCATGCAGAGTGACAGGTACTGTAGTGTCATGCAGAGTGACAGGTTCTGTAGTGTAGGGCAGAGTGACAGGTACTGTAGTGTAGGGCAGAGTGACAGGTACTGTAGTGTAGGGCAGAGTGACAGGTACTGTAGTGTCATGCAGAGTGACAGGTACTGTAGTGTCATGCAGAGTGACAGGTACTGTAGTGTAGGGCAGAGTGACAGGTGCTGTAGTGTAGGGCAGAGTGACAGGTACTGTAGTGTAGGGCAGAGTGACAGGTACTGAAGTGTAGGGCAGAGTGACAGGTACTGTAGTGTAAGGCAGAGTGACAGGTACTGTAGTGTAGGGCAGAGTGACAGGTACTGTAGTGTCATGCAGAGTGACAGGTACTGTAGTGTAGGGCAGAGTGACAGGTACTGTAGTGTAGGGCAGAGTGACAGGTACTGTAGTGTCATGCAGAGTGACAGGTTCTGTAGTGTAGTGCAGAGTGACAGGTACTGTAGTGTAGGGCAGAGTGACAGGTACTCTAGTGTCATGCAGAGTGACAGGTACTGTAGTGTCATGCAGAGTGACAGGTACTGTAGTGTAGTGCAGAGTGACAGGTACTGTAGTGTAGGTCAGAGTGACAGGTACTGAAGTGTAGGGCAGAGTGACAGGTACTGTAGTGTAGGGCAGAGTGACAGGTACTGTAGTGTAGGGCAGAGTGACAGGTACTGTAGTGTCATGCAGAGTGACAGGTACTGTAGTGTAGGGCAGAGTGACAGGCACTGTAGTGTAGGGCAGAGTGACAGGTACTGTAGTGTAGGGGAGAGTGACAGGTACTGTAGTGAAGGGCAGAGTGACAGGTACTGTAGTGTAGGGCAGAGTGACAGGTACTGTAGTGTCAGGGCAGAGTGACAGGTACTGTAGTGTCAGGCAGAGTGAGAGGTACTGTAGTGTTGGGCAGAGTGACAGGTACTGTAGTGTAGGGCAGAGTGACAGGTACTGTAGTGTAGGGCAGAGTGACAGGTACTGTAGTGTAGGGCAGAGTGACAGGTACTGTAGTGTCAGGGCAGAGTGACAGGTACTGTAGTGTCATGCAGAGTGACAGGTACTGTAGTGTCATGCAGAGTGACAGGTTCTGTAGTGTAGGGCAGAGTGACAGGTACTGTAGTGTAGGGCAGAGTGACAGGTACTGTAGTGTCATGGCAGAGTGACAGGTACTGTAGTGTCATGCAGAGTGACAGGTTCTGTAGTGTAGGGCAGAGTGACAGGTACTGTAGTGTAGGGCAGAGTGACAGGTACTGTAGTGTCATGCAGAGTGACAGGTACTGTAATGTCATGCAGAGTGACAGGTACTGTAGTGAAGGGCAGAGTGACAGGTACTGTAGTATATGGCAGAGTGACAGGTACTGTAGTGTCATGCAGAGTGACAGGTACTGTAGTGTCATGCAGAGTGACAGGTTCTGTAGTGTAGGGCAGAGTGACAGGTACTGTAGTGTAGGGCAGAGTGACAGGTACTGTAGTGTAGGGCAGAGTGACAGGTACTGTAGTGTCATGCAGAGTGACAGGTACTGTAGTGTCATGCAGAGTGACAGGTACTGTAGTGTAGGGCAGAGTGACAGGTGCTGTAGTGTAGGGCAGAGTGACAGGTACTGTAGTGTAGGGCAGAGTGACAGGTACTGTAGTGTCATGCAGAGTGACAGGTACTGTAGTGTCATGCAGAGTGACAGGTACTGTAGTGTAGGGCAGAGTGACAGGTGCTGTAGTGTAGGGCAGAGTGACAGGTACTGTAGTGTAGGGCAGAGTGACAGGTACTGAAGTGTAGGGCAGAGTGACAGGTACTGTAGTGTAAGGCAGAGTGACAGGTACTGTAGTGTAGGGCAGAGTGACAGGTACTGTAGTGTCATGCAGAGTGACAGGTACTGTAGTGTAGGGCAGAGTGACAGGTACTGTAGTGTAGGGCAGAGTGACAGGTACTGTAGTGTCATGCAGAGTGACAGGTACTGTAGTGTAGGGCAGAGTGACAGGTACTGTAGTGTCATGCAGAGTGACAGGTTCTGTAGTGTAGGGCAGAGTGACAGGTACTGTAGTGTAGGGCAGAGTGACAGGTACTGTAGTGTCATGCAGAGTGACAGGTACTGTAGTGTAGGGCAGAGTGACAGGTACTGTAGTGTAGGGCAGAGTGACAGGTACTGTGGTGTCATGCAGAGTGACAGGTACTGTAGTGTAGGGCAGAGTGACAGGTACTGTAGTGTCATGCAGAGTGACGGGTACTGTAGTGTAGGGCAGAGTGACAGGTACTGTAGTGTAGGGCAGAGTGACAGGTACTGTAGTGTTGGGCAGAGTGACAGGTACTGTAGTGTATGGCAGAGTGACAGGTACTGTAGTGTCATGCAGAGTGACAGGTACTGTTGTGTAGGGCAGAGTGACAGGTACTGTAGTGTAGGGCAGAGTGACAGGTACTGTAGTGTCATGCAGAGTGACAGGTACTGTAGTGTCATGCAGAGTGACAGGTACTGTAGTGTCATGCGGGCAGGACGTGGAGGGCAGGTGACGGTCTGTAGTGTAGGGCAGAGTGACAGGTACTGTAGTGTCATGCAGAGTGACAGGTACTGTAGTGTCATGCAGAGTGACAGGTACTGTAGTGTAGGGCAGAGTGAGAGGTACTGTAGTGTAGGGCAGAGTGACAGGTACTGTAGTGTAGGGCAGAGTGACAGGTACTGTAGTGAAGGGCAGAGTGACAGGTACTGTAGTGTAGGGCAGAGTGACAGGTACTGTAGTGTAGCTCAGAGTGACAGGTACTGTAGTGTCATGCAGAGTGACAGGTACTGTAGTGTAGGGCAGAGTGACAGGTACTGTAGTGTAGGGCAGAGTGACAGGTACTGTAGTGTAGGGCAGAGTGACAGTTACTGTAGTGTCATGCAGAGTGACAGGTACTGTAGTGTAGGGCAGAGTGACAGGTACTGTAGTGTCATGCAGAGTGACAGGTACTGTAGTGTCATGCAGAGTGACAGGTTCTGTAGTGTAGGGCAGAGTGACAGGTACTGTAGTGTAGGGCAGAGTGACAGGTACTGTAGTGTCATGCAGAGTGACAGGTACTGTAGTGTAGGGCAGAGTGACGGGTACTGTAGTGTAGGGCAGAGTGACAGGTACTGTAGTGTAGGGCAGAGTGACAGGTACTGTAGTGTCAGGCAGAGTGAGAGGTACTGTAGTGTTGGGCAGAGTGACAGGTACTGTAGTGTAGGGCAGAGTGACAGGTACTGTAGTGTCAGGCAGAGTGAGAGGTACTGTAGTGTTGGGCAGAGTGACAGGTACTGTAGTGTAGGGCAGAGTGACAGGTACTGTAGTGTAGGGCAGAGTGACAGGTACTGTAGTGTAGGGCAGAGTGACAGGTACTGTAGTGTCATGCAGAGTGACAGGTACTGAAGTGTCATGCAGAGTGACAGGTACTGTAGTGTAGTGCAGAGTGACGGGTTCTGTAGTGTAGGGCAGAGTGACAGGTACTGTAGTGTCATGCAGAGTGACAGGTACTGTAGTGTAGGGCAGAGTGACAGGTACTGTAGTGTAGGGCAGAGTGAGAGGTACTGTAGTGTTGGGCAGAGTGACAGGTACTGTAGTGTCATGCAGAGTGACAGGTACTGTAGTGTAGGGCAGAGTGACAGGTACTGTAGTGTAGGGCAGAGTGACAGGTACTGTAGTGTCATGCAGAGTGACAGGTACTGTAGTGTCATGCAGAGTGACAGGTACTGTAGTGTCATGCAGAGTGACAGGTACTGTATTGTAGGGCAGAGTGACAGGTACTGAAGTGTAGGGCAGAGTGACAGGTACTGTAGTGTAGGGCAGAGTGACAGGTACTGTAGTGTAGGGCAGAGTGACAGGTACTGTAGTGTCATGCAGAGTGACAGGTACTGTAGTGTAGGGCAGAGTGACAGGCACTGTAGTGTAGGGCAGAGTGACAGGTACTGTAGTGTCATGCAGAGTGACAGGTACTGTAATGTCATGCAGAGTGACAGGTTCTGTAGTGTAGGGCAGAGTGACAGGTACTGTAGTGTAGGGCAGAGTGACAGGTACTGTAGTGTCATGCAGAGTGACAGGTACTGTAGTGTAGGGCAGAGTGATGGGTACTGTAGTGTAGGGCAGAGTGACAGGTACTGTAGTGTAGGGGAGAGTGACAGGTACTGTAGTGAAGGGCAGAGTGACAGGTACTGTAGTGAAGGGCAGAGTGACAGGTACTGTAGTGTAGGGCAGAGTGACAGGTACTGTAGTGTCAGGCAGAGTGAGAGGTACTGTAGTGTTGGGCAGAGTGACAGGTACTGTAGTGTAGGGCAGAGTGACAGGTACTGTAGTGTAGGGCAGAGTGACAGGTACTGTAGTGTAGGGCAGAGTGACAGGTACTGTAGTGTCATGGGCAGAGTGACAGGTACTGTAGTGTCATGCAGAGTGACAGGTACTGTAGTGTCATGCAGAGTGACAGGTACTGTAGTGTAGGGCAGAGTGACAGGTACTGTAGTGTAGGGCAGAGTGACAGGTACTGTAGTGTCATGCAGAGTGACAGGTACTGTAGTGTAGGGCAGAGTGACAGGTACTGTAGTGTAGGGCAGAGTGACAGGTACTGTAGTGTCATGCAGAGTGACAGGTACTGTAGTGTAGGGCAGAGTGACAGGTACTGTAGTGTAGGGCAGAGTGACAGGTACTGTGGTGTCATGCAGAGTGACAGGTACTGTAGTGTAGGGCAGAGTGACAGGTACTGTAGTGTCATGCAGAGTGACAGGTACTGTAGTGTAGGGCAGAGTGACAGGTACTGTAGTGTAGGGCAGAGTGACAGGTACTGTAGTGTAGGGCAGAGTGACAGGTACTGTAGTGTATGGGCAGAGTGACAGGTACTGTAGTGTCATGGCAGAGTGACAGGTACTGTAGTGTCATGCAGAGTGACAGGTACTGTAGTGTAGGGCAGAGTGACAGGTACTGTAGTGTAGGGCAGAGTGACAGGTACTGTAGTGTCATGCAGAGTGACAGGTACTGTAGTGTAGGGCAGAGTGACGGTTCTGTAGTGTAGGGCAGAGTGACAGGTACTGTAGTGTCATGCAGAGTGACAGGTACTGTAGTGTCATGCAGAGTGACAGGTACTGTAGTGTAGGGCAGAGTGACAGGTACTGTAGTGTAGGGCAGAGTGACAGGTACTGTAGTGTAGGGCAGAGTGACAGGTACTGTAGTGAAGGGCAGAGTGACAGGTACTGTAGTGTAGGGCAGAGTGACAGGTACTGTAGTGTAGCTCAGAGTGACAGGTACTGTAGTGTCATGCAGAGTGACAGGTACTGTAGTGTTGGGCAGAGTGACAGGTACTGTAGTGTATGGCAGAGTGACAGGTACTGTAGTGTCATGCAGAGTGACAGGTTCTGTAGTGTAGGGCAGAGTGACAGGTACTGTAGTGTAGGGCAGAGTGACAGGTACTGTAGTGTCATGCAGAGTGACAGGTACTGTAGTGTCATGCAGAGTGACAGGTACTGTAGTGTAGTGCAGAGTGACAGGTACTGTAGTGTAGGTCAGAGTGACAGGTACTGAAGTGTAGGGCAGAGTGACAGGTACTGTAGTGTAGGGCAGAGTGACAGGTACTGTAGTGTAGGGCAGAGTGACAGGTACTGTAGTGTCATGCAGAGTGACAGGTACTGTAGTGTAGGGCAGAGTGACAGGTACTGTAGTGTAGGTCAGAGTGACAGGTACTGAAGTGTAGGGCAGAGTGACAGGTACTGTAGTGTAGTGCAGAGTGACAGGTACTGTAGTGTAGGGCAGAGTGACAGGTACTGTAGTGTAGGGCAGAGTGACAGGTACTGTAGTGTCATGCAGAGTGACAGGTACTGAAGTGTCATGCAGAGTGACAGGTACTGTAGTGTAGTGCAGAGTGACGGGTTCTGTAGTGTAGGGCAGAGTGACAGGTACTGTAGTGTCATGCAGAGTGACAGGTACTGTAGTGTAGGGCAGAGTGACAGGTACTGTAGTGTAGGGCAGAGTGAGAGGTACTGTAGTGTTGGGCAGAGTGACAGGTACTGTAGTGTCATGCAGAGTGACAGGTGCTGTAGTGTCAGAGTGACAGGTACTGTAGTGTCATGCAGAGTGACAGGTACTGTAGTGTAGGGCAGAGTGACGGGTTCTGTAGTGTAGGGCAGAGTGACAGGTACTGTAGTGTCATGCAGAGTGACAGGTACTGTAGTGTAGGGCAGAGTGACAGGTACTGTAGTGTAGGGCAGAGTGACAGGTACTGTAGTGTAGGGCAGAGTGACAGGTACTGTAGTGTCAGGCAGAGTGACAGGTACTGTAGTGTTGGGCAGAGTGACAGGTACTGTAGTGTATGGCAGAGTGACAGGTACTGTAGTGTCATGCAGAGTGACAGGTACTGTAGTGTAGGGCAGAGTGACAGGTACTGTAGTGTAGGGCAGAGTGACAGGTACTGTAGTGTCATGCAGAGTGTCAGGTGCTGTAGTGTCATGCAGAGTGACAGGTTCTGTAGTGTAGGGCAGAGTGACAGGTACTGTAGTGTAGGGCAGAGTGACAGGTACTGTAGTGTCATGCAGAGTGACAGGTACTGTAGTGTCATGCAGAGTGACAGGTACTGTAGTGTAGTGCAGAGTGACAGGTACTGTAGTGTAGGTCAGAGTGACAGGTACTGAAGTGTAGGGCAGAGTGACAGGTACTGTAGTGTAGTGCAGAGTGACAGGTACTGTAGTGTAGGGCAGAGTGACAGGTACTGTAGTGTAGGGCAGAGTGACAGGTACTGTAGTGTCATGCAGAGTGACAGGTACTGAAGTGTCATGCAGAGTGACAGGTACTGTAGTGTAGTGCAGAGTGACGGGTTCTGTAGTGTAGGGCAGAGTGACAGGTACTGTAGTGTCATGCAGAGTGACAGGTACTGTAGTGTAGGGCAGAGTGACAGGTACTGTAGTGTAGGGCAGAGTGAGAGGTACTGTAGTGTTGGGCAGAGTGACAGGTACTGTAGTGTCATGCAGAGTGACAGGTACTGTAGTGTAGGGCAGAGTGACAGGTACTGTAGTGTAGGGCAGAGTGACAGGTACTGTAGTGTCATGCAGAGTGACAGGTACTGTAGTGTCATGCAGAGTGACAGGTACTGTAGTGTCATGCAGAGTGACAGGTACTGTAGTGTAGTGCAGAGTGACAGGTACTGTAATGTAGGTCAGAGTGACAGGTACTGAAGTGTAGGGCAGAGTGACAGGTACTGTAGTGTAGGGCAGAGTGACAGGTACTGTAGTGTAGGGCAGAGTGACAGGTACTGTAGTGTCATGCAGAGTGACAGGTACTGTAGTGTAGGGCAGAGTGACAGGCACTGTAGTGTAGGGCAGAGTGACAGGTACTGTAGTGTCATGCAGAGTGACAGGTACTGTAATGTCATGCAGAGTGACAGGTTCTGTACTGTAGGGCAGAGTGACAGGTACTGTAGTGTAGGGCAGAGTGACAGGTACTGTAGTGTCATGCAGAGTGACAGGTACTGTAGTGTAGGGCAGAGTGATGGGTACTGTAGTGTAGGGCAGAGTGACAGGTACTGTAGTGTAGGGGAGAGTGACAGGTACTGTAGTGAAGGGCAGAGTGACAGGTACTGTAGTGAAGGGCAGAGTGACAGGTACTGTAGTGTAGGGCAGAGTGACAGGTACTGTAGTGTCAGGCAGAGTGAGAGGTACTGTAGTGTTGGGCAGAGTGACAGGTACTGTAGTGTAGGGCAGAGTGACAGGTACTGTAGTGTAGGGCAGAGTGACAGGTACTGTAGTGTATGGCAGAGTGACAGGTACTGTAGTGTCATGCAGAGTGACAGGTACTGAAGTGTCATGCAGAGTGACAGGTACTGTAGTGTCATGCAGAGTGACAGGTTCTGTAGTGTAGGGCAGAGTGACAGGTACTGTAGTGTAGGGCAGAGTGACAGGTACTGTAGTGTCATGCAGAGTGACAGGTACTGTAGTGTAGGGCAGAGTGACGGGTACTGTAGTGTAGGGCAGAGTGACAGGTACTGTAGTGTAGGGCAGAGTGACAGGTACTGTAGTGAAGGGCAGAGTGACAGGTACTGTAGTATATGGCAGAGTGACAGGTACTGTAGTGTCATGCAGAGTGACAGGTACTGTAGTGTCATGCAGAGTGACAGGTTATGTAGTGTAGGGCAGAGTGACAGGTACTGTAGTGTAGGGCAGAGTGACAGGTACTGTAGTGTAGGGCAGAGTGACAGGTACTGTAGTGTCATGCAGAGTGACAGGTACTGTAGTGTAGGGCAGAGTGACAGGTACTGTAGTGTAGGGCAGAGTGACAGGTACTGTGGTGTCATGCAGAGTGACAGGTACTGTAGTGTAGGGCAGAGTGACAGGTACTATAGTGTCATGCAGAGTGACGGGTACTGTAGTGTAGGGCAGAGTGACAGGTACTGTAGTGTAGGGCAGAGTGACAGGTACAGTAGTGAAGGGCAGAGTGACAGGTACTGTATTGTAGGCCAGAGTGACAGGTACTGTAGTGTAGGGCAGAGTGACAGGTACCGTAGTGTTGGGCAGAGTGACAGGTACTGTAGTGTATGGCAGAGTGACAGGTACTGTAGTGTCATGCAGAGTGACAGGTACTGTTGTGTAGGGCAGAGTGACAGGTACTGTAGTGTAGGGCAGAGTGACAGGTACTGTAGTGTCATGCAGAGTGACAGGTACTGTAGTGTAGGGCAGAGTGACGGTTCTGTAGTGTAGGGCAGAGTGACAGGTACTGTAGTGTCATGCAGAGTGACAGGTACTGTAGTGTAGGGCAGAGTGACAGGTACTGTAGTGTAGGGCAGAGTGAAAGGTACTGTAGTGTAGGGCAGAGTGACAGGTACTGTAGTGAAGGGCAGAGTGACAGGTACTGTAGTGTAGGGCAGAGTGACAGGTACTGTAGTGTAGCTCAGAGTTACAGGTACTGTAGTGTCAGGCAGAGTGACAGGTACTGTAGTGTTGGGCAGAGTGACAGGTACTGTAGTGTATGGCAGAGTGACAGGTACAGTAGTGTCATGCAGAGTGACAGGTTCTGTAGTGTAGGGCAGAGTGACAGGTACTGTAGTGTAGGGCAGAGTGACAGGTACTGTAGTGTCATGCAGAGTGACAGGTACTGTAGTGTCATGCAGAGTGACAGGTACTGTAGTGTAGTGCAGAGTGACAGGTACTGTAGTGTAGGTCAGAGTGACAGGTACTGAAGTGTAGGGCAGAGTGACAGGTACTGTAGTGTAGGGCAGAGTGACAGGTACTGTAGTGTAGGGCAGAGTGACAGGTACTGTAGTGTCATGCAGAGTGACAGGTACTGTAGTGTAGGGCAGAGTGACAGGTACTGTAGTGTAGGGCAGAGTGACAGTTACTGTAGTGTCATGCAGAGTGACAGGTACTGTAGTGTAGGGCAGAGTGACAGGTACTGTAGTGTCATGCAGAGTGACAGGTACTGTAGTGTCATGCAGAGTGACAGGTTCTGTAGTGTAGGGCAGAGTGACAGGTACTGTAGTGTCAGGCAGAGTGAGAGGTACTGTAGTGTTGGGCAGAGTGACAGGTACTGTAGTGTAGGGCAGAGTGACAGGTACTGTAGTGTAGGGCAGAGTGACAGGTACTGTAGTGTAGGGCAGAGTGACAGGTACTGTAGTGTCATGCAGAGTGACAGGTACTGAAGTGTCATGCAGAGTGACAGGTACTGTAGTGTAGGGCAGAGTGACGGGTTCTGTAGTGTAGGGCAGAGTGACAGGTACTGTAGTGTCATGCAGAGTGACAGGTACTATAGTGTAGGGCAGAGTGACAGGTACTGTAGTGTAGGGCAGAGTGAGAGGTACTGTAGTGTTGGGCAGAGTGACAGGTACTGTAGTGTCATGCAGAGTGACAGGTACTGTAGTGTAGGGCAGAGTGACAGGTACTGTAGTGTAGGGCAGAGTGACAGGTACTGTAGTGTCATGCAGAGTGACAGGTACTGAAGTGTCATGCAGAGTGACAGGTACTGTAGTCTAGGGCAGAGTGACGGGTTCTGTAGTGTAGGGCAGAGTGACAGGTACTGTAGTGTCATGCAGAGTGACAGGTACTGTAGTGTAGGGCAGAGTGACAGGTACTGTAGTGTAGGGCAGAGTGACAGGTACTGTAGTGTAGCTCAGAGTGACAGGTACTGTAGTGTCAGGCAGAGTGACAGGTACTGTAGTGTTGGGCAGAGTGACAGGTACTGTAGTGTATGGCAGAGTGACAGGTACTGTAGTGTCATGCAGAGTGACAGGTACTGTAGTGTAGGGCAGAGTGACAGGTACTGTAGTGTAGGGCAGAGTGACAGGTACTGTAGTGTCATGCAGAGTGTCAGGTGCTGTAGTGTCATGCAGAGTGACAGGTTCTGTAGTGTAGTGCAGAGTGACAGGTACTGTAGTGTAGGGCAGAGTGACAGGTACTCTAGTGTCATGCAGAGTGACAGGTACTGTAGTGTCATGCAGAGTGACAGGTACTGTAGTGTAGTGCAGAGTGACAGGTACTGTAGTGTAGGTCAGAGTGACAGGTACTGAAGTGTAGGGCAGAGTGACAGGTACTGTAGTGTAGTGCAGAGTGACAGGTACTGTAGTGTAGGGCAGAGTGACAGGTACTGTAGTGTCATGCAGAGTGACAGGTACTGTAGTGTAGGGCAGAGTGACAGGCACTGTAGTGTAGGGCAGAGTGACAGTTACTGTAGTGTCATGCAGAGTGACAGGTACTGTAGTGTCATGCAGAGTGACAGGTTCTGTAGTGTAGGGCAGAGTGACAGGTACTGTAGTGTAGGGCAGAGTGACAGGTACTTTAGTGTCATGCAGAGTGACAGGTACTGTAGTGTAGGGCAGTGTGAGAGGTACTGTAGTGTTGGGCAGAGTGACAGGTACTGTAGTGTCATGCAGAGTGACAGGTACTGTAGTGTAGGGCAGAGTGACAGGTACTGTAGTGTAGGGCAGAGTGACAGGTACTGTAGTGTCATGCAGAGTGACAGGTACTGAAGTGTCATGCAGAGTGACAGGTACTGTAGTCTAGGGCAGAGTGACGGGTTCTGTAGTGTAGGGCAGAGTGACAGGTACTGTAGTGTCATGCAGAGTGACAGGTACTGTAGTGTAGGGCAGAGTGACAGGTACTGTAGTGTAGGGCAGAGTGACAGGTACTGTAGTGTAGCTCAGAGTGACAGGTACTGTAGTGTCAGGCAGAGTGACAGGTACTGTAGTGTTGGGCAGAGTGACATGTACTGTAGTGTATGGCAGAGTGACAGGTACTGTAGTGTCATGCAGAGTGACAGGTACTGAAGTGTCATGCAGAGTGACAGGTACTGTAGTGTAGGGCAGAGTGAGAGGTACTGTAGTGTTGGGCAGAGTGACAGGTACTGTAGTGTCATGCAGAGTGACAGGTACTGTAGTGTAGGGCAGAGTGACAGGTACTGTAGTGTAGGGCAGAGTGACAGGTACTGTAGTGTAGCTCAGAGTGACAGGTACTGAAGTGTCATGCAGAGTGACAGGTACTGTAGTCTAGGGCAGAGTGACAGGTTCTGTAGTGTAGGGCAGAGTGACAGGTACTGTAGTGTCATCCAGAGTGACAGGTACTGTAGTGTAGGGCAGAGTGACAGGTACTGTAGTGTAGGGCAGAGTGACAGGTACTGTAGTGTCATGCAGAGTGACAGGTGCTGTAGTGTCATGCAGAGTGACAGGTTCTGTAGTGTAGGGCAGAGTGACAGGTACTGTAGTGTAGGGCAGAGTGACAGGTACTGTAGTGTAGGGCAGAGTGACAGGTACTGTAGTGTCATGCAGAGTGACAGGTACTGTAGTGTAGGGCAGAGTGACAGGTACTGTAGTGTCATGCAGAGTGACAGGTACTGTAGTGTCATGCAGAGTGACAGGTGCTGTAGTGTCATGCAGAGTGACAGGTTCTGTAGTGTAGGGCAGAGTGACAGGTACTGTAGTGTAGGGCAGAGTGACAGGTACTGTAGTGTAGGGCAGAGTGACAGGTACTGTAGTGTCATGCAGAGTGACAGGTACTGTAGTGTAGGGCAGAGTGACAGGTACTGTAGTGTCATGCAGAGTGACAGGTACTGTAGTGTCATGCAGAGTGACAGGTTCTGTAGTGTAGGGCAGAGTGACAGGTACTGTAGTGTAGGGCAGAGTGACAGGTACTGTAGTGTCATGCAGAGTGACAGGTACTGTAGTGTAGGGCAGAGTGACGGGTACTGTAGTGTAGGGCAGAGTGACAGGTACTGTAGTGTAGGGGAGAGTGACAGGTACTGTAGTGAAGGGCAGAGTGACAGGTACTGTAGTGAAGGGCAGAGTGACAGGTACTGTAGTGTAGGGCAGAGTGACAGGTACTGTAGTGTCAGGCAGAGTGAGAGGTACTGTAGTGTTGGGCAGAGTGACAGGTACTGTAGTGTAGGGCAGAGTGACAGGTACTGTAGTGTAGGGCAGAGTGACAGGTACTGTAGTGTATGGCAGAGTGACAGGTACTGTAGTGTCATGCAGAGTGACAGGTACTGAAGTGTCATGCAGAGTGACAGGTACTGTAGTGTAGGGCAGAGTGACGGGTTCTGTAGTGTAGGGCAGAGTGACAGGTACTGTAGTGTCATGCAGAGTGACAGGTACTGTAGTGTAGGGCAGAGTGACAGGTACTGTAGTGTAGGGCAGAGTGACAGGTACTGTAGTGTCATGCAGAGTGACAGGTACTGTAGTGTCATGCAGAGTGACAGGTACTGTAGTGTAGTGCAGAGTGACAGGTACTGTAGTGTAGGTCAGAGTGACAGGTACTGAAGTGTAGGGCAGAGTGACAGGTACTGTAGTGTAGTGCAGAGTGACAGGTACTGTAGTGTAGGGCAGAGTGACAGGTACTGTAGTGTCATGCAGAGTGACAGGTACTGTAGTGTAGGGCAGAGTGACAGGCACTGTAGTGTAGGGCAGAGTGACAGTTACTGTAGTGTCATGCAGAGTGACAGGTACTGTAGTGTCATGCAGAGTGACAGGTTCTGTAGTGTAGGGCAGAGTGACAGGTACTGTAGTGTAGGGCAGAGTGACAGGTACTGTAGTGTCATGCAGAGTGACAGGTACTGTAGTGTAGGGCAGAGTGAGAGGTACTGTAGTGTTGGGCAGAGTGACAGGTACTGTAGTGTCATGCAGAGTGACAGGTACTGTAGTGTAGGGCAGAGTGACAGGTACTGTAGTGTAGGGCAGAGTGACAGGTACTGTAGTGTCATGCAGAGTGACAGGTACTGAAGTGTCATGCAGAGTGACAGGTACTGTAGTCTAGGGCAGAGTGACGGGTTCTGTAGTGTAGGGCAGAGTGACAGGTACTGTAGTGTCATGCAGAGTGACAGGTACTGTAGTGTAGGGCAGAGTGACAGGTACTGTAGTGTAGGGCAGAGTGACAGGTACTGTAGTGTAGCTCAGAGTGACAGGTACTGTAGTGTCAGGCAGAGTGACAGGTACTGTAGTGTTGGGCAGAGTGACAGGTACTGTAGTGTATGGCAGAGTGACAGGTACTGTAGTGTCATGCAGAGTGACAGGTACTGAAGTGTCATGCAGAGTGACAGGTACTGTAGTGTAGGGCAGAGTGAGAGGTACTGTAGTGTTGGGCAGAGTTACAGGTACTGTAGTGTCATGCAGAGTGACAGGTACTGTAGTGTAGGGCAGAGTGACAGGTACTGTAGTGTAGGGCAGAGTGACAGGTACTGTAGTGTCATGCAGAGTGACAGGTACTGAAGTGTCATGCAGAGTGACAGGTACTGTAGTCTAGGGCAGAGTGACAGGTTCTGTAGTGTAGGGCAGAGTGACAGGTACTGTAGTGTCATCCAGAGTGACAGGTACTGTAGTGTAGGGCAGAGTGACAGGTACTGTAGTGTCATGCAGAGTGACAGGTGCTGTAGTGTCATGCAGAGTGACAGGTTCTGTAGTGTAGTGCAGAGTGACAGGTACTGTAGTGTAGGGCAGAGTGACAGGTACTGTAGTGTAGGGCAGAGTGACAGGTACTGTAGTGTCATGCAGAGTGACAGGTACTGTAGTGTAGGGCAGAGTGACAGGTACTGTAGTGTCATGCAGAGTGACAGGTACTGTAGTGTAGTGCAGAGTGACAGGTACTGTAGTGTCAGTGCAGAGTGACAGGTACTGTAGTGTAGGGCAGAGTGACAGGTACTGTAGTGTAGGGCAGAGTGACAGGTACTGTAGTGTAGGGCAGAGTGACAGGTACTGTAGTGTAGGGCAGAGTGACAGTTACTGTAGTGTCATGCAGAGTGACAGGTACTGTAGTGTAGGGCAGAGTGACAGGTACTGTAGTGTCATGCAGAGTGACAGGTACTGTAGTGTCATGCAGAGTGACAGGTTCTGTAGTGTAGGGCAGAGTGACAGGTACTGTAGTGTAGGGCAGAGTGACAGGTACTGTAGTGTCATGCAGAGTGACAGGTACTGTAGTGTAGGGCAGAGTGACGGGTACTGTAGTGTAGGGCAGAGTGACAGGTACTGTAGTGTAGGGGAGAGTGACAGGTACTGTAGTGAAGGGCAGAGTGACAGGTACTGTAGTGAAGGGCAGAGTGACAGGTACTGTAGTGTAGGGCAGAGTGACAGGTACTGTAGTGTCAGGCAGAGTGAGAGGTACTGTAGTGTTGGGCAGAGTGACAGGTACTGTAGTGTAGGGCAGAGTGACAGGTACTGTAGTGTAGTGCAGAGTGACAGGTACTGTAGTGTAGGGCAGAGTGACAGGTACTGTAGTGTCATGCAGAGTGACAGGTACTGAAGTGTAATGCAGAGTGACAGGTACTGTAGTGTAGGGCAGAGTGACGGGTTCTGTAGTGTAGGGCAGAGTGACAGGTACTGTAGTGTCATGCAGAGTGACAGGTACTGTAGTGTAGGGCAGAGTGACAGGTACTGTAGTGTAGGGCAGAGTGAGAGGTACTGTAGTGTTGGGCAGAGTGACAGGTACTGTAGTGTCATGCAGAGTGACAGGTACTGTAGTGTAGGGCAGAGTGACAGGTACTGTAGTGTAGGGCAGAGTGACAGGTACTGTATTGTCATGCAGAGTGACAGGTACTGAAGTGTCATGCAGAGTGACAGGTACTGTAGTCTAGGGCAGAGTGACGGGTTCTGTAGTGTAGGGCAGAGTGACAGGTACTGTAGTGTCATGCAGAGTGACAGGTACTGTAGTGTAGGGCAGAGTGACAGGTACTGTAGTGTAGGGCAGAGTGAGAGGTACTGTAGTGTTGGGCAGAGTGACAGGTACTGTAGTGTCATGCAGAGTGACAGGTACTGTAGTGTAGGGCAGAGTGACAGGTACTGTAGTGTAGGGCAGAGTGACAGGTACTGTAGTGTCATGCAGAGTGACAGGTACTGAAGTGTCATGCAGAGTGACAGGTACTGTAGTCTAGGGCAGAGTGACGGGTTCTGTAGTGTAGGGCAGAGTGACAGGTACTGTAGTGTCATGCAGAGTGACAGGTACTGTAGTGTAGGGCAGAGTGACAGGTACTGTAGTGTAGGGCAGAGTGACAGGTACTGTAGTGTAGCTCAGAGTGACAGGTACTGTAGTGTCAGGCAGAGTGACAGGTACTGTAGTGTTGGGCAGAGTGACAGGTACTGTAGTGTATGGCAGAGTGACAGGTACTGTAGTGTCATGCAGAGTGACAGGTACTGTAGTGTAGGGCAGAGTGACAGGTACTGTAGTGTAGGGCAGAGTGACAGGTACTGTAGTGTCATGCAGAGTGTCAGGTGCTGTAGTGTCATGCAGAGTGACAGGTTCTGTAGTGTAGTGCAGAGTGACAGGTACTGTAGTGTAGGGCAGAGTGACAGGTACTGTAGTGTCATGCAGAGTGACAGGTACTGTAGTGTCATGCAGAGTGACAGGTACTGTAGTGTAGTGCAGAGTGACAGGTACTGTAGTGTAGGTCAGAGTGACAGGTACTGAAGTGTAGGGCAGAGTGACAGGTACTGTAGTGTAGTGCAGAGTGACAGGTACTGTAGTGTAGGGCAGAGTGACAGGTACTGTAGTGTCATGCAGAGTGACAGGTACTGTAGTGTAGGGCAGAGTGACAGGCACTGTAGTGTAGGGCAGAGTGACAGTTACTGTAGTGTCATGCAGAGTGACAGGTACTGTAGTGTCATGCAGAGTGACAGGTTCTGTAGTGTAGGGCAGAGTGACAGGTACTGTAGTGTAGGGCAGAGTGACAGGTACTGTAGTGTCATGCAGAGTGACAGGTACTGTAGTGTAGGGCAGAGTGAGAGGTACTGTAGTGTTGGGCAGAGTGACAGGTACTGTAGTGTCATGCAGAGTGACAGGTACTGTAGTGTAGGGCAGAGTGACAGGTACTGTAGTGTAGGGCAGAGTGACAGGTACTGTAGTGTCATGCAGAGTGACAGGTACTGAAGTGTCATGCAGAGTGACAGGTACTGTAGTCTAGGGCAGAGTGACGGGTTCTGTAGTGTAGGGCAGAGTGACAGGTACTGTAGTGTCATGCAGAGTGACAGGTACTGTAGTGTAGGGCAGAGTGACAGGTACTGTAGTGTAGGGCAGAGTGACAGGTACTGTAGTGTAGCTCAGAGTGACAGGTACTGTAGTGTCAGGCAGAGTGACAGGTACTGTAGTGTTGGGCAGAGTGACATGTACTGTAGTGTATGGCAGAGTGACAGGTACTGTAGTGTCATGCAGAGTGACAGGTACTGAAGTGTCATGCAGAGTGACAGGTACTGTAGTGTAGGGCAGAGTGAGAGGTACTGTAGTGTTGGGCAGAGTTACAGGTACTGTAGTGTCATGCAGAGTGACAGGTACTGTAGTGTAGGGCAGAGTGACAGGTACTGTAGTGTAGGGCAGAGTGACAGGTACTGTAGTGTCATGCAGAGTGACAGGTACTGAAGTGTCATGCAGAGTGACAGGTACTGTAGTCTAGGGCAGAGTGACAGGTTCTGTAGTGTAGGGCAGAGTGACAGGTACTGTAGTGTCATCCAGAGTGACAGGTACTGTAGTGTAGGGCAGAGTGACAGGTACTGTAGTGTAGGGCAGAGTGACAGGTACTGTAGTGTCATGCAGAGTGACAGGTGCTGTAGTGTCATGCAGAGTGACAGGTTCTGTAGTGTAGGGCAGAGTGACAGGTACTGTAGTGTAGGGCAGAGTGACAGGTACTGTAGTGTAGGGCAGAGTGACAGGTACTGTAGTGTCATGCAGAGTGACAGGTACTGTAGTGTAGGGCAGAGTGACAGGTACTGTAGTGTCATGCAGAGTGACAGGTACTGTAGTGTCATGCAGAGTGACAGGTGCTGTAGTGTCATGCAGAGTGACAGGTTCTGTAGTGTAGGGCAGAGTGACAGGTACTGTAGTGTAGGGCAGAGTGACAGGTACTGTAGTGTAGGGCAGAGTGACAGGTACTGTAGTGTAGGGCAGAGTGACAGTTACTGTAGTGTCATGCAGAGTGACAGGTACTGTAGTGTAGGGCAGAGTGACAGGTACTGTAGTGTCATGCAGAGTGACAGGTACTGTAGTGTCATGCAGAGTGACAGGTTCTGTAGTGTAGGGCAGAGTGACAGGTACTGTAGTGTAGGGCAGAGTGACAGGTACTGTAGTGTCATGCAGAGTGACAGGTACTGTAGTGTAGGGCAGAGTGACGGGTACTGTAGTGTAGGGCAGAGTGACAGGTACTGTAGTGTAGGGGAGAGTGACAGGTACTGTAGTGAAGGGCAGAGTGACAGGTACTGTAGTGAAGGGCAGAGTGACAGGTACTGTAGTGTAGGGCAGAGTGACAGGTACTGTAGTGTCAGGCAGAGTGAGAGGTACTGTAGTGTTGGGCAGAGTGACAGGTACTGTAGTGTAGGGCAGAGTGACAGGTACTGTAGTGTAGTGCAGAGTGACAGGTACTGTAGTGTAGGGCAGAGTGACAGGTACTGTAGTGTCATGCAGAGTGACAGGTACTGAAGTGTAATGCAGAGTGACAGGTACTGTAGTGTAGGGCAGAGTGACGGGTTCTGTAGTGTAGGGCAGAGTGACAGGTACTGTAGTGTCATGCAGAGTGACAGGTACTGTAGTGTAGGGCAGAGTGACAGGTACTGTAGTGTAGGGCAGAGTGAGAGGTACTGTAGTGTTGGGCAGAGTGACAGGTACTGTAGTGTCATGCAGAGTGACAGGTACTGTAGTGTAGGGCAGAGTGACAGGTACTGTAGTGTAGGGCAGAGTGACAGGTACTGTATTGTCATGCAGAGTGACAGGTACTGAAGTGTCATGCAGAGTGACAGGTACTGTAGTCTAGGGCAGAGTGACGGGTTCTGTAGTGTAGGGCAGAGTGACAGGTACTGTAGTGTCATGCAGAGTGACAGGTACTGTAGTGCAGGGCAGAGTGACAGGTACTGTAGTGTAGGGCAGAGTGACAGGTACTGTAGTGTAGGGCAGAGTGACAGGTACTGTAGTGTCAGGCAGAGTGACAGGTACTGTAGTGTAGGGCAGAGTGACAGGTACTGTAGTGTAGGGCAGAGTGACAGGTACTGTAGTGTCAGGCAGAGTGACAGGTACTGTAGTGTCAGGCAGAGTGACAGGTACTGTAGTGTAGGGCAGAGTGACAGGTACTGTAGTGTAGGGCAGAGTGACAGGTACTGTAGTGTAGGGTAGAGTGACAGGTACTGTAGTGTCATGCAGAGTGACAGGTACTGTAGTGTAGGGCAGAGTTACAGGTACTGTAGTGTCATGCAGAGTGACAGGTACTGTAGTCTCATGCAGAGTGACAGGTACTGTAGTGTCATGCAGAGTGACAGGTTCTGTAGCATAGGGCAGAGTGACAGGTACTGTATTGTCATGTAGAGTGACAGGTACTGTAGTGTAGGGCAGAGTGACAGGTACTGTAGTGTAGGGCAGAGTGACAGGTACTGTAGTGTCAGTGAGAGTGACAGGTACTGTAGTGTAGGGCAGAGTGATGTTTACTGTTTTGTTGGCTAGAGTAATGTTTACTGTAGTGTAGGGCAGAGTGATGTTTACTGTAGTGTAGGGCAGAGTGATGTTTACTGTATTGTAGGGCAGAGTGATGTTTACTGTAGTGTCATGCAGAGTGAGAGGTTCTGTAGTGTAGGGCAGAGTGACAGGTACTGTAGTTTAGGGCAGAGTGACAGGTACTGTAGTTTAGGGCAGAGTGACAGGTACTGTAGTGTAGGTCAGAGTGACAGGTACTGTAGTGTCATGCAGAGTGACAGGTACTGTAGTGTAGGGCAGAGTGACAAGTACTGTAGTGTCATGCAGAGTGACAGGTACTGTAGTCTCATGCAGAGTGACAGGTACTGTAGTGTCATGCAGAGTGACAGGTACTGAAGTGTCATGCAGAGTGACAGGTACTGTAGTGTAGGGCAGAGTGACGGGTTCTGTAGTGTAGGGCAGAGTGACAGGTACTGTAGTGTCATGCAGAGTGACAGGTACTGTAGTGTAGGGCAGAGTGACAGGTACTGTAGTGTAAGGCAGAGTGAGAGGTACTATAGTGTTGGGCAGAGTGACAGGTACTGTAGTGTCATGCAGAGTGACAGGTACTGTAGTGTAGGGCAGAGTGACAGGTACTGTAGTGTAGGGCAGAGTGACAGGTACTGTATTGTCATGCAGAGTGACAGGTACTGAAGTGTCATGCAGAGTGACAGGTACTGTAGTGTTGGGCAGAGTGACGGGTTCTGTAGTGTAGGGCAGAGTGACAGGTACTGTAGTGTCATGCAGAGTGACAGGTACTGTAGTGTAGGGCAGAGTGACAGGTACTGTAGTGTAGGGCAGAGTGACAGGTACTGTAGTGTAGGGCAGAGTGACAGGTACTGTAGTGTCAGGCAGAGTGACAGGTACTGTAGTGTAGGGCAGAGTGACAGGTACTGTAGTGTAGGGCAGAGTGACAGGTACTGTAGTGTCAGGCAGAGTGACAGGTACTGTAGTGTCAGGCAGAGTGACAGGTACTGTAGTGTAGGGCAGAGTGACAGGTACTGTAGTGTAGGGCAGAGTGACAGGTACTGTAGTGTAGGGCAGAGTGACAGGTACTGTAGTGTCATGCAGAGTGACAGGTACTGTAGTGTAGGGCAGAGTTACAGGTACTGTAGTGTCATGCAGAGTGACAGGTACTGTAGTCTCATGCAGAGTGACAGGTACTGTAGTGTCATGCAGAGTGACAGGTTCTGTAGCGTAGGGGAGAGTGACAGGTACTGTAGTGTCATGTAGAGTGACAGGTACTGTAGTGTAGGGCAGAGTGACAGGTACTGTAGTGTAGGGCAGAGTGACAGGTACTGTAGTGTCAGGGAGAGTGACAGGTACTGTAGTGTAGGGCAGAGTGACAGGTACTGTAGTGTCATGCAGAGTGACAGGTACTGTAGTGTAGGGCAGAGTGACAGGTACTGTAGTGTAGGGCAGAGTGACAGGTACTGTAGTGTAGGGCAGAGTGACAGGTACTGTAGTGTCAGGCAGAGTGACAGGTACTGTAGTGTAGGGCAGAGTGACAGGTACTGTAGTGTAGGGCAGAGTGACAGGTACTGTAGTGTCAGGCAGAGTGACAGGTACTGTAGTGTCAGGCAGAGTGACAGGTACTGTAGTGTAGGGCAGAGTGACAGGTACTGTAGTGTAGGGCAGAGTGACAGGTACTGTAGTGTAGGGTAGAGTGACAGGTACTGTAGTGTCATGCAGAGTGACAGGTACTGTAGTGTAGGGCAGAGTTACAGGTACTGTAGTGTCATGCAGAGTGACAGGTACTGTAGTCTCATGCAGAGTGACAGGTACTGTAGTGTCATGCAGAGTGACAGGTTCTGTAGCGTAGGGCAGAGTGACAGGTACTGTAGTGTCATGTAGAGTGACAGGTACTGTAGTGTAGGGCAGAGTGACAGGTACTGTAGTGTAGGGCAGAGTGACAGGTACTGTAGTGTCAGGGAGAGTGACAGGTACTGTAGTGTAGGGCAGAGTGATGTTTACTGTTTTGTTGGCTAGAGTGATGTTTACTGTAGTGTAGGGCAGAGTGATGTTTACTGTAGTGTAGGGCAGAGTGATGTTTACTGTATTGTAGGGCAGAGTGATGTTTACTGTAGTGTCATGCAGAGTGAGAGGTTCTGTAGTGTAGGGCAGAGTGACAGGTACTGTAGTTTAGGGCAGAGTGACAGGTACTGTAGTTTAGGGCAGAGTGACAGGTACTGTAGTGTAGGTCAGAGTGACAGGTACTGTAGTGTCATGCAGAGTGACAGGTACTGTAGTGTAGGGCAGAGTGACAAGTACTGTAGTGTCATGCAGAGTGACAGGTACTGTAGTCTCATGCAGAGTGACAGGTACTGTAGTGTCATGCAGAGTGACAGGTACTGAAGTGTCATGCAGAGTGACAGGTACTGTAGTGTAGGGCAGAGTGACGGGTTCTGTAGTGTAGGGCAGAGTGACAGGTACTGTAGTGTCATGCAGAGTGACAGGTACTGTAGTGTAGGGCAGAGTGACAGGTACTGTAGTGTAAGGCAGAGTGAGAGGTACTGTAGTGTTGGGCAGAGTGACAGGTACTGTAGTGTCATGCAGAGTGACAGGTACTGTAGTGTAGGGCAGAGTGACAGGTACTGTAGTGTAGGGCAGAGTGACAGGTACTGTTTTGTCATGCAGAGTGACAGGTACTGAAGTGTCATGCAGAGTGACAGGTACTGTAGTGTAGGGCAGAGTGACAGGTACTGTAGTGTAGGGCAGAGTGACAGGTACTGTAGTGTAGGGCAGAGTGACAGGTACTGTAGTGTAGGGCAGAGTGACAGGTACTGTAGTGTCATGTAGAGTGACAGGTACTGTAGTGTAGGGCAGAGTGACAGGTACTGTAGTGTAGGGCAGAGTGACAGGTACTGTAGTGTCATGCAGAGTGACAGGTACTGTAGTGTTAGGCAGAGTGACAGGTACTGTAGTGTAGGGCAGAGTGACAGGTACTGTAGTGTAGGGCAGAGTGACTCGTACTGTAGTGTAGGGCAGAGTGACTCGTACTGTAGTGTAGGGCAGAGTGATGTTTACTGTAGTGTAGGGCAGAGTGACAGGTACTGTAGTGTCATGCAGAGTGACAGTTACTGTAGTGTCAGGCAGAGTGACAGGTACTGTAGTGTCATGCAGAGTGACAGGTACTGTAGTCTCATGCAGAGTGACAGGTACTGTAGTGTAGGGCAGAGTGACAGGTACTGTAGTGTCAGGCAGAGTGACAGGTTCTGTAGTGCAGGGCAGAGTGACAGGTACTGTAGTGTCATGTAGAGTGACAGGTACTGTAGTGTAGAGTAGAGTGACAGGTACTGTAGTGTAGGGCAGAGTGACAGGTACTGTAGTGTCAGGCAGAGTGACAGGTACTGTAGTGTAGGGAAGAGTGATGTTTACTGTAGTGTTGGCTAGAGTGATGTTTACTGTAGTGTAGGGCAGAGTGATGTTTACTGTAGTGTAGGGCAGAGTGATGTTTACTGTAGTGTAGGGCAGAGTTATGTTTACTGTAGTGTAGGGCAGAGTGATGTTTACTGTAGTGTAGGGCAGAGTGATGTTTACTGTAGTGTAGGGCAGAGTGATGTTTACTGTAGTGTTGGGCAGAGTGATGTTTACTGTAGTGTAGGGCAGAGTGATGTTTACTGTAGTGTAGGGCAGCGTGATGTTTACTGTAGTGTAGGTCAGAGTGACAGGTACTGTAGTGTAGTGCAGAGTGACAGGTACTGTAGTGTAGGGCAGAGTGACAGGTACTGTAGTGTCATGCAGAGTGACAGGTACTGTAGTGTAGGGCAGAGTGATGTTTACTGTAGTTTCAGGCAGAGTGATGTTTACTGTAGTGTCAGGCAGAGTTATGTTTACTGTAGTGTAGGGCAGAGTGATGTTTACTGTAGTTTCAGGCAATCCCACAGTATCATATTGATACAGAAAATCTGATGTTTCACTTTTAAAATGTATGTCAAACAAAAACTTATGATTGCAAAGTTAAACAAACAATACACCTCTACCCACAACGATGACTTTCCGCTGTACATTTGACCAAAAGTCATTTACTTGAAGAACAGTGCAGCAGCTAAATTTGGTAACAGAATGATGCAACCAAAAGCACAAACCCTCATTATGTTATTAACAAACTATGCATCCGCTTTATACTTCAAGTAAATGTGTTTTTGTAAAAACATTCTGTGGAAATTGTTAGAATTGGTACTTGTTTGTAGAGTTGCATGTTTTTTTTTTAAAACTTTGAAATCATTGTTTTTTGTTTGACATACATTATAAAGTGAAAAATCTGAGTCTCTGGATAAAACGGTTAATGTGGAATTGCCCTTATGTGTGTCCATTATTTTGCATCCTTTATAAAATGTGAAAGACCATCTTGTACAATGGATTATGGACAGATTATTTTCAAGATTATTCTCTATACCTCATACTTGTTAAGGTCATTATACTTGAAACTACAGTGTATTACGAGCAGTGTTAATACTCGAACGACATCTTCAAAGACATCTTTCCATTTGTTTCAAATAGGCAACCAAGAACTTGACAACAACGAATGTGGAATCCAAATATTTTCTAATAATGGAATCAGTGATTTATGTATAGCGCGCGCGCGCGTGTGTGTGTGTGTGTGAGAGAGAGACGTATCTCTCTCTTTTACGTGTATTTCTGTGTGTGCGTGCGTGCATAAAAAATATATCAACCATGCATGATTGCACGGTCGGCAATAGCTTGTATAAAGCTGCAACAGTGTTAGGTAACCTCCTACGCTCAATGAACACTGTAAGGTACATCAGGTTTTCCCTGGTTGCCTACACAAGCGGAACCATTAGGGATTCCTGATATCGATTTGTATTACCCATTTCTCGCGATCAAAGAAGCAGCCTGTGGGTTGAAAAGAAGAATAGACATTAAACTTGATGACGCCCGCTCCGACATCCCCCCCCCCCCTCCGACCTCTCTCTCTCTAAAATAATATTTACAACAATTTAATTTCAACAATGATATTGTAGTCATGGACATACAGTAGATATATTGGTGTAGTAGACTAGGATACACATAAAAGCCCATCCTGTGATTTAAGCTGAAAAAGAAAATGTGTGTTGCAGGCTTTGGGCATTAAGTAATTTTACAAACGCATATTTGATTTTCCGTGGAGAGAAAGAGAGAGAGAGAGAGAGAGAGAGAGAGAGAGAGAGAGAGCGAAGGCGTCATTCCCTCCGTAGCGCTCAGGGTGAGATACTTGTATGTCTCCTCTCCATCGTCTCCATCCAAGTGAGAGGATTTCTAAGGGATCAACAACGAAAGAGAGATCACTTTCATCAGAGAGAAGCCGCTGCATTCTTAGCCCCCCAAAAAAGGGGAGTCTTGGAGAAGTTCGTTGTTTGAGTGAGTGAGGAGGATGATGTCACAGACACCAGGTGGACATGTTCCCGAACGCAATTCCGTTATCATCATGCGCCTCAAGATGTGTGCTCCTGTGATGGACTGCTTGTGAAATAAACGTCAACTTTTCGGAGTTCTATATCTTCAAGATTCCCCAAGTTGTCCGTTTTGTTTTAAAACAATTTATTAGCGTTTAGATATTCGTTGTGGAAAGTAGCCTATGACATCAGCGCACGGTGGGAGTTCGGTGGTGATTCACGCTTTAAACCGTGGAATATCAACATCACGTATTCGGGCGCATTTAATGCGCATTTAAAGACATTTAATGAGTTATGATTAGTATCCAGTACATTTTTCTTTCAACAAAGTATTAGTCGGTTGCTGTTCTTCATTGAATGTCGACCCACTGTCTTCAAGTCTGGAATGTACGTCCGAGCAACAAGCGATTGTGTGAACCGTACACTGCTATTGGGAAGTCGTGCGCACATTTAGGAGGAGTAACGCATTGGTAAACCCGTCGGTAGCCTATAGCGGAATAATATGCGCACCTTTCTCACCTGCGCATTTTCTTCTTGCAAATGAGCACACATTAACTTACTTTGGACGATGCCTAACCTTTATTTCATTGAAGTATTATAAAAGAAAAAAAGTGCCTTGGTGCGTCGGGTCTTTTTTCTACATCGAAATCGGAGGAGGTATAAGGGGAAAGAGCAAGAGAGAGACCATGGCCAAGCTAAGGCATGGTGGTGTGGTTCTAGAACTGAAGAAACCCTACTTTACCTGGCAAGTATTATGTGTGATGAAAGCTCTATTTGACCTTACGGCATCGCAGGAAATTTACGCACCGCATTCCATAAGAATGGAGGGAGACTTGACGCTTGGCGGCCTCTTCCCGGTGCACGCCCGGGGGATCCCGGGGGAGCCGTGTGGGGATATCAAGAAAGAGAACGGGATCCATCGTCTCGAAGCTATGATGTACGCCTTGGACCAAATCAACAGTGATGACGATCTTCTTCCCAATGTCACCCTAGGTGCCCGGGTACTCGATACGTGTTCGAGGGACACCTATGCTCTGGAGCAGTCTCTGACTTTTGTGCAGGCACTCATACAAAAAGACACTTCGGATGTGAGGTGTACTAACGGTGAACCACCAGTTTTCGTCAAGCCAGAGAAAGTTGTAGGAGTGATAGGAGCTTCAGCGAGTTCTGTATCGATCATGGTGGCGAACATATTACGTCTGTTTCAGGTAAGAAAAGATTATTAACACGGTGTAGTTGCTGTCAATATTATTCAGTTATTAGTGACACAAACACACAGAGTGAATGATATCTTCTCAGAACTATTTCAGATTCCATGAATGGCCTTCATTTACATCCGAGATACATCTAAATGTTTAGAAATCGATTTCCGTCCACTGATGCTGATATGTGTCCTCTCTCTCCCCCAAGTGTTTGATGCATTTGTGATGCTGTTGAATGCTTGAAAGGCTATAGTGAACCACAGCCTGTAAAGTTGTATAATGCTAGCACGCGTATACGTTTTATTTCATCTTGTGAATACAAAGTGCACTGGAGACACCAAGTTCAGGTTTAAAGACTCAGTTCTCATATCGGTATCTGTACTGCGAGATACCGGCTACAGTAAAAGCGGTTGAACTTCAGTAGCACTTCCTCTGTCACTATACAGCACCGCATTGCTTCAGTAGAACATGGTTTTGAAAGAACAGCTTCGTAGTGCGACCGCACCGCTCTACTGCTCTCGCATTCAGGCCTCGTTCAGTAGTAGGGCACGGCATTGTGGAACGTTCATAAGAGCATGGTGCTGAAAGGACAGCTCCATGCCACCACCGCACTACAATATGGCTCACCGCTTTCGTATTCTGGCCGTGTTCAGTAGGTCACAACAGTATGTATTCACCTCACGGAATACCCCCAATATCTCTGCCAATAACTGCCTTCAGAGTTCTGGGCGTATTCAACTCTGAAACGCAGTAGTAGGGCAACTGTGGTTAGGGCCTACCTGCACCAATCGCCTTTGTGGTCATAGAAACCACAAATGTCATATTACTGCAGATCAATTGGGTTTTCCCACCTTCTTATTATATTAGCAGCATATGGGTATCTCTGATCGATTAGGACACACACAATTTGTCCCAGATTTACACACACGGGACTGGACATAGGAATACAGACATGGAAATATCGTTAATTAAAATTTTCGCAGGAAATCATTATTTGTCAGCCAGCATATCCATATGGGCATTTCACACAGGCCTATAGGGTTTGCAATAGATATGGGGACATTAAAACTGTAATGGGAAATGATCAGATGTCTGACAGTATATCCCCATGGATCATAGGTGTCGGATGGACATATGTGCAGAGAATATCCCTTTAATTATTGCTTCTCTGATAGAAAAGGCATCCACACAGCTGTAGCTACACAGCTGTTCTCTACCTAGCTAATGTATTTAAATGTCCCAGTTGGCAGTCCAAACCTGCACCAGAACACAAACCCATTACACCACTAGTAACCATGCTCTGTGCTTATAGCATTACCAATGAGGCTCTGTGGGTGTGTTTAAGACGAGGCTCTGTGGGTGTGTCTCAGATGAGGCTCTGTGGGTGTGTCTCAGATGAGACTCTGTGGGTGTGTTTCAGATGAGGCTCTGTGGGTGTGTCTCAGATGAGGCTCTGTGGGTGTGTCTCAGATGAGGCTCTGTGGGTGTGTCTCAGATGAGGCTCTGTGGGTGTTTCTCAGATGAGGCTCTGTGGCTGTGTCTCAGATGAGGCTCTGTGGATGTGTGTCTCAGATGAGGCTCTGTGGGTGTGTCTTAGATGAGGCTCTGTGGGTGTGTCTCAGATGAGGCTCTGTTTGTGTGTTTCTCAGATGAGGCTCTGTGGGTGTGTCTTAGGTGAGGCTCTGTGGGTGTGTCTCAGATGAGGCTCTGTGGGTATGTCTCAGATGAGCCTCTGTGGGTGTGTCTCAGATGAGGCTCTGTGGGTGTGTCTTAGATGAGGCTCAGTGGGTGTGTCTCAGATGAGTCTCTGTGGGTGTGTCTTAGATGAGGCTCTGTGGGTGTGTCTCAGATGAGGCTCTGTGGGTGTGTCTCAGATGAGGCTCTGTGGGTGTGTCTCAGATGAGGCTCTGTGGGTGTGTCTCAGATGAGGCTCTGTGGGTGTGTCTTAGATGAGGCTCTGTGTGTGTGTCTTAGATGAGGCTCTGTGGGTGTGTCTCAGATGAGGCTCTGTGGATGTGTGTCTCAGATGAGACTGTGGGTGTGTCTTAGATGAGGCTCTGTGGGTGTTTCTCAGATGAGGCTCTGTGGGTGTGTCTCAGATGAGGCTCTGTGGGTGTCTCTCAGATGAGGCTCTGTGTGTGTGTCTTAGATGAGGCTCTGTGGGTGTGTCTCAGATGAGGCTCTGTGTGTGTGAAACACACCCACAGAGCCTCACCTGAGGATGAGGCTCTGTGGGTGTGAGGCTCTGTGGGTGTGTGGGTGTGGCTCTGTGGGTGTGGCTCTGAGGCTCTGTGGGTGTGTCTCAGGTGAGGCTCTGTGGGTGTGTTTCAGATGAGGCTCTGTGGGTCTATATCTCAGATGAGCCTCTGTGGGTGTTTCTCAGATGAGGCTCTGTGGGTGTTTCTCAGATTAGGCTCTGTGGGTGTTTCTCAGATTAGGCTCTGTGGGTGTATGTCTCAGATGAGGCTCTGTGGGTGTTTCTCAGACGACAGCCGGGTCGGGTCAATTCCAGAAAATGATGTCATGGCTTTAGAAGCTTCTGATAGGCTAATTGACATAATTTGAGTCAATTGGAGGTGTACCGGTGGATGTATTTCAAGGCCTACCTTCAAATTCAGTGCCTCTTTGCTTGACATCATGTGAAAATCAAAAGAAATCAGCCAAAACCTCAGAAAAAAAATTGTAGACCTCCACAAGTCTGGTTTATCCTTGAGAGCAATTTCCAAACGCCTGAAGGTACCACATTCATCTGTAAAAACAATAGTACGCAAGTATAAACACCATGGGACCACGTAGCCGTCATACCGCTCAGGAAGAGATGAACGTACTTTGGTGCAAAAAGTGGAAATCAATCCCAGAACAACAGCAAAGGACCTTGTGAAGATGCTGGAGGAAACAGGTACAAAAGTATCTATATCCACAGTAAAACGAGTCCTATATCAACATAACCTGAAAGGCCGCTCAGCAAGGAAGAAGCCACTGCTCCAAAACCGCCATAAAAAAGTCAGACTACGGTTTGCAACTGCACATGGGGACAAAGATCGTACTTTTTGGAGAAATGTCCTCTGGTCTGATGAAACAAAAATAGAACTGCTTGGCCATAATGACCATCGTTATGTTTGGAGGACAAAGGGGGAGCCTTGCAGGCCGAAGAACACCATCCCAACCGTGAAGCACAGGGGTGGCAGCATCCTGTTGTGGGGGTGCTTTGCTGCAGGAGGGACTGTTGTACTTCACAGAATAGATGGCATCATGAGGCAGGAAAATTATGTGGATATGTTGAAGCAACATCTCAAGACATCAGTCAGGAAGTTAAAGCTTGTTCCCGAATGGGTCTTCCAAATGGACAATAACACCAAGCATCCTTCCAAAGTTGTGGCAAAATGGCTTAAGGACAACAAAGTCAAGGTATTGGAGTGGCCATCACAAAGCCCTGACCTAAATCCTATAGAGAATTTGTGGGAAGAACTGAAAAAACGTTTCCGAGCAAGGAAGCCTACAAACCTGACTCAGTTACACCAGCTCTGTCAGGAGGAATGGGCCAAAATTCACCCATCTTATTGTGGGAAGCTTCCGGAAGGCTACCCGAAACATTTGACCAAAGTTAAACAATTTATAAGCAATGCTACCATATACTAATTGAGTGTATGTAAACTTCTGACCCACTGGGAATGTGATGAAAGAAATAAAAGCTGAAATAAATCATTCTCTCTACTATTATTCTGACATTTCACATTCTTAAAATAAAGTGGTGATCCTAACTGACCTAAGACAGGACATGTTTACTAGGATTAAATGTCAGGAATTGTGAAAACTGAGTTTAAATGTATTTGGCCAAGGTGTATGTAAACTTCCGAGTTCAACTGTACATTTAACGTATAAGACATCTTAAGCAGAATGTGGCAGAACGATACTGGTAACTTACACCTTCTCGACTGCGTTGTGCCTTTAATCTATCAAGCTACTGGCTGAATGCTGGGAAAAAGTCTGCTGTGTTGTGACGGGATGCAATAGTGATAATTTAACGTTTCATCAGACAGCACACGATTCTTTTTATTTCCGGTGGACAGGCTGAGGCTTAAAATGTCACGCATGTAGTCCACATTTGGAGCGAAGCTGCTTTCTTAATTGGGGGAGAACAATCAGCCTTGATCCAGCACCGTATGTGGTGAAGCTGTGGGAATGCTGTGCCCTGTCTGCCCAGTGTGGGAGGCCTGAACAAGGAGGAGGACATCCCTAGATTGGTCTCAATGAAGCCTGCTTGAATGAAGCTGTTTACGTGGGGCCCCCTACCCTCCTCTTCCCATCAATCTCTGTAGTTTGGTTGCTTTTCCCGAAACCACCAAGTAATTCATGTTTAGGTGATATATCACATTTTGTTTGTTTTTTTGATTGTTTTTTTCAAGCTTTGGGATGGGGGTGAGTGTTTACAAATTGTTCCAATGGGTCCTGCAGCCAGTAGGATGCTAAGGGTCTATATTAGGCTTATGGTGCTAATTATATATTTTTTTAATGTCAAATGATGCCTCTATTATAACTTCCCTGTGGCTCAGTTGGTAGAGCATGGTGTTTGCAATGCCAGCATGGTGTGTGCAACGCCAGGGTTGTGGGTTCGATTCCCACGGGGGGCCAGTACAAAAAAAATACAAAATATGCATGAAATGTATGCATTCACTACTGTAAGTCGCTCTGGATAAGAGCATCTGCTAAATGAGTAAAATTTAAATGTTAATATAAGTATTCATGTTGATCAATATTTAGACTGCTGGTCTATTGTAAATGATCCAATTGATGTCTGATCCAAAAACAAAATGCTGAACTTCTTGTCATTTCCAATATAAAGCTTAATGCAGAGGCTCCAAGACATTGTTCAGTACACTTCTTGAACGCTGTGAAGAAACGTATCAGTGAACTGTATTCTGTAATTAGTTACAAAGACAATGGTGTATTGTTGCTCTTTGTCAGATACCCAACAATCCATGAACAACTCTTTTAACCCATGAGTGCATTTTGGAGAGAAAATGGGTTAAGGCATTCTATTTAACCTTGAAGTCAAATCATCAATAACATGTTTGTTTAGTTACCTGGCAATGACCACAAGGGTGTTTCAAATATCTGTCAGTCAAGATGAGCTCATGAATATAAGCTCCCCGCCCACTCAACACGTTCTTTCAGGCTTCCTTATAGTTGAAGATGAGAGAGAAGTTTACATTTGTCAAATTCGAAACATTTTAATTGCATTAAACAATTATGTTTTTACCTGGGAAATACGATGACTGTGCAGGACCTTTAAAGTAGGTCTACACACTTTTTAAAACATTAGTTATTTCGTTTTAATCATTGCAAGTATACAGCTGCTGTCAGAAATGATTTTATTTATTTCTCAGTATTTATGAAATTCATGAGTTCAGAAAAAAAAGTAGGTGACATTTTAATCAGTTGCAATTTTAGACCAAAAAGTACTTAAAGGTTTTAGACACCTGAGAAGCAGAACAACAAACACAACCTTAGAACCCCCATAAAATCTCTCTCTCTCTCTCTCTCTCTCTCTCTCTCTCTCTCTCTCTCTCTCTCTCTCTCTCTCTCTCTCTCTCTCTCTCTCTCTCTCTCTCTCTCTCTCTCTCTCTCTCTCTCTCTCTCTCTCCTCTCTCTCTCTCTCGGCATGGGAAACATATGTTTACATTGCTAAAGCAGGTGAAATAGATAATAAACAAAAGTGAAATGAACAATAAAAACATTTAATTAAACATTACACTCACAAAAGTTCCAAAAGAATAAAGACATTTCTAATGTCCTATTATGTCTATATACAGTGTTGTAACGATGTGCAAATAGTGAAAGTACAAAAGGGAAAATAAATAAACATCAATATAGGTTGAATTCATAATGGTGTTTGTTCTTCACTGGTTGCCCTTTTCTTGTGGCAACAGGTCACAAATCTTGCTGCTGTGATGGCACACTGTGGTATTTCACCCAGTAGATATGGGAGTTTATCAAAATTGGATTTGTTTTCGAATTCTTTGTGGGTCTGTGTAATCTGAGGGAAATCTGTGTCTCTAATATGGTCATACTTTACATTTGGCAGGAGGTTAGGAAGTGCAGCTCATTTTGTGGGCAGTGTGCACATAGCCTGTCTTCACTTGAGAGCCAGGTGTGCCTTTCTCAATAGCAAAGCTATCTTCACTGAGTCTGTACAAAGATTTCCTTAATTCTGGGTCAGTCACAGTGGTCAGGTATTCTGCCACTGTTTACTCTCTGTTTAGGGCCAAATAGCATTCTAGTTTACGCAGTTTTTTTTGTAAATTCTTTCCAATGTGTCAAGTAATGATCTTTTTGTTTACTCATGAGTCTAATTGTGTTGCTGTCCTGGGGCTCTGCTGGGTCTGTTTGTGTTTGTGAACAGAGCCCCGGGACCAGTTTGTTTAGGGGACTCTTCTCCAGGTTCATCTCTCTGTAGGCGATGGCTTTGTTATGTAAGCTTTGGGAATCGCTTCCTTCTCCTGGTTGTAGAATTTAACGGCTCTTTTCTGGATTTTGATAATTAGCGTGTATTTGCCTAATTCTGCTCTGCATGAATTATTTGGTGTTTTACTTTGTACACAGAGGATCTTTTTTTGCAGAATTCTGCATGCAGAGTCGCAATTTGGTGTTTGTCCCATTATGTGATTTTTTGATTGGTAAACGGACCCCAGACCTCACGACCATTAAGGGCAAAGGGTTCTATAACTGATTCAAGTATTGTTAGATCCTAGGGGTATGTCAAATTTTATGTTCCTTTTGATGGCATAGAAGGCCCTTCTTGACTTGTCTCTCAGATCTTTCAGAGCTTTGTGGAAGTTACCTGTGGCGCTGATGTTTAGACTGAGGTATGTATCGTTTTTTTTGTGTGCTCTAGGGAAACGGAATCTAGATGGAATTTGTATTTGTGGTCCTATCAACTGGACCTTTTTTTGGAACATCATTATTTGTGTCTTACTGAGATTTACTGGTCCCGTAGAGGTTAAGCTGTATCCCTGTCTCACTCCCAGGCCCTATGGAAAGAAATGTGTGTGCGTGTTTTTTGCCAGTTTTATCCGCACACTTGTTGCTTGTGTACATGGATTTTAGAATGTGGTATGTTTTTTTTTCGCCAACACAACTTTTGATCAATTTGTATAGCAGACCCTCACTCCAAATTGAGTCAAAAGCTTTTTTGAAATTAACAAAACATGAGAAGACTTTGCCTTTGTTTTGCTTTCTTTGTTTGTCAATTAGGGTGTGCAGATTGAATACGTGGTCTGTCATACGGTAATTTGGCATTTGCTCAGTACATTGTTTTCACTGAGGAAATGTAGGAGTCTGCTGTTAATGATAATGCAGAAGATTTTCCCAAAGATGCTGTTGATGCATATCTCACGGTAGTTATCGGGGTCAAATTTGTCTCCACTTTTGTGGATTGGTTCCAAATATTGGGGAAGATGCCAGAGCTCAGGATGATGTTGAAGAGTTTAAGTATAGCCAATTGGAATTTGTGGTCTGTATATTTTATCATTTAATTTAGGATACCATCAACCCCACAGGTCTTTTTGGGTTGGAGGGTTCGCGATTTTTTCCTGTGGTTCATTTGATGTAATTGGAGAATCCAGTGGGTTCTGCTAGTCTTTAATAGCTGATTCTAAGATTTGTAATTGATCATGTATATGGTTTTGCTGTTTGTTCTTTGTTATAGAGCCAAAACGATTGGAAAATTAGTTTAGCCATACATCTCCATTTTGTATAGTTAGCTCTTCATGTTGTTGTTTGTTTAGTGTGTTCAAATTTTTTCCAGAAGGGGTTACATTCTATGGGTTCTTCAATTACATTGAGCTGATTTCTGACCTGTACCTTATTTTTCCGTAGTGTATTTCTGTATTGTTTCAGTGATTCACCATAGTGAAGGTGTAGACTCAGGTTTTCTGGGTCTCTAGGTTTTTGGTTGGATAGGTTTCTCAATTTCTTTCTTCGATTTTTGCATTCTTCATCAAACATTTCTTATTGTTTTGAATTTTCTTAGGTTGTCTGCATTACATTTTTAGATTTGATAGGGAAGCTGAGAGGTCAAATATACTGTTTAGGTTTTATACTGCCACAATAACAGTGAAACATTTTGTCCAGGAAATTGTCCAGAAGGGATTTAATTTTTGTTGCCTAATTGCCTAATTGTTTTCCTTCCATCTATAGCATGTATTAATATTAATGCAGTTCCTCTGGCTTTAATGCCTCATGATTGATCATAGCTCTGTTCAAGTGGAGTGTGATTTTGTTGTGATCTGATAAGGTGGATTGACACCCTAAGGTACTCTGGGTTGAGGTCAGTGATAAAGTAGTCTACAGTACTACTGCCAAGAGATGAGCTGTACAGGTGTACCTACCGTAGGAGTCCCGTCGAAGCCTACCATTGACTATGTATATACACAGCGTCCGACAGAGCTGCAGGAGTTTTGCCCTGTTTTTGTTGGTTATATTGTCGTAGTTGTGTCTAGGGGTGCGCATGGGGGAGGGAAAGCTGTCACTTCCAGGTAGGTGTTTGTCCCCCTGTCTGCTGAGGGTGTCGGGTTCTTGTCCAGTTCTGGCATTTAGGTCGCCACAGACTAGTACATGTCCCTGGGCCTGGGAATTGTTGATCTCCCCTCTAGGATGGAGAAGCTGTCATTGTTAACCTCTCTAGGGTATGTGTGACAAAATCATCCCACACTATTCAACAGCCAGTGACAAATCAGAGCGCCAAATTTAAAACCACAAAATGTCATAATTCAAAGTTCTCAAACATAGGACTATTTTACACCATTTGAAAGATAAGACTCTCGTTAATCTAACCACAATGTCTGATTTCAAAAAGGCTTTACAGCGAAAGCAAAACATTAGATTATGTCAGGAGAGTACCCTGCCAAAAATAATCACACAGCCATTTTCAAAGCAAGCATATATGTCACAAAAACCAAAACCACAGCTAAATGCAGTACTAACCTTTGATGATCTACATCAGATGACACACCTAGGACATTATGTTATACAATACATGCATGTTTTGTTCAATCAAGTTCATATATCAAAAAACAGCTTTTTACATTAGCATGTGATGTTCAGAACTAGCATACCCACCGCAAACCTCCGGTGAATTTACTAAATTACTCATGAATAACGTTCACAAAATACATAACAATTATTTGAAGAATTATAGATACATAACTCCTTTATGCAATCGCGGTGTCAGATTTTAAAATAGCTTTTCGGCAAAAGCACATTTTGCAACATTCTGAGCACATAGCCCGGCCATCATGGCTAGCTAATTTGACACCCACCAAGTTTGGCCCTCACCAAACTCAGATTTACTGTAAGAAAAATTGGATTACCTTTGCTGTTCTTCGTCAGAATGCACTCCCAGGACTTCTACTTCAACAACAAATGTTGTTTTGGTTCCAAATATCCATAGTTATATTGAAATAGCTCCGTGTTGTTCGTGCATTCAGGTCACAATCCGAAGGGTGACGCGCGAGTGCATTTCGTGACAAAAAATGTCAAAATATTCCATTACCGTACTTCGAAGCATGTCAAACGCTGTTTAAAATCAATTTTTATGCGATTTTTCTCATAAAATAGCGATAATATTCCAACCGGGCGACGTTGTATTCATTCAAAGGCTGAAAGAAAAACATGGCGACTTCTCGTGACCGCGCATCTCCAGTGTCACTGTCCCCAGGCATGCCAGTAACAAACAGAGCTGCTGTACTTAGCCCAGAGACTGCAGACCTCTCGTTCCACTTTCTGGCGCCTTCTGAGAGCCAATGGAAGCCTTAGAAAATGTCACGTTACAGCACAGATGCTTTATTTTCGATAGAGAGGCTACAGAAGGACAACAAATTGTCAGACAGGGCACTTCCTGTATGGAATCTTCTCAGGTTTTGGCCTGCCATATGAGTTCTGTTATACTCACAGACACCATTCAAACAGTTTTAGAAACTTTAGAGTGTTTTCTATCCAAATCTACTAATTATATGCATATTCTCATTTCTGGGCAAGAGTAGTAACCAGTTTAAATCGGGTACGTTTTTATCCGGCCGTGCAAATACTGCCCCCTAGCCCCAACAGGTTAAAGTATGGGGATTCTATTGGGGGGATATAGGTAACACACAAGCACATTTTTCTCTGTTGAGAAACTTTCCTTATTAATTTCTAGACAGATGTAATATGTTCCTGTTGTGATTAATTTAATAGCGTGAGTTAGGTCTGCTATATACCAAATTAGCATACCCCCTGAGTCCCTTCGCTGTTTCACACCTGGTAGTTTGGTGGATGGGACTACCAGCTCTCTGTAACCTAGAGGGCAACCAGTGGGTCTGTCTCACGTATACCATGTTTTTTGTCTCTCTCTCTCAATTCAATTTATGGACTTTATTGGCATGAGATAAATATGTTTACATTGCCAAAGCAAGTGAAGTAGCTAATAAACAAAAGTGAAATAACAATAAAAATGAACAGTGAACATTACACTCACAGAAGTTTCAAAAGAATAAAGACATTTCAAATATCATTATGTCTCTCTCTTGCTCTCTCTCTCGCTGTCTCTCTTTCTCTCTCGCTCTCTCTCTTGCTGTCTCTCTCTCCCTCCCCTTCTTTCTCTCTCTCTCTCTCTCTCTCCCTCTTTCTCTCTCTCTCTAACTCACTCAGCCTCTCTTTCACAAAACATTTTAATTGCCCCCCTCTTGATGCCGGAGAGTTAATATCTAGTTATAAAGCAAGTTTGCTGCAATTCTACACATTTATCCATAACTTATGCCAAGGTAATATGATATCTGAGTGAGAGTGACTAACAAAATCATTGGAGGCCCCCTGGAGGTCAGGGCCTCTGGGCACGTGCCCTGCATTCCTGGTCAGTAATTAGACTACAAGTTTAGATAGCTGGCAAGAATAATTTACCAATCTAAAAAATGTTTGCTAATTTAGTGACTGACATAACAAGAGAAAAATTGCTGATGCACCTTGTGTATTCTTCCATTTAACTCAAAACAGTACTTTTGAGAACCTGACTGAGTTCCCCCCTCCAAAAATTGGTATCGGGGGCCCTCTAGCAGTCGCTTATTTCGCTTATGCCTAGAGCCGGCCCTGCTCTCTCTCCCTCCATCTCCTTCTACCCACCATCTAGAACTTACAAAGCTGCAGCTTACGATTCTATTAATCCAAGTCCCAAGGGTTCGGTGGCACTTTCAACAATTTTGTTTCTTCTTCCTTGTTTGCATCTTTGTGCTGCTTTCTACACTGTCACAGTTGGTTGTGAAGCTCCCATTCCTCTCTCCCTCTTTCCCTGCAGTCTATTGGCGCTAAGGTAGTGTTGGGACAGCTAGGGTAGATTTGGCATACCATTTATACTTTTTAATGCCAATCTGAACCATACTTTTCCATTTAATCTTTATTTATCCAGCAAGTACCATTGAGGTCAGAAGACTACTTTTCATGTACCCAAACCAAACCACTGTGTTGGCTCATATATGTTATTTTCACAAAGGTCCTTTCAAACACAGTTCCAGCAACTAGATGGTGGATATGTAGGCCACTAGGCCATCCCAGTACAGCTTGGCTTGGTTTGGCCCAGTACTGTAGAAAGGGCAATAGCTACCCAGAGAGACATGTTCATTACTAGGGGCTAAGCCTCATTCTGGACACAGAGAGCTGAGGTCTTTCATGTTCATGAGGATGAATCCCAGCCTTTCTATAAGCTTTTAGATCCCCCACTTCACACTATAGGCTTATAGACTGTGACGTGAACATTTTGAACAACCCTCTTTCATTTCAGGTAGAACTCTTTTGGTTCCAGGTAGAACTCTTTTGGTTCCAGGTAGAACTCTTTTGGTTCCAGGTAGAACTATTTTGGTTCCAGGTAGAACCCTTTTGGGTTCTAAGAGTGTACTTGAATAGATAAGTGAAATAAAAATGTGTGGAACTGGCTGGCGGTACTGGATGAGAAGTACATTAAACTGATTAGACTGACTGAAGGGGCTAGACTGACTGGACTGACTAGACTGACTAGAGGCTGTAGATACTAGACAGACTAGAGGCTGTAGATACTAGACTGACTACACTGACTAGAGACAGTAGGTACTCGACTGACTAGAGGCTGTAGATACTAGACAGACTAGAGGCTGTAGATACTAGACAGACTAGAGGCTGTAGATACTAGACAGACTAGAGGCTGTAGATACTGGACAGACTAGAGGCTGTAGATACTAGACTGACTAGAGGCTGTAGATACTAGACAGACTAGAGGCTGTAGATACTAGACAGACTAGAGGCTGTAGATACTAGACAGACTAGAGGCTGTAGTTACTAGACTGACTACACTGACTAGAGACAGTAGGTACTCGACTGACTAGAGGCTGTAGATACTAGACTTACTAGAGGCTGTAGTTACTAGACTGACTACACTGACTAGAGACAGTAGGTACTCGACTGACTAGAGGCTGTAGATACTAGACAGACTAGAGTCGGGAGATACTGGACTGACTAGACTGGCTAGAGGCTGTAGATACTAGACTTACTAGAGGCTGTAGTTACTAGACTGACTACACTGACTAGAGACAGTAGGTACTCGACTGACTAGAGACTGTAGATACTAGACAGACTAGAGGCTGTAGATACTGGACTGACTAGACTGACTAGAGGCTGTAGATAGACAGTCAGGCTCAAATGAGAGAGTCAGTTGTGCTGTCATAACCCTGCCTCTCTCTACTGTGGTCACCCTGTCATAACCCTGTCTATCTTTACCGTGGTCCCCCCTGTCATAACCATGCTTCTACACCTGCATTGCTTGCTGTTTGGGGTTTTAGGCTGGATTTCTGTACAGCACTTTGAGATATCAGCTGATGTAAGAAGGGCTATATAAATACATTTGATTTGATTTGATAACCCTGTCTGTCTCTACTGTGGTCCCCCTGTCATAAACCTGTCTGTCTCTACTGTGGTCCCCCTGTCATAAACCTGTCTGTCTCTACTGTTGTCTTTGTAACATTAGGTTTGTTTTCTGGGATGTTTTCCTCATTTTCATGAATCCGTTGTCTGTGCAACATTAGGTTACTTTACAGGGATGTTTATATGAATCAGTTTTCTGTGTTTCACTCTCTTTATCTTGTCATTGTTCAGTCTCATTCCGTTGTTTTCATTGCTACTTAACGGAGTAACAAAGGAGCAGCAGCAGCCACACAAGATGTGGTCACAAGCCCATTTCAATCCCATTCATCCCCTACAGTCTTTGTGTTGTTATCAAGGCATGTTACTAACGCAGTCCCAGTCCCACTGCTCAACTCTGCTTCCTTATTTATTCTATTTGACTGGAAGAATAATAACACTCATTTATCAAATCCTCTCCTCTTTTGAATGTCCTCAAACCCCAAATGACCAGCCGTTGAGTCATTCATTCATTCATTCATTTATTCATCCATTGATTGATTGATTGATTCATTCATTCATTCATTCATTCATTCATTCATCCATTGAATCATTCATTCATTGCCCTAGCAAGTCACCGTCTCTGCCAGACCTGGGCTCAAATAATATTGGGATTCATTTCAAACACTTATTGCCGTGCTTGATTGAGCTTGCCTGGATTAAATGTACCAATGGAACCATTCCAAAACAAGGGGGCACTACAGGCAGGCTAGAGAGCATACTGAAACATGTAAAATACTATTTGAGCTCAGGTCTGGTCTGTAGCTGATGATGTCATAATGAGGAAAAACAGCCTACAGAGAGACACCAACACAAAACGTTAGCAGGACACAACACTCAGTTGATTTAGGAAGACGAGGCAGCAACTTCCTCAATGATAGACATAACTGTGTAATTAATTAAATCATTCCCACTCTATCCAATCAATAGATAGCAGCCACTCACGGGCACACACAAACACACACACACACACACACACACACACACACACACACACACACACACACACACACACACACACACACACACACACACACACACACACACACACACACACACACACACACCACACACACACTCTGAACTTCCTGCAGACTAGGTCTTTTTCCACACATTAATTTAGAACAACTAGAAGAAATAAGGCCGTGAATTATCTATTAGAGTAACTTCATATGTTATGATGAGAGTATAACTTCATATGTTATGATGAGAGTATAACTTCATATGTTATGATGAGAGTATAACTTAATATTTTATGATGAGAGTATAACTTCATATGTTATGATGAGAGTATAACTTCATATGTTATGATGAGAGTATAACTTAATATTTTATGATGAGAGTATAACTTCATATGTTATGATGAGAGTATAACTTAATATTTTATGATGAGAGTATAACTTAATATTTTATGATGAGAGTATAACTTCATATGTTATGATGAGAGTATAACTTAATATTTTATGATGAGAGTATAACTTAATATGTTATGATGAGAGTATAACTTAATATGTTATGATGAGAGTATAACTTAATATTTTATGATAACAGAATAACTTCATACACTATATATACACAAGTATGTGGACACCCCTTCAAATGAGTGGATATGTCTATTTCAGCAACAACCATTGCTGACAGGTGTATAAAATCCAACTGACGAATCTGGTTTTGGGGGATGCCAGGAGAACGCTACCTGCCCAATGCATAGTGTCAATTGTAAAGTTTGGTGGAGGAGGAATAATGGTCTGGGGCTGTTTATCATGGTTTGGGCCCCTTAGTTCCAGTGAAGGGAAATCTTAACTCTACAGAATACAATGACATTCTAGACGATTCCAGGGTTCCAACTTTGTGGCAACAGTTTGGGGAAGGCCCTTTACTGTTTCAGCAATGCCCCCTTGCACAAAGTGAGGTCCATACAGAAATGGTTTGTCGAGATCTGTGTGGAAGAACTTGATTGGCCTGCACAGAACCCTGACCACAACCCCATCGAACACCTTTGGGATGAATTGGAACGCCAACTGCGAGCAAGGCCTAATCACCCAACGTCAGTGTCCGACCTCACTAATGCTCTTGTGGCTGAATGGAAGTAATGTAACAACATCTACTGTTGAAGTCGGAAGTTTACATACGCTTAGGTTGGAGTCATTAAAACTCATTTTACAACCATTCCACAAATTTCTTGTTAACAAACTATAGTTTGTGCATGACAAAAGGAATTTTTCCAACAATTGTTTACAGACAGATTATTTCTCTTATAATTCACTGTATCACAATTAACAATTCCAATTCCAGTGGGTCAGAAACTTACATACACAAAGTTGACTGTGCCTTTAAACAGCTTGGAAAATTCCAGAAAATGATGTCATGGCTTTAGAAGCTTCTGATAGGCTAATTGACTTCATTTGAGTCAATTGGAGGTGTACCTGTGGATGTATTTCAAGGCCTATCTTCAAACTCAGTGCCTCTTTGCTTGACATCATGGGAAAATCAAAAGAAATCAGCCAAGACCTAAGAAAAAAATGGTAGACCTCCACAAGTCTGGTTCATCCTTGAGAGCAATTTCCAAATGCCTGAAGGTACCACATTCATCTGTACAAACAATAGTACGCAAGTATAAACACCATGGGACCACGCAGCCGTCATACCGCTCAGGAAGGAGACACATTCTGTCTCCTAGAGATGAACGTACTTTGGTGCGAAAAGTGCAAATCAATCCCAGAACAACAGCAAAGGACCTTGTGACGATGCTGGAGGAAACAGGTACAAAAGTATCTCTTTCCACAGTAAAATGAGTCCTATATCGACATAACCTTAAAGGCCACTCAGCAAGGAAGAAGCCACTGTTCCAAAACCACCATAAAAAAAGCCAGACTACAGTTTGCAACTGCACATGGGGACAAAGATCGTAGTTTTTGGAGAAATGTCCTCTGGTCTGATGAAACTAAAATAGAACTGTTTGGCCATAGTGACCATCGTTATGTTTGGAGGAAAAAAGGGGAGGCTTGCAAGCCGAAGAACACCCTCCCAACCGTGAAGTACGGGGGTGACAGCATCCTGTTGTGGGAGTGCTCTTCTGCAGGAGGGACTGGTGCACTTACAAAATAGATGCCATCATGAGGCAGGAAAATTATGTGGATATATTGAAGCAACATCTCAAGACATCAGTCAGGAAGTTAAAGCTTGGTTGAAATTGGGTCTTCTAAATGAACAATGACCCCAAGTATACTTCCAAAGTTGTGGAAAAATGGCTTAAGGACAACAAAGTCAAGGTATTGGAGTGGCCATCACAAATCCCTGACCTCAATCGTATAGAAAATTTGTGTGTAGAACTGAAAAAGCATGTGTGAGCGAGGAGGCCTACAAACCTGACTCAGTTACACCAGCTCTGTCAGGTGGGATGGGTCAAAATTCACCCAACTTATTGTGGGAAGCTTGTGGAGCTTGTACCCGAAACATTTGACCCAAGTTAACCAATTTAAAGGCAATGCTACCAAATACTAATTGAGTGTATGTAAACTTCTGACCAACTGGGAATGTGATGAAAGAAATAAAAGCTGAAATGAATTATTCTCTCTACTATTATTCTGACATTTCACATTCTTAAAATAAAGTGGTGATCCTAACTGACCTAAGACAGGGAATTTTTACTAGGATTAAATGTCAGGAATTGTGAAAAACTGAGTTTAAATGTATTAGGCTAAGGTGTATGTAAACTTTTGACTTCAACTGTACATCATTGTGTTATTGACTGTACATTGGTTTATCCCATGTGTAACTCTGTGTTTTTTGTGTCGCACTGCTTTGCTTTATCTTGGTCACATCGCAGTTGTAAATGAGAACTTGTTCTCAACTGGCCTACCTGGTTAAATAAAGGTGAAATAAAAAAATACAAAATCTAGTGGAAAGCTTTCCCAGAAGAGTGGAGGCAATTATAGCAGCAAAGGGGGGACCAACTCCATATTAATGCCCATGATTTTGGAATGAGATGTTCGACGAGCAGGTGTCCACATACGTTTGGTCATGTGGCTATTTAGCTATATCTTAGCTAATTATAGCACAACGAGAAAGTGTGAAACGTGTAACACGTGTGTCCTAGTTATTATTTCAACCATGTAAACCAGATGTGAGAGCAAACAGAGACGTGAGAGATTGAGGGAAAGAGATCAAATCAAATCAAATCAAATGTATTTATATAGCCCTTCTTACATCAGCTGATATCTCAAAGTGCTGTACAGAAACCCAGCCTAAAACCCCAAACAGCAAGCAATGCAGGTGTAGAAGCACGGTGGCTAGGAAAAACTCCCTAGAAAGGCCAAAACCTAGGAAGAAACCTAGAGAGGAACCAGGCTATGAGGGGTGGCCAGTCCTCTTCTGGCTGTGCCGGGTGGAGATTATACCAGCACATGGCCAAGATGGAGAGAACAAGGGGCTGAGTGAGTTAGAGAGAGTGAGTTAGAGAGAGAGAGAGAGAGAGAGAGAGAGAGAGAGAGAGAGAGAGAGAGAGAGAGAGAGAGAGAGAGACAGAGACAGAGACAGAGACAGAGACAGAGACAGAGACAGAGAGAGAGATCAAGTGTAGAGAAATACCAAAGGCAACATCCAACCAGCTGTTCACATTACATGTACTAAAACCAGGCCAAGTACAACCAGCTTCTCCTGGCACTGTATGTAGATGCTCACTCAAAGTTCACTCCCAGCTATGTGTGTGAGATAAAACTGTGCAACGATGTGAGACCATTGTGTGCGTATGTGTGCGAGCGTACATTTGTGTGTTTGTGTGTGTGGTGTGTGTGTACTGTACTGTAAACTATGCACAAATGTGATGTGAGACCATTGTGTGTCTAGTGGAAGGATAATTGGGAGAGAAACATTGAAGCAGAGAAAGTGACTGGATGAGAGAGAGCGAGAGAGAGAGAGAGAGAGAGAGAGAGAGAGAGAGAGAGAGAGAGAGAGAGAGAGAGATTCATGAAATTACGATCAGTTTTCATCAAATCATTCAATTTCAGGCAGAGGGTAAAGTGCATCTTTGTGGAGATTTCGATGCAAGAACAGATCTGAGCCCGACTACACTGATGAGGGAGGTAACCACCACATATTTGTGCACACCTCCTTGTACAGTAGCTCTATTAAATAGATAATATAAACAGTCCTGACCAAATACAGAACCAAAACGGGAAGGAGTTAGTGCATCTCTGTCGAGCCTTAGGCTTAATGGTAGAATCAGAGGGGACTCTTTAGGTCGGTTTACTGACATGGTTTACTGACATGGACCCCTTCTCCATTAGTGCATTCACTGTCAGACCACAGACACCATTGCCAGATCACAGTCAGATCAACATGTTTCTGAAGAAATTAACCAGCAATATGTATTCAAATTAACCTGTTGGGGGTAGGGGGCAGTATTGACACGGCCGGATAAAAAACGTACCCGATTTAATCTGGTTACTACTCCTGCCCAGTAACTAGAATATGCATATAATTATTGGCTTTGGATAGAAAACACCCTCAAGTTCCTAAAACTGTTTGAATGGTGTCTGTGAGTATAACAGAACTCATATGGCAGGCAAAAACCTGAGAAGATTCCTTACAGGAAGTGCCCTCTCTGACAAGATCTTGTTCTTCTTGTCTCTGTTTATTGAAGACTGAGGATCTTTGCTGTAACGTGACACTTCCTACGGCTCCCATAGGCTCTCAGAGCCCGGGAAAAAGCTGAATGATATCGAGGCAGCCCCAGGCTGAAACACATTATCGCTTTTGGCAAGTGGCCGATCAGAGTACTATGGGCTTAGGCGCGTGCACAAGTCGACCGCGTGCTTTATTTTCTTTCGTCTTTTTACCTAAACGCAGATTCCCGGTCGGAATATTATCGCTTTTTTACGAGATAAATTGCATAAAAATTTATTTTAAACAGCGGTTGACATGCTTCGAAGTACGGTAATGGAATATTTAGAATTTTTTGTCACAAAATGCGCCATGCGCGCGACCCTGATTTACCATTTCGGATAGTTTCTGGAACGCACGAACAAAACGCTGCTATTCGGATATAACGATGGATTATTTTGGACCAAACCAACATTTGTTATTGAAGTAGAAGTCCTGGGAGTGCATTCTGACGAAGACAACAAAAGGTAATCTAACTTTTGTAATAGTAAATCTGATTTTGGTGAAGGCTAAACTTGCCGGGTGTCTAAATAGCTAGCCCGTGATGGCTGGGCTATGTACTTAGAATATTGCAAAATGTGCTTTCACCAAAAAGCTATTTTAAAATCGGACATATCGAGTGCATAGAGGAGTTCTGTATCTATAATTCTTAAAATAATTGTTATCCTTTTTGTGAACGTTTATCGTGAGTAATTTAGTAAATTCACCGGAAGTGTTCGGAGGGAATGCTAGTTCTGAACGTCACATTCTAATGTAAAAAGCTTGTTTTTGATATAAATATGAACTTGATTAAACAAAACATGCATGTATTGTATAACATAATGTCCTAGGCGTGTCATCTGATGAAGATCATCAAAGGTTAGTGCTGCATTTAGCTGTGGTTTTGTGACATTTTTGTGACATTATATGCTAGCTTTAAAAATGGGTGTCTGATTATTTCTGGCTGGGTACTCTGCTGACATAATCTAATGTTTTGCTTTCGCTGTAAAGCCTTTTTGAAATCGGACAGTGTGGTTAGATAAAGGAGAGTCTTGTCTTTAAAAAGGTGTAAAATAGTCATATGTTTGAAATTTGAAATAAATCCCCAATACCCCAACAAAACCATTACTCATACCTTGGTCTGAATTATAGATACAGAACTCCTTTGTGCAATCGAGGTGTCCGATTTTAAAATAGCTTTTCGGTGAAAGCACATTTTGCAATATTCTGAGTAGATAACTCGCCATCACAGGCTAGCTATTTTGACACCCACCAAGTTTGACCCTCACCAAACTCAGATTTACTATAAGAAAAATTGGATTACCTTTGCTGTTCTTCGTCAGAATGCACTCCCGGGACTTCTACTTCAATAACAAATGTTGGTTTGGTTCCAAATAATCCATAGTTATATCCAAATAGCGGCGTTTTGTTGTGCGTTCAAGACACTATCCAAAGGGTGACGAAGGTTTACCCGCCCGACGCGTTTCGTAACAAAAAAATTGTAAATATTCCATTACCGTACTTCGAAGCATGTCAACCGCTGTTTAAAATCAATTTTTATGCGATTTTTCTCGTAAAAAAGCGATAATATTCCGACCGGGAAACCCTGTTTTTGTTCAAAGACGAAAAAATAAAAACATGGTGTCGCCTCGTGCACACGCCTCAGTCTCATCGTTCTCAGATCGACCACTATCCAAATGCGCTACTGTTTTTCAGCCTGGGCCTGCAAAGGCATCATTCAGCTTTTTGCCGCCTTCTGAGAGCCTATGGGAGCCGTAGGAAGTGTCACGTTACAGCAGAGATCCTCAGTTTTCAATAAAGAGAGTGTAGAAGGCCAAGAAATGGTCATAGAGGGCACTTCCTGTAAGGAATCTTCTCAGGTTTTGGCCTGCCAAATGAGTTCTGTTATACTCACAGACACCATTCAAACAGTTTTAGAAACTTTGGAGTGTTTTCTATCCAAAGCTAATAATTATATGCATATTCTAGTGTCTGGGCAGGAGTAATAATCAGATTAAATCGGGTACGTTTTTTATCCGGCCGTGAAAATACTGCCCCCTATCCATAACAGGCTAAAGCATTGCTGCATGCTCCTGGACGCGCTCCTCCACCTCAATGGCCGGGGTATCCTCTCCTGCTGACTCCATAGTGTGGTCAGAGATTCTGTAATGCGGTGTGTGCTGGTGGCAGGGAAGTCAGGCGCAGGAGAATGAACTTGGTAAAAACGGAGCTGTTTAATAAACATTCAAAAAACCTCCGAAAACCAAAGTATACAAAAATAACATAATAGGGTGCAAAACCTGTCGCACATCAGAACAAATCAGAACAAATAACACACCTACATACAAACAAACAATCTCTGACAAGGAGATGAGGGGAAGCAGAGGATTAAATACACAACATGTAATGAATTGGATTGGAACCAGATGTGTAGGAAGACAAGACAAAACCAAAGGAAAATGAAAAATGGATCATTGATGGCTAGAAGGGCGGTGACGTCGACCGCCGAACACCACCCGAACAAGGAGAGGGACCGACTTCGTGACAACAACACCATAATTGAACACACTAAACATTACTCATACCTTGGTCTGACCATATCTGCATCTGGAAACTTTAATATGCACTCAAAGAAAAAGCCAGCAGAGCATTGTATGCAATAATTATGAAATTATTTAAAATCAGCATACCAATTAGAATGTGGATCAAAATATTTCACAGCATAATCCTACCAATAGCTCTTTACGGAAGTAGGATTCGGGGACCACTCAATAAACTGGATGTTAAATTGTGGGACAAACATCCAACTGAAACCCTACATGCAGAAGTCCAAAGAAATGCACCAACTAATGCATGTAGAGCAGAATGAGACCGCTTTTCAACAATATCAGTAAAATGTTGGCTACACCTAAATTCAAGTCCAAATTCAAGTCTGCAATTTAATGCACTTCAAACCCAAGAGCTGAGCCCAGAATCGAGCCCTCTCAGTCAGCTGGTGTTGGACCTAACCAACCAAGCTGACACCAGCACTGCTTCAAAATAAATAATTCAAATTAACAAATCATGAACCAATCAAAGGACTCAAATTTACAACATTGGAAAAACGTAACAAAATCACAAAGCTGACTAAATTGCTATCTGGCCCTAAACAGAAAATATGAATTGGCTGATTATCTCTACTCTGTCAGAGATACAAAGCAGAGACAGATCCTTACTGAGTACAGGCTAAGTGGCCACCAATTGGCAATAGAAACAGGCAGACATAAAAAGACATGGCTACCCAAAGAGGAGTGTATATGTGGTCACTGCAAGACAATGGAGGAAGAAACAGAGATGCACTTTCTCCTTTACTTTCAGACATTTTCCTCACCAAGATATTAATAATTCGTATAAATGACCAGATTTATTCCAAGTTTTAACTTATTAAACCCAGAGGAAAATCCAAAAATACTTATGGGTGAATCAGCCTGCCATAGCCTGAGGGACACTGAATAATAACATCTGCATAATATGCAGTTAACTTACTTATTATGAGTATTGTTGTTATTACTATTATTATTATTGTTGTGATTCTTATTCCAAGTATTAGTGGTACGGATAGTACAGGTGATGGTAACAGTAGTAGTATAATGATGGTGGTAGTAGTAGTAGAGTTGTAATGGTGATATTGACAGTTAGTTAGTTAGTTAGTTATACATTAGTTATAGTTTTAGTAGGTAGCGATATTGGAGGTAGAAATGCTACTAGTGGGAATTGTAGTAGTAGAGATACTTGTACACTGAACAAAAATAAACGCAACATGTAAAATCCCAGAAATATTCCATACGCACAAAAAGCTTATTTCTCTCAAATGTTGTGCACACATTTGTTTACGTCCCTGTTAGTCCACCAGAGTTGTTGCCAGAGAATTTAATGATAATTTGTCTACCATATGCTGCCTCCAATGTCGTTTTAGAGAATTTGGCAGTACGTCCAACCAGCCTCACAACCTCAGACCACGCCAGCCCAGGACCTCCACACCTGCGGGATCATCCGAGACCAGCCACCCGGACAGCTGATGAAACTGTGGGATCATCTGAGACCAGCCACCCGGACAGCTGATGAAACTGCGGGATCATCTGAGACCAGCCACCCGGACAGCTGATGAAACTGTGGGATCATCTGAGACCAGCCACCCGGACAGCTGATGAAACTCTGGGATCATCTGAGACCAGCCACCCGGACAGCTGATGAAACTGTGGGATTGCAAATTCAAAGAACTTCTGCACAAACTGTCAGAAACTCATCTCAGGGAAGCTCATCTACGTGATCATTGTCCTCACCAGGGTTTTTGACCTGACTGCAGTGTCGTAAATAACTTCTTCTGGGGGCAAATGCTCACCTTCGATGGCCACTGACACGCTTGAGAAGTGTGCTCATCACGGATGAATGGTATGGTATGTGCAGACATAAGCTACGGACAACAAACACAATTGCATTTTAGCGATGGCAATTTGAATGCACAGAGATATCGTAACGAGATCCTGAGGCCTATTGTCGTGGCATTCATCTACAGCCATCACCTCATGTTTCAGCATGATAATTCCTGGCCCCATGTCACAAAGATGTCTACACAACGCTTGGTAGCTGAAAATGTCCCAGTTCTTCTATGGCCTGAATACTCACCAGACATGTCACTCATTGAGCAAGTTTGGGATGCTCTGGATCGACATGTACAACAGTGTGTTCCAGTTCCCGCCAATATCCTGAAACTTCACACAGCCATTTAAGAGGAGTGGAACAACATTCCACAGGCCACAATCAACAGCCTGGTCAACTCTATGCGAAGGAGATGTGTCATGCTAAATTAGGCAAATGGTGGTCACACCAGATACTGACAGATTTTTTTGATCCATGCCCCTAATTAAAAAAAAAATGATAGCTGTGACCAACAGATGGATATCTGTATTCACAGTCATGTGAAATCCATAGATTAGGGCCTAATGAATTTATTTCAAATTGACTGATTTCATGATATGAACTGAAACTCAGTAAAATCATTGAAATTGTTGCATGTTACACTTATATTTTTGTTCAGTGTAACTGCATCCATTTGGATGTTGTAATTGCTGCTTTGGTTTTGATAAGGACACATGATGATTTAAATATGGTTGGATAATTAGAGCCCTTCTAATGTCTTACCCAGTCCCCCTCACCCTCCCCCTCTCTCTCTCTCTCTCTCTCTCTCTCTCCCCTCCCCACTCACCCCCTCTCTCTTCCCTCCCCCCCTCACATACTCAGCCCATATCTCTCCTCCTCCCCCTTCGGTCTCCAATAGGTCTCCCATTCAGGCGTTAATGTACAGCACCATACAATATGTTACATTTTAAGTATACTTTTTTGAATGAGTGTGCAAAAGTGCTATTATTACTTCTATGCCCAGCAGAGAAAAGGTATTCTTTCCCCATACAATTATGCCATTATGCTTGTAAAGAATAGCTGTTCTATTTCCCTGTCATGTTGGTGTAAGGAAAGAAGTAGCTGACTGTATTTGGCTCCAGAGAGTCAGAATTCCATAATATATTTTAAGTGTTTTACACTAGCTATTGTATTTTGCTCTGTAGGCTATAAGTCCCCAATTGGTACCCTATTTCTTCTAAAGTGCACTACGTTTGACCCATAGCAGTGTTAAATAGGGTGACATTTGGGATGCTCATGATATTCTCAGTGTGCCGCTATGCAACCTGGTCTCAGAGAGCGTTTACTATGTTACGTCTAGTCTGTGAGACCAGGCTGTGGAAGCTTTACAATGAATGTGAAACTGGGGAGGTAAAGCAAACTCAGCGTCTCTTCATGTCTCAGTGATGGGATGTTTTATATTGAAGACCGCAAGTGCACATTACATCATGTACCGTAGGAGATTTCTAGGATAGATAAGGTGGTTTTTACCTGTCAATCATTGTGACCTTACAAATGTCCTCCTGAAACGTTACTGTTTAAAATGGGCCTGCGTCCCCAATGGCAACCTACTCCCTACATAGTGCACTACTTTAGACCAGAGCCCTACTCCCTACATAGTGCACTACCTTTGACCAGGGCCCATTTGGTAGACAAGTGCTGGATTCTTGTAAAATAGTGAACCCGGTGGTCTTGTCAGAACTGCGTAGCGTCTGTAGAGGCAGATTACAAAATGGTGGTGGTATTTATTTACAGGTGCAGAGGGTGTCTAAACCTGAATCCAAAATGGGTACAGGGCGTTAATGAACACTGACATAGGCCTAGAGACTTACACTTTAAAAATAACACACAATAATTGAAATGAACAATAATTGAAGCTATGACTGTTAACCTTTTTCTGCAGTGGGCTAAATCAGTGTCACATAGATAGTTTTTTTGGTAGTCTTAAAGAAATCTACTTTCAAACAAAAGTATACACCTCACACACATAATATGATCTTTAAAAGAAATAAGATATGTTTTTCATGGTTCGGGCTAGACCCTTTAGTTCCAATGATGGGAAATCTAAACGCTACAGCATAAAATTACATTCTAGACAATTTTTTGGGGAAGCCCGAACCATAAGTTTGGGGAGGGCACTTTCATGACAATGCCCCCGAGCACAAAGCGAGGTCCACACAGTAATGGTTTGTTGAGATCGGTGTGGAAGAACTTGACTGTCCTGCACAGAGCCCTGATCTCAACCCCATGGAGCACCTTTGGGATGAATTGAAACACCGACTGTGAGCCAGGCCTAATCACCGAACATCAGTGCCCAACCTCACTAATGCTCTTGTGTCTGAATGGTAGCAAGTCCCCACAGCAATGTTCCAACATCTAGTGAAGTGGGGCAGCAGGTAGCCTAGTGGTTAGGGCGTTGGACTAGTAACCGAAAGGTTGCAAGATAGAATCCCCAAGTTGACAAGATAAAAATCTGTCATTCTGCCCCTGAACTAGGCAGTTCACCCGCTGTTCCTACGCTATCAATGAAAATAAGATTTTGTTCTTAACTGACTTGCTTGGTAAATAAAAGGAGGCTGCTATAGCAGCTTACGGGGGGGACCAACTCCATGATTTTGCAATGAGATGTTTGACGAGCAGTTGTCCACATACTTCTGTTCATGTAGTGTATATCCATCATGCAACTGATTTTATGATGATGGATAACATATACAAATAAAATGTGACTGCAGTTTAATTTTTCCCTCCCTCCTTCTCTAGTGCCATATCACATCCTCCTATGACCAATGCGATTCAGCACGTCTGAGTTACGCTCAGATTCATGCTGTGTTTTTGTTATAGGTCTTCATGGTCAAAAAAAGTTGGACCGGTTCCCGAAATGGATCCGTGGCTTTCCCACCTGACCTGATATGCATAAATAAAAATAAATACAATGGAGACCCATTCTAAATGGACCCGAGGACAGCCAGACCCGTTCTGAATGGACCCGAGGACAGTCAGACCCGTTCTAAATGGACCCGAGTACTGTCAGACCCGTTCTGAATGGACCCGAGGACAGTCAGAACCGTTCCGAATGGACCCGAGGACAGTCAGAACCGTTCCGAAAGGACCCAAGGACAGTCAGACCCGTTCCGAAAGGACCCGAGGACAGTCAGACCCGTTCTAAATGGACCCGAGGACAGCCAGACCCGTTCTGAATGGACCCGAGGACAGCCAGACCCGTTCTGAATGGACCCGAGGACAGCAGACCCGTTCTGAATGGACCCGAGGACAGTCAGACACCCGTTCTGAATGGACCCGAGGACAGCAGACCCGTTCTGAATGGACCCGAGGACAGTCAGACCCGTTCTAAATGGACCCGAGTACTGTCAGACCCGTTCTAAATGGACCCGAGGACAGTCAGACCCGTTCCGAATGGACCCGAGGACAGTCAGACCCATTCTAAATGGACCCGAGGACAGTCAGACCCATTCTAAATGGACCCGAGGACAGCCAGACACGTTCCGAAAAGGACAATGGAAAACAGACCCAAACAGACTCGTGCTGGTTCGGGTCCGAGAGATCCGTTCACATCCGAAAGTAGAAAGAGAGAGAGAAAGAAAACTGGGCCAGCACCATCAATAAACAAGTGATATTTGTCAAATGATTCACAGTTACATGTCCTTAAACTGCCTAGAACAAGTTACGCTAACACTTTACTTGACACTCAGCGTCATTACACGTTATGACACAGTCATAACCATGTCATAATATGACATAACACCTGACAGAACTTGTCATAACCTGTTATAATATGGTCACATATATTTACACCTGTTGTGCGTACTGCCTTCATTGGCCTGTAGTAGCTAAACCTAATAACAGTCATACAACATCAAAAGTTGCTTAACTTTACTAGGGTAATATCAACAGTAAGTCAAGTCATTGTTCATAGGGAAAATACCAATAGGTTATTATATTGCGACATTAATTGAAGTTTTGCGTCTTGCCCTCTTACATTTTTCAGTTTCATGGTTTGAGTGAGAGTAGCATAGTAGGCCTACTTGTGATCCTGTTATATTGCTTCAAACACTACATTATAGCTGGAACTTCATTGGCCAATGAAAATGGCTCAACAGAATGAAGCATTCAAACATTTTAACAGGTTTATAGCCTATTGCAGCTATTACCAACGACATTGATTGTAATGACAATGACTAAACAACTGATAATGGATACAAAAATAATTAAATGAAAGATAGAAAATTGCATCAAACGTGAATACCAAGCACACAGTCCATTTGGTCGCGTCAACGTTCTTCTCATCTTTGTCCACTACAATATTAAAACATTCCATTTGTAGGTTTCTTTTCACTATACTCTTTGTCCTCCGACTTTTGTTTTGCTTAAATGAAAAAGGACTTCTTTAACTCTCTTTCTCTCTCTCTCTCTCTCTCTCTCTCTCTCTCTCCCTCTCTATCTCTCTCTCTCCTCCTTGTAATCTTCCTCCTTACTTTCTTAATTTCCTCCTCCTCCTCTTTCTCCTCCTATTCCTTTCCTTCATCCTCCTCGTTGTCCTCCCCCTTGTCCGCCTCCTCTTCCTCCTCTTCTTCCTCCTCCTCCACCTCCTCAGCTTCCACTTCCTACCCCTCTTCTTCCTCCTCTTCCTACATGTCCACCTCCTACTCCTCCTCTTTCTCCTATTTCTTCTCCTCTACCTCCTCCTACTTGTCTACCTCCTATGTTTCTTCATTCTCCTCCTAATCTCCTCCTCATCCTAATACTCCTCCACGTCCACCTCCTCCTCGTCATCGTCGTCCTCCTCCTCCTTCTCCTCTCCCTCCTCCTCGTCCTCCTCCTCATCCTCGTCTTCCTCCTCCTCATCCTCCTCCTCATCCTCGTCCTCCTTTTCATCCTCCTCCTCTTGCTCCTCCGCCACCAAATATTTATCCAATTTATTCCTACAAAAACACATTCCAAAACCTAGAGCTTTATTCACCCAAACAAATAGTTTTGTACTCAATACTTACAGAGGAAAGACTATTGTTATTCAGATAAACTGTGAGGCAGACAATTTAAAGAAACTCCTACAAGTGGTGCCTTGAATGTACATTTTTTACACACCACAGGATACTCTTTTTGTAAGATATCTGTCTGTCTGGCAGTCTGTCTGGCAGTCTGTCAATCTGTCAGTCTCAGGGCAGTGTAGCTAAGTGGAAAGCCTACTGCTGACAGTGTGCGTGTGTGTGTGTGTGTGTGTGTGTGTGTGTGTGTGTGTGTGTGTGTGTGTGTGTGTGTGTGTGTGTGTGTGTGTGTGTGTGTGTGTGTGTGTGTGTGTGTGTGTGTGGGTGCGCGTGCGTGCGTGCGTGGACTTGACCTGCCAGTCAGAAGAGGGGTGAATGGGGTAGCTCAGGGTGTTGTTGAGCCCTGGCATCAAGAACAGAAGAGTAATGTGGACAGGCGTAGGCTGTGTCCCAAACAGTGCCTTATCCCCGTCTAGTGTTCTGCTTTGGACCAAAGCCAGATGAATCCTGGTCAAAACTACTACTCAAAATAGGGAATAGGGTGCCATTTGGGAAACAGCCATTGTGTGGGCAGAGTTCGGATGTGGAAACTCCATGGACACTTCAACCTCAGCCAGCCTGCCAGCCAGCCAGTCTCCGAGGGATAGACACAAGATGTTATCATTATTAAAAATGTTTTTTTGGGGGGGGCGGGGGGGGTTGGTTGGTGAGGTTACCTCCTCTGTATCTCTGGGGTGGCACATTCCTCTGCCTCTGCGATCACTCCTTCCTCCCGAGGTGTGCACTTGCCATTCACTGATTTTAGGACTGTATGAGAGTGGAGAACCAGGAGAGCCCAAGATGACATTTTGTTACTTTCACAGGAGTCAAAGGGTACATTTCATGCCGCAAATACATTGGTGCATAGCGTCACCTGTCCCCTTTTTTTTGGAAGGAAACGAGTACTGGTAGAACAAACTCCTGCACCTTGGTGTGGTCAATACACTAACTTGCAACAACAATGGAAACAGATTGTCTGTCATGTCCTGACCAGTAAAAGGGGTTATTTGTTATTGTAGTTTGGTCAGGGCGTGGCAGGGGGTGTTTGTTTTGTGTGGTTCGGGTTTTTTGGTTTATGTTCTACATTTTCTATTTCTATGTGTTTATCTAGTTTTTCTATTTCTATGTTGGGGTTTTGGTAGGGCCTCCAATTAGAGACAGCTGGTTGTCGTTGCCTCTAATTGGAGGCCATATTTAGTTGGGTTAGTTTACTTGTGTTTGTGGGTGGTTGTTTCCTAGTATAGTCTGTTTACCTTACTGGACTGTTTTCGTTCTTTGTTTTGTTTAAGTGTTTTTTCTTTAATAAATAAGAAGATGAGCACTTTACCCGCTGCATTTTGGTCCATTCCTCTACGACGACCATTACATTGTCTCTTTAACCAATGAATTGTTAGGATCATATAGTAGGAGAGAATGGGGTTGAGCCAATGTTTATTTTTTTTACATTCAGCGTCACTCCCTCAAGGGAAATACAGTATTCTTTCTAACAACTATATCTACATGTATTTCAGGACTTTGAAATACGTTTTGGATGGTCTGTCACACTTTTTACTCCACAATCTCCTAACATGATACAACCAAGCCCATTCATTGCCAAGCACCAATTGCTTATCATAAAGCACTTTTTTATCTTTATTTCCTGAAATTTTTTCAGCAGCTCCCATTCCGTCAGTGTAATGAAGCATATGGCCCCAGCCAGGTGGTGCTGTTATAAGATTAAACCCAAGGTCTGTCCCTGACACAGATAACATCAGAGACGGTGACCCCAATGTAATCTCTCAGGATTACAAGTGTTGCATGGAGAGACCACACAGCGCGTGTGTGTGTGTGTGTGTGTGTGTGTGTGTGTGTGTGTGTGTGTGTGTGCGTGCGTGCGTGCGTGCGTTGCTTGGTAGAGACCACGTGCGTGTGTGTGTGTGTGTGTGTGTGTGTGTGTGTGTGTGTGTGTGTGTGTGTGTGTGTGTGTGTGTGTGTGTGTGTGTGTGTGTGTGTGTGTGTGTGTGTGTGTGTGTGTGTGCGTGCGTGTGTGTGAGCTCAGAGCCTCCTGGTCTAGTGGAGTAAAAGTTCTCCTCAGACTAATAATGATTGGCCTGTCTCTGACTCCACAGCAAAATATTCAACTCCATCAAAGTGACAAAGGGACATTTCTCACAGGTTGAGGTTTATTGTCATGAGTTTTGTCCAGGAGGCAGAACCAAACGATTTCATTTAGACAGGCCAGCTGCCTGTGGGCTTCATTAGTCCAAATGGGCTTTATTAGAAAAATGCACAAAAAAATATACGCTTTTTGGTCTTAATTTAAGGTTAAGGTTAGGTTTAAAATCAGATTTTATGTCTTTGTATGCCAGCTAGTGACTACTGTGCAGAGTAACCTCCAGAGCAAAATGTAATGACGAAAACCGCTAACCTGCACATTTGTCATACATAAAATATATTCTATACAGAGAAGTCCTTTGTCCTCAGCAGCTACATGTAATAGGATATGCATCAGTACACCCGAATGTTATCCTGTTCTCTTTATATTGAACTAGAGCCCCGTGGGTTGGTCTACACTGTTGCACTAGATAGGGACTAGGGTGCCATAGGGCTCTGGTCTACACTGTTGCACTAGATAGGGACTAGGGGGCCATAGGGCTCTGGTCTACACTGTTGCACTAGATAGGGACTAGGGTGCCATAGGGCTCTGGTCTAAAGTACTGCACTATATAGGGAATAGGCTGCCCTTTCAGGATGTACCTAGAAGGAGAGATGTTTAGAAGTTGCCAATCGTGTACTCAGGTTAATTATTTAGATAATAGGTCAGTGTGAAACAATGAATGAGACTGTACCATGTTACTCTCTCTCTGGGTTACTATGAATGAGACTGTATTATGTTACTCTCTCTCTCTAGGTTACTATGAATGAGACTGTATTATGTTACTCTCTCTCTAAGTTACTATGAATGAGACTGTATTATGTTACTCTCTCTCTCTAGGTTACTATGAATGAGACTGTATTATGTTACTCTCTCTCTAAGTTACTATGAATGAGACTGTATTATGTTACTCTCTCTCTCTAGGTTACTATGAATGAGACTGTACCATGTTACTCTCTCTCTCTCTGGGTTACTATGAATGAGACTGTATTATGTTACTCTCTCTCTCTAGGTTACTATGAATGAGACTGTACCATGTTACTCTCTCTCTAAGTTACTATGAATGAGACTGTATTATGTTACTCTCTCTCTCTAAGTTACTATGAATGAGACTGTATTATGTTACTCTCTCTCTCTAGGTTACTATGAATGAGACTGTATTATGTTACTCTCTCTCTAGGTTACTATGAATGAGACTGTACCATGTTACTCTCTCTCTCTAGGTTACTATGAATGAGACTGTACCATGTTACTCTCTCTCTCTGGGTTACTATGAATGAGACTGTATTATGTTACTCTCTCTCTCTAGGTTACTATGAATGAGACTGTATTATGTTACTCTCTCTCTAGGTTACTATGAATGAGACTGTACCATGTTACTCTCTCTCTCTAGGTTACTATGAATGAGACTGTATTATGTTACTCTCTCTCTCTGGGTTACTATGAATGAGACTGTATTATGTTACTCTCTCTCTAGGTTACTATGAATGAGACTGTATTATGTTACTCTCTCTCTAGGTTACTATGAATGAGACTGTATTATGTTACTCTCTCTCTCTAAGTTACTATGAATGAGACTGTACCATGTTACTCTCTCTCTGGGTTACTATGAATGAGACTGTATTATGTTACTCTCTCTCTCTAGGTTACTATGAATGAGACTGTATTATGTTACTCTCTCTCTCTTGGTTACTATGAATGAGACTGTATTATGTTACTCCCTCTCTCTAGGTTACTATGAATGAGACTGTACCATGTTACTCTCTCTCTGGGTTACTATGAATGAGACTGTATTATGTTACTCTCTCTCTCTAAGTTACTATGAATGAGACTGTATTATGTTACTCTCTCTCTCTAGGTTACTATGAATGAGACTGTATTATGTTACTCTCTCTCTCTAAGTTACTATGAATGAGACTGTATTATGTTACTCTCTCTCTCTAAGTTACTATGAATGAGACTGTACCATGTTACTCTCTCTCTCTAGGTTACTATGAATGAGACTGTATTATGTTACTCTCTCTCTCTAGGTTACTATGAATGAGACTGTATTATGTTACTCTCTCTCTCTAAGTTACTATGAATGAGACTGTATTATGTTACTCCCTCCCTCTAGGTTACTATGAATGAGACTGTATTATGTTACTCTCTCTCTCTAAGTTACTATGAATGAGACTGTATTATGTTACTCTCTCTCTAGGTTACTATGAATGAGACTGTACTATGTTACTCTCTCTCTGGGTTACTATGAATGAGACTGTATTATGTTACTCTCTCTCTCTAGGTTACTATGAATGAGACTGTATTATGTTACTCCCTCCCTCTAGTTTGGTGATGTGCAGTGAGCTATGATTCTGCTGTGTGTGTATGTAGTGAGCTCTGAGGTTGTGTGTTGGATGGGTCGCCATTGTAATACCGTGCTTTTTGAGGAGGCCCAAAGAGCTTTTTGTTTCGTATCAGATTGGTTTGAATAGGAAAACAGTTAAGTATAATACCAGAGTTGATAAACATATAACAACATACGCAATTTTGCAAATACTTTTACCCAAAGCGACGTAGAGTCATCCAGGGATACATTTTACATATGGGTGGCCCCAGCGGGAATCAATCCCACGACCCTTGGCAACCAAAGCACCGTGCTCTACCGACTGAGCCAAACAGGACCGTGAAACATATATCAACCCTTTCTCTAACTTCTTAAGTTCATTCAGTCATTTAGTTCCTATTGAGATATTCAAGAAGGCTATGTAACGTGACTTCAACCAGTGTTTTATTTAGCGATGGGTCCAAATGGGCCCAAATCCTAACTTTGAGGTATGTACGCATAGTGTAACCCTGGATTTCAGGTCAGTCGTGCGTTGATTACGTAGTGTAATGTACACTACCAGTCAAAAGTTTGGACACACTTACTCATTCAAGGGGTTTTTCTTTTCTTTTTACTATTTTATACATTGTATAGGTGTATCCAAACTTTTGACAGGTACTGTATATTGATTCAATTGGGAGAAGTTATAAATTGCATTTACAGTATATCCACAGTTCTCAAGTTAGGATTCAGCCCTGTGTGAAGAAAACACACCATTAGGAAGGAGCTGTTTATTTTAGTTAGGATTCAGCCCTGTATGAACAAAACACACCGTTTGGAAGGAGCTGTTTATTTTAGTTAGGATTCAGCCCTGTATGAACAAAACACACCGTTTGGAAGGAGCTGTTTATTTTAGTTAGGATTCAGCCCTTTGTGAACAAAACACACCGTTTGGAAGGAGCTGTTTATTTTAGTTAGGATTCAGCCCTGTGTGAACAAAACACACCGTTTGGAAGGAGCTGTTTATTTTAGTTAGGATTCAGCCCTGTGTGAACAAAACACACCGTTTGGAAGGAGCTGTTTATTTTAGTTAGGATTCAGCCCTGTGTGAACAAAACACACCGTTTGGAAGGAGCTGTTTATTTTAGTTAGGATTCAGCCCTGTGTGAACAAAACACACCGTTTGGAAGGAGCTGTTTATTTTAGTTAGGATTCAGCCCTGTGTGAACAAAACACACCGTTTGGAAGTAGCTGTTTATTTTAGTTAGGATTCAGCCCTGTATGAACAAAACACACCATTAGGAAGGAGCTGTTTATTTTAGTTAGGATTCAGCCCTGTGTGAACAAAACACACCGTTTGGAAGGAGCTGTTTATTTTAGTTAGGATTCAGCCCTGTGTGAACAAAACACACCGTTTGGAAGGAGCTGTTTATTTTAGATTTGATGTGGTTACTGAACAAAGTTGTCTCTTTACCTCCATAAAATTAGCTATTTAAGCATATGTTGCTTATCAATTAATTAGCATTAATTAATTCATGAATTACCTCTCCTCTCCTCTCCCCTACTCTCCCATTGTGTCATTCTAAATCCATGGTTTCATAAGGAAGATTGAGTTATAATACTGTAGAGTGTATTATTCAAAGAAATTCTACTGTACCCTGAAAAGCTGTACAGAAAACAATATGCTCAGAGTGTATAAAACTCTTTGATTAAATACATGTACTGTGTTGAGGATTGGGAGTGTATCCTGACCAGGGAAAAACAACATTTATTTTATATATAGATGTCATATCGTTGAAAAAGGCATACGGGTAGTAGTCAAGTCCATGAAAATGAATAGAAATATGTCAATAAGCTATTCCTATAGTGTGCAGAAAGTAACGCTGGGATCTGTCAAAAGTCAACCTCTAATGCCTGCCGGCTGACCTCTGACCTGTTAATTACAGGAAGGCAGGTATTGTGGTGAGTCAAGTTGCCTCCATCCACCCCCCACATCAGGAACAGGGTGGGTTCTTCCCTCTGCTGGAACAGGGTGGGTATATCCCTCTGCAGGAACAGGGTGGGTATATCCCTCTGCAGGAACAGGGTGGGTATATCCCTCTGCTGGAACAGGGTGGGTTCATCCCTCTGCAGGAACGGGGTGGGTTCATCCCTCTGCTGGAACAGGGTGGGTTCATCCCTCTGCTGGAACAGGGTGGGTATATCCCTCTGCAGGAACAGGGTGGGGACATCCCTCTGCTGGAACAGGGTCGGTATATCCCTGTGCTGGAACGGGGTGGGTTCATCCCTCTGCAGGAACGGGGTGGGTTCATCCCTCTGCTGGAACAGGGTGGGTTCATCCCTCGGCAGGAACAGGGTGAGTACATCCCTCTGCTGGAACAGGGTGGGTTCATCCCTCTGCTGGAACAGGGTGGGTATATCCCTCTGCTGGAACAGGGTGGGTTCATCCCTCTGCTGGAACAGGGTGGGTATATCCCTCTGCAGGAACAGGGTGGGTTCCTCCCTCTGCTGGAACAGGGTGGGTACTTCCCTCTGCTGGAACAGGATGGGTTCATCCCTCTGCTGGAACAGGGTGGGTATATCCCTCTGCAGGAACAGGGTGGGTATATCCCTCTGCTGGAACAGGGTATGTACATCCCTCTGCTGGAACAGGGTGGGTTCATCCCTCGGCAGGAACAGGGTGAGTACATCCCTCTGCTGGAACAGGGTGGGTTCATCCCTCTGCTGGAACAGGGTGGGTATATCCCTCTGCTGGAACAGGGTGGGTTCATCCCTCTGCTGGAACAGGGTGGGTATATCCCTCTGCAGGAACAGGGTGGGTTCCTCCCTCTGCTGGAACAGGGTGGGTACATCCCTCTGCTGGAACAGGATGGGTTCATCCCTCTGCTGGAACAGGGTGGGTATATCCCTCTGCAGGAACAGGGTGGGTTTATCCCTCTGCTGGAACAGGGTGGGTTCATCCCTCTGCTGGAACAGGGTGGGTTCATCCCTCTGCTGGAACAGGGTGGGTTCATCCCTCTGCTGGAACAGGGTAGGTACATCCCTCTGCAGGAACAGGGTGGGTATATCCCTCTGCTGGAACAGGGTATGTACATCCCTCTGCTGGAACAGGGTGGGTACATCCCTCTGCTGGAACAGGGTATGTTCATCCCTCTGCTGGAACAGGGTGAGTGCATCCCTCTGCAGGAACAGGGTAGGTATATCCCTCTGCTGGAACAGGGTGGGTTCATCCCTCTGCAGGAACAGGGTGGGTATATCCCTCTGCTGGAACAGGGTAGGTACATCCCTCTGCTGGAACAGGGTGGGTACATCCCTCTGCTGGAACAGGGTGGGTACATCCCTCTGCTGGAACAGGGTGGGTAATGTTGATTGACAAGTTGTCTTGTTCTTGTTCTTCTACTTGAAGGACATGTTGGTCGGCATTACTTGGCAGGGGCATAGGTGTGTGTGTGTGTGTGTGTGCGGCCTCTCAGGCTTAGTCAGTCCTTGACGAACACATCACTCTTGTCTCTCTCTCTCTCTCTCTCTCTGTTCCGGCCGGTCACTCTGGAGTAGTTCCTATGTTTGAAAAGACTGACTGTTAGGTATGATGCTGCCTGGACATGGACTCTAATGTACAGCATCAACTCATGTCATTCTTCTGGGTCATTCTCTGTAGTTTTTCTGCATCACCTGTTGTTCTGGGTAGATTTGATTGTGAAAATCTGCCTTTTTGCTGTAATGACAATAGCATCAGTCATATATCTTCAAAACAACATAATTCAATTATATTTGCAAAGCATTGTTATTGAAGATAATAATTTGATATAATGGCTTCACAAAAACAAAAAGATACCCCCTTCTAATTTGGCAGCAGCTATTGTCAGTGATTGCACTGCATTGCACAGGTGATTAAATAGCCTCTATGTGTGTCTGTGTGTGTACTGTATGTGTGTCTGTGTCTGTGTGTGTGTGTGTGTGTGTGTATGTGCGTGCGCATTTGCACTTTTCATCCTCCCTGAATTATGGGTCACTAATGGGAGAGACGCACTAAAGCACCTAAACCACTCCCGCTGGCGATGCGCTCCCACACTGGCACAAATCAGCAATCTAGACAATCATCTGTTTTATTCACTCAAAACAAATATGAACAGGCTCTGAGGAGGTTTGCATGTAAACTAAAAACCTGCCTACGTTCTTTCCAGATAAATCAGTTTTCTAAATCACAAGAATAAACGCTCAGAAGACGTCTCAGTGATTTGTTTGTTCTTAATAATTGTATCTTCGTTCAGCCGTCGATTCTTCCCATTTCGGGGTTCTTATATGCAAATCAGTCTTATTTAGAGATATCGTGTTAAATTCAGGTGGGCATCTGGCATTTTGTGAATTACAGGATGTCAACAACAATAACAACAACTAGCTCATCATCTATTTATTCCAAAGGACAGTCAAATGTGTGTGTGTCTTTTTTCAATAAACAAAATCCTCATGGATAACGACAGTCTTGCCAAGACTTTGGCAGGGGCCTAATTCTCAAAACAAGTGTCTGATGACTTCTTGCACTTCATATATTTAAACCCTATTTCCTCAGCCCTTAATAAAAATGTAAAAAGAGGATCTGCAAATCGCCTGTCAAAAACTTTTGGTCAAAACATGTATCGTTGTTTTTCTTTGGATAACAAACTCTGGATAACAACAGGTTTGCCCAGATTTCCGCAGGAGCCTAAATTCCAGTGTCTTATGCAGAGAAGCATATTTATTTTCTTTTATCACAAAGTACATGATGATGACTGGAGAGGGGATTTGGTCCAGAATATTTTGTGATTTTTCAAAACACCTGAATCAGTCTTTTCCTCCAATCTAGAGCCCTAACCATTATGCTTAAATCGATGTAAAAAATATGTATTTTGTTCTGCATGTCTAAGCATACCTCTTGAGCAGTCTGTATCCTCCTGACTGGTCGTTCTATTTAAAGAAACAAACTATGCTTCTCTACATCTCTTCTAAAATATGGGTAAAGGACTGAAAGGAATGTGAGTCTTTTTCATTACATTTAGTTATTGCTTGCTTTTCTAAAGTCTACCAACCTTGCCTGCAGACAAGGCAGCTATGATAGTTAGACAAGCTAGCTACCTAACGTGATAGCCTGAAATGGGTTCTTGGTAGCTAGTTACGAGGTTGGGAGATTGGGAACATATCTCGGCTAGCAAAAGCCAACTTTATAAAATTGCTAATTGGCTAGTAGTATTACAGATAAAAAACTATAATAATAATAATAATAATACAAGTATTGGTCAGATGTTTCTCTCCAGAGAGAGAAAGAGAGAGATGAAGAGCGAGTGGGATGGAGAGAGAGAGAGGGGAGGGAGAAGGAGGGAAGAGAGAGATAGGGGAGAGAGAGAGAAAGAGAGAGATGGAGAGAGAGGAAAATGGAGTCTGTCTGAGGAGATCTGTTCAACTTCAAAGCTTCACTCACATTATATATTATGACAGTCATTTCCTTTGCCCCCCCCAAAAATGACTTGCAAATCATCTGTCACTTTTGGCGACGTTAACATATAAACTTATTTGAGTTTGGCTTTCTCCTATAGACTTGTTTTGTCTTTCTCTCTGCATGAAGATATCCTTGATAACGACAGGAGGGTTTGGCAGCCTGATGCACAACAGCTGTCAGATAAGTTTTCTGCTCCTGTAATTACATCAGTCTATTGGAGCTGGTCATTGGGGTTCGAAACATTCTCTCTGTCATGGTGTGTGTGTGTGTGTGTGTGTGTACAGGGCCTCTGGTGTGTGTGTGTGTTTGTATTAGATGTTCTGTGTGTGTGTGTGTGTGTGTTTGTATTAGACGTTCTGTGTGTGTGTGTGTGTGTGTGTGTGTGTGTGTGTGTGTGTGTGTGTGTGTGTGTGTGTGTGTGTGTGTGTGTGTGTGTGTGTGTGTGTGTGTGTGTGTGCTTGCTTGCATGTGCATGTGTGCGTCTTGCAGCCAGGGTGTCCCACCGGGGATGCCTTCAGACACGTTAGCCCTCCCACACTACATACCGCTAATTGGCCTGTCACACCTTCTATCTGGCTCCCATAATCTGTGTCATGTCAGGAGATGTGATTTTACTGGACAGAGCTAGCCCCCGCACGGCCTGCAGGGATTAATTTTTTCTCAGTTCAAGAAAGACAAAAGAGGCAAGGAGGTTCTTTAGGGTAGCACAGAGTCACGACACAGGACACGGGAAGGCACGACTACACCCACATTCCCCCATTTAGGTAGAAATGGATGACTTGGCTAGCCTTCACCCAGTGATGGAACTTAAGGATTGCATGCAAGGTGAACACACAGCAGACACTATATAGAGCTATACTATATAGAGCTATACTATATAGACCTATACTATATAGACCTATACTATATAGACCTATACTATATAGACCTACACTATATAGACCTACACTATATAGACCTATACTATATAGACCTATACTATATAGACCTATACTATATAGACCTACACTATATAGACCTATACTATATAGACCTATAATATATATAGACCTATACTATATAGACCTATACTATATAGACCTACACTATATAGACCTACACTATATAGACCTATGCTATATAGACCTATACTATATAGACCTATACTATATAGACCTATGCTATACAGAGCTACAGTATGTATTTGCTTTTCAAATGGTAAACACATGGAGATTATGTCAGAGTCAGAGAAAGGCATAAAAACATGTTGTCAAAGCTCATTTTCTTTGATCATGTAAATACTAATTCTTTCCTCTCGTACCGAGAGCAATGTTCCAGGAATGTTTTACTGTGTTTAAATTAGGCAGTAATAAAACAGTGTAACAAGTTTGGCTGTCAACATAAATAATGAATGAATAAATTTACATTCATGAAAATAGGATGCACTTCAAAAGTGTTTATCAAAACATGTGTTTAATGTTTCCGATGTATCACTTTAATCAGAGTACAGGCAAACATTATGCCAAAACAATAAATGGATTAACGAATAACACTTAGGTGATAAAATAACAATAAACTGATTCTCAAATAACACTTAGGTGATAAGATAACAAATGGATTATCGAATAATAAGCTAGTCACCTTGCTTTTCAAACTCACACACACACTGTCACGGGTGTCGTAAGGATCCGACCAAAACGCAGCGGGAACGTGTATACTCATCTTCTTTTTAATGTGTAGAAGGAAAAACAAACAAATCACGTATACAAAACAAACGAACGACACTAACAGTCCTATCAGGTGCTCAGACACTAAACAGGAGACAACTACCCACAAATCCCATTACAAAATCACCCCTATACATAGGACCTTCAATCAGAAGCAACGAAGAGCAGCTGCTTCCAATTGAAGGTCAACCCCATTAACTAAACATAGAAATAGAAAGACTAGAACTAACTAGAAATACACTTACATAGAACAAAAAACCCCGGAACACATAAAACAAACACCGCTCTCACATAAGCACATGGCCCAACAAACCCCGAACCACATAAAACAAACACCCCCTGCCACGTCCTGACCAAACTACAATAACAAATAACCCCTTTACTGGTCAGGACGTGACAGTACCCCCCCCCAAAGGTGCAGACGCCGGATGCACCTGAAACAAAAAACTAGCAAAACAATAACCCACAACGAAAAAATCGCAAAACTACAGGGGAGGGAAGGGAGGGTGGCCACCGTCACCGACGGTTCTTCTGCAACACCCCCCCTTCCCAATATTCCCCCCTATGGAGGTGGCTCAGGAGCAGGACACAGACCCCACTCCACAACTGGCTCACCCCACTTCAGTGTCGCCTCTAGAGCGAGGTCCCTCTCCGTCGACCCCGGACTGGGGACCCTCGCAACAGGTGACTCTGGCTGCGTCGGACTGGAGGGCGACTCTGGCTGCGCCGGACCGGAGGGCGACTCTGGCTGCGCCGGACCGGAGGGCGACTCTGGCTGCGCCGGACCGGAGGGCGACTCTGGCTGCGCCGATTCCGGCAGGAGGGCAACTCTGGCTGCGCCGATTCCGGGCTGGAGGGCGACTCTGGCTGCGCCGATTCCGGGCTGGAGGGCGACTCTGGCTGCGCCGATTCCGGGCTGGAGGGCGACTCTGGCTGCGCCGATTCCGGGGTGTAGGGCGACTCTGGCTGCGCCGATTCCGGACTGTAGGGCGACTCTGGATGCGCAGATTCCGGACTGTAGGGCGACTCTGGCTGCGCCGATTCCGGATTGTGGGCCGTCTCGCTCGGTTCCGGACTGTGGGCCGTCTCTGTCGGCTCTGGACTGTGGGCCGTCTCTCCATGCTCCGGACTGTGGGCCGTCTCTCCATGCTCCGGACTGTGGGCCGTCTCTGCAGGCCCCGGACTGTGGGCCGTCTCTGCAGGCTCCGGACTGTGGAGGCACTGTCGCCAGACACTCTAGACGGGGCACTGTTGCCGGACACTCTAGACGGGGCACTGTCGCCGGACACTCTAGACGGGGCACTGTCGCCGGACACTCTAGACGGGGCACGGTCGCCGGACACTCTTGACGGGGCACTGTCGCCGGACACTCTAGACGGGGCACTGTCGCCGGACACTCTAGACGGGGCACTGTCGCCGGACACTCTAGACGGGGCACTGTCGCTGGACGCTCTGGACGGGGCACTGTCGCCGGACGCTCTAGACGGGGCACTGTCGTCGGAAGCTCTAGACGGGGCACTGTCGTCGGGAGCTCTGGATGGGGCACTGTCGTCGGAAGCTCTGGACGGGGCACTGTCGTCGGAAGCTCTGGACGGGGCACTGTTGTCGGAAGCTCTGGACGGGGACTGCATACTGAAAGCCTGATGTGTGGTGCTGGCTTAGGAGGCGCCAGACTGTAAACACGCACCTCAGGGCTAGTGCGAGGAGCGGGAACAGGACGTACTGGAATGGGCTGACGCACTGGAAAACTAGTGCTGGGGCTGGTACTGGAGGTACCAGCCTGGAGACACGCACCCCAAGGCTAGTGCGAGGAGCGGGAACAGGACGTACTGGACTCTGCTTACGCACTGGAAGCCTAGTGCGTGGGGCTGGTACTGGAGGTTACAGACTGGAAACACGCACCCCAAGGCTAGTGCGAGGAGTGGGAACAAGACGTACTGGACTGGGCTGACGCACTGGAAGCCTAGTGCGTGGTGCTGGCTTTGGAGGCGCCAGACTCCAAAGCCAGGGACATGCACCTCAAGGCTAGTGCGAGGAACGGGAACAGGGTAAACCGGACCCTGAAGACGTATTGGAGGTCTGGAGCGTACGGCCTGCACAACCCTTCCTGTTTGAGTGCTTAATATAGCCTGGCCACGCTGAGGAGCTTCTATCGATTGCACCGGCCTTTGAATGCTTCTTTGCGATACATTGCGCACTTACGCATAGCTCTGTGCCTTCTTCATTCGTTGCTCCTCATAATAAGCACAGGGAGTTGGCTTAGGGCTCACCTTTGGCCCAGCCAATCTTCCCGTGTGCCCCCCCAAAAAAATTATTGGGGCTGCCTCTCAGTCTCCTCCAGCTTCCTTCGTTCATCCGCCCATGTCCATCCTTTTCCCCGATGCTCCAACCCCTGTGTACCTGCATAGCGTTCCCAGTCCTCTCCAGTCCTCCTCAATGGTCTTTTTCCAGCTAGGATCTCCTTCAAAGTCCATGACTCCCTGTAGGCCACCTGCTGCTCCTTCCTCCGCTGCTTGGTCCTTTGGTGGTGGGTAGTTCTGTCACGGGTGTCGTAAGGATCAGACCAAAACGCAGTGGGAACGTGTATACTCATCTTCTTTTTAATGTGAAGAAGGAAAAACAAACAAACCACGTACACAAAACAAACGATAACAAATAACAAATAACCCCTTTACTGGTCAGGACGTGACACACACACACACACACACACACACACACACACACACACACACACACACACTTAAAGGATCACCAGACCCTCCTCCTCCTCCTCTTCCTCCATTACAGTGTCCTCCTGTGTTGGTTCATCCTGGCCATCCCCCTCTAGGTGCCACAGGTTCACGGCTTCCACGGGGTCAAACTGGTCGACAGTGGGTGAGAGCTGCATGAGCATCATCAGGTAGTTACGTGTATCAGCTGACAGACGTGCCCTCCAGTCAGACTTGAGCTTTTTCATGCCGTTGAATCCCCTCTCACACACTGCTGTAGACAATGGGAGAGTCTGGAGACTCAGAAGTTTTCGGCACTCCTCTCCATACTCCTCTCCATACTCTCCATACTTGATCTAATTCCTGAAGAAAGTCAAGTTTCAATTGTAGATATACTTTGATACGCAAATTAATGATATTACCAGTCCTTTGGCTGAAATATCTTACCAGGTTGCTGTCTGCAGGAATGGGAGCCAGCCTTGTTGACAGTAGATGGCTGATTTTTGACACAGCCACAGTGGGGATTTTTGGTGTCTTTAGTCCAGTAGAATGCAGCACAGTAGCAAATTTTCTCCACCGGAGTCTCAATGGCATCTTCTCCAAAATCTGTTGACAAGTTACATAAAAATCTCAGTAAATATATCATAACATATTTCATGACATAATAACAGCCATTGGGCAATTACCAATTTATTAACTTGCATTGACAAGAATATGTCCAATATTATATAGTAGGAGGCGACTGATCTAATGGGGTTAAAATAATAACTTGTATAAAACTAAAATCAAGAGCAAATGTCCACCTGTCATATTGTTGAGGCCAAGCACCCTGGTAGCTTTTATGAGCTCTCTCTCTCGGTGTCCTCAAATCGCCCTTCCATGCCTTGGATGATATCCTTGGGAAGCTTTAAACCCACTGGTGAGGGTAACCCATGAACTTGATCTTTTCAAGCTGAGGACCTTGACTGAAAATCATGTCAGAATGGTATTGATCTTCCTGAACTAAGCAGCAGGGTTTGTTGTATGTGGTACTTACTTATTTTAATTGTTGATGTGTAATATGTTATCATGAACACAGATCAAATAATTAGTAGTTAGCTTACTGGGTCTCGTAGCATCTAGGAACAGTATGGGTGCACTCCAGGCCATCCTCACAGGATGGTGAGTTGCCCCAGTACATCCTCTTTGTTGACCTCTGTTGCACTTGGGGACTGTGTCTGAAAAAAGAAAAACTTCATCAAAGTATCATCTAGTGTTCACGGACTTCATTATAATCTGGTTTCGAATATTCTGATAGTACATTAGGAGAAACGCCTAATGAAGGTGCCGTGTGATGCCTGGTAACCTCGGAGGAAGTTTTCCAAGGGTTTCTTGTGGTGGCCAAACCAACGTGTTTCACTGATGTGTGTGTGGATGAGGGGCTGAATTCCCAAAGATCTGTTAGCAAATAATATCAATGAATCTTTCAAAACTTCAGTTTAACAGTCTTAGGACAGATAATATTGGAAATCATAGTTAGAGCGCCAATACACTATCAGTACCTAAAGGCGGATTTCAGGCTGGCACGATTCAGTGGGCTCCTGGGGTAATACGTGTACAGCCCACTGAGTACAGTGTCCAGGCTTTGATGGAGTTTGTTGCCTTTCACAGCTTTTTTAAAGGCCAGCTCCAGCCGATGGGTCAGGCTGTACCAAACTCCACAAGCTTGGTGTGTCAATCAGGTAGCACCTGGAAAAGAAAAAAAAAGTTCACAACATGATTCAATTCCCATCAGACACTAGACTAATGAAATTGGCTGATCTGAAGATGTCCCTCATCTCATCTATCTTTCAACCTCAGCTACGTAGCCAACATCGTACCTTGCCTGCTTCCTGTTGGTGTTTGTTTTTTCCAATCTTGATGCCCTTCATCATGTCCAGGCTGAAAAATGTATACCATTAGTTAGCTAAGCAAATTATGAAAATGCAAGACTTACTTTTACATGGAATAATGATCTAGAGCTAATATTACTTATCCGTTCAAAGACCTGGAAGGGTTTTGTCGCCTTTGCGAGGGCATGAGCTTCCCTGAACAAAATGCAACTTTTTTTGTTGCCTGATAAAGTATCATATTTGTCAGCACTGTTCAGTTACTGTCGTGGCTGGGGTGGCTTTGGCCTTCCGGATGGCAAGTTGTCTTTGGTGGTAAATTGACTTTTATTACCTAGCTCAAACGAACCTTGCTTTTGGGGGGGGGGGGGGGGGGGGGTTGAGCAAGCAGCTGCTCGACCGGCAGACGTAGTTTCCCCATCTCTGGAGACTCGCCAGTCTTCTTTTCTTCCACCCACACCCTTTCCATTTTTATTTTCATATTCTTAGTTTGTGTCACTTTTTGTTTTGTTGTGTGGTGGGGGCCGCTATGTTGATCAAAAAAACAATACATATCGTTGCTACTTCACTTTGCTAGCTACCGATGACAAGACAACTGTCAAACACATGCATCTGTTTACCTGCCGCCGCTAAGACAGAGGAGCGAGGTTTTTACTGTTTGTACTGTCGAATAATCTAACCTAACATCTAAAAACAGGTCCTCTAACCTAACATCTAAAAAGATAAGAGGAATAGTGCATCAAAACACACTTTCAAATTAATGATGTGTCTCTCTGAGTTGTACCGTTATGTAGCTCAGGGGAGAGTAGTGACATGACAGACAAAGAGAAAGACAAGAGAAATAACTCTCCGGAATTAATTGCTGACCCTAAAATGTTTGAGTGTCATTCTGGGATGCTGTCAGTATTTGTACCTTGCACAGCGGTGTGATGTGTTCTTCTGCCGAGTCCATACTGACAGGTACTATTAGAGAGATAGAGCGTTGTACCACAGTAACTTCCTGAGTCTAATCATTTTTTTTATTTAACCTTTATTTAACTAGGCAAGTCGGTTAAGAACAAATTCTTATTTTACAATGACAGCCTTCCGGGAAATAGTGGGTTAACTGCCTTGTTCAGGGGCAGAACGACAGATTTTTACCATGTCAGTTCGATCATGTCAGTTCGATGCAGCAACCTTTCGGTTACTGGCCCAACGCTCTAACCACTAGGCTACCTGCCACCCCATTATTATCAATACAAAAGGGAAAACAGTTCTCCATGTAACAGCACCAGATGTCTAACCTGAAAGTTCCTGAGATTTGCTGACCCCTGAAAAGTAGGAGTTCCATTTTATGAGGTTGATGGGAAGCTGTCACTATTTGTGTGTTCCAGCGTCTGCTAATCCCCGCCTACTGAGGTACTGCCACATCCATGTTCTATCAGAGAGGTGGAGAGATGGCACCGTAACTGTCAGTCACATTATTATCAACACGGAAGGGGAGAAAAGTCTTATATCTCTGTGTGACTTCTCAATAGGTCTATTCTGAAAGTGCTGCTGAGAGACATAATATTACAGACTTCAGGGCCATCCACTCCAATGACGATAACTATAACAGTACCTATAAAGATACCAGTCAATGTTTGGACATACCTACTTATTCAAGGGTTTTTCTTCATTTTTACTATTTTCTACATTGTAGAATAATAGTGAAGACATCAAAACTACGAAATAACACATATGGAATCATGTAGTAAGCAAAAAAGTGGAAAACAAATCAAAATAGATTTTAGATTTTAGATTCTTCAAAGTAGCCACCCTTTGCCTTGATGACAGCTTTACACACACACTCTTGGCATTCTCTCAATTTCCAACAGTCTTGAAGGAGTTCCCACATATGCTGAGCACTTGTAGGCTGCTTTTCCTTCACTCTGTTGGTCCAACTCATCCCAAACCATCTCAAATGGGTTGAGGTTGGGTGATTGTGGAGGCCAGATCATCTGATGCAGCACTCCATCACTCTCCTTCTTGGTAAAATAGCCTTGTTGAAAAACAAATGATAGTCCCACTAAGCACAAAGCAGATGGGATGGCGTATCGCTGCAGAATGCTGTGGTAGCCATGTTGGTTAAATGTGCCTTGAATTCTAAATAAATCACTGACAGTGTCACCAGCAAAGCACCCCCACACCATCACACCTTTTCCTCGATGCTTCACAGTTGGAATCACACATGCAGAGATCATCCGTTCACCTACTCTGCATCTCACAAAGACAGCGGTTGGAACCACAAATCTCAGATTTGGACTCATCAGACCGACGGACAGATATCCACCAGTCTAATGTCCATTGCTCGTGTTTCTTTGCCCAAGCAAGTATCTTCTTTTTATTGGTGTCCTTTAGTCGTTTATTCTTTGCAGCAATTCGACCATTAGTGCCTGATTCACGCAGTCTCCTCTGAACAGTTGATGTTGAAATGTGTTTGTTACTTGAACTCTGTGAAGCGTTTATTTGGGCTGCAATTTCTGAGGCTGGTAACTCTAATGAACTTATCCTCTGCAGCAGAGATACATATGGGTCTTCCTTTCCTGTTGTGGTCCTCATGAGAGCCAGTTTCATCATAGCTCTTGATGGTTTTGCGACTGCACTTAAAATTTTCTGGAATGACTGACCTTCATGTTTTGAAAGTTATGATGGACTGTCATTCCTCTTTGCTTATTTGAGCTGTTCTTGCCATAATATGGACTTGGTCTTTTAAAACTAGGTCTATCTTCTGTATCAAATCAAATTGAATTCGTCACATGCACCGAATACAATAACCAGCAATGCAGTTAAAGAAATAGAGTTAATAAAAGTATTTACTAAATATTTTCTTTTTTAAAATCTAATAAATCAAAAAGTAACAAGAAATGTACATAACAATAACTAGGCTATATACAGGGGGTACCGATACCGAGTCACTGTGCGTGGCTACAGAATAGTCAAGGTAATTTGTAAAGTGACTACGCATTAAGAATAAACAGCGAGTAGCAGTATTGTAAAAACAAAAAGTGGGGGGGGGGTCAATGTAAATAGTCTGGGTGGCCATTTGATTAGTTGTTCAGCAGTCTTATGGCTTGGGGGTAGAAGCTGTTAAGGAGCCTTTTGGTCCTAGACTTGGCACTCCGGTATCACTTTCCATGCGGTAGCAGAGAGAACAGTCTATGACTTGGGTGACTGGAGTATTTGACAATTTTTTGGGGCCTTCCTCTGACACCGCCTATTATATAGGTCCTGGATGTCAGGAAGCTTGTGATGTACTGTGATGTACTGGGCCGTACGCACCCTTTGTAGCTACAGTCAGATGCTGAGCTGTTGCCATACCAGGCGGTGATGCAACCGGTCAGGATGCTCTCGATGGTGCAGCTGTAGAACTTTTTGAGGATCTGGGGACCCATACCAAATCTTTTCAGTTTCCTGAGGGGGAAAGGTGTTGTCGTGCTCTCTTCACAACTGTCTTGGTGTGTTTGGACCATGATAGTTCATTGGTGATGTGGACACCAAGGAACTTGAAACTCTCGACTCGCTCCACTTCAGTCCTGTCATGTTAATAGGGACCTGTTCGCCCCCCTTTTCCTTTAGTCCACAATCAGCACCTTTGTCTTGCTCACATTGAGAGACAGGTTGTTGTCCACCACACTGCCAGGTCTCTGACCTCCTCTCTATAGGCTGTCTCATCGTTTTCGAGGTTAAGGCCTACCACTGTTGTGTCGTCAGCTGTAACGGATCTTCTTAGAGAAGTGGAGGAGTCAGGCGCAGGACACAGGGATGAAGGTAAATCAAAACGTGTTTATTAAAATTATTAAATCCATCTTCTCTTAAAAATACATAGTCGGGAGAAAACACCTCCAACTACACTAAACGGACAAACAATCACCGACAAGACAAACAGGAAATGCAGAGGTTTAAATAATGAACATAATTAGGGAATTAGGGAAACTCAAAACAGGTGTACACAATAAAGACAAAACCAAACGAACAGTGAAACATCGATCGGTGGCAACTAGTAAGCCGGTGACGTCGACCGCCGAACGCCGCCCGAACAAGGAGAGGGGTCGACTTCGGCGGGAGTCGTGACAGTACCCCCCCCTGACGCGTGGCTCCAGCAGCGCGCCGACACCGGCCTCGGGGACGACCCGGAGGACGGGGAGCAGGGCGATCCGGACGGAAGCGATGAAAATCCTGGATTAACGATGCCTTCAGGTTAATGATAAGCCTTCAGGTTACCAAAAGCTCTGTCCGCCTCAGCCGACCGCCGCAACCGCACCGGTCCCCCCTTCAGTAAGGAGGTAATGGGAGCCGCCACCTGGCCAAAGCCCCGGATAAACCTCCGGTAGTAGTTGGCAAACCCTAAAAACCACTGCACCTCCTTTACCGTGGTTGGAGTCGGCCAATTACGCACGGCTGAAATGCGGTCAGTCTCCATCTCCACCCCTGACGCGGACAAACGGTACCCAAGGAAGGAGACGGACTGTTGAAAGAACAGACATTTCTCCGCCTTGACGTAAAGGTCATGCTCCAACAGTCGACCAAGCACCGTACGCACAAGGGACACATGCTCAGCGCGGGTGGTGGAGTATATGAGAATATCATCTATATACACCACTACACCCCGCCCGTGCAGGTCCCTGAAGATCTCATCCACAAATGATTGGAAAACGGATGGAGCATTCATTAACCCATACGGTATGACGAGGTACTCATAGTGCCCAGATGTAGTGCTAAATGCCGTCTTCCACTCATCCCCTCCCCTGATACGCACCAGATTGTACGCGATCCTGAGGTCCAATTTTGTGTAGAAGCGCGCCCTGAGCAATGACTCTGTCATACTGGCGATCAGAGGTAGCAGGTAACTGTATTTCACAGTAATCTGGTTCAAACCTCGATAGTCAATGCACGGGCGTAAACCTCCATCATTCTTCACAAAAAAGAAGCTTGAGGAGACAGGTGAAATGGAGGGCCGAATGTATCCCTGTCCCAGAGATTCAGCGACATATGTTTCCATAGCCGCCGTCTCCTCCTGTGACAGAGGATACACGTGACTCCTGGGAAGTGCAGCACCCTCCAAGAGATTTATCGCACAATCCCCCGGTCGATGGGGTGGTAATTGAGTCGCCTTCCTTTTACAGAAAGCGATTGCCAAATCGGCATATTCGGGGGGAATGTGCATGGTGGAAACCTGGTTTGGACTTTCCACCGTAGTGGCACCTAAGGAAACACCTAAACACCTCCCTGAACACTGACAGGACCATCCCTTGAGAACCCTCTGTTGCCACGAAATAATAGGATCATGAGAAGCCAACCAGGGAAGCCCCAATACAACGGGAAACGCAGGAGCGTCAATCAGAAAGAGACTAATACTCTCTTCATGACTCTCCTGCGTCACCATAGCAATGGGAACTGTGACCTCCCTAATCAGCCCAGACCCCAAAGGACGACTATCTAGGGCATGTATAGGGAAGGGAACATCAACGGGAACAATAGGAATCCTGTAACGCCCTGGCCATAGAGATGGGTTTTTTGTTCTTTATTTTGGTTAGGCCAGGGTGTTACATTGGGTGGGCGTTCTATGTTCCTTTTTCTATGTTTTGGTATTTCTTTGTTTTGGGCCATGTGTGTGGCTCCCAATCAGGCACAGCTGAAGCTCGTTGCTGCTGATTGGGAGTCACACATAAGGAGCATGTTTTTCCTTTGGGTTTTGGGTAATTGTTTCTGTTTAGAATATTTTCCTAACAGGACTGTTTGCTGTCGTTTTTTTGTTCATTTTGTAGTGTTCTCTTGTTTGTTGAATTAAAATTCTAATGATGAACACATCCTCTGCTGCACCTTGGTTCCCTCTTACAGACAGCCGTTACAGAATTACCCACCAACAACGGACCAAGCAGCAGAGGAAGGAGCAGCACAAGGAGAGGCACCAGGAGAAAGGCTATCTGGAGTCATGGACTTGGGAGGAAATCCTGGACGGGAAAGGACCATGGACTCAAGCTGGGGATTATCGCCGCCCACAGTGGGAGATCGAGGCGGCGAGAGCTGAGAGGCGCTGGTATGAGGAGAGGGAGCGCAACGGACACGGGAGGCAGCCCCACAATTTTTTTTGGGGGGGGCACACGGGGAGATTGGCGGAGTCAGGTGGTAGACCTAAGCCAACTCCCCGTGCTTACCGGAAGCAGCGTGGTACTGGTAAGACACCGTGTTATGCTGTGAAGCGCACGGTGTCCCCAGTGCGCGTTCAAAGCCCGGTGCGCTACATACCAGCCCCCCGCAAGTGCCATGCGAGTGCAGGCATCGAGCCAGGGCGGATGGTGCCAGCTCAGCGCGTCTGGTCTCCAGTGCGCCTCCTCGGTCCAGGTTATCCTGCGCCGGCGTTGCGCACTGTGTCTCCAGAGCGCTGGGAGGGTCCAGTTCGCCCAATGCCTGCTCTCCGCCGTGCTGGGCCAAAGTGGGCATTCAGCCTGGAGTGTGGGTAAAGAGTGTCCGTACCAGAACTCCAGTGCTCCCCCACAGCCCGGTTTATCCTGTGCCTCCTCCTCGGACCAGGCCTCCAGTGGGTCTCCCCATCCTGGTCCATCCTGTGCCACCTCCCAGGACCAGGCCTCCAGTGGGTCTCCCCATCCCGGTGAGTCCTGTGCCACCTCCCAGGACTAGGCCTCCAGTGGGTCTCACCTGTCCAGAGCTGCCCGCCAGTCAACAGTCGTCAGAGCTGCCCGCCAGTCAACAGTCGTCAGAGCTGCCCGCCAGTCAACAGTCGTCAGAGCTGCCCGCCAATCAACAGTCGTCAGAGCTGCCCGCCAGTCAACAGTCGTCAGAGCTGCCCGCCAGTCAACAGTCGCCAGAGAGGTCAGACTGCGCTGAACTGCCGGAGTGGCCAGACTGCCCTGAACTGCCAGAGTGGCCAGACTGCCCTGAACTGCCAGAGTGGCCAGACTGCCCTGAACTGCCAGAGTGGCCAGACTGCCCTGAACTGCCAGAGTGGCCAGACTGCCCTGAACTGCCAGAGTGGCCAGGGAAGCCCGCCAGCCCGGTGAGTCCTGTGCCTACGCCTAGGGCCAGGCCTCTGTCATGTCTCCCCAGCCTGGTGAGTCCTGTGCCTGTGCCCAGGGCCAGGCATCCATCATGTCTCCCCAGCCTGGTGAATCCTGGGTCAGTGCCGTCGGAGCCGCCAGGGACGCCCGCCAGCCGGGCGCAGCCAGGGACGCCCGCCAGCCGGGCGCAGCCAGGGTCGCACGCCAGCCGGGCGCAGCCAGGGTCGCCCGCCAGCCGGGCGCAGCCAGGGTCGCCCGCCAGCCGGGCGCAACCATCGCCGCCCGCCAGCCGGGCGCAACCAGGGTCGCCCGCCAGCCGGGAGCAACCATCGCCGCCCGCCAGTCGGGCGCAACCAGGGTCACCCGCCAGCCGGGCGCAACCATCGCCGGTCGCCAGCCGGGCGCAACCAGGGTCGCCCGCCAGCCGGGCGCAGCCATCGCCGCCCGCCAGCCGGGCGCAGTCAGCGTCGCCCACCAGACCTTCGGCGCGGCCAGGTGCGCCACGGAAGAGGGCGACGTCAAGGGTGGAGCAGAGGCCACGTCCCGCACCTGAGCCGCCGCCGTAAGAAGGCCCACCCGGACCCTCCCCTTCAGAGTCATGTTTTGCGGCCGGAGTCCGCACCTTTGGGGGGGGGTACTGTAACGCCCTGGCCATAGAGAGGGGTTTTTTGTTCTTTATTTTGGTTAGGCCAGGGTGTTACATTGGGTGGGCCTTCTATGTTTCTTTTTCTATGTTTTGGTATTTCTTTGTTTTGGGCCATGTGTGTGGCTCCCAATCAGGCACAGCTGAAGCTCGTTGCTGCTGATTGGGAGTCACACATAAGGAGCATGTTTTTCCTTTGGGTTTTGGGTAATTGTTTCTGTTTAGAATATTTTCCTAACAGGACTGTTTGCTGTCGTTTTTTGTTCATTTTGTAGTGTTCTCTTGTTTGTTGAATTAAAATTCTAATGATGAACACATCCTCTGCTGCACCTTGGTTCCCACTTACAGACAGCCGTTACAAATCCCTAATCTATTGGCCAAAGACCGATCTATAAAGTTCCCAGCTGCGCCTGAATCTACTAGCGCCTTATGCTGGGAATGCGGGGAAAACCCCGGAAATCTTATAGACAACCACATGTGAGCAACAGGGGGGTCTGGGTGAGTCGTGTGCCTACTCACCTGAGATGGACCACCAGTGTTCCGCCTACCACCTCGACGACCTGGAAAACCTCCCCAGCACCGACCAGCAGTGTGTCCTCTGCGGTCACCTCTGGTGCATGGAACGGTTTCCCCTCCGGTCTCCCTAGTACCAGCCCCGCCCAGCTCCATTGGTGTTGGGTCTAAGGGACTGGAGGATGGAACCAACGGACCCCGATCCGGACGTCCGCGGGAGACCAGCAGGTTATCCAGCTGGATAGATAAGTCCATCAGCTGGTCCAGGTGGAGGGTGGTGTCCCTGCAGGCTAGCTCCCTACGAACGTCCTCTCGTAAACCACACCTGTAGTGATCGATCAGGGCCCGCTCATTCCATCCTGCACCAGCCGCTAGAGTTCTAAAATCCAGTGCGAACTCCCGAGCGCTCCTCATCTCCTGCTTTAAATGGAACAAGCGCTCTCCCGCCGCTTTTCCTTCTGGTGGATGATCAAACACTGCCCGAAAGCGGCGGGAGAAATCCTCGTAGTTTTCCCGAGTCGGGTCTTCCACCTCACAGATGGCGTTGGCCCACTCTAGGGCTTTACCAGTCAAACAGGAGATGAGGGCGCTCACTCTCTCGCGTCCCGAGGGCGGCGGCCGGACAGCCGCCAGGTAGAGCTCCAGCTGGAGTAGGAACCCCTGACACCCGGCAGCTGCTCCGTCATACGCTCCCGGGAGCGAGAGCCGAATCACACCGGATCCAGACGGCGGTTGGATAGGATCCAGAGGTGTACCGGGCGGTGGTGTGGCTGGGTCGACGGGACATCCTTTCCTCTCCAATCTCTCCATGGTCAGCAGCACGCCCTCCATGGCCGTCAGTAGATCCTGGATCATTTTAGCCTGCTGCTTAACGCGCTCCTCTATATGACTAGGAGAACTGGCTGCTCCTGCTGACTCCATTTGTGGTCGGTGATTCTGTAACGGATCTTCTTAGAGAAGTGGAGGAGTCAGGCGCAGGACACAGGGATGAAGGTAAACCAAAACATGTTTACTAAAATTATTAAATCCATCTTCTCTTAAAAATACATAGTCTGGAGAAAACACCTCCAACTACACTAAACGGACAAACAATCACCGACAAGACAAACAGGAAATGCAGAGGTTTAAATAATGAACATAATTAGGGAAGCTCAAAACAGGTGTACACAATAAAGACAAAACCAAACGAACAGTGAAACATCGATCGGTGGCAACTAGTAAGCCGGTGACGTCGACCGCCGAACGCCGCCCGAACAAGGAGAGGGGTCGACTTCGGCAGGAGTCGTGACATCAGCAGTTACCCTGTCGTGACAAAAATCAAGGAAAAGATCAGAATCTCTGGATTAACTATCTAATGTTAGCTAAATGTAGTTAAAAATAAATTGGCTAAATTTCTTTAACCTCTCTAGGGGGTGTGGGACGCTACCGTCCCACCTGGTCAACATCCAGTGAAATTGCAGAGTGCCACATTCAAAAACAGAAATACTCATTATAAAAATTCATAAAACATACACATATTATACATCAGTTTAAAGATGAACTTCTTGTTAATCCAACCACGGTGTCAGATTTCAAAAGGCTTTACGGCAAAAGCATACCATGCGATTATCTGAGAACAGTGCCCAGCAGACAAATCATTACAAACAGTTACCAGCCAAGTAGAGTGAAGTCAGAAATACTGATAAAATGAATCACTTACCTTTGATGATCTTCATATGGTTGCACTCACAAGACTCCCATTTACTCAATAAATGTTTGTTTTGTTCGATAAAGTCCCTCTTTATATCCAAAAACCTCAGTTTTGTTCGCGTGTTTTGTTCAGGAATCCATAGACTCAAAAGCAGTCACAACAGACAGATGAAAAATCCGAAAAGTATCAGTAAATTTTGTAGAAACATGTCTAACGATGTTTATAATCAATCCTCAGGTTGTTTTTAGTCATAATAATCAATAACATTTCAACCAGACAATAGCTTTGTCAATATTAAAGGAAATCAAGAAAGGTGTGCTCTCAGTGCTCTCAGGATGAAAAACCTCTGGGACACTGAATGCTCCACTCATTCAAAGTGGTCTTACTCCCTCATTTTGCAGAATACAAGCCTGAAACAATTTCTAAAGACTTTTGACATCTAGTGTAAGCCATAGGAAGTGCAATTTGAGTCCTAAGTCAATGGATACTGTAATGGCATTCAATAGAAAACTACAAAATAAAAAATTCCCCTTCCTGGATGGATTTTTCTCAGGTTTTCGCCTGCCATATCAGTTCTGTTATACTCACATACATTATTTTAACAGTTTTGGAAACTTTAGTGTTGTTTTCTATCCAACTCTACCAATTTATGCATAGTCTAGCTTCTGGGCCTGAGTAGCAGGCAGTTTACTTTGGGCACACTTTTCATCCGGAGGTGAAAATAGTGCCCCCTACCCTAGTGAAGTTAAATTGACTTGTTAGAAAAGGTGTCAGCTAGAGATGGCATGCAGGAGCTTGCAAGGATTTGTAGTGTTTCATAATGTCTACTTTGATGTTAATTAGTATTTTCGAATCTGAGAGTAAATAGAGCTGAAAGTATTGATAAAAGTCACCTTGTTTGAGAGAGATTTACATGGTTATGCCAAGGTAAGCCTACACAAAACACAGCCCTTATTTTAAGTGTTTGTAATATCCCCTATGAGAAAAATGAATGGTGTAAAAACGTTTGGAACCATTTCCCTGTTTGACCGCAAGGTTTTATGGGTATTATAACACCTCCACTGTGGGGCTCTATTAGGCTAATGTTTAGCTAATGAATGGGTTGCATATGCTTCTAACTTAAGCTACAAATCTCTAGTCTGTCTTCACGGTTCTCTTTAGGCAATTACCTGCCTGGCCTCTCTGCTACAGCTATTCTTCTTAGCTCTTGGTGGCCCAGGAAAAGCTAGAATACAATAGCTTGTTGTACACTTAATTCGAGAATTGTACACTTAATTCGAGAACTGGACAACTACTAGCCTATCGAGGAGAGATTTAGCTTGCACTTACTTGCTGAACGTAAATTAGGGGAGTTTGAAAGGAGAGAGAGAGTGTGCGATGGTGTGATCAAAATACACCACATGAGTGGCATGCTAATGTACTTTTCTGGACCTTGTAAACTGCAGAGAATAGTTCCAAACAGATACCAATTATGACATAATCAGACCTTGGCTAAATTTTATAGCCTTACTATTTAGCTAATGAATGGCCTAATATCTAGCTAATATTTAGCTTCTTAATTTGGCTAATCAACAACACATCTAGCCTCTCTATTCCAGCTGTTCCGGTGCGCAATTTGAGCTATAGGCTATGCAAGCCTCTCCCAAATAGGCCATTCCTCAAGCCTCTCTCCACTATAGGCCTTTCCTCAAGCCTCTCCGCAATAGGCCATTCCTCAAGCCTCTCCGCAATAGGCCATTCCTCAAGCTTCTCCGCAATAGGCCATTCCTCAAGCCTCTCTCCGCAATAGGCCATTCCTCAAGCCTCTCTCCGCAATAGGCCATTCCTCAAGCCTCTCTGCTATAGGCCATTCCTCAAGCCTCTCTGCTATAGGCCATTCCTCAAGCCTCTCTGCAATAGGCCATTCCTCAAGCCTCTCTGCTATAGGCCATTCCTCAAGTCTCTCTGCTATAGGCCATTCATCAAGCCTCTCTGCTATAGGCCATTCCTCAAGCCTCTCTGCTATAGGTCATTCCTCAAGCCTCTCTGCTATAGGTCATTCCAAAAGTCTCTCTGCTATAGGCCATTCCTCAAGCCTCTCCGCTATAGGCCATTCCTCAAGCCTCTCTGCTATAGGCCATTCCTCAAGCCTCTCTGCTATAGGCCATTCCTCAAGCCTCTCTGCTATAGGCCATTCCTCAAGTCTCTCTGCTATAGGCCATTCCAAAAGTCTCTCTCCGCAATAGGCCATTCCTCAATTCTCTCTCCGCAATAGGCCATTCGTCAAGCCTCTCTGCTATAGGCCATTCCTCAAGCCTCTCTGCTATAGGCCATTCCTCAAGTCTCTCTGCTATAGGCCATTCCTATTCTCGTGAAATTCCAGGAAAAGCTACATGACATTTATTTAAATCAGTTTTTATACTAGGCTTTTAATAACCTATTCGGGGCAAGAAGCAGGCTTGATCTTGCTAATTGCTGAATATAAAATAGACCTAGGCCTAGGCCAAATTAACTGTAAGGAGAGGGGGAGAGTGCGTTGGTGTGATCACTTTGGCCACTGATGCATTGCAAACAGTTGTACAGGACAGACAGAGAGATGAGCACAGTGAAAAAGACGATCCAAACAAATTGACAATCATTAGAAAAATGGAAATCACTTGCAAACCACTTGAGCAACGAGGTAAGCAATTACATGATGTAAACGATTAGCAGGATAAACAGTGCTTGTTGCTAAATTCCTACAATTAAATATGAGTTTCTATATTATGTTTCATTAAATGTACTGTAGCTACATTGAAGTATAATTTGCAGTTGTCATTATGACAATGAATACACCCTGAAGCACTGAATGGTCTGAACCATTTAGAGACCTCATGAATGGTCTGAACCAGTTAGAGACCTCATGAATTGTCTGAACCAGTTAGAGACCTCATGAATGGTCTGAACCAGTTAGAGACCTCATGAATGGTGTGAACCAGTTAGAGACCTCATGAATGGTCTGAACCAGTTAGAGACCTCATGAATGGTCTGAACCAGTTAGAGACCTCATGAATGGTCTGAACCAGTTAGAGACCTCATGAATTGTCTGAACCAGTTAGAGAACCCATGAATGGTCTGAACCAGTTAGAGACCTCATGAATGGTCTGAACCAGTTAGAGACCTCATGAATGGTCTGAACCAGTTAGAGACCTCATGAATGGTCTGAACCAGTTAGAGACCTCATGAATGGTCTGAACCAGTTAGAGAACCCATGAATGGTCTGAACCAGTTAGAGACCTCATGAATGGTCTGAACCAGTTAGAGACCTCATGAATGGTCTGAACCAGTTAGAGACCTCATGAATGGTCTGAACCAGTTAGAGACCTCATGAATGGTCTGAACCAGTTAGAGACCTCATGAATGGTCTGAACCAGTTAGAGACCTCATGAATTGTCTGAAGCAGTTAGAGACCTCATAAATTGTCTGAACCAGTTAGAGACCTCATGAATGGTCTGAACCAGTTAGAGACCTCATGAATGGTCTGAACCAGTTAGAGACCTCATGAATTGTCTGAACCAGTTAGAGAACCCATGAATGGTCTGAACCAGTTAGAGACCTCATGAATGGTCTGAACCAGTTAGAGACCTCATGAATGGTCTGAACCAGTTAGAGACCTCATGAATGGTCTGAACCAGTTAGAGACCTCATGAATGGTCTGAACCAGTTAGAGACCTCATGAATGGTCTGAACCAGTTAGAGACCTCATGAATTGTCTGAAGCAGTTAGAGACCTCATAAATTGTCTGAACCAGTTAGAGACCTCATGAATGGTCTGAACCAGTTAGAGACCTCATGAATGGCCGGTTGTCTCTTCAGCTCTACTCAAAAAGCTATGATGCCAGACGGCTTGTCCAACTGTCTACTTCGACCATCCACACTGTGCTTGCATCTCTTCAGCTCTACTCAGAAAGCTATGATGCCAGATTGCTTGTCCAACTGTCTACTTCGACCATCCACACTGTGCTCATGTCTCTACAGTGCTACTCAGAAAGCTATGATGCCAGATTGCTTGTCCAACTGTCTACTTCGACCATCCACACTGTGCTCATGTCTCTACAGTGCTACTCAGAAAGCTATGATGCCAGATGGCTTGTCCAACTGTCTACTTCGACCATCCACACTGTGCTTGCGTCTCTTCAGCTCTACTCAGAAAGCTATGATGCCAGATTGCTTGTCCAACTGTCTACTTCGACCCTCCACACTGTGCTAGTGTCTCTTTAGCTCTACTAAGAATATATCAAGGCATTTTTCACTTCATATCTTCATCACATATTTCCCATTTTCAGTTTCATATTTCATACAGTGTACCTCATCTGCTGGTTCATTGTTATTGGGATATATTCTTGCCTGGTCATGCATATGCTATTTGTCTCTATAATTCACTCTTCATCATTATCTCTCTATTCAATATTAAATTATTTGCTTTATTGGCGTGATTGGTTTGTTGACACTGTTGCTGAAGCAATGTATATGAAGAAACACACATGAACAGCAATAATATATGTCTTCTACAATATCTCAGTTTTTTGAAATAGTACTGGAAATCACAGTGGTTTGGTACAGTGTGTGTCTGTCTCTCTCTGTGTGTGTGTGTGTGTGTGTGTGTGTGTGTGTGTGTGTGTGTGTATGTGTGTGTAAGCGTGTGTGAGTGTGTGTGTGTGTGTGTGTGTGTGAGAGATGCACAGCAGTGTGTGTATGTGTTGATAATTGATAATGGCGTGAGCTCATTAGTTAGTCACATTGGCTAAATGGGGTCTTGTTCACATAGTTACAGTATCTAGGGCTGTCTCTCTCGACCTGTCACCACCTCCCATTCTACAAACACACACACATACGCACATGCTGTACACCCACACACACACACACACACACACACACACACACACACACACACACACACATGCAGTACACACACACACATGCAGTACACAAACAGTACACACACACACACACATACAAACAGTACACACATACACACATACAGTACACACATACACTCACACACACATACAGTACACACACACACACACACACACGCACACACACACACACACACACACACACACACACACACACACACACACACACACACACACACACACAAACACAAACATACACACATATACACACACACATACACGCTCTGTTGTCTTGAATAGTCGTATGAAGAGGAGTAGCATTACAGTTTTTTGGTCAAAACTGAAGTCACATTGTCAAAACTCTTCACACATTCAGCGAAACAGAAGTGTACGTGGACCAAACTGTGAATAATTTTTCATTGCTTTCACACAAAATGCATTCAATGACCACATTCTCCGAAATCCATTAACTCTTTTCTCATTCATACTCCACCACCTGCCAAACTATATATTTGCAGCACATGTTTTCAAATGCTAATACACTGTTTCCAAAACTGTTAACCTCTCTGGGCTAGGCGGGACGAATTCGTCCCACCTACGTAACAGCCACTGCTATCCTGTGGCGCGATTTTCAAAACCTTAAAAATCCTATTACTTCAATTTCTCAAACATATGACTATTTTACAGCTATTTAAAGACAAGACTCTCGTTAATCTAACCACACTGTCCGATTTCAAAAAGGCTTTACAACGAAAGCAAAACATTAGATTATGTCAGCAGAGTACCAAGCCAGAAATAATCAGACACATATTTTTCAAGCCAGCATATAATGTCACCAAAACCCAGAAGACAGCTAAATGCAGCACTCACCTTTGATGATCTTCATCAGATGACAACCCTAGGACATTATGTTATACAATACATGCATGTTTTGTTCAATCAAGTTCATATTTATAGCAAAAACCAGCTTTTTACATTAGCATGTGACGTTCAGAACTAGCATACCCCCCGCAAACTTCCGGGGAATTTACTAACAGTTTGCTAAATTACTCACGATAAACGTTCACAAAAAGCATAACAATTATTTTAAAAATTATAGATACATTACTCCTCTATGCACTCGATATGTCCGATTTTAAAATAGCTTTTCGGATGAAGCACATTTTGCAATATTCTAAGTGTTTTATTTAACCTTTATTTAACTAGGTAAGTCAGTTAACAACAAATTCTTATTTGCAATGATAGCCTACCCCAGCCAAACCCTCCTCTAACCCTGACAACGCTGGGCCAATTGTGCGCCGCCCTATGGGACTCCCGATCACGGACGGTTGTGATACAGCCCGGGATCTAAACCCGGGTCTGTAGTGACGCCTCTAGCACTGCGATGCAGTGCCTTAGGTCGTTGCGCCACTTGGTCTCCTAAAATCAAGCAGACAGCCATGCAATCTCCATACACAAACATTGTCAGTATAATGGCCTTACTGAAGAGCTCAGTGACTTTCAACGTGGCACCGTCATAGGATGCCCCCTTTCTAACAAGTCAGATTGTGACATTTCTGCCCTGCTAGAGCTTCACTGGTCAACTGTAAGTGCTGTTATTGTGAAGTGGAAACGTCTTGGTGCAACAACGGCTCAACCACGAAGTGGTAGGCCACACAAGCTCACAGAACGGGACCGCAAAGTGCAGAGCGGCGTAGCACATAATATCGTTTGTCCTCGGTTGCAACACTCACTACTGAGTTCCAAACTGCCTCTGGAAGCAACATCAGCATAAGAATTGTTCGTCGGGAGCTTCATGAAATGGGTTTTCATAGCCGAGCAGCCCCACACAAGCTTAAGATCACCATACACAATGCCTGGCATCGGCTGGAGTGGTGTAAAACTTGCCGCCTTTGGACTCAGTGGAAATGCGCTCTCTGGAGTAATGAATCACGCTTTACCATCTGGCAGTCCAACAGACGAATCTGGGTTTGACAGATTCCAAGAGAACGCTACCTGCCCCAATGCATAGTTCCAAGTGTAAAGTTTGGTGAAGGAGGAATAATGGTCTGGGGCTGTTTCTCATGGTTCAGACTAGGCCCCTTTGTTGCAGTGAAGGGAAATCTTAACACTGCATCATACAATGACATTCTAGACAATTCTGTGCTCCAAACTTTGTGGCAACAGTTTTCGGAAGGCCCTTTCCTGTTTCAGCATGACAATGTCCCCGTGCACAAAGCAAGGTCCATACAGAAATGGTTGTTGAGATCGATGTGGAAGAACTTGACTGGCCTGCACATAGCCCTGACCTCAATCACATCGAACACGTTTGGGATGAATTGGAATGCAAACTGTGAGCCAGGCCTAATCGCTCAACATCAATGCCCAACCTCACTAATGCCCTTGTGCCTGAATATAAGCAAGTCCACTCAGCAATCTTCCAAAGTGGAAAGCCTTCCCAGAAGAGTGGATGCTGTTATAGCAGCAAAGGGGGGACCAACTCTATATTAATACCCATGATTTTGGAATGAGATGTTCGAAGAGCAGATGTCCACATACTTTTGGTCATGTAGTGTATGTTTTAGCAAGTTGAGGTATTTGTATTTATTATGGACCCCCATTAGTTCCTGCCAAGGCAGCAGCTACTCTTCCTGGGGTTTATTATGGATCCCCCTTAGTTCCTGCCAAGGCAGCAGCTACTCTTCCTGGGGTTTATTATGGATCCCCATTAGTTCCTGCCAAGGCAGCAGCTACTCTTCCTGGGGTTTATTATGGATTTACATTAGTTCCTGCCAAGGCAGCAGCTACTCTTCCTGGGGTCCAAACACACTGAGGCATTTAGATCACACATAAAACAGAATATAAAAGAATACATCATGTAACATTATTACACCACTACATATCTACAATACAAAAAGTATAATACCACCATATTACAATGCACACATTGCGTGTGTGCTAGCGTATTGTGTCAATTCTTTTTGACCATAACAGTTTATAATCCAGGGTTACTCCAAGCAGTTTAGCCACTTGAACTTGCTCAATTTATTTTCTACATGATTTATTACAATATTTAGTTGAGGTTTAGTTTTTTAAATATTTAGAACTAACTTATTTATTGCCACCCATTCTGAAACGAACTGCAGCTCTTTGTTAAGTGTTGGACTGACTTCACTCGCAGTAGCAGCTGACGTGTATAGTGTTGAGTCATCTGCATACATAGACACTCTGGCTTTACTCAAAGCCAGTGGCATGTCGTTAGTAAAGTTTTTTAAAAGTAAGGGGCCTAGACAGCTTCCCTGGGGAATTCCTGCTTCTACCTGGATTATGTTGGATTATGTGTTCTGTGTTCTGTTAGACAGGTAACTCTTTATCCACAATATAGCAGGGGATGTAAAGCCATAACACATACATTTTTCCAGCAGCAGACAACGATCGATAATGTCAAAAACTGTCATGCTAAAAACATGTTGATGCAACAGTAGCTAAAATGGGGTGAAGTCTGTCTGTAATAAAGCGCTGCTCTGCCTTCTTAACAACACTATCAACAAGGCAGGTTCGACAGGCCCTAGTTTTGTCGCACCTGGTCTACTGTTCAGTTGTGTGGTCAGGTGCCACGAAGAGGGACTTAGGAAAATTACAATTGTCTCAGAACAGGCTAGCCCTTAAACGTACACGGAGAGCCAACATTAATAATATGCATGTCAATCTCTCCTGGCTCAAAGTAGAGGAGAGATTGACTTCATCACTACTTGCTTTTGTGAGAAGTATTGACATGCTGAATGCATGCACACAGCTCGGACAATCATGCATACCCAACAAGACATGCCACCAGAGGTCTCTTCACAGTCCCCAAGTCCAGAACAGACTATGGGAGGCACACAGTACTACATAGAGCCAAGACTACATGGAACTCTATTCCACATCAAGTAACTGGTGTAAGCAGTAGAATCCGATTTTTTTTTTTAAACAGATAAAACTAAACCTTATGGAACAGCGGGGACTGTGAAGAAATACAGGTATAGACACATATTAATATACACATAACACAAGCACTCTACACACACGTACACATGGATTTTGTGTTGTAGATATGTGGAGGTTACGATGTGGCCTGAGGGAACAAACTTAATGTGTTATGAAAATTGTTATGAAAAGGAAATGTCATGTAATTTTTGTAATTATATCTAACTGTCTTAATGTTACTGGACCCCTGGAAGAGTAGCTGCTACCTTGGCAGGAACTAATGGGGATCCTTAACCTCTATGGGACCGGCGGGACGAATTCGTCCCACCTACGTAACAGCCACTGCCATCCTGTGGCGCGATTTTCAAAATCTTCAAAATCATATTACTTCAATTTCTCAAACATATGACTATTTTACAGCCATTTAAAGATAAGACTCTCGTTAATCTAACCACACTGTCCGATTTCAAAAAGGCTTTACAACGAAAGCAAAACATTAGATTATGTCAGCAGAGTACCAAGCCAGAAATAATCAGACACCCATTTTTCAAGCCAGCATATAATGTCACCAAAACCCAGAAGACAGCTAAATGCAGCACTCACCTTTGATGATCTTCATCAGATGACAACCCTAGGACATTATGTTATACAATACATGCATGTTTTGTTCAATCAAGTTCATATTTATATCAAAAACCAGCTTTTTACATTAGCATGTGACGTTCAGAACTAGCATACCCCCCGCAAACTTACGGGGAATTCGCTAACATTTTACTAAATTACTCACGATAAACGTTCACAAAAAGCATAACAATTATTTTAAGAATTATAGATACAGACCTCCTCTATGCACTCGATATGTCCGATTTTAAAATAGCTTTTTGGTGAAAGCACATTTTGCAATATTCTAAGTACATAGCCCAGGCATCACGGGCTCGCTATTTAGACACCCGGCAAGTTTAGCACTCACCATAATCATATTTACTATTATAAAAATGTCATTACCTTTTGTTGTCTTCGTCAGAATGCACACCCAGGACGTCTACTTCAATAACAAATGTTGGTTTGGTCCAAAATAATCCATCGTTATATCCGAATAGCGGCGTTTTGTTCGTGCGTTCCAGACACTATCCGAAATAGTAAAGAAGTGTCGCGCGCTTGGCGCAATTCCTGACAATAAAATTCAAAGTATTCAATTGCCGTACGTCGAAGCATGTCAACCGCTGTTTAAAATCAATTTTTACGTCATTTTTCTTGTAGAAAAGCGATAAAATTCCGACAGGGAATCTCCTTTTCGGCAAACAGAGGAAAAAATCCCAAAGGCGGGGGCGGTCGGGGTCACGCGCATAAGCTAGTGTCTCTTGATGGGCCACTTGAGAAAGGCGATAATGTGTTTCAGCCTGGGGCTGGAATGACGACATTCTCTTTTTTCCCGGGCTCTGAGAGCCTATGGACGACGTGGGAAGTGTCACGTTAGAGCAGAGATCCTTAGTAAATGATAGAGATGGCAAAGAAGTTCCAGAAATGGTCAGACAGGCCACTTCCTGTAAAGGAATCTCTCAGGTTTTGACCTGCCATTTGAGTTCTGTTATACTCACAGACACCATTCAAACAGTTTTAGAAAATTTAGGGTGTTTTCTATCCATATGTAATAAGTATATGCATATTCTAGTTACTGAGTAGGAGTGGTAACCAGATTAAATCGGGTATGTTTTTTATCCAGCCGTGTCAATGCTGCCCCCTAGCCCTAACAGGTTAATAAATATAGGTACAAATGTGTGTGTGTGTGTGTGTGTGTGTGTGCGTGTGTGCGTGCGTGCGTGCGTGCGTGCGTGCGTGCGTGCGTGTGTGTGTGTGTGCGTGTGTGTGTGTGTGTGTGTGTGTGCGTGCGTGTGTGTGTGTCTGTTCTAGTTTGAATTTTGATTTGCTGGCTGGCCTGTCCGTCCATCTGGTGTGTCTGTCGTCTGTCATGACCTCCTTTTTAACCTTTATAACATGGAACAGTGATTCTATGGGGAAAGGCTCCATGGGGTCTTAAAAACTGAAGTAAAGGGGCTTTCGGCTAAGACAAGGACACAGGACAGAATGTTGTTTTTTTACTCAACCAGCTGTTGCAGTTGGATTGCATGGACCATATTCATAAAGCATCTCCGGGAGTGCTGATCTAGGATCAGGATTCCCCCTGTTCATATAATCATATACTTCATGATCTAAAATGTCAAAACTGACTCCAGATCAGCTACTGTATCTTTTGATCTAGAAGCTCTAATCTATTTCCTGCCTGTTTGTAGTTGTATTCGAATGGCAAAGTTTTATTAGTACAATGAGTCAGTTACAGATGTCGATTTTACCCCCTTCCTGTCCATGTTCCAGCTTACGTGTGTGTGTGTGTATGTGTGTGTGTGTGTGTGTGTGTGTGTGTGTGTGTGTGTGTGTGTGTGTGTGTGTGTGTGTGTGTGTGTGTGGTGTGTGTGTGTGTGTGTGTGTGTGTGCCTGTCAGACCCGGCGTAAGGATAAAGTGACTAAGGAGGCAGTTGAAATCGGTAAGGGGGAACAATTTTGCGGGGGTTCTTGCATTAGAATTACATTGAATTCTACTTATATCGCGCTATATACCACAATAAACATATGCTCATAGACTTGGAGATCATTGAGTGCTTTTGAAGTGACAGGTTGGCCGAAATCTGCAGTCTATCTCTGCTGTGCTGTACAATGGACAGCGCCCTACACACTAAAGTGAGGAGGTTTTTGGTAATGAATATAGGCTACAAGATAGATAGGGCAATTCACCTATTACCAAGAGCCTATGATGAAAGCAGCCATACACACAACTGTGTCATGACGTTGCCCTCTGGGTTTTCTATGCACCATCCCCCGACCTCTATACTTCTGACACAAGGCTGTGTGAAGGCGGTTGTAAATTCCAAAGGGAATGTCCTGCCTAACAGGCCACAGTAAAGAGACAGAGTGTTTTCATGGAGAGAACAAAGGATTCTTCCACCTCACAGAATTGGAGAACCGAAGAACATTTATGTTCTGGAGAAGGTATAACAGATCGGTGAAGAATCCAGCTACGAACTGGTCCGCTTGGTACAATTTTATGAAACCCATGAGAGACAATATTGCCATATTACCATAATAATGTTTATATAATAGCCTCAGCTATGGGACTTACATCTAAATGGTTGTATCAAATGTATTAATAAGGATAAAGTTATTTGGAATATGTTGAGATGCTATGTACTGATGTTAATGTGAGAGAATTGTATTTCTGTTCAAAAGCTTAACTAAGTCATCGGCACGGCCCCAGGGACACAGACAGGACAAGGCGTCATTGGACAAGCTTTTCTATGTTCAGTATAAAACCCCCACACAGAATTTCTTTCTGGAGACCAGGCCTCCACTCCATTACGAGTTGGCCAATAGGTTTGACCATGCATCCCTCTACTGAAGTTTAACCATACCACGTGGTTAAACATTTAGACTATCGATACCGACAGAATAATAACAAGTCTTTGATATTAATTAATAGTCTGCAGCTAGAAATTCGGTATCATTGACCGCGAAGACCGACGAAACATCAATTCTATAACAACATTGATGAATGTCGCTTTGAAAGATCCATTCTAACCGAGAGAGAGAGAACCCGGACAAAAACTCTCCAACAAGGATCTCGACGACACACTGAGCGTAAATATATATTGATTGCAATTGTTCCCGAATGAGTGAGCGTTCATGTGCAAAGGATTAGCATATCAATTGTTAATATTTATCAACTCTGTTGTGCCTTCTCCGCTGCCCCCAACCCCTTGTTCGTTTAACAAGCCGCCATGCCGGTTTATCCCACTAGGGCACATTACTCTACCATTTCTTTGTCACGATAACTACTTTTTGTATGCTTTCTGTGAATTACTTAGTTTAGTAAATAAATGATTTTAAGACAATTGATGTATGGATGACTTAGTGAAGACTGGGTTCGTGCAGATAACAACAATTTACGACGTTTGGAATGAGACTGGACGAGGTAAAGAATACACCATTTAAACCAGAAGATAATCGGTCAGATACTATAATATAGTATAATATATAATGTTATAATATAGGAAAGTTATATTAGGAAAATTATAACTTTGTAATCTGAATATTTTCCTTGGTGCCCCGATCTCCTAGTTAATTACAGTTAAACGATTAATCAGTTTAATCGCGTAATAATAATTACAGGGAGTTATTTGATAAACATGTCTTCAGTTTAATGGTGCCCCAAAGACACGACAACTGTCTTACCAAAATAATAAATTCGGAAACTAGTAGTCTACTAACTCATACATACAAACAAAAAAAATACTGACTTGCAGTTTGGCTTAAAATACCGACAAATCGATGTGAACAGTACAAAACAGCTGTCCCGAGTAGCAGGCCGGGTCAACAAAGTATCAGATGGATAAAGGCATGACACAATCTATAGTCATGCTTGTTACATTAACAGTAAACTAAATATGGCTGATATACAGTACCTGTTAAAATGTTGGACACAGTCCTACTGCCAAGAGTGTTAAGCTGTCATCAATGCAAAGAGTGGCTATTTTGAAGATTCTCAAATATAAATTACATTTATTTATCTCTTTTTTGGTTTACTACATGATTTCATATGTGTTATTTCATAGTTTTGATTTCTTCACTATTATTCTACGATATAGAATATAGTACAAATAAAGAAAAACCCTTGGAATGAGTAGGTGTGTCCAAACTGCTGACTGGTACTGTAAGTATCTGGAAAATGTTGAGGTAATACCAGAGGACTGATTCCATGAAGACCTACAGAAAACAATGTTTTGTAGCGTTGCATTTGCAAAGAAAAAAAATAGGCTGAGCAACCGTCTAGTCGTATTAGAAAATAAGCTGAAGTAATTGAGAGAAAATACGTTTCTGATTCAGTTTAACAAACACAATTTATTCACAAACATCTGTTATTAGTGAGTTTGTTACATTTTTCATTTCTTGTGTTACATTAAAATAGACATACTTGTTTTCTTGTTCGGTCTTTCTTTACTGAAACACATCATTTGTATAATGTACAGCCAAACAGCCAGTCCTATTGCCAAAAACCCCAAGCTAAGCTAAACTAAAGGATAGTTCCTCATTTAGCACAGTAGAAATAACACATTAAAGCCACTTTGAAACGCATTCCCAAAAAAATTGGCATTTGCCAAGAGTATGTCCTCTATAGCGGTTGTGCCAGTGCCAGGGAAGAGGGAGAGAGGGAGAGAGGGAGAGGGAGAGAGAAAGAGAGAGATTCAAGGCTTTACTCCTAAGATAAAAAGTCCCTAAATTGGTGCAGCATTAAATGCTTTAACTCAAGCAGAGGAGAGGCTAGTCTTGGCTTGTCTTTCTGCCTCATGTACTTTAAAACCACTGTGAGTCAGCTGCTAAAAATTGAACCTGTCCAAATCATACTTGCCTGTGTCTGGTATTGTGGTGTATTCACGGCTACGAATGAAAAAAAGTATCCTTAACATTATGGGCTGGATTCCCAGACACAGATGAAGCCTAGTCCTGACTCCTGGACTAATCTTTGTCAAGGAAACTGGCCTTAAGAGTATGGCGATAAGACACATAACAGAGAGTTAGGAGCACACCAGGCCTAAATTTGGCAGGAGAGAATCCCAGGGACTTGATCCTACTCCAAACTCACTATCTCGTCCTCATCATTATGCCAGAGCATTCTGACCTTTTCAACAGACTACTTTCATTCTATGTTTGTTATGTTCTTTCTTCAGTAGTGCTGGATCCTTTAAGTACTTATTCTCATGCCATGACACTGTTAAAGAAGCTGTGTTTGTTAGCCAAATGCATTTCTTCTGCTGGGGCATCCTCAGGGTCTGGTAATATGAATATTTAATCTCTCTAAAAACTATCTGGGGGAAAACAATTGACTGTAGATATGTTGCCATGTTATTAAGGGGGCTATGGGATAGGGGCTAGGGGGTAGGGGCTGTGGGGTAGTGGCTATGGCGTAGTGGCTGTGGGAAAGTGGCTATGGGACAGGGGCTAAGGATAGGGGCTGTGGGGTAGTGGCTATGGGGTAGGTGGTAGGGGCTGTGGGGTAGTGGCTATGGGCTAGGGGGTAGGGCTGTGAGGTAGTGGCTATGTGCTAGGGGATAGGGACTGTGGAGTATTGGCTATGGGCTAGGGGGGTAGGGGCTGTGGGGTAGTGGCTATGGGGTAGTGGGGTAGGGGCTGTGGGGTAGTGGCTATGGGGTAGTGGCTGTGGGGAAGTGGCTATGGGACAGGGGCTAAGGATAGGGGCTGTGGGGTAGTGGCTATGGGGTAGTGGCTATGGGCTAAGGGGTAGGGACTAGGGGTAGTGGCTATGGGCTAAGGGGTCGGAGCTAGGGGTAGTGGCTATGGGCGAAGTGGTAGGGGCTAGGGGTAGTGGCTATGGGCTAAGGGGTAGGGGCTAGGGGTAGTGGCTATGGGCTAAGAGGTAGGGGCTAGTGGTAGTGGCTATGGGGTAGTAGCTATGGGCTAGGGGGTAGGGGCTGTGGGGTAGTGGCTATGGGCTAGGGGATAGGCACTGTGGAGTATTGGCTATGGGCTAGGGGGTAGGGGCTGTGGGGTAGTGGCTATGGGTTAGGGGGTAGGGGCTGTGGGGTAGTGGCTATGGGTTAGGGGGGTAGGGGCTGTGGGGTAGTGGCTATGGGATAGGGGGTAGTGCTAGAGGGGTCGGGGCTAGGGGGTAGGGGCTGTGGGTAGGGGCTGTGGGGTAGTGGCTGTGGGGTAGTGGCTGTGGGGTAGTGGCTAGGTGCAAGGGGGTAGGGGCTAGGTGGTATGGGCTAGGGGGTAAAGGCTGTGGGGTACGGGGTAGGGGTAGGGGCTGTGGGGTAGTGGCTGTGGGGTAGTGGCTATGGGCTGTGGGGTAGGGTGTAGGAGTAGGGGCTGTGGGGTAGTGGATGTGGGGTAGTGACTGTGCGGTAGGGTCTAGGGGTAGGGGCTGTGGGGTAGTGGCTGTGGGATAGGGGCTAAGGGGTAGGGGCTAAGGGGTAGGGGCTATGGGGTAGTGGCTATGGGGTAGGGGGTGGGGACTGTGGGGTAGTGGCTATGGGACAGGGGGTAGGGACTGTGGGGTAGTGGCTATGGGCTAGAGGGGAAGGGCTGTGGGGTAGTGGCTATGGGCCAGGAGGTAGGGGCTGTAGGGTAGTGGCTATTGGACAGGGGGTGGGGACTGTGGGGTAGTGGCTCTGGGGTAGGGGCTAGGAGGTAAGGGCTAGGGGCTAGGGGCTGTGGGGTAGTGGCTAGGGGGTAGAGGCTATGGGGGATGGAGTGTTTCCCAGAGACTTTGTCCCACATGGCGCTGTATTCCCTATGTAGTGCACTACTTTTGGCCACCTATAGGGGGAAAGGGTGCTATTTGAGACGTGTTTTTCTCCAAACTGGCTCATCTCATCAATATTCCTTTGACAAGCCAGGCTCCAGACACACTGTGTTATTTACACTCCTCAGTGCAGTATTCTAAACACTGTGTTATTTACACTCCTCAGTGTAGTATTCTACACACTGTGTTATCTACACTCCTCAGTGCAGTATTCTACACACTGTGTTATCAACACTCCTCAGTGCAGTATTCTAAACACTGTGTTATTTACACTCCTCGGTGCGGTATTTTACACACTGTGTTATTTACACTCCTCAGTGCAGTATTCTACAGACGCACTGTGTTATCTACACTCCTCAGTGCTGCATTCTAAACACTGTGTTATCTACACTCCTCAGTGCAGTATTCTAAACACCGTGTTATCTACACTCCTCAGTGCTGCATTCTAAACACTGTGTTATCTACACTCCTCAGTGCAGTATTCTAAACACTGTGTTATCTACACTCCTCAGTGCAGTATTCTAAACCCTGTGTTATTTACACTCCTCAGTGCTGCATTCTAAACACTGTGGTATCTACACTCCTCAGTGCAGTATTCTTTCAGCAGTCTCGTTGCATGCCACATCATTCTTAAAGAAGGACGTTTTGTTAGTTTGTCTCAAATGGCACACTGTTCTCTATATAGTGCACAACCTTTGACCTGATGGACACTCACAATATCGTGAATAGGGTGACATTTTGTGATGCAGACTGTACATTGGGCCATCCTCAGGGCCTGGTTATATGATTTCATTTCTCTCTCTCTCACTCTCTCTTTCTCAACCTCTCTCACTCTCTCACAGCCTCTCCCCTCTCTCTCTTTCTCTCTCTCTCTCTCTATCCACGTGCATGCTGGGGGTGTTTAGTAGTTGTGAGGCCTTGTGAAAGGCTCTGTCCTTACTTATTTTCTTGATTCTTTCCTTGGTCTTTTATTTCAATTTTTATTTTCTATGGTGGTTAACACACTGTTAGTTTAGCGGTACCCGCTGTTTTTGTTCAAAGTTAGAGTAAGACATTTCCTTAGGTTTGGAAAGTGTGGTATGCGCGACGGCTTTGCAGCCTAGCGCGGAGGAGACGCTGTCGTTATGGCATGGATTCAGGTGTGTTAAGGTGGAGGAAGTTCTGCTCGTGTTCGGCGAACAGGTAGGAGCTGAATTTATACATTCCGCCTCCAGAATTAACGAAGCTGTGGTTGTGTTTATGAAAAGAGTGAATTTGGTGGGCAGGCTGATTGCTAGTGGAATATTTGTAAGGGATGTGTTGGTGCAGATTTCTCCTCTTTCGACTCCTCCAACTAGGGTGGTAGTTGCGAATCTTCCTCCGTTTATTACAGATGATCAAATCCAGAAAGAGATGAGTCAGCTTGACAAATTTGCTGGTCCGTTTTCGTGTACTGTCGGCAGGTTTTCAGGCAGATGCCGTTAACCTGTTGGGTCTAGGGGGCAGCATTTGCACGTCTGGATAAAAAAAATGTACCCGATTTAATCTGGTTACTAATCCTACCCAGTAACTAGAATATGCATATACTTATTATATATGGATAGAAAACACTCTAAAGTTTCTAAAACTGTTTGAATGGTGTCTGTGAGTATAACAGAACTCATTTGGCAGGCAAAACCCTGAGACATTTTCTGACAGGAAGTGGATACCTGATGTGTTGTATTGACTTTAAACCTATCCCATTGAAAAACACAGGGGCTTAGGAATATTTTGGCACTTCCTATTGCTTCCACTAGATGTCACCAGCCTTTACAAAGTGTTTTGAGTCTTCTGGAGGGAGATCTGACCGAACAAGAGCCATGGAACGATGATGTCCCATTAGACACCTGGCGCGCGAGTTCATGTTGGGTACCCTCGTTCCAATACGTTATAAAAGAGTATGCATTCGTCCACCTTGAATATTATTCATGTTCTGGTTAAAAAAGGCCCTAATGATTTATGCTATACAACGTTTGACATGTTTGAACGAACGGAAATATATTTTTTCCATCTCGTTCATGACGAGAAGTCCGGCTGGCTTACATCATGTGCTAACGAGACGGAGATTTTTGGACATAAATGATGAGCTTTTTTGAACAAAACTACATTCGTTATGGACCTGTGATACCTGGAAGTGACATCTGATGAAGAGAATCAAAGGTAATGGATTATTTACATAGTATTTTCGATTTTAGATCTCCCCAACATGACGTCTAGTCTGTATCGCAACGCGTATTTTTCTGGGCGCAGTGCTCAGATTATTGCAAAGTGTGATTTCCCAGTAAGGTTATTTTTAAATCTGGCAAGTTGATTGAGTTCAAGAGATGTAAATCTATAATTCTTTAAATGACAATATAATATTTTACCAATGTTTTCTAATTTTAATTATTTAATTTGTGACGCTGACTTGACTGCCGGTTATTGGAGGGAAACGATTTCCTCAACATCAATGCCATAGTAAAACGCTGTTTTTGGATATAAATATGAACTTGATAGAACTAAAAATGCATGCATTGTCTAACATAATGTCCTAGGAGTGTCATCTGATAGAGATTGTAAAAGGTTAGTGCATCATTTTAGCTGGTTTTATGGTTTTGGTGACCCTGTCTTTGACTTGACAAAACATTACACACAACTCTTGTAAATGTACTGTCCTAACATACTCTAAATTTATGCTTTCGCCGTAAAACCTTTTTGAAATCGTAAAACGTGGTTAGATTAAGGAGATGTTTATCTTTCAAATGGTGTAAAATAGTTGTATTTTTGAAAAATTTGAATTTTGACATTTATTTGGATTCAAATTTGCCGCTCTTGAAATGCACCTGCTGTTGATGGAGTGCACCACGGGTGGCACGCTAGCGTCCCACCTAGCCCCAAGAGGTTAAGCATGTTATTTCGTTCCAGAGGCAAGTGTTCATGCTTCTGAATAACAATGAGCAACAGTTAAATGTGCATTTTAAAGTGAGGCATGGGGAGGGGCTCTATGTGGGGTTTACCAGCACAGATACTGTGCTTTGAGTGTTGGGATTTGGGGCATAACAACTTTGCGTGCCCACATAAAGGCTGTAGACAAGGTGAGGGTACAAGCGCCAGTGGGGGAAATCGAAGTCAACGTGCAGGGGGCCATGAGACGCAGGCAGCAGAGGCTGGGTCTAGTCAGTTTATGGATGGGGGCGTAGATGAGGCTGGGTCTAGTCATGCTATAGATGGTGGTGTAGCTGAGGCTGGGTCTAGTCATGCTATAGATGGTGGTGTAGCTGAGGCTGGGTCTAGTCATGCTATAGATGGTGGTGTAGCTGAGGCTGGGTCTAGTCATGCTATAGATGGTGGTGTAGCTGAGGCTGGGTCTAGTCATGCTATGGATGGGGGTGTAGATGAGGCTGGGCCTAGTCATGCTATAGATGGTGGTGTAGATGAGGCTGGGTCTAGTCATGCTATAGATGGTGGTGTAGATGAGGCTGGGTCTAGTCATGCTATAGATGGTGGTGTAGATGAGGCTGGGTCTAGTCATGTTATGGATGGTGGTGTAGATGAGGATGTGTCTAGTCAGGTTATGGAGGGTGGTGTAGATGAGGCTGGGTCTAGTCAGGTTATGGAGGGTGGTGTAGATGAGGCTGGTTCTAGTCAGGTTAAGCTAGTGGATGAGGAGAGTATAGTGGGGAAGGGTAAGGGACAAGGGGGGAGGAGGAGGAGGGTGTCAAGTGGAAAAGGAGAAAGGGCGAGAAGAAAGAAGTTGGGAGGGGAGAGGCTGGTGTGGTCAAAGGCACCAAGGAACCGTTGCCTGGTGCTGGGTGGGAGGTCCCGACTAGAGAGAAAGGGCAGGTGGTCAGGATGGAAGATGGAGATGAGGAGGAGGAAGGTGAGTCTGAGGAAGAGCACGACAGACTCCTCCTCAATGGGTCCAGAGCTGACAGCCAGTCAGGTAGAGGGGCCAAAGTACACGGTGAGGGAACTGTCAATGTTCCTGAATGAGACTAAAGGGAAAAAGGTTCATCTTGAAGTTTTTTTTTGCCAACCCTCGAAAGCGTGTTGTACTGATCCTACAAACTATGAAAAATTAGGGGCATGGTGTCCTCTCACCGAGGAAATGTTTAGGGTTGAGAGAGTGGGTCACAACCGTGCATAAGGGTCTACCTTCAAATTCTATTATTTTTCTGGCACTGGGGCTTTTTGTCCTTTGCTATTGGTCCCTTTCTTTGCTGGCTTTTCTCTCACTTCTTATGGAGACTCTTTGGGTAGGCTCACTTTATATAAATGGCAGCAGTGATGTGGGAGAGAGGAGTCTGTTGGTTTAATATGTAAAACCAAAAAAGTACAGGTGTTGATTCTGCAGGAGACGCATAGTGATGTGGTGAATGAAGTCGATTGGGGGCTCTGGTGGAAAGGGGCAAGTGTGCTGAGCCATGGGACAAATGTTTTTTGCACCGGGTCTGGTCGTAAAAATGTACTCCTGGCCACGAAGAGCTAGTTGGCACGTGTCGACCTGGGAGTCAGGCAGGGTGTCCTTTTTGTGTAATGAGTGAAACTGTGCATCATGTGTTTTCTGTATGCGCCAGGTTAATGCCATTAATGTCTCTGTTGGAATATCTTTGTGAGAGGTTGGGGGTGTTTTTTTACTGTTGGGATGTTTATAAATGTGGTACAGGTATTTGAGAAAGGAAAAGGACAAATGTGTGTTGTTGAATTTTCTGTTTGCTCAGCCAAAGTTGGCTATTTGGCTAACAAGAAGGAACAGGGTCAAAGGTGAGGGGATAACAGACCCTTTACTATTATTGGTCTCTGCGCGCCTTATGAACTGTTACAAAAAGAACCTGGGAACATCACATGATCCGTTCACATGAAGGCAGTAAGGAAATGTGCCGTATTCTCTGTACACACCGTACCCCCACACTACCCACATGTCACACACTACTACACACATTACGCCCTACACCCTACCCACACCACCTACACTTCCCATACTACACACAATACCCATACTACAAACACTACTCACACTATACACACTACCCACACTAGCCACACAGGCCACACAATCCAGACTATACACTACACACACTATACACTACACACACTACCCACACTATACACTACACACACTATACACTACACACACTATACACTACACACATTATACACTACACACATTATACACTACACACACTACCCATACTATACACTACACACACTACCCACACTATACACTACACACACTACCCACACTATACACTACACACACTATACACTACACACATTATACACTACACACATTATACACTACACACACTACCCATACTATACACTACACACATTATACACTACACACACTACCCACACTATACACTACACACACTACATACGATCCACACTACTAACACTACCCAGACTAGCCACACTCTACACTACACACACTACACATTACCCACACTATACACTACCCACTACACACACTATCCACACTACCCACTACATACACTATCCACTCTACCCACACTACCCACACTACACACACTACCAACACTATACACTACCCGTACTACCCACACTATTTACTACCCATATTACCCACAGTACACCAACTACCCACACTACATACTATAAACACTACCCACACTATACACTACCCATACTACACGCTACATACACTACCCATACTATACACTATCCAAACTACCCACATCACCCACACTATACACTACACACACCAATCACTTCCCACACTATACACTACCCACAACCCCCACTCTATACACTACCCACACTACTTACACTACCCACATTATACACTACCCAAACTACCCACACACACCACCTACTACCCACACTATCCAAACTACCCACACCACCCACAGTATACACTACACTACACACACCATTCACTACCCACACTACAGACACTACACACACTACTTACACAACCCACACTATACACTACCCACACCATACACACACCACACACTATACACTACACACATTCTGTACTCAACCAGTACAAATCAGAAGTTCTGTCCCTCCATACTGCTGAGCAGCGACCCAACTCAAGCACCAGTACACAATACCTTATATAATTCTCATTAAGCAACAGTAAGGTGGTGGGTAGCAGATGTCTTCTGGGCCGTCGTTGTGTAGAAGTCAAGTGTGGTCTAAAGGAAACATCTCCGTCTGAAATGTATTTTTTTTTTCTCGAGGAGACAGAAGAGGAGAGAAAAGAGAGAGAAAACTCTTTGTCCAACCCAGGCATCTTTCAGAAAACTCTTCCCAGAAAACTATTCTTTCCAAAGTCGATTGATCCAAACAAATAAAAAGTGGAATGGGGATAGAACAAAATAGAAAGAGGTGGTTGAAGATGAGATGTGTTGAATGTGATTGGTATGCACTTTTGCTACACACAATCCGAGCACAAAATCTTATTGAAAAACCATTGCAGTGACAGAAAAAGCTATTAAAATGTTTGCACAGTGTATGACCATTTTTTTTTTCGCATTTAATTAATATGGTTGAATTGGAGTGGGAAAATAATGAGGAGAGAGGAAACGTACATTATCATAAGGGACAAGGACAGAGACAGGATATGTACATTATCATACGGGGATTAGGAGAGAGACAGGAAACATACATTATCATAAGGGACAAGGAGAGAGACAGAACACATACATTATCATAAGGGACAAGGAGAGAGACAGAACACATACATTATCATAAGGGACAAGGAGAGAGACAGAACACATACATTATCATAAGGGACAAGGAGAGAGACAGAACACATACATTATCATAAGGGACAAGGAGAGAGACAGGACATGTATATTATCATAGTGGACAAGGAGAGACACAGCATGTCCTGAGTTGTTGGGTTCGTATTAAAAAAAAAGCTCAGCATACTGTCCATAAATATAGAAAGGTGTTATCTTGACAGTCATATCAGTACAGAAACATGTTAATGTGTTTTCGGAAACTCGCTCAACTGTGCTTTATAAGAGTTTAAAAAGAGTATTCTCTAAGCGTCCGAGTGGTTCGTAGCATCCAAATGGTTCGTAGCGCCCGAATGACTCGTGGCGTCCGAATGGCTCGGGACGTCCGAATTGTTCGTAGCTTCCAAATGGTACGTAGTGTCCAAATGGTTTGTAGAGTCCCGATAATGCATAGCATCCAAATGGTTCGTAGCTTCCAAATGGTTCGTAGCTTCCAAATGGTTCGTAGTGTCCCAATAGTGCGTGGCGTCCGAATGGCTCGTGGCGTCCGAAATGTTCGAGGCGTCTGAATGGTTCATAACTCCAAATGGTTTGTAGTGTCCAAATGGTTCATAGTGTCCAAATGGTTCGTAGTGCCCAAATGGTTCATAGTGTCCAAATGGTTCATAGTGTCCAAATGGTTCATAGTGCCCAAATGGTTCGTAGTGCCCAAATGGTTCGTAGTGTCCAAATGGTTCATAGTGTCCAAATGGTTCGTAGTGCCCAAATGGTTCGTAGTGCCCAAATGGTTCATAGTGCCCAAATGGTTCATAGTGCCCAAATGGTTCGTAGTGCCCAAATGGTTCATAGTGTCCAAATGGTTCGTAGAGTCCCAAAAATGCATAGCGTCCGGAGGGGGCGTAGGGTGGTTGAATGGTTTGGCCCACAAACTACTATGTCCACTGGACTCCTCTGAAGGTACCTCCTCTGTAGGTAGTGTTGTGCCCTCCACCCAAAAAGCGGTGAAATAAGTAAAATAGTTCCTGAGCTTTCTTATTTCTCCTAGATATTGGACAGTCACTTCAGAACCTTATTTCTTATAATTTATTTTTTGACTGTCAGTTTTAAAATGTATATATGTGCTATTCAATGTGTTTCTATCGCAAGAGAGGCTGGGCGGAGAGGCTGCCCAGCGAGTGCAGCACAATCTGAGCCTTTTACTACTTGACAGTAGTACAACATAAAGCACAGTTAAGACTGTAGATTCCAATGCATACTGTAAGGGGAAACAAAGTAAATGTTTTATGTATTACTGTATGTATGAAATTGGGAGGTATACTACTTTGTAACTCCTCTACCACTCCACCTCCACCTCCACCCCTCCACCTCCACCTCCACCTCTACCTCTACCTCTAACCCTCTACCTCTAACCCTCTACCTCCACCTCCACCCCTCCACCTCCACCCCTCCACCTCCACCCCTCCACCCCTACACCTCCACCTCTACCTCTACCCCTACCCCTACCCCTCCACCTCCACCTCCACCTCTACTATGCTGGACAATAGAATGAGTCAAAATTCAAGGCTGAAAAACAGCAAAAGAACGTTGACTGAGCTGGAACATTAGCGCGAGGCCATAACAAATTGATTGAATCGAACATTCACAGAGTCTCTTCTGACTGGAGTGATGCTTAGAATTCCATTTTGCCTAAATGGCACACATTTTTTTAGCCCTTTTTATTTTACCACTACAATCTGTTCTTAGGACGAAACTGAAAAATATCAACTTGTGCAGAAAGTAAACATCCACACCTCGATGGTGCCAAGTGTGCTTATGTCTGCATAACGAGGAAGTAGGAAAAAAATTGCAACTTCTGACTACTTCTGGTGAAGCAATCAATGACAGCAGAGTACGCTGCCCAACCTTACGTAATAAGAAAGAGGAGATTATCCTGATTGAAATGGTGTCTGACTTGAAAAAAATCTAAATATACACATTGCGATATATTTGGTGAAATATACCAGCATGCCTCTCCATAAGAAAACAACGGGGGGAGCTCATGTCACGATTTCCGCCGAAGTCGGACCCTCTCCTTGTTCGGGCGGCGTTCGGCGGTCGACGTCACCGGTCTTCTAGCCATCGCTGATCCACCTTTCATTTTCCATTGGGGCATTGTCATGCTGAAACAGGAAAGAGCCTTCCCAAAGCTGTTGCCACAACGTTTGAAGCACAGAATTGTCTAGAATGTCATCGTATGCTGTAGCATTAAGATTTACCTTCACTGTAATTAAGGGGCCTAGCCCGAACCATGAAAAACAGCCACAGACCATTATTCCTCCTCCACCAAACTTTACAGTTGGCACTATGCATTTGGGCAGGTAGCATTCTCCTGGCATCCGCCAAAGTTAGATTTGTCCGTCAGACTGCCAGACGGTGAAGCGTGATTATCACACTGGAGAACAAGTGGCTGCGAACTTTACACCATTCCAGCCGAGGCGATCTATTACTCTCATTCAGTCTTTTAACTTAAAGAAATACACAAACGTTTTTGTGAAAGATTAGTAGAGGCAGGCTTAATCGTATTTTCTACATTTTATAAAAGCAAACTTAATATGTAGGCCTTATTTACATTTAGTCAGCATCCAGAGCAAATGGATAAAATTTCATACTGGTCCCCTGCTGGAATCGAACCCACAACCCTGGTGTTGCAAGTGCCGTGCTCTACCAACTGAGTCACATAGTACCTGTGTTTTTAAGACATTTCATACTGTAACAAGAGATTAAATGGTGACAGGACCAGCTGTCACTGCAAACACTGGGTCCTGAACAGGCAGACACACAGGCAGAGACACGGACGCACACACACATGCACACACACACACATGCACACACACACACACATGCACACGCACACACATGCACACACACACACATGCACACACACACACACACATGCACACACACACACACACATGCACACACACACACACATGCACACACACACAGCACACACACACTGGATGAACAGACGCACGTACTAACCCACACACATGCACACTGTAGTACTGAACTGAAGATCTGACATTCTTACAATTTGTTATCAACTTTATTTTCCTTAAATGGTCTATAATTACAGTGCCTTCATAAAGTATTCATACCCCCTTGACTTATTTCACATTTTGTTGCGTTACAGCCTCAATTCAAATGGATTAAATTGACGTTTTTCTTACCCATCTACCCATAATACCCCATAATGACAAAGTCAAAACATGTTTTGAGAACATTTTGCAAATGTATTGAAATTGAAATACAGAAATATCTAATTTACATAATTATTCACACCCGTGTGACAGTACTTTGTAGAAACACCGTGGGCAGTGATTACAGCTGTGCATCTTTCTGGGTAATTCTCTAAGAGCTTTGCACACCTGCATTGTACAATATTTAGCACATTATTCGTTATAACAATTTAAAAACTTTATCAAGTTGGTGGTTGATAGAGAGCCATTTTGAAATCTTGTCATAGATTTTCAAGCCAATTTAATTGAAAATTGTAACTAGGCCACTCAGGAATGTTCAATGTCATCTTGGTAAGCAACTCCAGTGTATATTTGGCCTTGTGTTTTAGGTTATTGTCCTGCTGAAAGGGGAATTTGTCTCCCAGTGTCTTTTGGAAAGCAGACTGAAACAGGTTTTCCTCTTGGATTTTGCCTGTGCTTAGCTCTAATCTGTTTGTTTTTTATCCTAAAAGAAATATTCACTGTCAGCTTTTTATATGTTTTACCCATCTATCAATAGGTGTCCTTCTTTGCGAACCATTGGAAAATCTCCCTGGTTTTTGTGGTTGAATCTGTGTTTGAAATTCATTGCCTACACCTCTCATTTGGATGGGAAAGAGTCAAAGATGCTTGAACGACAATGTTCTGGGGGCTTTAGCTGCCCCCAGAACCAGCACAACAGCTAAGGATGCATAACCAGGCCAATCCAGTGCAGCTTGGCTCAGCACGGTTTGGCTCTGTAGTGTGAAAAGGGTAATACAATAACATCCTTCTCCTGGGAGGGAAAGGGTTGGCTCCATCCAACCAACATATGAAGCCAGCCAAGCAATGAAGCATTATAGCTCTTTAGCTTACAAAGCATTCAGCATTAATTTATTCAGTTGGAATAAGAATTTCTCGTCTATCCAGCCAAAAGGGTTCTGAGGGATTCTGAGCATTTAGCTCTGAAGCATCCAGCATTCTGTTCTAGAATGTCAAAAGGTTCTGAGGGGTTCCGAATGGTTCCAAGCCAAAGCTTGGCTCTTGTTGTGTTGACCACTGGAGACATTGGTAAGAGGACTTTTTTTTGTTTGTTAGAAGGACATTTTTCTAAATTAGTCACGGTTAGAGAACTCTCATTGCATACATTGTTTTGGAAGGGCTATCTCTCAGAAACATGCATGGGTATTCCTCTAGTTGAAGACCTCTGAGTTAAGGGTGTACACGCACACACACAGAAACAGACAGACACACACACACACACACACACGCACGCACGCACGCACGCACGCAAAGACACACAGACACACAGACACACTAGGAGAGAAACACAGTGGAGCAGTGGAGAAGATGGAGGACATTAGTGCTTTGGTCTAGTGTTTTATCTCTACTTAGTGCTCTGAAGTCTAGTGTTTTATCTCTACTTAGTGCTCTGAAGTCTAGTGTTTTATCTCTACTTAGTGGGATGTGGGATATTGTAGTTGTGCTTGTTTTTATTTATTATATTTCACCTTTATTTAACCAGGTAGGTTAATTGAGAACAAGTGCTCATTTACAACTGCGACCTGGCCAAGAATAAAGCAAAGCATTTCGACACATACAACAACACAGAGTTACACATGGAATAAACAAACATACAGTCAATAATACTGTAGTAGTAGTACAGACATGCAGTCAATAAAACAAACATACAGTCAATAATACTGTAGTAGTAGTACAAACATACAGTCAATAATACAATAATACTTGTGATGCCGTACAGTACATTTGAAAGCGCTGAATACGACTGATGCAGTGTGTGTGCGTGCGTGCGTGGGTGTGTGTGTGTGTGTGTGTGTGTGTGTGTGTGTGTGTGTGTGGTGTGTGTGTGTGTGTGTATTCATGCATGTGTTTATGCTTGCACATGTAAATGCCTGTGTTGCCATTCATTGGATCATTGCGTAATGGATCCTGCAGCCTGTGGTATTTAACAGTGCTTTCAGAAATTATTCAATCCCATTGCCTTTTTTCCACATTTTGTTGTGTTACAGCCTCCATTTAAAATGTATTAAATTGAGATTTTGTGCCACTGGCCTACACACAATACCCCATAATGTCAAAGTGGAATTATATTTAAAAATGAATAAAAAATGAAAAGCTGAAATGTCTTCAGTCTATAAGATATTCAACAGCATTGTTATGGCAAGGTTCAGGAGTGAACATTTGCAAAGAAAAGAAGGAAGCCTGTTTGCAATAAGACACTGAAGTAAAATTTAAAAAAATGTGTCAAGGAAATTAACTGAGTACCACTCTTCATATTTGAAATGACGGTGGTGGCTGCATCATGTTATTTATTTTATTTTATTTATTTATTTCACCTTTATTTAACCAGGTAGGCAAGTTGAGAACAAGTTCTCATTTACAATTGCGACCTGGCCAAGATAAAGCAAAGCAGTTCGACAACATACAAAAACAGAGTTACACATGGAGTAAAACAACATACAATCAATGATACAGTAGAAAAAATAAGACTATATACAATGTGAGCAAATTATGTGAGATAAGGGAGGTAAAGGCAAAAAAGGCCATGGTGGCAGAGTAAATAAAGTATAGCAAGTAAAACACTGGAATGGTTGATTTGTTATATGAAGAAAGTTCAAAGTTAAAATATAAATAATATGGTGCAAAGGAGCAAAATAAATAAAATAAATAAAGTAGGGGAAGAGGTAGTAGTTTGGGCTAAATTATAGATGGGCTATGTACAGGTGCAGTGATCTGGGAGCTGCTCTGATAGCTGGTGCTTAAAGCTAGTGAGGGAGATAAGTGTTTCCAGTTTCAGAGATTTTTGTAGTTCATTCCAGTCATTGGCAGCAGAGAACTGGAAGGAGAGACGACCAAAGGAGGAGTTGGCTTTAGGGGTGACCAGAGAGATATACCTGCTGGAGCGCGAGCTACAGGTGGGTGCTGCTATGGTGACCAGTGAGCGGAGATAAGGGGGGACTTTACCTAGCAGGGTCTTGTAGATGACCTGGAGCCAATGTGTTTGGCGACGATTATGAAGCAAAGGCCAGCCAACGAGAGCGTACAGGTCACAGTGGTGGGTAGTATATGGGGCTTTGGTGACAAAACGGATGGCACTGTGATAGACTGCATCCAGCTTGTTGAGTAGGGTATTGGAGGCTATTTTGTAAATGACATCGCCGAAGTCGAGGATCGGTAGGATGGTCAGTTTTACGAGGGTATGTTCAGCAGCATGAATGAAGGATGCTTTGTTGCGAAATAGGAAGCGTATTACAATATTACAATATTACGTATTACAATATTTTTCCAAGACGCATCGCACAAAGGCTGAATCTCAAACCGACCACTTTGAGCACTTCAAACCCTCGATATTCGCGTTCCCGAGTCAATCTCAAACGCTATTTGTCGGGTCATTGAGGGTTCCACTGAGCCCTTTGTCAGACTTTCTATTGAGTGGGCATCCTGTGGGCATCCTGTGACGACTGGGCGCCCTCAACAGAATCTCAGTGCGTTACCTAGCAACAGCATAACAACATAGTCAAAACTACTTTGCCCTCAAAAATGGTCAGAATAAGTCAACATAACCGAAGAAGTCTAATTAATTTTGAAGTTTTGCCGAAGATGTCTTAGTCGCACAATTTTACATCTAGCTAAGTAGTTTAGTGGTGGAAGGAGAGGTATTTCTGACGTTTGATAATGTACATCAACACTGGTCCATTACATCTCTAAAACTGAGCCAGCAACTTCATATGAAACGAAAGAGAAGCTAACCATCTTGTGCAACACTAAATACAATGATCCTTCAATAAAAGGTAGCTAGCTAACTACTGTAGTAACATTATTTTATCACAATTAACACATTTGAATTAAGCAGCAACTGCCAAGTTCTGCCCCGTGTCATTGCAGTATGGATTCAGGCAGCTGCTACTGCGCTGTGCAATCAGCTGAGCCGTCCTACAACGTTATAATGTAGAACTATAGGCAGACTGCTGCCAAATGAGACCATGTCTACAAATTCATCATCAAGCTGTCAAGCTACCGTAATTAAGTGACAAGCTGTACTCTGTTTAAAATTCCATCCCTGTGTTTATCAGTCAAGGTAGTTAGCAGTAGGCAAGCTACAACAACCTGAATCAGATGATGAAATCACTGGCGACCGATATACTTGCAGATATTTTGAGCGGAAGTTTTTAAGAGATGTCGTTTTTGTTTCTCCCAATCTGTCGGTGCCTGTGTCATTCTGCTCTAGTGCACTGCCCATGTTTCATAACGAGTCATACAGTATATATAGTCAGGTGGTGGGAGAATGCTCTTGGATGTATTCCGAATTTTGGAATAAGTGGCAGTTGGGACGTCGAGTGTGCATCGTCTCAAAGCCCAGTTTGTCCAAAACACTTGCAGACTCTATTGATCACTGTCGTACACAACAGCAAGTGGCCACTTGATAAAGGGCTTAGGGACCAAATGTTCGGTTTGAGATTCAATCTAAATCATTGTCTTGAGTTTGTTGTACGTGCCTGATAAACTGCCGAAATCCTCATACACTGGCCCTAAGAGGCATTGCGCTCTACTGGTGGTATTTCTGAAAGTTCCCTGAATGTATTTGTGGCCTTTGGAATTAGGAGTTACCAGACATTAGGAGTTACCAGACATTAGGAGTTACCTCACATTAGGCGTTACCTCACATTAGGAGTTACCAGACATTAGGAGTTACCTCACATTAGGAGTAATCTCACATTATGAGATACCTCACATTAGGAGTTACCAGACATTAGGAGTTACCTTACATTCCTCCTTCCTCTGTTTCCTTCTCTATTTCAACATAACAGGGGGGTGGGAGGGGGGGGGGGGTAGGACAAATGAATTAAAAACATGAGATTAGGGTGGATTAGTACACTCCATGACAATGTACTCCTGGGTGTACTGAATTATGTAATTTGAGTAATACTGGAACACACACACACACACACACACACACACACACACACACACACACACACACACACACACACACACACACACACACACACACACACTGTGTTGCCAGAGAAATTCCTTGTCACTGAGCTGAGCAGCAACAATATATTACAGTAAAAGGAAAATGGAGGTTGTGAGTCCCAAATGGAACCCTATTCCATGGACTACTTTTGACCAGGGCCCATAGAGCGCAGGTCAACTGTAGTGCACTACTTTTGACCAGGGCCCATAGAGCACAGGTTAACTGTAGTGCACTACTTTTGACCAGGGCCCACAGAGCGCAGGTCAACTGTAGTGCACTACTTTTGACCAGGGCCCATAGAGCGCAGGTCAACTGTAGTGCACTATTTAGAGAAAATAGTTCAACTTAGGATCCACTAAAAGGCTTTGCTTCCCTCCATCAGCAGAATCCCTTGATGAAATGTTATTGCCTATTATTTCAAAAAACTGTTTTCTCTCATTCTCTCGCACCCCATTCCCTATATAGCATAGTGCACTACATTTGACCAGAGCCCTATGGTGAATGCAATTTCAGACACAGCTAGTGTCTTGTTGTTTATTACAGGCAGAAGGAAATTAATGGTTGTAATGAAATGAGTGATTTGCTCCACCTCCCACTAGCTAGCAGGTCATGATGACTAAGATCCTGAGCTGTAGCAGATAGAGACCAAGCAAATGAACTTCAAATTAAACACTGCTTTCTGCATCAACTCCAAGCCTGATATCTGACTCATATGACTGGAGTGTCATTCTGATAATATTGTAAGACAGAGATCTCCTGCTGGTGCAGGCTGATCAGCCTATTAAACAATCCACCAGGTGATCAGCCTGTTAAACAATGCACCAGCTGATCACCCAGCAGTTTAATTAAAAGGGAAGAAAGGGGAGGATGAAGAGCGTGACAGAGGAGGAGGGAAGACAAAGGCAGAGGAGGGAGGAAGAGGAGGGAGGAGGAGAATGGCAGAGGAGGGAGGAAGAAAGAGGGAGAGGAGGGAGGAGGGAGGAAGACAGAGAGAGAGGAGGGAGGAAGAGGAGGGAGGAAGAGAGTGGCAGAGGAGGGAGGAAGAGAGAGGGAGAGGAGGGAGGAAGAGAGAGGGAGAGGAGGGAGGAAGACAGAGGGAGAGGAGAGAGGAAGAGGAAGGAGGAAGACAGAGGAGGGAGGAGGAAGGAGGAAGAGAGGGAGAGGAGGGAGGAAGAGAGAGGGAGAGGAGGGAGGAAGACAGAGTGAGAGGAGGGAGGAAGACAGAGGAGGGAGGAAGACAGAGGGAGAGGAGGAAGAGGAGGGAGGAAGACAGAGGGAGGAAGAGAGAGGGAGAGGAGGGAGGAAGAGAGAGAGGGAAGAGGATGGCTGGAGAGAGCAGTCTGGTTTGATGATCAGAACAGTAATGTTGGTGCAGCATAGTTCTTGGTTCGTCTGGTCTGGACCTATTCTGATGTATTGAGCCCTAACATTTCCTGCACTATGTCTCTTCATTCTGTTTAGTCCATTTAAATTAATAATGAAGCAAAGGAGAGGAGGGAAGAAGAGAAAGGAAGATAGGGAAGAGGAAGGGCTGGAGAGATGATCAGAACATCAATGTGATGGTAAAGGATTTGTCTGTTCTGGACCTCTTCTGATCTAACACCAACAACACCACATGTCTTAATTCAGTTCAGTCCTTTAAACTAAGTGTTTTAGGTATCTTACTAAGGGAAGAACCAGTGTGGTAATTACTGAAATCCATATGCAGTTTAGCCTTAACTTCAATAGGAGACAAAGGAAATAAATATAAGTTTGAGTTTTGGTGCAGGGTAAGATGAATTAATGATCAGAACAACAGTGTTGGTGCAGGGTTGTGTTGGGTGGTTTTGTTCTGATGGATTGAGCTCTAGCTCTACCATGTAGCCATGGCTCCTTAACTCTGTTTAGTCCAATTCTGTTTAGTCCAATTCTGTTTAGTCCATAGCTAAGAAAGGAGAGCAGAGAGAGACAGAGAGGGAAGATGTGATAATCAGAACAGTAGGGAAGTGGTAGGTTAGGTTCAGACCTGCTCTGGCCCTTTTCTCATATGTTAATGTATAGAGCACCAACACCACCAGTATCAAGACTCTTAGTTTAGTATTTTTATTAACTAAGGATCATGGGTAAGGGCCACCAGTATCAATACTCTTAGTTTAGTCCTTTAATTAACCAAGGATCATGGGTAAGGGCCACCAGTATCAATACTCTTAGTTTAGTCCTTTTATTAACTAAGGATCATGGGTAAGGGTCACCAGTATCAAGACTCTTAGTTTAGTCCTTTTATTAACTAAGGATCATGGATATCTCACCAAGAAAATACCCAGTACAGTGACATTAGGATCCTGTTGATCCAACAACAGGGTAGTGTTGGAGGGTTTGGTTCTGGTCTGATGTTCTGACCCACTATGGTCAATACTAAAAGGTGGGGTCAGGTCCTGGTCAGTTTGTTTTACAAATCACTTCTCTTCTTTTAAATCTACACTCTGAACACCAGAGCAGGTGTCCATTCTGTTACCAGAGTAGGTGTCCATTCTGTTACCAGAGCAGGTGTCCATTCTGTTACCAGAGCAGGTGTCCATTCAGTTACCAGAGCAGGTGTCCATTCTGTTACCAGAGCAGGTGTCCATTCTGTTACCAGAGCAGGTGTCCATTCAGTTACCAGAGCAGGTGTCCATTCAGTTACCAGAGCAGGTGTCCATTCTGTTACCAGAGCAGGTGTCCATTCTGTTACCAGAGCAGGTGTCCATTCTGTTACCAGAGCAGGTGTCCAGTCTGTTACCAGAGCAAAAGAAGAGAATGTATTCTTCCCAAATGGCACCATATTCCCCATATAGAGCCCTATAGGGACCTGATTAAAAGTAGTGCACTGCATAGGGAATAAGGTGTTGTTTGGGACGCGACCAATATATTGACTTCCTGGTATTTGTCCTCTGGCCTTGTTTCTCAGTTTGTTTTACCAATCATTTCTCTTTTTTTCCTAAAATTACTCTCAGCAGTGTTAGGTACAGTATTTGTCCTCTGCCCTCGCTGGTTTGTGTCAGTTTGTATAACTTGTCTTTTTCAAATACACCGGAAAAAAAAAGACAAAGTCTGACCAGGTGAAATTCAGGTGAAAAGCTATGATCCCTTATTGATGTCACTTGTTAAATCCACTTCAATCTGTGTAGATGAAGGGGAGGAGGCAGGTTAAAGAAGGATTTTTAAGCCTTGAGACAATTAAGACATGGATTGTGTATGTGTGTCATTCAGAGGGTGAATGGGCAAGACAAAAGATTTAAGTGCCTTTGAACAGGGTATGGTAGTAGGTGCCAGACGCACCGGTTTGAGTGAGTCAAGAACTGCAATACTGCTGGGTTTTTCATGCTCAACAGTTTCCCGTGTGTATCAAGAATTGTCCACCACCCAAAGGACATCCAGCCAACTTGACAAAACTGTGGGATGCATTGGAGTCAACATGGGCCAGCATCCCTGTGGAATGCTTTTGACACCTTGTAGAGTCCATGCCCTGACGAAATTGAGGATGTTCTGAGGGCAAAAGGTGTGCGTAATATGTTTTACACTCGGTGTATATTCCCCTTCAACATTGAAACAGCATTAGAAGTTAATATTGTCAAGCTGTAGTAAAACGAGGACATGAAAATGAAAATACCAATAATCATGTTCTTGGCTATTTCAAAGCTGCAGTCACCAATTCTCGTTCTGCGTACACAATGCAGTATTTTCTCATTCTGGTCAGGTAAACGCATTCTGCCTCTGGACCAATGAAGCCAGAAGTGTCGTCAAATTCCTTTTCAGTTTATTTTTTTTATTGAGTCTGTCAAACCACTGACCTTTTTGTCTCAGATGGAAAAATGACCCAAACAGTCATAATCTTGATCTATCATAACGAGAAGCAGCTGGCTTCTGACCTCGGAGTAGAGATTTTTCTATAGCTGTTGAATTTAACAATACAATAAGCAATGTAAGACCATTATTTATGCTACTGTCAAAATGTTTGCTAAGCTTATATACATAGCATACAATTAACGGAGATCCTAAATTGTAGATACAATTGCAGATACAAAAAATAAAGAATACTGAACCAAGATATGTTGCGATTTACACGTTGCAGATAGATTTATCCCATACATTTGAGAATCTAGTGAAGAAAATCACACCTTATCACTTATCTTGAAAATTACAGCTGCAAACGGCAATTTTCAAAAACAAATGTTACTTTCATTGACTGTACAATAAGCTAAGTGTCTTATAGAAATTCTCAGCACGCATTCAGATGGATAAGTGAGTCTCTCTATTCGACATGGACGAGGAGTCTCTCTATTCAGTTAGAAGCTTCCTTAATGGCACGAAGTTGCTGTTTTGTACTTAGCATCTGAATGACTGAAAGGAATACACCTTTCACTGAAAAAGAGAGCTCTACCTTTAAATGAGGCACGAGGTAGATTCCAATGGCAAAACTTGTGTTTCATCAGATTTAGTGCATACCTATCATTGAAAACACCCATTACTGCATATTTCCAGGAAATATATGAATAAATAACAGGCCTTATTCAATAAGGAAACATAATGGATAAACAATATGTTTCCATATTGAATGAGGCCTAATGGATAAACAATAGGCCTCATTCAATCAGGAAACATAATGGATAAACAATAGGCTTCATTCAATCAGGAAACATAATGGATAAACAATAGGCTTCATTCAATCAGGAAACATAATTGATAAACAATAGGCCTTATTCAATCAGGAAACATAATGGATAAACAATAGGCCTCATTCAATCAGGAAACATAATGGATAAACAATAGGCCTCATTCAATCAGGAAACATAATGGATAAACAATAGGCCTCCTTCAATCAGGAAACATAATGGATAAACAATAGGCCTCATTCAATCAGGAAACATAATGGATAAACAATAGGCCTCATTCAATCAGGAAACATAATGGATAAACAACAGGCCTCATTCAATCAGGAAACAGAAAGGATAAACAATTGGCCTCATTCAATCAGGAAACATAATGGATAAACAATAGGCCTCATTCAATCAGGAAACATAATGGATAAACAATAGGCTTCATTCAATCAGGAAACATAATTGATAAACAATAGGCCTTATTCAATCAGGAAACATAATGGATAAACAATAGGCCTCATTCAATCAGGAAACATAATGGATAAACAATAGGCCTCATTCAATCAGGAAACATAATGGATAAACAATAGGCCTCCTTCAATCAGGAAACATAATGGATAAACAATAGGCCTCATTCAATTAGGAAACATAATGGATAAACAACAGGCCTCATTCAATCAGGAAACAGAAAGGATAAACAATTGGCCTCATTCAATCAGGAAACATAATGGATAAACAATAGGCCTCATTCAATCAGGAAACATAATGGATAAACAACAGGCCTCATTCAATCAGGAAACAGAAAGGATAAACAATAGGCCTCGTTCACTCAGGAAACATAATGGATAAACAACAGGCCTCATTCAATCAGGAAACATAATGGATAAACAATAGGCCTCATTCAATCAGGAAACATAATGGATAAACAATAGGACTCATTCAATCAGGAAACATAATGGATAAACAATAGGCCTCATTCAATCAGGAAACATAATGGATAAACAATAGGACTTATTCAATCAGGAAACATAATGGCAAGAGAATACCAGTTGCTTGAGAAAGGAAAGAAATAACAGTTAGAATTTTTTGATTTTATTTAACTAGGCAGGTCAGTTAAGAACTGCCTAACCCAGACAATTGTGCCCCGCCCTATGGGACTCCCAATCATGGCCGGTTCTGATACAGCCTGGAATCAAACCAGGGTCTGTAAAGACGTCTCTAGCGCTGAGATGCAGTGCCTTAGACAGATGCGCCACTCGGGAGCCCCGAATTGATGATCAGAACAACAGTGTTGGTGCAGGGTAGTGTGAATTGATAATCGTAACAGTTTATTCCGAGTGGCAAAACCATTGAATTGGAGTGGACCATATTTCCACTGATTCAGAGTAAATTGTAAAAGGCACTCCACATAAATAGATTATCATGTGTTTCTGTGTGCTTCTGTGTGCTGCCTGGGAAGGTTGGTAAAAGAGCAAAAAAACACATTCTATTGGAATCTTTGTTTTTGGGCAAGTGCTTTCCTGGTGATGTTTCCGTCCAGTTCCCACATCAAGGTAAAATAGCCAGTTACCTGAGCTGAGACCCAGGTGGAAAAAGTCCCGGCTGGGCCATGGTGTTTTTTCTTGCCCACAGACCTGTCCGACGGACAGACGGAGCCTCAGGACACAGACATTAGGTGGCAGATGTCCTTTTCTCTCTCCGGCCGCTCGGCTCTTCTTTCTCTGTCACTGTGATGGACAAGATAATGGATTGTGATAATGAGAATCCTTCCAGAGGCTGGCCAAGAATGTTCATCACATCCCCTCCTGTCACCCTCACAGACACATAAATACAGGATACAGACCCCGGAAACAGGCCGTAGGGGCCAAGGTTCTAATAGTGGAACTGATATAATTTCACTAGCTTTGTGTTCCTGTGTGTGCGTGTGTGTGTGTGTGTTTGTGTAAAAGGTAATTGAAAGAAAGAGAAAGAAAGAAAGAGAGAGAGTGAACAAAAAACAATCAACTTCAAGGCCTCATAAACAGAGGGGGGGGGGGGGGGGCGGGGGGGTTGGAAGGTTGTTGATTCCTGTGGAAGTGACAGAGAGACAGACAGAGGACAGGTAAACAAGAAACAAGGAGAAGAGCCAGAGAAAGTGAGCAAGAGAGTGACAGAAAAAAAGAGAGAAAAAACTTGAATACTTGAAATGGTGCAGAGACAGGGTTGAAAGGGGTTGTTGATTCCTGTGTAGGTGAAGGATTCACCCCCAGGAATAGCAGCTAATCCTACTATGTGTGGGGCAGCAGCACCTCTCTCTCTCTCCCTGCATGGTAGGAGGACAGCAGCACCTCTCTCTCCCCCTCCATGCTAGGAGGGCAGCATCACCTCTCTCTCTCCCTGCAGGCTAGGAGGGCAGCAGCACCTCTCGCTCTCCCTGCAGGCTAGGAGGGCAGCAGCACCTCTCTCTCCCTGCAGGCTCGGAGGGCATCAGTCTCTCTCTCCCTGCAGACTAGGATGGCAGCAGCAACACCTCTCTCTCTCCCTGCAGGCTAGGAGGAGGTGTACAGAATATAATGTCACCCTAGCCAGCCATCAACTTATAAAGAAATCGCTTTCTTCTACCTCTTTAAGGGGAGAAAACATCCATGAAATGAACTAATGAATAGAGCAAGGGGGTTTTCTTGAACAGAAATATGTGCCTTAGTTATAACCCATATTTTTCACTGATCAGGTGACGTCGTTAGGAAAACTCCTGCCCATAACACATCACTTTTGATGGAGTAGCTTTGGTTTATGAATCATGTTTTCTTGACGTGACTCAAGGGTGTTGCGTCTTGTTGCATGGCCACCTGATGTGTAACTGAATTCATACTCGTTCATTACATTGTTGAAAGACTTGATAGTCCTCTCATACCCAATCATACCTATACAATGAATATATAGATGAAGATTTTGGCTTCATTTCTCAACCATAGTTTCTATTGTTCCAGCACCTGAAAAGCTATTGAGATGCCACCAAATGGTGCCAGTGATTGTCAGGGTCTACAATATGCATTTTCTTTGACAATGTCCCATTACATTTTCTATAGCACCATGTACATTAGGGCTGTGTGGAAGGACATTGGATTGGCTTTGAGCAGGTCTTCATCTAGTTGTATTTTGCTGTCATATTACATTGGACTGAATCGCTTCATGTTTAATTTCTATTCTTCAATCGTTTTATGTCTATAGCCTTGTACCCTTATAGGCTGACCAACCCGCTCGCGTCGTGTGCGCGAGCGTTGCAAAATAAAGTCCTCTCTATTTCTGACGCAGATCGCACTGCAAGTCCTGCCTCTCCCATCTCCTCATTGGTTTATAGAAGCAGGTACCCACGCGCCATCTCCTCATTGGTTATACCCACGTGGGTGATTGAAAGACGAACTGTGTTGCCGGTCGGTGTAGTAATACTATGAAAGTTTAGATGCCAATCACCATATAAGTTCAGATGAAAAAGCCTGGAAGGAGGAGAGACGACTACTGTAAATTGTCCGGTGGCGATTTTTATGAATTGTTCAGCAGTCCAATGGCTTGGAGGTAGAAGCTGTTGAGGGAGCCTTTTGGTCCTAGACTTCGCGTTGCAGTACTGCTTGCCGCACGGTAGCAGAGAAAACAGTCTATAACATGGGTGACAGGACTCTCTGTCAATTTTATGGGCTTTCCTCTGACACCGCCTATTATATAGGTCCTGGATGGCAGGAAGCTTGGCCCCAGTGATGTACTGGGCCGTTCGCACTACCCTCTGTAGAGCCTTATGGTCAGATGCCGAGCAGTTGCCATACCATCCTCCCTATAGGCCGTCTCATCGTTGTCAGTGATCAGGCCTAACATTGTTGTGTCGTCAGCAAACTTGATGATGTTGTTGGAGGCATGTTTGGCCACGCAGTTGTGGGTGAACAGGGAATACAGGAGGGGACTAAGTACACACCCCTGTGGGGCCCCTGTGTTAAGGATCAGCGTGGCAAACCTGTTGCTGCCTACTCTGACCACCTGGGGGCGGCCTGTCAGGAAGTCCAGGATCCAGTTGCAGAAAGAGATGTTTAGTCCCAGAGTCCTTAGCTTAGTCATGAACTTCGTGGCACTATGGTGTTGAACGTTGAGCTGTAGTCAATGGAAAGCATTCTCACATAGGTGTTCCTTTTGTCCAGGTGAGAAAAGGCAGTGTTGAATGTGATTGAGATTGCATCATCTGTGGATCTGTTGGGGCGGTATGCGAATTGGAGTGGGTCTAGGGTGTCCGGGAGGATGCTGTTGATGTGAGCCATGACCAGCCTTTCAAAGCACTTCATGGCTACCGACGTGAGTGCCACGGGGCGGTAATCATTTAGGCTGGTTACATTCACTTTCTTGGGCACAGGGTCTATGGTGGTCTGCTTGAAACATGTAGGTATTACAGACTCGGTCAGCGAGAGGTTGAAAATGTCAGTGAAGACACTTGACATTTGGTCAGCGCATGCTTTGAGTACACATCCTGGTAATCTGCCTGGCGCAGCGGCTTTGTGAATGTTGACCTGTTTAAAGGTTTTGTTGACATCGGCAACCGAGAGCGTTATCACACAGCCATCCAGAACAGCTGGTGCTCTCGTACATGCTTCAGTGTTGCTTGCCTCGAAGCGAGCATTAAAGGCATTTAGCTCATCTGGTAGGCTTGTGTCACTGGGCAGCTTGCGTCTGGGTTTCCCTTTGTTGTCCGTAATAGTTTTCAAGCCCTGCCACATCCGACGAGCATCAGAGCCGGTGTAGTAGGATTCAATCTTAATCCTGTTTTGACACTTTGCTTGTTTGATGGTTCGTCTGAGGGCATAGCGAGATTTCTTATAAGCATCCGGATTAGTGTCCCGCTCCTTGAAAGCGGCAGCTCTACCCTTTAGCTCGATGCGGATGTTGCCTGTAATCCATGGCTTCTGGTTGGGGTATGTACGTACAGTCACTGTGGGGACGACGTCATCGATGCACTTATTGATGAAGCCGATGACTGAGGTGGTGTATTCCTCAATGCCAACATGTCCCAGTCTGTGCTAGCAAAACATTCCTGTAGTGTAGCAGGACTGACTGACTTACTACTTGAGTAAAAGTCTAAAAGTATTTGGTTTTAAATATACTTAATTATCAAAAGTAAAAGAATAAGCCATTTCGAATTCCTTATGTTAAGCGGATAGCCAGCACACTCCAACACTCAGACATAATAAAAACAAAGTATTAGTGAGTCTGCCAGATCAGACCCAGTAGGGATGACCAGGGATGTTCTCTTGATAAGTGTGTGAATTGTACCACTTTCCTGTCAACATGTAACGAGTACTTTTTGGTGTGAGGGAAAATGTATGGAGTAAAAAGTACATTATTTTATTTTGGAATGTAGTGAAATAAAAGTTACATTTGTAAAGTAACTTACGTGGCTGTAAGTAAGAAAGTTAAAACAAGTAGACTTCTATTGGTGAGATAATCAGTGGTGTAAAGTAGTTAAGTAAAAATACTTTAAAGTCCTCTTCTCCACTCCTTTACTAATGTACAGTATTTACAGATGAATGCTTCTTCTCTCCGGCCATTAAATCAAGAGATCAAAGGGCTAATTGAAAACATAACATCTTGTTGAGATTTACAGCTAAAGGAGCTTTTTCTTATATTTTTTTTATTCACGATGAAGCCAAGAGACCAAACTGGAATGGACAAATGGTGAAATAATCTCAGTCCTTCCTTTGAAGAAATTTAATTGGGATTGAACTTGATGTCAAACTAATTTAGAAGTTTATGAGGGATGTCGTATCTTCCCATACTGTTAACTCTGAACTCCATAAACTGAAATGACCCGATGTGGAAAAACTGTTTTGACATATACAAATATTCTTTGTCTTGTGACGGATGTAGACTTTTGTTCTGATGACCTGTAATATGAATATTGATTTGATGTTTTCTAAAGACATTTGATTATCTGTATCTGTGTTATTTGACATTTTCTTCTACCGTTTTAATACATTTATGTCTATAGTTTATATATTTTTAGTTAGTCTTCATATTATCCTTACACTATTTTTGGCATACTAAATCTGTAAATATAATATTCTCATTTGTTCAACAAACTTGTTCAACAAACTTTCTCCTTTCCCTTAATAGTCAGGGCAAACCTGTTTTGGTGATTTCTGGTATATCATCAAAATAAATCAATCACAGCATGTTTTTGGACTCATTCAGCAGTTTTTACCTGATTAAGTACAATATCATTGGACAATAAATGTTGAACATTCAATTTACAGTGCCTTCAGAAAGTATTCATACCCCTTGACTTATTACACATTTTGTTGTGTTACATCCTGAATTCAAAATGGATTAAATAGATGCTTTTTCTCACCCATGTACACACAAAAACATCTAATTTACATAAGTATTCAAACCCCTGAGTCAATACATGTTGGAATCACCTTTGGCAGTGATTACAGCTGTGAGTCTTTCTGGGTAAGTCTCTAAGAGCTTTGCACACCAGGATTGTACAATATTTATGCATTATTCTTTTAAAAATGCTCCAAGCTTTGTCAAGTTGTTTGTTGATCATTAGTAGAGAGACATTTTCTTGCCATAGATTTTCAAGACAATTTTAGTCAAAACTGTATCTAGGCCACTCAGGAACATTCAATGTTGACTTGGTAAGCAACAGTGTATATTTGGATTGGTGTTTTAGGTTATTGTCCTGCTGAAAGATGAATTTGTCTCCTCTAGGATTTTGCCTGTGCTTAGCTCTATTCCTTTCCATTTTTATCCTAAACAAGTCCCTAGCCCTTGCTGATGACAAGCATGCCCATAACATGATGCAGCCACCACAATGCTTGAAAACATGTAGAGTAGTTTTCAGTGATGTGTTGTGTTGGAATTGCCCCAAACATAACACTTTGTATTCAGGACATACATTTAATTTATTTGCCACATTCTTTGCAGTTTTACTTTAGTGCCTTATCGCAAACAGGATGAATGTATTGGAATATTTTTTGTTTGTACAGGCTACCTTCTTTTCACGCTGTCATTTAAATTAGTATTATGGAATAACTACAATGTTGTTAATCCATGCACAGTTTTCTCCTATCACAGCATTAAACTCTGTAACTGTTTTAAAGTCACCAGTGGCCTCATAAGTGGTTCCCTCTCTGGCAACTGAGTTAGGAAGGATACCTGTATGTTTGTAGTGACTGGGTATATTGATACACCGTACAAAGTGCAGTGGGGTAAAGTACTTAAGTAAAAATACTTTAAAGTACTACTTAAGTCATTTTGTGGGTTATCTGTATGTTACTTTAATATTTATATGTTTGACAACATTTACTTTTACTTCACTACATTCCTAAAGAAAATTATGTACTTTTTAATCCATACATTTTCCCTGACACCCAAAAGTAGTCATTACATGTTGACAGGAAAATGGTCCAATTCACACACTTATCAAGAGAACATCCCTGGTGCTTCATGCTTCATTTTGTAAATGGAGTGTGCCCCTGGCTATCTAAATGTTTTTTAAATAATAATTAAGAAAATGGTGACGTCTAGTTTGCTTAATATAAGGAATATGAAATGATTTATACTTTTACTTTTACTTTAATACTTAAGTATATTTTAGAAATTACATTTAGTTTTGATACTTAAGTATATTTAAAAACAAATACGTGTAGACTTTTAATCAAGTAGTATTTTACTGGGCAACTTTCACTTTTACTTGATTCATTTTCTATTAAGGTATCTTTACTTTTACTTAAGTATTTAAATTGGGTACTTTTTCCACCACTGCCAAAGTATAAATAATTACTTCACCATGTTCAACGGGATATTCAATGTCTGTATTTATGTTATTATTGTTATCTTGCTTACAATCGGTGCCATACTTAGCAAGGCATTGAAAAATCTACCTGATCTTTGTGGTTGAATCTTCGTTTGAAATGCACTGCTTGACTTAGGGACTTTACAGATAATTGTATGTGTGAGGCACAAAGATCAGGTAGTCATTCAAAAATCATGTTAAACACTATTATTGCACACAGAGTGAGTCCATGCAACTTATTATGTCACTTGTTCAGCACATTTATACTTCTGAACTTAGTATTTAGGCTTGCCATAACAAACGGGTTGAATACTTATTGACTCAAGACACTCCAGCTTTTCATTTTTAATTAATTTGTAAAAAAAATAAAAATATCTATATCTCTATATATATATAGAGTAGGCTGAATGTTTGATGTTCCCTACTTCTAGACTAGATCACCCATAGCGTCCGTAGGCTGAATGTTTGATGTTCCCTACTTCTAGACTAGATCACCCATAGCGTCTGTAGGCTGAATGTTTGATGTTCCCTACTTCTAGACTAGATCATCCATAGCGTCTGTAGGCTGAATGTTTAATGTTCCCTACTTCTAGACTAGATCACCCATAGCGTCTGTAGGCTGAATGTTTGATGTTCCCTACTTCTAGACTAGATCACCCATAGCGTCTGTAGGCTGAATGTTTGATTTTCCCAGGTTTGAACAAGTTTTACTGAAGTCAAGGAGATCAAAAATATTCAAACATCGACTGTCTGTGTTAAGCATGGTTCGACATCTCTGTCAGAATTGCCTGGCATGATTGTCTATACAATAAGACAATGTCACGTATGTCAGGATGTACCCACGCTTGTTAGCCGTGTGTGCAGATCAGAGGACTATGGAAATGCAGAGAACTATGCAGGCCATGGGCATCATTAAGTGGGATTTGACTATTCATCTGATGATTGACAATACAGTTATTGTGCTCCTAGCGTTCATAATATTAAAAGATGGATAGCTGAGACTAATCATATAATCTTCTTACTGTATGCTCCTGTTGTCCATCTTAACTCATCCCTTCTTTCTCCTCTCTCTCTCCTCAGATTCCTCAGATTAGCTATGCCTCCACGGCCCCGGAGTTGAGCGATGACCGGCGATATGACTTCTTCTCCCGAGTAGTGCCTCCGGACTCGTTCCAGGCCCAAGCCATGGTGGACATAGTCAAGGCCATGGGCTGGAACTATGTATCTACCGTCGCATCAGAAGGATCCTATGGAGAGAAGGGAGTGGATGCCTTCCAACAGCTGTCCAGAGAAGCAGGTGAGTCCCAAAGTAACCTCTCTGGTGAATCTGGCCGTAATGGCCATGTACTCTTAAATCTCCACCCGGTACAGCCAGAAGAGGACTGGCCACCCCTCGGAGCCTGGTTCCTCTCTACACAGTACAGACAGTAGAGGACTGGCCACCCCTCTGAGCCTGGTTCCTCTCTACCCAGTACAACTAGAAGAGGACTGGCCACCCATCTGAGCCTGATTCCCCTATACCCAGTATAGCCAGAAGAGGACTGGCCACCCCTCTATAGGTTTCTTTAAAAATTCCCACCATCTACGGAATTGTTCTTAGGCATTGTGCTTATACATCTCATTACTTGCTCTTTGGATTTTTATGCTGGGTATCTGTATAGCACTTTGTGACAACTGGTGATGAAAAAAGGGCTTTATAAATACATTTGATTGATTGTTTGAATGTTTTCCAATAATAAAACTTATTGCAAGGGTGTAAAGTGGATTAACATGTGATGTGATCGAATAATCAAGGAATTGCAATAATCTTCAGGTGGAATTAAACATACTATGATAACCACTGAGGGTTGCAAGTTAGAAATGACTTAGTTTATTCAGAAGACATCTACTTTGAGTTTGGTGTGGTAAGAGACAAACCTTGCATGTATGTGTATATACAGTACCAGTGAAAAGTTTGGAAACACCTACTCATTCAAGGGTTTTTCTTTATTTTTGCTATTTTCGAAATTTTGTATAATAGTGAATACATCGAAACTATGAAATAGCATATATGAAAACAAGCCTTAACCAAAAAAGTGTTAAACAAATACAAATATATTTTATATTTGAGATTCTTCAAAGTAGCCACCCTTTGCCTTGATGACAGCTTTAAACACTCTTGGCATTCTCTCAACCAGCTTCATGAGGTAGTCACATTTCAATTTCAATTAACAGTTGAGCCTTGTTAAAACTTAATATGTGGAATTTCATTCCTTCTTAATACGTTTGAGCCAATCAGTAGTGTTGTGACAAGATAGGGGTGGTATACAAAAGATAGCCCAATTTGGTAAAAGATCAAGTCCATATTATGGCAAGAACAGCTCAAATAAGCAAATAGAAATGACAGTTCATTATTACTTAAAGACATGAAGGTCATGTCTTTTAATATTTCTTCAAGTGCAGTCGCAAAACCCATCATGCGCTATGATGAAACTGGCTCTCATGAGGACTGCCATAGGAATGGAAGACCCAGAGTTACATCTGCTGCAGAGGATAAGTTCATTAGAGTTACCAGCCTCAGAAATTTCAGCCTAAATAAATGCTTCACAGAGTTCAAGTAACAGACACACCTCAACATCAACTGTTCAGAGGAGACTGCGTGAATCAGGCCTTCATGGTCGAATGGCTGCAAAGAAACCACTACTAAAGGACACCAATAAGAAAAATACAACCGCTTTGGCCAAGAAATCAATGGACATTAGACCGGTGGAAATCTATCATTTGGTCTGATGAGTCTAATTTAAGATTTTTGGTTGCAACCGGTATGTCTTTGTGAAACGCAGAGTATTCGAATGGATGATCTCTGCATGTGTAGTTCCCACTGTGAAGCATGGAGGAGGAGGTGTGATGGTGTCGGGGTGCTTTGCTGGTGACACTTTCAGTGATGTATTTACAATTCAAGGCACACTTAACCAGCATGGCTACCACAGCATTCTGCAGCGGTACGCCATCCCATCTGGTTTGCGCTTAGTGGGACTATCATGTGTTTTTCAACAGGACAATCACCCAACACACCTCCAGGCTGTGTAAGGGCTATTTGACCAAGAAGGTGAGTGATGGAGTGCTGCATCAGGTGATATGGCCTCCACAATCACCTGACCTCAAGTCAATTAAGATAGTTTGGGATGAGTTGGACCACAGAGTGAAGGAAAAGCAGCCAACAAATGCTCAGCAAATGTTGGAAAGCCGTTGGAAAAGCATTCCAGGTGAAGCTGGTTGAGATAATGCCAAAAGTGTGCAAAGCTGTCATCAAGGCAAAGGGTGGCTACTTTGAAGAATCTAAAATCTGAACTATATTTTGATTTGTTTCACACTTTTTTGTTTACTAGATGATTTCATATGTGTTATTTCATAGTTTTGATGTCTTCACAAGTATTCTACAATGTAGAAAATAGTAAAATAAAGAAAAACCCTTGAATCGGTAGGTGTGTCCAAACTTTTCACTGGTACTGTATTTTTGTTTGTATGTATGCTAGAATCTAACAAATGGATAAACATGTAGACATCCTATAATTGTCAACCAAACAATTTCACTCTAGCTTTAGGAAGACACTGATCCTCGTTCTTCATAAGCATCGACTGCTAATCAAACGTTTCGGATAGTGATTGTTTTTCTCTTTTGGGATGTCCTTGACAACTGTGATCAATTAGACAATCAACAAGATGTAGTTGACCACATAAGAGCCTATAGGGGATGTTTCTTTCATTAATGTAGCAGATGTAACAGACATGAGCGAGCAGGCTATTGAAATCAAAGTTTATTTGTCACGTGCGCCGAATACAACAGGTGTAGACCTTATAGTGAAAGGCTTACTTACAGGCTGTAACCAATAGTGCAAAAAAGGTGTTAGGTGAACAATAGGTAAGTAAAGAAATAAAAACAGTAAAAAGACAGGCTATATACAGTAGCGAGGCTATATACAGACACCGGTTAGTCAGGCTGATTGAGGTAGTATGTACATGTAGATATGCTTAAAGTGACTATGCATATATGATGAACAGAGAGTAGCAGTAGCATAAAAGAGAGGTTGGCGGTTGGTGGGTGGCAGGACACAATGCAGATAGCCCGGTTAGCCAATGTGCATTGTGTCCCGCCACCCACCACCCACCACCCACCAACCCCTCTAGCAGCCGTCGTGCGGTGATGTCACCCTCCCTGAGATCTGAAATCAACTGTCTATCACGGTTTGACAGTTGACCTTAGTCTTGCCCTCAGCTAGTATTGGCGACTTTGAATGACAGAGTGTTGTATACAGAGGGTTCAGAGATCAAGCCCCGGGTAGGGAAGACAGGGATGAATTTCACTCTGTTAGATTTCTATGAGGAGAATTTTGGGCTTCAGCAATGTTCTATGGTCCTCAATTTTCTTTTTAAATATTTAAATTTAACCTTTATTTAAGCAGGCAAGTCAGTTAAGAACAAATTCTTATTTACAATGACTGGATACCCCGGCCAAACCCGGACGACGCTGGGCCAATTGTGTGCGGCCCTACTGTAGTGACGCCTCTTGCACTGAGATGCAGTGCTTTAGACCGCTGCGGCACTTGGGCACCCAAATATATGGTCAATATATGGTCCTCAATATACTATGGTCCTCAATATACTATGGTCCTCAATATATGGTCCTCAATAAATGGGCCTCAGTAACTGGTCCTCAATACACTATGTACCTCAATATGTGGTCCTCAATATATGGTCCTCAATTTGTGGTCCTCAATATATGGTCCTCAATACATGGTCCTCAATAACTGGTCCTCAATAACTGGTCCCCAATATACTATGGTCCTCAATCTACTATGGTCCTCAATCTACTATGGTCCTCAATATACTATGGTCCTCAATATGTGGTCGTCAATATGTGGTCCACAATATATTGTCCTCAATATGGTCCTCAATATACTATGGTCCTCAATATATGGTCCTCTATATATGGTCCTCTATATATTTACATTTTAGCCATTTAGCAGACGCTCTTATCCAGAGCGACTTACAAATTGGTGCATTCACCTATAATATCCAGTGGAACAACCACTTTACAATAGTGCATCTAAATCTTTTAAGGGGGGGGGGTTCGAAGGATTACCTTATCCTAACCCAGGTATTCCTTGAAGAGGTGGGGTTTCAGGTGTCTCCGGAAGGTGGTGATTGACTCCGCTGTCCTGGCGTCGTGAGGGAGCTTGTTCCACCATTGGGGTGCCAGAGCAGCGAACAGTTTTGACTGGGCTGAGCGGGAACTGTGCTTCCTCAGAGGTAGGGAGGCGAGCAGGCCAGAGGTGGATGAACGGAGTGCCCTTGTTTGGGTGTAGGGCCTGATCAGAGCCTGAAGGTACGGAGGTGCCGTTCCCCTAACAGCTCCGTAGGCAAGCACCATGGTCTTGTAGCGGATGCGAGCTTCGACTGGAAGCCAGTGGAGAGAGCGGAGGAGCGGGGTGGCGTGAGAGAACTTGGGAAGGTTGAACACCAGACGGGCTGCGGCGTTCTGGATGAGTTGTAGGGGTTTAATGGCACAGGCAGGGAGCCCAGCCAACAGCGAGTTGCAGTAATCCAGACGGGAGATGACAAGTGCCTGGATTAGGACCTGCGCCGCTTCCTGTGTGAGGCAGGGTCGTACTCTGCGAATGTTGTAGAGCATGAACCTGCAGGATCGGGTCACCGCCTTGATGTTGGTGGAGAACGACAGGGTGTTGTCCAGGGTCACGCCAAGGCTCTTAGCACTCTGGGAGGAGGACACAAGGGAGTTGTCAACCGTGATGGCGAGATCATGGAACGGGCAGTCCTTCCCCGGGAGGAAGAGCAGCTCCGTCTTGCCGAGGTTCAGCTTGAGGTGGTGATCCGTCATCCACACTGATATGTCTGCCAGACATGCAGAGATGCGATTCGCCACCTGGTTGTCAGAAGGGGGAAAGGAGAAGATTAATTGTGTGTCATCTGCATAGCAATGATATGAGAGACCATGTGAGGATATGACAGAGCCAAGTGACTTGGTGTATAGCGAGGAATATATGGTCCTCAATATACTATGGTCCTCAATATATGGTCCTCAATGTACTATGGTCCTCAATATATAGTCCTCAATATATAGTCCTCTATATATGGTCCTCAATATACAACGGTCCTCAATATATGGTCCTCAATATACTATGGTCCTCAATATACTATGGACCTCAATATATGGTCCTCAATATGTGGTCCACAATATATGGTCCTGAAAAATTTAAATTAAGGTCCTCTTTGGATTGAAGAGTCTGCAAAAGGTTATAGAGTACGTTATTATATTATTACTAGCTTATAAACTAACGAGACATTGAGATGGACAGCCTACTAACATCCACTGGTTAAAGAACCAGTCATTGTAATGTAATGCACATGTAATGCAGTTGATTAACATCACACTTCGGCATTGCCAGAGGTCTATGCTTGACAGAGGTCTATGTTTTAACGTAATCAGTTACTGGTTCACATGTGCCAACACAATCACAGTTAGCGGGTCCAGTAAACCCATTGTAAAAAGCCTGTCATCTGAGGTTTTGCCTTCTGCCCTAACATCTTTCGTTATCTCCCTTTATTAATCACAGGATGACTATAATACAGTGTTGTGTACCAAATGGCACCCTATTCCATATATAGTGCACTACTTTCAACCAGGGCCCATAGGGAATATGGTGCCATTTGGGATACAGAGTGTTACGCAACTTTTTAATTCGCTTTTTACTCACCAAAAGGGCTTTCTCTTCCTGATTGCAGGGTTTTGTTCTTTATCGTTCTGGGTTATCTCCGCTCCCATAATCCTCTACTCTATTTATCCTGGGGGTGTTTGTGTGTTCCTGCTCTCACCGCTTCACGTCGCCACAGATCATCTGGCCAATTAGGCTCAGTCATTTCCAACAGGCTGTGGAGGCAGAGAAATATCTACATTGATTTCTTGTGCAGCGTACTGGAGCACAGATTAGACGAGGATTTCCTATCCGCAAGTTTCTCAGGTAGCAGCCAGTATAACTACATTTTAAACATCCATAGAAACTAAATAGAAAGGAAACTCCAGCACACTAGTGATGTTGATGCTTCCAAACATTAAATTGATTATAAACCAACAATGAGTTTAACTTTTTCAGACCTCCATGGAATGCCTCCTTTTTTGGGGGGAGGAAGGGGGGGTTGGGGGGCATTGTAAGGCAATGCAGAGGCGTGACTGGCATGTCTTTATTTAACTTTGGATCTGCTTGAGATAAACCGTGCAATGGAAGATGCTGTGTACTGTGCTCTCAGAGAGGGATACAGGGAGTGGGTGGCGGAAACACCTGGTGCCTGGCGGATGGTCGGCTAAATAATGGCTAGTAAGAGAGAAGTATCTGGAGTGGTGGTCATTTATATGCTAATGGTCGCCGGAGGGGATGATTGTCGTTTTACAGGCTCCTAACCAACTGTGCAATTTTTTAAACTTAAAAAAAAAACGTTTGTAACTGATTTTGTACATAATGTTACTGCTACCGTCTCCAACGACCGAAAAGAGCTTCTGAATATCTGAACAGCGATTACTCGCCTCGAATTGGACAAAGATTTTTTTCTTTAATGAGTCTGACACGAAGGATATACTGTACTGCTTCTCCCAAGACCAGGCCCAAATCCCCTTCTTTCGCAGGCAGAGAAGATGGAAATACAGGGGTCGGAGATAGGGATGTCTTGTGCGAATTAGTCGGCGAGGGGGTAACCCACCTCTATCATCCGTTCTATTGGCCAACGTGCAATCATTGGAAAATATACTGATTGATCTCTTTTCAAGATTACCCTACCAACGGGACATTAGAAACTGTAATATCTTATGTTTAAGGCAGACCACCATAAAGTGAAGGTAACCTGCCTAAATGACTACTGCCCGGTTGCACTCACATTAGTAGCCATGAAGGCCTTTGAAAGGCTGGTCATGACTCACATCAATACCATCATCCAGGGAAACCCTAGACCCACTCCAATTCGCATACCAGCCCAACAGATCATCAGATGACGCAATCTCAATCGCACTACACCCTGCCCTTTCCCACCTGGACAAAAGGAACACATACTGTATGTGAAAATGCTGTTCATTTACTACATCTCAGCGTTCAACACCAAAGTGCCCACGAAGCTCATCACTAAGCTAAGCACCCTGGGACTAAACATCTCCTTCTGCAACTGGATCCTAAACTTCCTGACGGACTGCCCCAGGTGATAAGGGTAGGCAACAACACATCTGCCACACTGATCCTCAACACTGGGGCCCCTCAGGGGTACGTACTTAGTCCCTTCTTGTACTCCCTGTTCACCCACGACTTCGTGGCATTGCACGACTCCAACACCCTCATCAAGTTTGCTGATGACACGACAGTGGTAGGCATGATCACCGATGGCATTGAGACAGCCTACAAGGAGGAGGTCAGTGACTTGGCAGTGTGGTGCCAGGACAACAACCTCTCCCTCAACGTCAATAAGACGAAGGAGCTGATTGTGGACTATTGGAGAAAGAGGGAAGAGCAGTCCCCCATCTACATCGACGGGGCTGTAGTGGAGCGGGCCGAGAGCGTCAAGTTCCTTGGCATCCACATCACTAAAGACTTAACATGGTCCACACAAACCCATACAGTCGTGAAGAGGGCACGTCAGCACTTCTTCCCTCTCAGGAGGCTGAACAGATTTGGCATGATCCTCATAAAATCTACAGCTGCTCCATCGAGAGCATCACACATACTACACGGACACCCCCACACAAAACCTCCACACATTCACACACACACACACACACACACACACACACACACACACACACACACACACACACACACACACACACACACACACACACACACACACACACACACACACACACACACACACACTCATATGCTGCTGCTACTCTGTTCTGTATTCATACTTCTATTATTATCTATTCTGATGCCTAGTCAATTTAACCTGACTTTACGTACATATCTACCTCAAATACCTTATTATTATCTATCCTGATGCCTAGTCACTTTACCCTGCCTTCATGTACAAATCTACCTCAAATACCTTATTATTATCTATCCTGATCTATCCTAGTCAGTTTACCCTGCCTTCATGTACAAATCTACCTCAAATACCTTATTATTATCTATCCTGGTGCCTAGTCAATTTAACCTGACTTTATGTACATATCTACCTCAAATACCTTATTATTATTATCTATCCTGATGCCTAGTCAATTTAACCTGACTTTATGTACATATCTACCTCAAATACCTTATTATTATTATATATCCTGATGCCTAGTCACTTTACCCTGCCTTCATGTACAAATCTATCTCAAATACCTTATTATTATCTATCCTGATCTATCCTAGTCAGTTTACCCTGCCTTCATGTACAAATCTACCTCAAATACCTTATTATTATCTATCCTGATGCCTAGTCAATTTAACCTGACTTTATGTACATATCTACCTCAAATACCTTATTATTATTATATATCCTGATGCCTAGTCACTTTACCCTGCCTTCATGTACAAATCTACCTCAAATACTTCACACCCCTGCACATTGATCTGGTACTGTTATTCCCTGTATATAGCTCCACGTTGATCTGGTACTCCCTGTATATAGCTCCACGTTGATCTGGTACTCCCTGTATATAGCTCCACGTTGATCTGGTACTCCCTGTATATAGCTCTATATTGATCTGGTACTGGTACTCCCTGTATATAGCTCTACATTGATCTGATACTGGTAGTTCCTGTATATAGCTCCACATTGATCTGGTACTGGTACTTCCTGTATATAGCTCCACATTGATCTGGTACTGGTACTTCCTGTATATAGCTCCACATTGATCTGGTACTGGTACTTCCTGTATATAGCTCTACATTGATCTGATACTGGTAGTTCCTGTATATAGCTCCACATTGATCTGGTACTGGTACTTCCTGTATATAGCTCCACATTGATCTGGTACTGGTACTTCCTGTATATAGCTCCACATTGATCTGGTACTGGTACTTCCTGTATATAGCTCCACATTGATCTGGTACTTCCTGTATATAACTCCACATTGATCTGGTACTTCCTGTATATAGCTCCACATTGATCTGGTACTGGTACTTCCTGTATATAGCTCCACATTGATCTGGTACTTCTTGTATGTAGCTCCACATTGATCTGGTACTTCCTGTATATAGCTCCACATTGATTTGGTACTTCCTGTATATAGCTCCATTCTTGTGTATTTTCTTCCTCTTGTGTTACTACTGTATTTTAATTTGTATTGTTATTATTTAACTCTCCATTGTTGAGAAGGTACGCATTTCCCTAAGTAAGACTTTCATGGTAAAGTCTACACCAGTTGTATTCGGCACATGTGACAAATACAATTTGATTTGAAAGTATTTTTACTTAGTTACTTTACACTACTGGTCTTTCTCAAGGAGGGTATACTTGTGCAAATGCAATGTAGAGTCCCGCACACTGTTAATTGCTGCTGCAGTTTTATTGTACAATGTTTCGACCTGAACGTCTTCATCAGGTAGACTATTTGCGAAAACTTGTACACCGCTTTGTGTTACGTAATAATGTGCTTTGATTATTTTAAGCAAAGGGACTACAATTGTTTTTTGTTAACTTTTACGGTAATATCCTGCTGGCCTGAATTAGTCTACACAGTGACGTGACCCCCTACTACCCAGAAACCATTTCCCTGGTGCTTGTGCTTAACTTTGTTTCCCTCATCAACAACGGATGGAGATTTATCAGTGTGTTGCCATGGATGTGGCTTGCGGGCTATGCCGCTTACTGACTTACTCAATATTTTGTGTGTGTGTGTGTGTGTGTGTGTGTGTGTGTGTGTGTGTGTGTGTGTGTGTGTGTGTGTGTGTGTGTGTGTGTGTGTGTGTGTGTGTGTGTGTGTGTGTGTGTGTGTGTGTGTGTGTGTTTATTTATAAATCCATTAGTCCTGGTAGGGATTTATAGGGATGTGAGTTTTAACACAGGCCATAGTACAGAGTCTTAATTTGATTAGCCCGTTCCTGTGTGATTTCATGACATGGCTTAGACGTTTATTAGTGAAACACACACACACACACACACACACACACACACACACACACACACACACACACACACACACACACACACACACACACACACACACACACACACACACACACACACACACACACACACACACACACACAATCACACACCTACACACACAAACCTACACCTACACACTCACACACCTACACACACTCACACACCTACACACACACACACACACACACACACACACACACACACACACACACACACACCTACACACACACACCTACACACACACACACTCACACCTACACACACACCAACACACACACAGTCGTGCACAGCTAACCTGGGGATATATAATTCAGTCTCATTCAAAATCCTTTTTTCCTTAACCCCTAACCCTGACCCTAACCCTGACCCTAACCTTAACCCTAAACATTTACATTTACATTACATTTAAGTCATTTAGCAGACGCTCTTATCCAGAGCGACTTTTAAACCTAACCCTGACCCTAACCTTAACCCTAACGCTAACCCAAAAACCTAACCTTAACCCTAAACCTAACCATAACCCTAAACTAAATTCTAACCCTAAAACTAATTCTAACCTTAACCCTAAACCTAATTCTAACCCTAGCTCCTAACCCTAACCCGAATTCTAACCCTAACACTAATTCTAACCTTAAACCTAATTCTAACCTTAACCCTAAACCCCCTAGAAATAGCATTTCACGTTGTGGGGACCAACAAAATGTCCCCAGTTGGTCAAATTTGTGTTTGTTTACTATTCTTGTGGGGATGTTAGGTCCCCATAAGTATAGATAAAAACACGTCCACACACACCTACACACACACACACACACACACACACACACACACACACACACACACACACACACACACACACACACACACACACACGTACACACAAACATGTACAAACACACGTACACACACATGTACACACATGTACAAACACACTCACACAAACCGTGTTTTAGTGTGTCATGAACCATAAATCCAGCACATAATGTATCTCCATGGATATAACCACGTATAGTGGCTAAAAAGGGTTTCACTTGCTACATTAAACAACGCTGCATGATCCCCTTAAAGATGATATCTGCTCAGGTGTAGTTCAAGTAGGGTTCAGTCAGTTACAGGTGCTTCCATTGCTAAGGAATACATTCCTCTTTTATTAGGACATGAGACAACCTACAAGGCCTAGGTGGATATAGAGGTAGTTTACAGACCAGCTAGGCAGACTTAGGTAGATATAGAGGTAGTTCACAGACCAAATCAAATCAAATTTTATTAGTCACATGCACCGAATACAACACCTTACAGTGAATTGCTTACTTACGAGCCCCTAACTAACAGTGCAGTTAAGGTTAAGAGATTAAAGTAACAAGTAATTAAAGAGCAGCAGTAAAAAATAACAATATATACAAGGGGGTGCCAGTACAGAGTCAATGTGCGGGGTCACCGGTTAGTTGATGTAGTATGTACATGTAGGTAGAGTTAATTAAAGTGACTGTGCATAGATGACAACAGGGAGTGGCAGTGGTGTGGAGAAGGGAGGGGGGGGGGGGCAATGAGAATAGTCTGGGTAGACATTTGACTAGATGTTCAGGAGTCTTATGGCTTGGGGGTAGAAGCTGTTTAGAAGCCTCTTGGACCTAGACTTGGCGCTCCAGTACCGCTTGCCGTGTGGTAGCAGAGAGAACAGTCTATGTCTAGGGTGGCTGGAGTATTTTACATTTATTAGGGCCTTCCTCTGACACCGCCTGGTATAGAGGTCCTGGATGGCAGGAAGCTTGGCCCCAGTGATGTACTGGGCCGTTCGCACTACCCTCTGTAGTGCCTTGTGGTCGGAGGCCGTGCAGTTGCCATATCAGGCAGTGATGCAACCGTCAAGATGCTCTCGATGGTGCAGCTGTAGAACCTTTTGAGGATCTGAGGACCCATGCCAAATCTTTCAGTCTCCTGAGGGGGAAAATGTTTTGTCATTCCCGCTTCACGACTGTCATGGTGTGCTTGGCCCATGCTAGTTTGTTGGTGATGTGGACACCAAGGAACTTGAAGCTCTGAACCTGCTCCATCGATGAGAATGGGGGCGTGCTCTGTTCTCTTTTTCCTGTAGTCTACAATCATCTCCTTTGTCTTGATCACGTTGATGGAGAGGTTGTTGCCCTGGCACCACAAGGCCAGGTCTCTGACCTCCTCCCTATAGGCTGTCTCGTTGTTGTCGGTGATGAGGCCTACCACTGTTGTGTCATCGGCAGATTTAATGATGGTGTTGGAGTCGTGCCTGGCCGTGTAGTCATGAGTGAACAGGGACTACAGGAGGGGGCAGAGCACGCACCCCTGAGGGGCCCCTGTGTTGAAGATCAGTGTGGAGGATGTGTTGTTACCTACCTTTACCACCTGGGGGCGGCCCGTCAGGAAGTCCAGGATCCAGTTGCAGAGGGAGGTGTTTAGTCCCAGGGTCCTTAGCTTATTGATGAGCTTTGAGGGCACTATGGTGTTGAATGCTGAGCTATAGTCAATGAATAGCATTCTCACATAGATGTTCCTTTTGTCCAGGTGGGAAAGGGCAGTGTGGAGCGCAATAGAGAATGCATCATCTGTGAATCTGTAGGAGCGGTATGCAAATTGGAGTGGGTCTAGGGTTTCTGCGATAATGGATAATGGTGTTGGTGTGAGCCATGACCAGCCTTTCAAAGCATTTCATGGCTACAGACATGAGTGCTACGGGCCGGTAGTCATTTAGGCAGGTTACCTTAGTGTTCTTTGGCACAGGCACTGTGGTGGTCTGCTTAAAACATGTTGGTATTACAGACTCGGACAGGGAGAGGTTGAAAATGTCAGTGAAGACGCTTGCTAGTTGGTCAGCGCATGCTCGCAGTACACATTCTAGTATCCCGTCTGGCCCTGCAGCCTTGTGAATGTTGTCCTGTCTAAAGATCTTACTCACATCGGCTGCGGAGAGCGTGATCACACAGTCTTCCGGTACAGCTGGTGCTCTCATGCATGTTTCAGTGTTATTTGCCTCGAAGCGAGCATAGAAGTTGTTTAGCTCGTCCGGTAGGCTCGTGTCACTTGGCAGCTCTTGGCTGTGCTTCCCTTTGAAGTCTGTAATGGTTTGCAGGCCCTGTCACATCCGTCAAGCGTCAGAGCCGGTGTAGTATGACTCAATCTTAGTTCTGTATTGAAGCTTTGCCTGTTTGATGGTTTGTCAGAGGGCATAACGGGATTTCTTATAAACTTCCGGGTTAGAGTCCCGCTCCCTGAAAGCGGCAGCTCTAGCCATTAGCTCAGTGCAGATGCTGCCTGTAATCCATGGCTTCTGGTTGGTGTGTGTACGTACAGTCACTGTGGGGACGACGTCATCAATGTACTTATTGATGAAGCCAATGACAGATGTGGTGTAGAAAGCTTACATTCTTGTTAATCTAACTGTACTGTCCAAGTTACAGTGGCTATTACAGTGAAATAATACAGTACTATTTTTTGAGGAGAGTGCACAATTATGAACTTGAAAATGTATGAATTAACCAATTAGGCACATTTGGGCAGTCTTGATACAACATTTTTGAACATATATGCAATGGTTCATTGGATCAGTCTAAAACGTTGCACATACACTGCTGCCATCTAGTGGCCAAAGTCTAAATTGCGCCTTGCCTGGAATAATACATTATGGCCTTTCAATTGCATTTCAAAGATACGCATGTTTTTTTCTTTGTATTATCTTTTACCGGATCTAATGTGTTATATTCTCCTACATTAAATTCACACTTCAAAGTGTTTCCTTTCAAATGAATATGTATATTGTTGCTTCAGGTCCTGAGCTACAAGCAGTTCGATTTGGAGTATGTCATTTTAGGAGAAAATTGGAAGAAAAAGGGGCAGATACTTAAGAGTTTTAATTTCCTCAAACCACTCCACTTCACACAACCAATATACACAGGCAGTTAGGAAAGCAAAGGCTAGCTTTTTCTAACAGAAATTTGCATCCTGTATCACAAACTCAGAAAAGTTCTGGGACACTGTAAAGTCCATGGAGAATAAGATAAGGAATGGTATTATTCCATTCCTCCCAGCTGCCCACACCACCGAGGCTAGGAAATACTGTCACCACCGATAAATCCAAGATAATTGAGAATTTCAATAAGCATTTTTCTACGGCTGTCCATGCTTTCCACCTGGCTGATGTTCTGAAAGTGTTGCAAAATCTGGGCCCCTACAAATTAGGTGGGCTAGACAATCTGGACCCTCTCTAAAATTATCCGCCGCAATTGTTGTAACCCCTATTACTAGCCTGTTCAACCTCTCTTTCGTATCGTCTGAGATCCCCAAAGATTGGAAAGCTGTCGCGGTCATCCCCCTCTTCAAAGGTGGAGACACTCTAGACCCAAACTGTTACAGACCTATATCTATCATACCCTGCCTTTCTAAGGTCTTCGAAAGCCAATTTAACAAACAGATCACCGACCATTTCGAATCCCACCGTACATTCTCCGCTATGCAATCTGGTTTCCGAGCTAGTCATGGGTGCACCTCAGCCACGCTCAAGGTACTAAACAAAATCATAACCACCATTGATAGAAGACAATACTGTGCAGCCGTATTCATCGATCTGGCCAAGGCTTTCAACTCTGTTAATCACCACATTCTTATCGGCAGACTCAACAGCCTTGGTTTCTCAAATGATTGCCTCGCCTGGTTCACCAACTCCTTCTCAGACAGAGTTCAGTGTGTCAAATCGGAGGGCCTGTTGTCCGGACCTCTGGCAGTCTCTATGCGGATGCCACAGGGTTGAATTCTCGGGCTGACTCTTTTCTCTGTATACATCAATGATGTCGCTCTTGCTGCTGGTGATTCTCTGATCCACCTCTATGCAGACGACACCATTCTGTATACCTCTGGCCCTTCTTTTGACACTGTGTTAACTAACCTCCAGACAAGCTTCAATGCCATACAACTCTCCTTCCGTGGCCTCCAACTGCTCTTAAATGCAAGTAAAACTAAATGCATGCTCTTCAACCGATCGCTGCCCGCACCTGCCCGTCCGTCCAGCATCACTACTCTGGATGGTTCTGACTTAGAATATGTGGACAACTACAAATACCTAGGTGTCTTCTTAGACTGTAAACTCTCTTTCCAGACTCATATTTAGCATCTCCAATCCAAAATTAAATCAAGAATCGGCTTCCTATTTCGCAACAAAGCATCCTTCACTCATGCTGCCTTAACATACCCTCGTAAAACTGACTATCCTACCGATCCTTGACTTCGGCGATGTCATTTACAAAATAGTCTCCAACACCCTACTCAGCAAATTGGATGCAGTCTATCACAGTGCCATCCGTTTTGTCACCATAGCCCCATACACTACCCACCACTGCGACCTGTATGCTCTCGTTGGCTGGCCCTCGCTTCACATTCATCGCCAAACCCACTGGCTCCAAGTCATCTACAAGTCTCTGCTAGGAAAGCCCCGCCTTATCTCAGCTCACTGGTCACCACAGCAGCACCCACCGTAGCACGCGCTCCAGCAGGTATATTTCACAGATCACCCTCAAAGCCAATTCCTCCTTTGGCCGCCTTTCCTTCCAGTTCTCTGCTGCCAATGACTGGAACGAATTGCAAAAATCACTGAAACTGGAGACTCATATCTCCCTCACTAACTTTAAGCATCAACTGTCAGAGCAGCTCACAGATCATTGCACCTACACAAAGGCCATCTGTAAATAGCCCATCCACCTACCTCATCCCCATATTGTTTTTTGTTTTTTTGCTCCTTTGCACCTTGCACATTCATCTTCTGCACACCCATCACTCCAGTGTTAATTGCTAAATAGTAATTACTTTGCCACTATGGCCTATTTATTGCCTTACCTCCCTAATCTAGCCTCATTTGCACACACTGTATATACATATTTTCTATTGTGTTATTGACTGTACGTTTGTTTATTCCATGTGTAACTCTGTGTTGTTGTTTGTGTCGCACTGCTTTGCTTTATCTTGGTCAGGTCGCAGTTGTAAATGAGAACTTGTTCTCAACTGACCTACCTGGTTAAATAAAGGTGAAATAAAACAAAAATAATAAAATATATATATTTTTTTCCTTTACTACCAATATCTCAAACCACTTCACTTAGACGTTTTTCCCGTACTACCAATATCTGTTAGCCATATGACTGAACTCTTTCAAGACACAATTTTGCATGAGCTATTCCATCACCTAAGCAACTTTCTAGATGTGATGTTGCTGAGTAATTTGAAAAGAAAGAGTTACAAATATTTTTAAAAGTTAATGACGTCCCGTGGGCAGCTAGCCTATTTCAGGTCCGGCAGCCATTAATATTTAACTGAAGAGTCTTCGTGTGTGTGGCTGCACCTGCGTGTGTGTCTAATCACTCATTAAAATGAGAAGAGACCATGTTGTGGTTCACAGCGTTTCTAAGTACCCAAACTTAGCGTCATGTTGGGATGAGAGAATTGTGATAAGAACAGAGCAAACGGGAAAAAAACTCATGATGAGGGTGAGCAAACGGTGGATTGGTGGCTAAGGGAATTTTTTTTATATGGGATACTAGATACTGCTGCCATTTGACTGTGTATGCAGGTGTTCCCTAGGTTATAGAGCTTATAAATAAATGATGAGAAACAGTATGTCTCATTGAAATGGGGTCAATGTATATAGATCTAGACCTGTTTTCATAAAGCGTCTCAAAGTGTAGATTAGTTTTGCCTTTTTAGATAATAATGAATATGATTACATGGATTGGGTGAGATTACGAGGATAGGGGGACCTGATCCTAGATCAGAGCTCCTACTTCAAGACGCTTTGTTAATATGGGCTCTGATCTAATCATCAGTGAATGACATGGTAATGAAAACCATCCCAGAGACATGTCTGTGCATCACTATTACTGAATATAGACACAGAACAGGCAAAACAAGAACATGTCTGCTAGCCTAGCTGTGTATAGCATCATCAGTCAATATAACCAGAGAAAAAGGCAAAACAAGGAACTGTCTGCTAGCCTAGCTGTGTTTAGCATCATCAGTCAATATAACCAGAGAAAAAGGCAAAACAAGGAACTGTCTGCTAGCCTAGCTGTGTTTAGCATCATTAGGTCAATATAACCAGAGAAACAAACAGGCAAAACGAGGAACTGTCTGCTAGCCTAGCTGTGTTTAGCATCATTTATCAGTCAATATAACCAGAGAAACAGTCAAAAAAAGTACCTGTCTGCTAGTCTATCTGTGTATAGCATCATGTATCCGTCAATCTAACCTGCCTGACAACACGCTTAGAACATCAATCCATCACCATATTACTCAATCAATCACCATGACGAACTGTTTTATCCAGTCTCATCTCCTCTCTTCAAGACTGGGACCGAACACACACCCCGAGTCATAAACCACATTTCCTAGACAGCAAACTGTTAATGAGACAGAAAAAGCCTTCCCTGTCAAGTCAAATAACGAATGTTGTGGGGAATCCGGTTGGCAGTTTAAACTGTACCAGTCTACACCCTATATCCAGACAAAGAGACATATACTACTGTATTTGTAATGTAATCTCTCTCTCATCCCAAATTACACCCTATTCCCTTTGTAGTGCTCTACTCTTGCCCACGTGCCTCATCTAAAGCCTCTTCTTTTGGGGTGCTACTATAGGGCCTCCAAGAGCAGTCAGTACAATGCTTGATATTGTGTGTGTGTGAGGTTAACAGAGAGGGTGACATGAACATTGACTGGTGTGACTAATGCCTGGTATTATGAGGTTATTACCAACTAGAGTGCAAACTAAGGGTTTGCCGACGTGGTCATACTCATATTTGTAATCGTATCCGTAAATTGTCAGTTGATAGTCAGATCGGATGATACTACTCGTAACCCGGGGGGGAAAAAAAAGAAATGTTTTAATATGCCTAAGTATATGTTGTCAAAATATATATCTCTGCACGTTTATAGACTAAACAAACAGCAGAAGGAGGAGGAGCCGCGGAAGGGTGTGTGTGTCTGACCCGTGTCTGTGTCCTAAACTTGCAGCGGGCAGACAAGTTTGCTATGGTCAGAATGCACGTCGACGTTTCATATTTGCTGTCTACCCTCGCCCGCTTGTTAGATATTATGCACATTGATATCTTGATAGAAAACGTCCTTGCCATTTGATTTATCGTAGTAGCAGGCTAACAGGAGGCTGAAGCAGTCTGAATGATCGGACCGAAAAACAGCTTCACTCTATCCAATCAGAGCAGCAGGATCAACGTACAGCCCGCCCTTCTCTTTACAGACAGGCAAACTAGCCAATTGAGTTATTTAGATCACGTCGCACCTCACTTGACTGACTGACATGAGAAAGATGCGTGCTGACACCCGATAATAAAACATTTTCAGATCATGTATAATTACAAAAAAATGATAATTTCTGGATAATCGTATCCAGAAAATTGCCAATATCCGTTATGATACTCTTTTTTTTCCGACTACCCGGCACAACTGTAGTGCATACCAATAGTGTTGGATCTGTGACATCCACTTGTATTGACATCCTCTTGTACATCCGGCCGTGATTGGGAGTCCCATAAGGGGCGGCTCACTATTGTCCCAGCGTCTCCCGGGTTTGGCCGGGGTAGACCGTCGTTGTAAATAAGAATTTGTTCTAAACTGGCTTTCCTAGTTAAATAAAGGTTAAATTAAAAATAAAACACATTTACATGTATTGATCATATTTTCACTAACGCTGCAGAGCTTTTCTCCACGATGAATTGATACAGAAATGATGCAAAAGAGGTGGCAAATAAGTTAGGTTTCTCAGCTGATTGGTTAACATACTGTACATTGAGACATTGTGTGACTAAACTTAACAAAAACAAGAAGAAACTACATTACCAAACCAAGACAAATGATATAAAACACAATGGAAAAAGACTTTGGAGTACCTTATTGAATGATATCATGGGCAGAAAACCTAAAATCCATCGTTCATTGGAGTTGATTTGTCATGGATGGGTCATTTACAAGAAAACCATTCCATATTGCCAATTATTTCAATAAAGTGGAAAAACACAGAAGTGAAATGATAACATTTAACAGTGAACCATCGTTTATATATTTGTTTTAAATGAAATATCTCATAATAAAAGAGAAGGACTGCTGTTTTTAATTTGGTCAGGTTAGTGTAGGAGAGGTGGGGAAATGATTGTTATGCATCGATAATGATGAGCCAGCAGGTATAAACAACCTTGATTTTCGGAAACTATTGAGAATGGGACAGTCTATTTGCTAGATCTTTAACCAAAGCCTAAAGGAGTGTGTGTCCACAGGAGTGGTACGACGCTAAAGTACCACGCCTGTAGGAAGCTAAAGTAATTCCACTACCTAAAAATAGCAAAGCACCCTTTGCTGGATCTAACAGCAGCCCAATCAGTTTGCTGCCTGTTCTTAGTAAACCCATGAAGAGAATTTTGTTTGACTAAAGGCAATGCTATTTTTTTGAGAAATGTCACGTGCTCCCTCTCTGGCCTCTTGGTCACCATGCTGCTCGTTAGGGCGCACACATGTCACCAGCGTCTTCAGACTCACCTGGACTCCATCACCTCCCTGATTACCTTCCCTATATACAGATGAAGTCAGAAGTTTACATACACTTAGGTTGGAGTCATTAAAACTTGTTTTTCAACCACGCCACAAATGCCTTGTTAACAAAACTATAGTTTTGTCAAGTCGGTTAGGACATCTACTTTGTGCATGACACAAGTAATTGTTCCAACAATTGTTTACAGACAGATTATTTCACTTATATTTCACTGTATTACAATTCCAGTGGGTCTGATGTTTACATACACTAAGTTGACAGTGCCTTTAAAAAGCTTGGAAAATTCCAGTAATTCCAGTAATAATTTGAGTCAATTGGAGGTGTACCTGTAGATGTATTTCAAGGCCTACCTTCAAACTCAGTGCCTCAATCCCATAGAAAATTTGTGGGCAGAACTGAAAAAGCGTGTGCGAGCAAGGAGGCATACAAACCTGACTCAGTTACACCAGCTCTGTCAGAAGGAATGGGAAAAAATTCACCCAACTTATTGTGGGAAGCTTGTGGAAGGCTCAAAATATTTGACCCAAGTTAAACAATTAAAGCAATGCTACCAAATACTAATTGAGTGTATGTAAACTTCTGAACCACTGGGAATGTGATGAAAGAAATAAAAGTTGAAATTAATCATTCTCTCTGCTATTATTCGGACATTTCACATTCTTAAAATAAAGTGGTGATCTTAACTGATCTAAAAAAGGGAATATTTACTCGGATTAAATGTCAGGAATTGTGAAAAACTGAGTTTAAATGTAATTGGCTAAGGCGTATGTGAACTTCCGACTTCAACTGTATGTCCCTTTGGTTCCTTCACCAGGCGTTGTTGTTTCTGTTCCTGTGTCATGTCTGCGCGTTGCTCGTGTTTCTTATTTTGTATTATGTTGTATTTATTTATTAAAACACTCATTCCCTGAACTTGCTTCGCGAATCTCAGCGCACTCGATACGGAATAGCGTCTCACCTAAGGGAAGCACCAGAGTGTGTTTTTTTTGTGTCTTTTTTGAGGGGGAGGGAATGACGTCGGGTCTGTGAGCCGCTGCAGGCTGTCATACCTCAGCTAGATCGCCAGGCTCCCCTGCCTCTGCCGGCTCATCAGGCTCTCATGCCTTACCAGGATCACAAGGCTTCACTGCCTCAGCCGGCTCGTCGGGCTTTCATGCCTTCGCTGGATCGCCAGGCTTCACTGCTTCCACCAGCCTGTCAGGCTCAATGCCTCAGCCGGATCACCAGGCTCCCATGACTCTGCCGGTCTGTCATGTTCCCGCTCCAGCAGGTGACAGGTTCCCTCACGTCAGCAGGGGTGACCGGTCCACTCCTGATCCTTGGGTTGGCGTCCTGCACCTGGAGCCAAACGTGCCAGGATTGTGTACCGTCACCCAAGCTCTCTCTCCGGCGCTCTAGGTCGCCATGCTCCCACGTCTCAGCCGGACTGACAGATTTCCTGCGCCTCAGCAGAGGTCACTGGTCCGCTCCTGATCCCGGGATCGTACATTTTGGCCGGTGTCCTGCAGCTGGAGCCACTCGTCGGGGAGGGGGTACTGTCTCGTGTGCTCCCTCTCCAGCCTCTAGATCACCAGGCTGCTCATTATGGCGTACACCTGTCACCATCATTGCTCACACCTGCTTATCATCAGACTCACCTGGACTCCATCACCTCCTTGATTACCTGCCCTATATATATCACTCCCCTTTGGTTCCTTCCCCAGGCGTTATTGTTTCTGTTCCTGTGGCATGTCTGTGCGTTGTTCGTGTTTTTCTTATTTTGTATTTTTTTATTAAAACACTCACTCCTCTGAACTTGCTTCCTGACTCCAAGCGCACATCGTTACAATAACAAGTTAACTACTGACTTTAAGTATGCATATAGAGAAGGGCACTCAATTTTTACTGCACTGACTCAGATGACAGATGATTGGCTAAAATAAATGGATAATAAGATAATAGTTGGAGCTGTATTGTTAGATTTTCATGCAGCCTTTAAAGTTGTTGATCATACATTGTTATTGAAGACACTCACTAGCTATGGCTATACATCACCTGCCATCACATGGTTGGAAAGTTATTTCTCCAATGAAACCCAGAGAGTGTTCTTCAATGGAAGCTTCTCTAACATCAGATATGTACAGTGTGGTGTCCGTCAGAACAGTTGCCTTGGGCCGTTACTCTTCTCTATTTTTAGAATTGATTTGCCACTGGTCTTACACAAAGCTAGAATGACTATGTATGTGGATGATTCCACACTCTACATGTCAGCACCCAAAGCCAGTGAAATCAAATTATAAATAAGGAGTTACAGTCAGTTTAGGAATTAATGAATTTTAATAAACTGGTCTTAAATCCATATCATACTACAATAATTGTATTTGGTTCAAAACATTATCTAAGATCTAAACCCCTCAACTGGAGTTGTTTATAAAGGGTGTGACCATTGAACAAGTTCAGAACGCTAAACTCCTATAACATTGGATGGTCAATTATCATGGTTGGTATCATGGTGAAGTTGTTGTGAAGATGAGGAGGGGTATATCTGTTGTAAAAATGTCTTTGTCGTTTTTTGACACACAAATCAACTGCACTAGTTGATCAGACTCTGGTCTTGTTCCATTTTGATTACTGTCCGGTAAAATGGCCAAGTGAAGCAAAGAAAGACCTAGAAAAGTTGCAGCTGGCTCAAGACAGAGCAGCGCGCCTTCCCCTTAACTGCACATACAGATGAGAGAGAATAACTCATTCTTTTCTGGTTATTATGAGAAGTAATACTGTTATGAAAATTGCAGATTGTCTGCAGAATCAAATAACATTTAGCTCAGACACCAATACATACACTTGAAGTTGGAAGTTTACATACACCTTAGCCAAATACATTTAAAGTCAGTTTTTCACAATTCCTGACATTTAATCCTAGAACAAATTTCCTGTCTTAGGTCAGTTAGGATCACCACTTTATTTTAAGAATGTGAAATGTTAGAATAACAGTAGAGAGAATGATTGATTTCAGATTTTATTTCTTTCATCACATTCCCAGTGGGTCAGAAGTTTACATACGCTCAATTAGGATTTGGTAGCATCAGCTTTACATTGTTTAACTTGGGTCAAGCATTTTGTGTAGCCTTCAACAAGCTTCCCACAATAAGTTGGGTGAATTTTGGCCTATTCCTCCTGACAGCGCTGGTGTAAGTCAGTCAGGTTTGTAGGCCTCCTTGCTCGCACACACTTTTTCAGTTCTGCCCACAAATTTTCTATTGGATTGAGGTCAGGGCTTTGTGATAGCCACTTCAATATGTTGACTTTGTTGTCCTTAAAGCCATTTTGCCACGACTTTGGAAGTATACTTGGGGTCATTGTCCATTTGGAAGACCCATTTGCGAACAAGCTTTAACTTCTTGACTGATGCCTTGAAATGTTGCTTCAAAATTTCCACATAATCTTCCTTCCTCATGAAGCCATCTATTTTGTGAAGTGCACCAGTCCCTCCTGCAGCAAAGCACCCCCACAACATGATGCTGCCACCCCTGTGCTTCACGGTTGTGATGGTGTTCTTCGGCTTGCAATTCTCCCCCTTTTTCCAAACATAACGATGGTCATTATGGCCAAACAGTTCCATTTTTGTTTCATCAGACCAGAGGACATTTCTCCAAAAAGTACGATCTTTGTCCCGATGTGCAGTAGACTGGCTTTTTATGGTGGTTTTGGAGCAGTGGCTTCTTCATTGCTGAGCTGCCTTTCAGGTCATGTCGATATTGGACTCGTTTTTCTGTGGATATAGATACTTTTGTACCTGTTTCCTCCAGCGTCTTCACAAGGTCCTTTGCTGTTGTTCTGAGATTGATTTGCACTTTTCGCAGCAAAGTACGTTCATCTCTAGGAGACATAACACGTCTCCTTCCTGAGCGGTATGATGGCTGCGTGGTCCCATGGTGTTTATACTTGCGTACTATTGTTTGAACAGATGAACGGGGTACCTTCAGGCGTTTGGAAATTGCTCCCAAGGATGAACCAGACTTGTGGAGGTCTACAATTCTTTTCAGAGGTCTTGGCTGATTTCTTTTGATTTTCCCATGATGTCAAGCAAAAAGGTGCTGAGTTTGAAGGTAGGCCTTGAAAAACATCCACAGGTGCACCTCCAATCAGCCTGTCAGAAGCTTCTAAAACCATGACATCATTTTCTGGAATTTCCAAGCTTTTTAAAGGCACAGTCAACTTAGTGTATGTAAACTTCTGACCCACTGGAATTGTGATACTGTGAATTATAAGTGAAATAATCTGTCTGTGAACAATTGTTGGAAAAATTACTTGTGTCATTCACAAAGTAGATGTCCTAACCGACTTGCCAAAACTATAGTTTGTTAAGAAGGCATTTGTGGCGTGGTTGAAAAACAAGTTTTTATCACTCATACCTAAGTGTATGTTAACTTCCGACTTCAATTGTATATATATGAAAAACTGAGCTTTGACCAACGCTGGGAATATATTTTTTTTATTATTATCTATATTTTTTTTAATCAAAAGATATTACAGAGGTCCGGACCTCGGTGTCCTCATATCTAGTTATGTCCCTGCTTGCTATAGATGGTGGGTCTATCATGGTGGTGAATTCCTTCCCCTGTATTAACTACCTTAAGCATGGTAGTTTTCATTTCTCTGTTCAGTACAACTCACCATAATAGCCTAAAAGCAATAGCAGTGGATGAGGCCTCTGAGGCGGGTTAGGTGGGTGTGGGTGACTATTAATCAGGCAGTCACATCCTGGGAGACTCGGAGGCCCTGGTAATCCAGACAGCTGCTATTAAGATGTCTAACTGTGTGTGTGTGTGTGTGTGTGTGTGTGTGTGTGTGTATCCTCTTGCAGCATCAACATATCAGCCCAAGGCTTTTGAGAGCTCTACCTCTTCCTACTACTCCTCACTTCTCCTCCATTATTCATCCTTTCTTTATTACTGAATACAGTATAACCTTCCCATCCTTCCCTCCTTCCATATACGACTACCTTATACACAGAGGGGATATCTTGTCACTGGTTCTCATTAGAAGTATTTATACGTTGTCATTCGTGATTCGTTTTTTTTTGGGGGGGGGGGGGGCAGAAACCTCAGGAACATTGACCTGGTGTATATGACGTCATGTCACCCAGGTGTCGTCTCTTAGACAGAAACCTCAGGAACATATGGAAGTTTCATCACTACTTTATCATCCTTTTTCTTTGTTTGAATGCTAGATACACTAGTATGACATCCTTTAACACACTTTTTGGTTAAACCCATGTACTACTACAGCCTACTGTTCTCTCTTAAGCTCTGTTCTGTCACCGTGTTGATTTGATCAATTAGATATAAGTGAGCGGCATGCTGGGCCGACCTCCATCGCGATGACATTTTCAACCTCCAAACTAATCAATAGATCATTGGGTTATTTTAAATTGAATCAAGGAGAATGCTTTAAAATGTTCATAATAAGATGGAGAAAAAAAATTCAGCATCAATTCGTCCAATCCAGAAATGCAGTTCAATGGTTCATTACATCAAATTAGCTATAAAATATTCATAGTACCAATTGTTTGCTTGGGATTATTACAACACAGAAAATGAAGCAACAGTACAGAACTGAAGTACAGCTGCACAAGTATACACAGCTGACATCATGATCTTTAGACAAACCACCCAAGAAATAAAAAGGGAAGCATGCAGGCTTAACGTGAATTCTGTCCTCTGAGAGCGCTGCTTTTCTGGATGAGATAGCAGAGGATTTATTGCTTTTCCTGGCTGGGATTTTTCCATGGTAAGGCTGTAGTGTGGTGATGTATGTGGAGAAACAGAGGGAGAGCTGTAGTGTGGTGATGTATGAGGAGAGGCAGAGGGAGAGCTGTAGTGTGGTGATGTATGAGGAGAGGCAGAGGGAGAGCTGTAGTGTGGTGATGTATGAGGAGAGGCAGAGGGAGAGCTGTAGTGTGGTGATGTATGAGGAGAGGCAGAGGGAGAGCTGTAGTGTGGTGATGTATGAGGAGAGGCAGAGGGAGAGCTGTAGTGTGGTGATGTATGTGGAGAAACAGAGGGAGAGCTGTAGTGTGGTGATGTATGAGGAGAGGCAGAGGGAGACCTGTAGTGTGGTGATGTATGAGGAGAGACAGAGGGAGAGCTGTAGTGTGGTGATGTATGAGGAGAGACAGAAAGACAGAGGGAGACCTGTAGTGTGGTGATGTATGAGGAGAGACAGAAAGACAGAAGGAGACCTGTAGTGTGGTGATGTATGTGGAGAAACAGAGGGAGAGCTGGGATACAAACACAAAGGCTGTTACTCTCCAAACTCTCTCTCTCTCTCTCTTTCTGTCTCTCTGTGATAAAATGCTGCAGTTCTCTCCAGAGCAAGTGTCTTCAATAATTGAACGGCTCCTTGCATAATCAGTCGGTGGTATCTGAGGAAGACATGTCCCAACTGCTCTTTTATGTTGCATCTCATACTGCAATCAGCCACACTGCACCAGACCTAGGTTCAATCACTATACAACATCTTTTCAAATACTGTATATGTGCTTGATTGAGCTTGTCTTGCGCACTTGTAATTGAATAGTCCCAAAAACGTCATAGCCCACCCATCTGGCACACCAGGCAGGCTAGAAAAGATGCTCAAAGCATTTAAATGACCAATAATCGGCTATCAGCTCTTCTCTATCAGCTTTGACCTTCTACATGGCACTTAGCTAGCTAGCTAAGCAGATAGATATGTGACCTATTAGCGACGATTAAAATAACTAACCCTTTCAGCTGTGGTGTTAGCTAGCTGTATTAGCTACTATGCTAGCAAGTTGGCTAGATAAACATGGTATGAAGACAGATAGGAGCTAATAGCCAATGTAGCTACATTACATTGGCTGGTTATCATGCACCATTTTCGTCAACGTGCCATCTGGCTTGCGGTGTAACGTTAGGTTTTTACTGGTGTGCTAATCTGACCAGCCGCAATCGTATCCGTAAATTGACAGTTGATAGTACGATTAGATGATTGTCATAATATGGGAAAGAAAGGAAATGTTTTAAAATACCAAAATAAAGGTTGTCAATAGGTTTAGCTACCTAAGAATTTTCCTTCTTGTTTATGGAACAAGAACGCTGTAGAACAGCGTGTTTGTGCGCATTTTCACTTCTCAAACTATGAGCAGATACAATGGGCAGATTTGAGTCATTCAGACAGAACCTGCATCATGGTTTCATCTTTTTTCCTTACACTCGCTCTCCTTGTTAGATATTATGCACATTAATGGCTTGGTAGCAAATGTCATCGCTGTTGAGCTTGTTGTTATAGTAGCAGTAAACACCAAGCAGGAAGTGATACGAGCAATGGAGAGAGATGTGAGGAGATGCGAAAGGGAGTTGGAGTTACAGCCTCGCTGTATCCAATCAAGTTCCAATCCGTCTGTTTCTTGATAGCTGAACTAGCCAATGAATTTGCTTCGAATTTCATCCTTGCAGCTGAGTTGTTTGCAGATGTGTCCTGGCAGCTGAGTCGTTTAGAGGTACGTCCTGACAGCTGAAAAAAAGAAAGAAAAAAATACTAGTTTCATAAGCATCCTCGATCACAAATCATGACGTTATATTGGACTAATTTGCATTGAACAGATGCTCATTTATATTCTCAAACTAAGAGCAACACCTATATGATGTCCTTACATACAGGTGTGACATGCTGGTGTGATGCTTCTATGCAAATGTTGTTGATTAGTAGGCTAATATCAGTGCCAAATGGAAGGCCAACAGATTGTTGTCGTCTGTAGCACCATAGACGGATCAGCCAAAACAAGCTCAATAACTCAATGCATGCAAACACTCCTATCGAATATGCATTCACCTATATTGTGAGTAGGCCTATGCAGTCTTAATTTACCTAGTTAATCAAGAGATTTACCATTCAAATCCAAATACAATATTACCATTATGTTGTGCCGTTAGATTGGTAAAAACAAAGTGTTTGATTTTAAAATTGATGCATTAACGCACACATGGGTTGTCTCTGGGAAAATGTTGTCATAAAAATAAAAATAACAGCCATCCTTCACCCGAAAATATCGGTATCGACCATTTGCCCTAAAACAAATCTACAGTATATCCGTTGCTCTCTAATTTAAAATATTTCAAATAGTATTTCAACCAGGGGTTGGAACTGAAATAATTTTCCAATCGTTTTAGTTCTCAACAGATCCACTATTTTTTTCATCCTTTCCCAACAGCAAAATAAACTTCTGAACAGGTTCGGACACCAAAAAGTACCTGTTTATATAGTTTCTTTCTGTTCCTTTTTTCACCTGTCAACAGTTTTTTTTAAACATTTTGCACATTAAATTACTTCAACAATCAGTGCTGAACTAGAGCACGCAAGCTAGCTGTTTACATGCGTGATGGACAGTGTAGCCTATGGCGCAAGATGCGACTGAAATTTTGCTGGTGGGGAGAGAGCAAGAGAGGGTTGAGGAGAAGGCTTGAAGCACCTGACATCTTGTATATGACATGCATTGTCTGAATTAGGTCCACATAATTCTACCTAGGAGGAGTGGCTTCTATGGAGGAACTTTTGGGCTAGCTAGCAAGGAAGCTTGAGCTAGCTAGCTAACAAGCTTGTTTGTGCAGAGCGGCACCAGAATTAAAAACACTTCTTACCTTTTTGTAGTTAAGAAATCTAACGTGAAATGTGATAACTATAGTATTCTTAAGTAGCATTGGAAAAGTTAATTATTCTATAGCTAATTAAAAATCTTTCTCCCTATCTAACTTCTGAGTCATGCTTGTAATATCAGTACAGTAGCATATGCTTCTGGGGGGGGGGGGGGGGGGGGGTGATTTGTTGCATTTCATTTTGTGGAACTAGAAAAAAATGCCTGGAATGTAAAATAATGTTATTAACTGATTTCCCATGCGTTTAAAATAACGCTTCTGTTCCCGGAGAAGTATGGATCACTTTTTTTCCTGGTTTTCAGTTCTATTCCCTGAACCGGTTCGACCCCTAATTTTAACCCAGATCTGCACTGCACAATACCCATCCCTCCTCCAACCCTCTGCAGTTTTAACTCTACTGTGGCTAGCTACTATCTGCCCTATCATGAACCTGTATAGACCTCTCCTAATCAAATATTAATTTGAGACAATGGTATTCTGTCCTATGTGGTTCATTAGGATGATATTAGCTGTCAGGTTGTGATGTAGCAGAAACCTATAGTAGACTATTCTGCTTTTTGTTGTGGTTGCAAGACTATGTTGGGTTGTTGAGGATAGTATTATCCGTCAGGTGTTAAGGTATAATAGGGGGAACTGGGTTTACTGAGATTCCCAGAGATTTCTGGCCTAAATCCATTATCGTTTTACCAGATTAATAATGGCCAGAAACCGGTAAAAGATAAATTATTTCTGTGAACAGCACGACATCAAGTGTAATTGTTAAATGATATACAATGTCTAAATTTGGCTTCTCTATGGCCTTCTCTGCTATCTGTGTGATCAATCATCAACACTCATTGTGTGTGTGCTGTTGTAGCTTTACGTAGGCCAATTTACTTAACCTCTTGTTAACAAAGTCGGCATAAATTCAAATTTCTGCTTGCGACTGATTTTCCTACCATGCCATTGCAAACAGAAAGTACGACTACAGGCAATACAGATCAGTACTAAAAAATGATGGCCTACCCTCCCCAAGAATCCCTCAACATATCATACAACATATCATAGTAAATGTATGTAAATTGTAGTCTTTTGTCTGTAATGTCTTTTTCCTTATGTGTCGGACCCCAATAAGCCTAGTGGTCGCCATTGGTGTTGGCTAATGGGGGTCCTAATAAATCAAATCACAACCAGTGAGACGATATGCAGAGAAAGAGAAGGGTAAATTAGGCCAGATGCAAAAAATACACAAAATGCATGTGCAACATACTGTAACTCTCTGGCTTAATTCATATATTAGACCAGTCATCACAACGCTAGCAGCCTACCATATTTACTCAGCATTAGACCAGTCATCACAACGCTAGCAGCCTACCATATTTACTCAACATTAGACCAGTCATCACAACGCTAGCAGCCTACCATATTTACTCAACATAAGGTCACCAATAGAAAATAACCCTAACCTCTACCATATTTACTAACATAAATTCCTCAATAGAAAACATCCCTTTGGCTACTGCATGACTTCTATAAATATAATTGCTTACTATATAGGCATGCTACACGCAACCTCTCGACACAGTTACGCTAGACAATGTCCATTCTCAATCTCCAGCTCTCATTCAAATCTTCACTAATGTGTGCGACTGACAGAGCATCAAATATGAACTGTTTGCTAGTCACAAAATGGCTGGGCTGATACACAGTGTCCACAAAGCGCTTGAGGAAATAGACATTGGCAAAAAAATTAAAAATCATGATGTTACCCTAACAAAAGCGTTGTCACGATGGGCTAATGGTCAGATTCGTGGATCAACTTCCATGGTGCTGCATCTCTGCTAGCCTACTATTAGCTTATCTGTTTGTTTAGCAAACAATCTGATATTCCCTGTGACAGTCACCACAAGAAGAGAGTTATCATGAAGTTTAAAAAAAACAGCCACAACCTTCCCCAAAAAAAGGGCCAAAAAGCTGCCTGACATCTTTCAGTCAAAGGTAGGCTAAAACGAATGGCATTTCCACTGGAACTCGTAATATTTTACCAGTCGGCCCACAGTGCTTCATGGGCCTTGGCTACATTAAAACTAGGCTACATCAACCAAATAGTGACAACTTTGACTTAAAATGCAACAAATACAACAGGAAAACGTTAGATTCATGTGTACATTTCTCCATTTACAGTGGAACAGGAATACTGGGATGCCATGTAATTTCTTGTAATTTTCTCGAGAAGCAAATCGGTAGATCCCCTGGAAAATATTAAACCCTAGTCTGTGTACCAGAATATATATATATATATATATATATATATATATATATATATATATATATATATATATATATATATATATAGTACAGTACCAGCCAGAATCTTGGACACACCTACTCATTCAAGGGTTTTTCTTAATTTTCACTATTTTCTACTTTGTAGATTAATAGTGAAGACATCAAAACTATTAAATAATACATATGGAATCATGTAGTTACCAAAAAAGTGTTAAACAAATCAAAATATTTTTTGGATTTGAGATTCTTCAAATATCCACCGTTTGCATTGATGACAGCTTTGCACACTCTTGGCATTCTCTTAACTAGCTTCACCTGCAATGCTTTTCCAACAGTCTTGAAGGAGTTCCCACATATGCTGAGCACCTTCACTCTGCGGTCCAACTCATCCCAAACCATCTCAATTAGGTTGTCAGGTGATTGTGGAGGCCAGGTCATCTGATGCAGCACTCCATCACTCTCCTTGGTCAAATAGCCCTTACACAGCCTGGAGGTGGCTTGGGTCATTGTCCTGCTGAAAGAACAAATGAGAGGAAAGGGGGGAGGGAGAGGGAGAGGGAGAGAGAGCAACGCTGCCATTGTTGAAGCTTATTATTATTTTTATTGAATTGTATAAATTCAAGCTTTGTGTCCTCTGATTTGAAATCCTAGAGTAGGTCATTTTCTCTTTTATGAGTTTGGTGGGTAAGAGACTGCTACTAAAGTCTTACTGCATGATTAGGATTTCTTACCACAGCCTATTTTTGGCTTCTAATGAAACGAAAACTTTTAGTTGTGTTAATCTCGTATACTGAACCATTTCCCCTGTTATATTTTCCATTCTATGATGGGTGTATAGTGCATCACTCTCTGATGTCACTTTCTATTACATTTGGCCTTCAGTCACTAAAGGAAATGTCACATTATCCATTTTAAAAAGAGCCATTTCTCTAATTGTCTGTCTCTGGCCTTTTCATAATTTCCTCCACTTCCAATATCTTGATCCACCATTGTAATATAATCACTTTGAAAGACTAATTGATTTTGGATTAAACCACAATTATACAGAAATAAAATTGCGTTCATCAGTGTCAAATGAATTATACGTTGTGTTCGTTGGCTCTCTGTGGAAACATTACTGTATCAAGCTTCTGGCTATTAATTAGACCTGGGTTCAAATAATATTCAAAATCATTTTAAATCCTTTACCTGTGTTTGCTTCAGCTTGCCTGTTGCAATGGAACCAATACATAGATCCCAGAAATGCAAACCTTTTCCATCTGGGACTCCAAGGCTGGCTAAAGCCAATGCTCAAAGTATTTTAAAGATTTCACAGAGGGTTTTGAATCCAGTTTTGTTATTAATTCATATAGATGTTTCTCAGCAATTCCACCCTTCCCTATCATCAGCACATTCATGTAATCATAGCTTTCATAATTTATCAGCTTTCCCAGCAACCTTCCCACCCACGCAGTACATAGCATTTCCTTTACTAAGCAGATGAGTTCAGTGGAAAGGGCAGTACATCTGAGAATTAGAGGGCAGGGGTTATTGTGAGAGACTAAAGGTTGTGTTATTTCCAAACACTAATCGTCATCTGCTGAGTCTCTAAAGGCAGGGGAGATCCATGTTAATACAAAGTCCTCTTCTGTTTCTCTTCTCACACTTTCTCTTTCTCTGTGTTCTTCTCTCTCATATGTTCCCTCTCTGTGTTCCCCTCTGTTCTTCTCTCTGTGTTCCTCTCTGTGTTCCTCTCTATGTCTCTCTCTGTGTCTCTCTCTCTGTGTTCCTCTCTGTGTTCCTATCTGTGTTCCTCTCTATGTCTCTCTCTGTGTCTCTCTCTCTGTGTCTCTCTCTCTCTGTGTTCCTCTCTATGTCTCTCTCTGTGTCTCTCTCTCTGTGTCTCTCTCTCTCTGTGTTCCTCTCTATGTCTCTCTCTGTGTCTCTCTCTCTGTGTTCCTCTCTGTGTTCCTATCTGTGTTCCTCTCTATGTCTCTCTCTGTGTCTCTCTCTCTGTGTCTCTCTCTCTGTGTTCCTCTCTATGTCTCTCTCTGTGTCTCTCTCTCTGTGTCTCTCTCTCTGTGTTCCCCTCTGTTCTTCTCTCTGTGTTCCTATCTGTGTTCCTCTCTGTGTTCCTCTCTGTTCTTCTCTCTGTGTTCCTCTCTGTGTTCCTCTCTATGTCTCTCTCTGTGTCTCTCTCTCTGTGTCTCTCTCCCTGTGTTCCTCTCTATGTCTCTCTCTGTGTCTCTCTCTGTCTCTCTCTGTTCTTCTCTCTGTGTCTCTCTCTCTGTGTTCCTCTCTGTGTTCCTCTCTGATTTCTATTTGTTTTCTCTGTTTTTCTCCATTACGTGATAATGGATGGCTAGAAAAGCTATCCTTCCCTTTGTTTTTCTTTCTTTCTCTCTTTCTCTCTTTCTCTCTCTCTCTCTCTCTCTCTCTCTCTCTCTTTCACTGTGTACTCCTACTTGTCTGCAAACTTCCACTTCATCAAATGTCGGAGCCTCATTACAAGAATCTCACTCGGACAGGCCTATAAAAGATGTGAGCCTATAAAATTGATTAGGCTGTCACGCCCTTCTTCAAGACAGATCTATGCAGTTCTAATGACACTAATGCCAGGTTACGTGTAGCAATGTTGAGACTGTGGCTTTGTCTCAGTTGCACCCTATTTCCTATAAAGTGCACCACATTTGAACAGAGGTTTTTAGTCAAAAGTGGTGTACTATATAGGGAATATGGTGCAATTTTGGACACACACTGAGAGGACCGGCAGCCCATTGTGACGGACTGACTTCCAAGGGGAGAATATATTACTCTGTGCTTTGGGTTTGTTGCAGTTATTGCAATGCATTGTCAGTCGTAAAGGCCCCTGAAGTGGTAGCCTGGCCTGGGTTTTGCCTGCTGTAGCTGGCGTTTTTCTCTCCCTTGCCAAAATATAATGTTTGAACCTCAATCAACTACAGGCTGTTTTTCACCTGTCAACATGCAATACATGTTTCTAGAAATGTATGGAAATTATGCATTATGAATTCCAATTGCTCATTTTTATTAGCAAAAGGCTTTGCAAACATAGAGTACATGTCAACTGGAAATCTAATTTGCTCAGCGTGCGAACAACACGTTTTAGAAAGCTATTTTCCTCGATGCCTGTCAATTTGTTTGGCTGAGAATGTCCTGCAGTTATGGTATTAAGCAAGAATTTAATCGCTACTAGCAATATTATTCTATATCTCTCTGTTTCTCTCTTGTTCCAGACATGTGTTTTGGTCAATAGTGAAGTCAACTGATAGACAACAGGTGTGTATTCACAAGGATGAACATTGCAGATAGAAATACAACGAGTAGAACTGACACTACTATTTATCTGTACGTTATAATGTAATGGTTTGGCTAACACTCTCCCCGATCCCAGCCCATGTCTTGAGTAGAGGAGGACAGTGGCCAGTGGTCAAAGTCACCTGGTCTCGTCCGTGCCAGATCTTTCTGTCCCTGGGAGGGAAGGGGACGGGATGAGTCGGTCGGGCAGGTCAAGAGCTCGACCCCCAAATCCACAGCTGCCTGGTGCATTTACTGCTGACATTCACTGATTGGGCTTGTCAGGGATGCAGATGACTGTGTGTGTGTGTGTGTGTGTGTGTGTGTGTGTGTGTGTGTGTGTGTGTGTGTGTGTGTGTGTGTGTGTGTGTGTGTGTGTGTGTGTGTGTGTGTGTGTGTGTGTGTGTGTGTGCTTGTGCGTGTGTGTGTGTGTGTGTGTGTGTGCTTGTGCGTGTGCGTGTGCGTGTGTGTGTTTCTGATGTCGGATGACAGACAGGACAGTGGAGACGTTTGAATAATACGCACAGTCAGGGAAAATAATACACCACATCACTACGTCTCCCTTTGACAGGCTGAGATATTCACCAGTTGTCACATCACGTATCATTATACACTGAAGCGTATTTTGATATTTAATCAATGATCCGTTCACTGCCATATATTATGGAGAGTGGAGACTGAAATCATTGTCCACATTATTCTGTATGTGTTGGGTTGTGGATACCTTAACCATTCGGAATGAATGTCTAAACATAATGTTTGAACCTTTTCCAAAAACCTTGACCCTTAACCTAAAGCCAATTCCTCCTTTGGCCGTCTCTCCTTCCAGTTCTCTGCTGCCAATGACTGGAAAGAACTACAAAAATCTCTGAAACTGGAAACACTTATCTCCCTCACTAGATTTAAGCACCAGCTGTCAGAGCAGCTCACAGATCACTGCACCTGTACATAGACTTATTTTTCTACTGTATTACTGACTGTATGTTTGTTTAACTCCATGTGTAACTCTTGTGTTGTTGTATGTTGTCGAACTGCTTTGCTTTATCTTGGCCAGGTCGCAATTGTAAAACTTGTTCTCAACTTGCCTACCTGGTTAAATAAAGGTGAAATAAACCTTATAAATTGGACGTTTTGAGAAACGGAACGATAATGATCAGGATTCAACCCAGGGTGTCAAAAACCCTTTGAAATTTGATGTTTGGAACAACTTCGAAATTTGTCGTTTGGAGAAACGTTGATGAACGTTTACAGTTTTATACAATCACTTTGGCACAAATTTCAGAACGTTTTTCAAAATTCTAGACACAAAATTAAAAACGGTCATGGCACAGGCTGCCCATGTTCAAAACATTGCATTGTGCATTCATATCTTTAAAGAAACCTTGCACTTGCAGAATCATTTGTTCAAATAACTAATTTGTCATGAAATACCATTGGATCATTCATTTAGATCACCCACACACAAGATACCGATAATTTCACTGTGTAGTTGTTTGTACAACTACACTGACTATCCTATCGATTCTCGACTTCGGCGATGTCATTTACAAAATAGCCTCCAACACTCTACTCAGCAAATCGGATGCAGTCTATCACAGTGCCATCCGCTTTGTCACCAAATCCCCATATACTACCCACCACTGCTCTCGTTGGCTGGCCCTCGGTTCATATTCGTCGCCAAACCCACTGGCTCCGGGTCATCTATACGTTTTTGCTAGGTAAAGCCCCGCCTTATCTCAGCTCACTGGTCGCCATAGCAGCACCCACCCGTAGCATGCGCTCCAGCAGGTATATTTCACTGGTCACCCCCAAAGCAAATTCCTCCTTTGGCTGTCTTTCCTTCCAGTTCTCTGCTGCCAATGACTGGAACGAACTGCAAAAATCACTGAAGCTGGAGACTCATATCTCCCTCACTAACTTTAAGCATCAGCTGTCAGAGCAGCTCACAGATCATTACACCTGTACATAGCCCATCTGTAAATAGCCCACCCAACTACCTCATCCCCATATTGTTATATATTGTTTTTGCTCTGTTGCACCCCAGTATCTTTACCTGAACATTCATCTTCTGCGCATCTATCACTCCAGTGTTTAATTGCTAAATTGTAATTATTTTGCCACTATGGCCAATTTATTGCCTTAACTCCCTAATCTTACCTCATTTGCACACACTGTATATAGACTTCCCTATTGTGTTATTGACTGTATGTTTGTTTATTCCATGTGTAACTCTGTGTTGTTGTTTGTGTCGCACTGCTTTGCCTTATCTTGGCCAGGTCGCAGTTGTAAATGAGAACTTGTTCTCAACTGGCCTTCCTGGTTAAATAAAGGTTAAATATATATATATTTTTAAAGTACAATCATTAAATATTGTAGTACAAAATATGTGATACATGTTTCATTATGGTACTACACGTAAATACGTCACTGTAAAAGGACTAGTAGAGAGAATACTACAGACACAGTGGAATCATTGAACAAAATATGACATGTATTGATGAAATACAATAAAATCACAACATAGGTTTCTTTGAATCAAAGAAAAAATAATTAGCTACAAAAAAGAAAACAACTACAGTAAAACATCAACTGCAGCGTTCCTCACCTGGCTTACCGTAAAAACCAAAACAAATTATTGATTACTGTACTTCTATATTTCCATCAACCCTGTCTTTGTCACGGTTGTGTGGAGAGACGGACCAAGGCGCAGCGTGCTCGGAGATCCACATATTTTATTTAGGGAAACTTACAAAACAAATGGAAACAAACAACTAACCGTAACATCAGAGGTGCTACATGCACTAACTCAAAACAAGATCCCACAAAACACAGTGGGGAAATGGCTACCTAAATATGATCCCCAATCAGAGACAACAATAAACAGCTGCCTCTGATTGGGAACCATACCAGGCCAACATAGAAATAAAACACCTTGATAGAAACACCCCCCCAGTCATACCCCGACCTAACCAAAATAGAGAATAAAAAGGCTCTCTATGGTCATGGCGTGACAGTACCCCCCCCAAAGGTGCGGACTCCGGCCGCAAAACCTGAAACCAACTGGGGAGGGTATGGGGGTGACTAGCCTGTTGGGGCTACAGGTTAGCAATGAACCCCGAGTCGGGATTGCTAACAAGGCTGGAAATTCAAAACATCAAAAATCTAATAATTTCAATTTCTCAAACCATCAACTATTTTACACAATTTAAAAGATAAACATCTCCTTAATCTAACCACATTGTTCGATTTTCAAAGAGGCTTTACGGCAAAAGCATAAAGTTAGATTATGTTAGGACAGTACATAGCCACAAAAGTACAAACATCCATTTTCAATTCAAGGTCAGGCGTCACCAAAAGCAGAAACCAGCTAGAATTATGCACTAACCTTTGTCAATCTCCATCAGATGACACTCCTAGGACATTATGTTATACAATACATGCATTTTTTGTTCCATCAAGTTCATATTTATATCCAAAAACAGCATTTTACAGTAGCGTGAAATTCAGATTTTTTTCTTCTCTGAAATGCTTCCGGTGAACATAACAAAATTACTATTCGAAAACATTGGTAAATTATAATATTGTCATTCAAAGAATAATATATTATCATCTCGTAATTGCTACCGAATGGCCAGATCTCAAAATAACTTTACTGGGAAATCACATTTTGCAATAAACGGGGTGCTATGCTAAGAACAATAAGCTATGCTATACAGTTAGCATCATCTAAAATCGATAATAACATTGTAAATATCCCCTTACCTTTGATTATCTCCATCAGAAGGCAGGCATCCCAGGTCCGGAAGGCATCCCAGGTCCGGAACAAATGTGGTTTCTTTTGACAAAGTTCATAATTTATGTCCAAATAACACCAAGTACTTAGCGTTCATTATGCTCCCACAAAACGTGGTGGGGGGAGTGTAAAATCACACCGAAAAGCTAAAAAAAACTAGTAAATAATCTATTTACGTTCGTTCAAACATGTCAAATGTTGTTTAGCATTAATCTTTTGGTCCATTTTTAACGTTAAACATCAGTAATATTTTCACACAACCTATCCTATGTCTAGATAAACAATGATGACAAACTCACGCTTCTCAGATTTATGCGCAGGCGCAAAAAAATGAAGTGATGACATGTCAACTTCCTTGGATTCTAATTTGCTCTCTGTTTATCATAGACGCTTCAAACAACTTTATAAAGATCGTTGACATCTAGTGGAAGCCGTAGGTGTTGCGAAATGAATCCTTTCTCACTATGGTATCTATAAAACAATGACACTAAATAGTACAGTCACAAAATTCACATTTTTTTTGGGATCTATTTTTCACAGGCTTTTGCCTGCAATATGAGTTTTGTTATACTTACAGACACCATTCAAACTGTTTTAGAAAATTCAGAGTGTTTTCTATCCGAATGTGTTAATAATATGCATATCCTAGCTTCTGAGTTGGTGTAGGAGGCAGTTAAAAATGGGCACATATTTTTTTCAAAATGTCTCAATACTGCCCCCGAGCCCCAACAGGCTAGTGTCAGTGGCGCCTCCGGTGCGGGTCTTTGCCCCCGCCCAGTCCGAGCCGGGTAGAACGCCGTGCCCGGACTGGGCATTGGCGCAGAGGAGGGACCCGGCCATGGAGCTGGGTTGGACGCCGCACCCGGACTGGGCACTGATGCCGAAGGAAGGTTCCGGCCATGGAGCTGAGTTGGCCGCCGTGCCTGGACTGGGCATCAATGCAGAGGAAGGCTCCGGCCTTGGAGCTGGATTGGACGCCTTGCCTGGAAACTCCAGACCGTTGACCTCCGCTGGAGGCTCCGGAACATTGACCTTCGCAGGAGGTTCCGGACTGTGGACCGTGGCCGGAGGCTCCGGACTGGGGGGGACCGTCGCCGGAGGCTCTGGACTGGTGACACACACATTAGGGCAAGAGCGAGGAGCAGGCATAGGACGTACCGGACTGGGGAGGCGCACTGGAGGGCTGATGCGTGGGGCCGGTACAGGTTGCACCGGACTGGTGACACGCTCTTCAGGGCGAGTGCGGGGAGCTGGCACAGGACGTACAGGGCTGTGGAGGCGTACTGGAGACCTGGTGCGTGGAGCCGGCACAGTTTTGTCCCGACTGCTAGCACGCTCCTCAGGATGAGTACGGAGAGCTGACTGAGGTGGCATCAAACATATAACGCTCCTTAGGGCGAATGTCGTGTCTCATACACCAACACAACGACTCTCTCATTTTTCTCTCCTCCAAGTTCTCCATCAGCTCACTGACGGTTTCTGACTCTCTCCGTTCACTCTCCTCCAGCCTCTGATTGGGAACCATATCAGGCCAACATAGAAATAAAACACCTAGATAGAAACACCCCCCCCCACCCCACAGTCACACCCTAACCAAAATAGAGAATAAAAAGGCTCTCTATGGTCAGGGCGTGACAGTCTTGTGGATTTGGCCACAGGTTCTCATCCACATCACAATGGATGTTTTAATTAGCCAAACATCTTGGGAAGAATCTTCGGGCATGCGAATCCAGGCCATGCGTCATCCATGGCGTGGAGAAGGGTGGCTGGTCAAATACCTTTCACCTCCATGTGGAGAAAAATTCCTCAATCGAGTTAAGGAAAGGAGAGTATGGGGGAAAGTACAGGGTGGTAAATTGTGGATGGGCCTGAAACCATGCTTGCACCATTTGAGCATGGTGGAACCTAACATTATCCCACACAATGACATAGGTCACGTCATCAGCTCTACAGACCTGATTTAGCTCATCAAGGAAGGTTACAAGGAGAGAAGCTGTATATGATCCAACACGAGGTCTGCGTCCCACCACACCATCTTCCGATATAGCCGCACACATGGTGATGTTTGCCCCACGTTGTCCGGGTACTTGGATGGTTGCCAGCTGGCCAATGAAATTCTGACCTCTCCTCCTTGTCTTGGCCAGGTTGAAGCCTGCCTCATCCAAAAAGAGGAATTTGTGATGGTTTTCATCAGTATCCAGCTCCATCACCCTCTAAAAATACATTTTAAAAAGAGAATTACTGATTAATGATGTAGAATTTTGGGGGAATGTTTCACAACAGGCATCTTGAAACTGAACACACCTGAACATAGTCAATCCTCAGTTGCTTCACTCTGTCTGCATTTCTTTCAAAAGGCACACGGTATAGCTGTTTTAGAGACACCTGGTGCCTTTTCAGCGTGCGTGCAATAGTCGGCAAACTTATGGCTTCCATATTGTTGAACATGTCGTCATTGTTCAAGATGTGCTGCGGAATTTCTGTAAGGCGAATATCATTTCTGGCCCAAACCAAATTGACCACAGCCCGCTCTTGTTGGTCAGTCAGAATTTTGCCTCTGCCTCCCCTATTTGGCCTAGTCTCAATTCTGCAGGGAAAATGACAGTAAGAACACATTTAGCCACATCACCTACTCTGTGGTACACATTGGCATGCAGTATACAGTCCTTTGACAATTGAGAGTAACTTAATGTTTAGTCCATGCTGAGGACTTACCGGTTCTCATTGCAGTAGGTTCTGATGATTGAGGCCACGGTTGATCTTCTGAGTTTTGGTTGAATCATTGTAGCTGCCTCAGTCATTGTCATGCCATGATTTACGACATGGTCTACAACTATTGCTCGGATTTCATTGGACACTCTTCGCTGTTGCTGACACTGTCTTGGTCCGTGGCCTTGTCCTCTACCACGTTCCCCCACACCTCTCAAACGAGGCCCACGACCACCTCTCAGAAGGGGTGCTTGTCCCCTGCCATTCATTTGACCACCACGTCTTCCTTGTCTTCCTCCTCCCACTGGTTGACCTCTTGTGACCTGGATCACCTGCCGGCTCCATGTTATCGCTATGTTGTTGTAGGTGGATACCACTCATTTCACTATACAGCTACATGTCCGTACCACAATGTGAAATCAATCATCAGTAACGAGTTGGCAGTATTGGAAAAGCAATTACAAGGGCCTGCATACATACACTCACCGGACACTTTATTAGGTACACCTGCGTGTTAACGCAACTAGCCTGCTCCTTTGAACAGCGAATCATGTGGCTGCCTGCAACTCAAAATAACGAGTATATAGAGTAGAGAGCTTTAGTTGTTGTTCGATCAAACATTAGAATGGGCAAGATGCGTAATCTCCGCAACTTTGGCCGTGGTATGATTGTTGGTGCCACACATGGTGGTTCCAGCATCTCAGAAACAGCTGCCCTACTGGGATTTTTACGCACTACAGTCTCTAGAGTTTACAGAGAACGTGGGCAAAAACAACTAGTTAATGAGAGAGGTCAGAGGAGAATGTCCATACTCATTCAAGCTAACAGAAAGCCACAAACAGTGTGCAGAATGGCATCTCTTAACGTACAACACTGTGAATAAGTCAGGCTGTTGTGGAGGCAAAATTGGGTCCTACTCAGTACTAGATAGGTGTACCTAATAAAGTGGCCGGATGAGGGTACAGTAATGTCAAATCTGAAAACATGGTCTTTAAAAGTGGTACATGGGACCATAGAAACCGTGTGTGATAAAGAATGATGATGAAATATTACATCCATAGATAACGTAGTCCAATTGGTTCGTCATGTTCCACGGTAATTGGTGAATCGAGTTTCGTTATCCTAAAACTTCCATGATCTAAACATGGAATATTGTTTGTCAGTTTCCATAAAACTATGCATTATTAATGCAACAGTTACTCATCATTTTTGAGCAGTTGTATCAATTGTTGTATGATTTTGAACAGGTGATTTTAGTTCAATGAACAAATGATCTTAGCTGTATGTGTATTGTATCCAAGCAATTGGAAAAAGTGTTTTGAAAATGTTTCATTTTGATCATTGGTTGTGAGTTTTGTGTCTAGAGTTTAGAACAATGACATAAAGGTTCTGAAATTAGTGCCAAAGTGTTTTTGTAAAAAACGAATTCTGCATTGAGACTGTGAGAGCTTGTGGAATATTTTACCTTCCGCTCTCCCGAAATGTTGAAACGATGCAACAGAAGTGGTGCTAAATGACATCTGGAACTGTGTGCCTCCGTGTCCCTGACAGCACATCAAAGACATCCCTACAGACCCTCACAGGAAGAAACCTGCTGTGTGTGTGGATGTGTCTCTGTGTGTGTGTGTCTGTGTTTGAGTGTGTGGGTGTGTGTGTCTCTGTCTCTGTGTGCGTGTGTGTCTCTGTCTGTGTGTGTGTGTGTCTGTCTGTGTGTGTGTCTGTCTCTGTGTGTGTCTGTGTGTGTGTGTCTCTGTCGCTGTGTGTCTCTGTCGCTGTGTGTGTCTCTGTCTCTGTGTGTGTCTGTCGTTTGAGAGTGTGTGTGTCTGTGTCTGTGTCTGTGTGTGTGTGTGTGTCTGTCTGTGTGTGTCTGTGTGTGTGTGTCTGTCTGTGTGTGTCTGCGTGTGGGCTGCTGTGTGTGTCTGTCTGTGTGTGTGTCTGTGTGGTGGTGGTGTTGGTGGTGGTGTGAGGAGTGAGTGAGTGTGTGTGTGTGTGTGTGTGTGTGTGTGTGTGTGTGTGTGTGTGTGTGTGTGTGTGTGTGTGTGTGTGTGTGTGTGTGTGTGTGTGTGTGTGTGGTGTGTGTGGGGGATATGTGTGTGTGCGTGTGTCTGTGTGTGTGAGTGTCTGTGTGTTTGTTTGAGAGTGAGTGTGTGTGTGTGCGTGTGTGTGTGTGTGTGTGTGTGTGTGTGTGTGGCTGTGTGTGTGTGTGTGTTTGTTTGAGAGTGTCTGTCTGTCTGTCTGTCTGTCTGTCTGTCTGTCTGTCTGTCTGTCTGTCTGTCTGTCTGTCTGTCTGTCTGTCTGTCTGTCTGTCTGTCTGTCTGTCTGTCTGTCTGTCTGTCTGTCTGTCTGTCTGTCTGTCTGTCTGTCTGTCTGTGTGTTTGAGAGTGTGTGTGTCTGTCTGTATGTGTGTGTGTCTGTGTGTGTGTCTGTGTCTTTGTGTGTGTCTGTCAAAACACGTGCCGTCATCATTGCTTTGCACAAAAAGGGCTTCACAGGCAAGGATATTGCTGCCAGTAAGATTGCACCTAAATCAACCATTTATCGGAACATCAGGAACTTCAAGGAGAGCGGTTCTATTGTTGTGAAGAAGGCTTCAGGGCGCCCAAGAAAGTCCAGAAAGGGCCAGGACTGTCTCCTAAAGTTGATTCAGCTGCGGGATCGGGGCACCACCAGTACAGAGCTTGCTCAGGAATGGCAGCAGGCAGGCGTGAGTGCATCTGCATGCACAGTGAGGTGAAGACTTTTGGAGGATGGCCTGGTGTCAAGAAGGACAGCAAAGAAGCCACTTCTCTCCAGGAAAAACTTCAGGGACAGACTGATATACTGCAAAAGGTACAGGGATTGGACTGCTGAGGACTGGGGTAAAGTCATTTTCTCTGATGAATCCCGTTTCCGATTGTTTGGGGAATCTTAAAAAAGCTTTGTCCGGAGAAGACAAGGTGAGCACTACCATCAGTCCTGTGTCATGCCAACAGTAAAGCATCCTGAGACCATTCATGTGTGGGGTTGCTTCTCAGCCAAGGGAGTGGGCTCACTCACAATTTTGCCTAAGAACACAGCCATCAATAAAGAATGGTACCAACACATCCTCCAAGAGCAACTTCTCCCAACCATCCAGGAACAGTTTGGTGACGAACGATGCCTTTTCCAGCATGATGGAGCACCTTGTCATAAGGAGAAGGTGATAACTAAGTGGCTCGGGGAACAAGACATCGATATTTTGGGTCCATGGCCAGGAAACTCCCCAGACCTTAATCCCATTGTGAACTTGTAGTCAATGGTAAAGAGGTGGGTGGACAAACAAAAACCCACAAATTCTGACAACCTTCAAGCATTGATTATGCAATAATGGGCTGCCATCAGTCAGGATGTGGCCCAGAAGTTAATTGACAGCATCCCAGGGCGGATTGCAGAGGTCTTGAAAAAGAAGGGTCAACACTGCAAATACTGACTCTTTGCATCAACTTCCTGTAATTGTCAATAAAAGCCTTTGACACTTATGAAATGTTTGTAATTATACTTCAGTATTCCACAGTAACATCTGACAAAAATATCTAAAGACACTGAAGCAGCAAACTCTGTGGAAATTAATATTTGTGTCATTCTCAAAACTTTTGGCCACAACTGTATATGTCTGTTTGTTTGTCAGTCCCTGTTAAATCCTACTCTACTCTTGTGATATCTTATTGACGATCCATCCAGCATCAATGACATTGACATATTCAATTTATATGTAATACATTTAGAATGATCACAGGGGAATTGTATCAACAGGGCTACAGTCGCTGAAGCATAACAGGTCAAGCTAACCATCACAGCCTGCCAATACCCTGTCTCTCAATGGTAGGGACCACATCACAGTCTGCCTATACCCTGTCTCTCGATGGTAGGGACCACATCACAGTCTGCCTATACCCTGTCTCTCAATGGTAGGGACCACATCACAGTCTGCCTGTACCCTGGCTCTCAATAGTAGGGACCACATCACAGTCTGCCTATACCCTGGCTCTCAATGGTAGGGACCACATCACAGTCTGCCTATACCCTGGCTCTCGATGGTAGGGACCACATCACAGTCTGCCTATACCCTGGCTCTCGATGGTAGGGCCCCCGCCGCCACCCGCCCAGGGGGCCACTCACAGTCTGCCTATACCCTGTCTCTCGAGGAGGGCCCTCCGCGCTACCCGCCCGGAGGGCCACATCACAGTCTGCCTGTACCCTGGCTCTCAATAGTAGGGACCACATCACAGTCTGCCTATACCCTGGCTCTCGATGGTAGGGACCACATCACAGTCTGCCTATACCCTGGCTCTCGATGGTAGGGACCACATCACAGTCTGCCTATACCCTGGCTCTCGATGGTAGGGACCACATCACAGTCTGCCTATACCCTGGCTCTCGATGGTAGGGACCACATCACAGTCTGCCTATACCCTGGCTCTCGATGGTAGAGACCACATCACAGTCTGCCTATACCCTGGCTCTCGATGGTAGGGACCACATCACAGTCTGCCTATACCCTGGCTCTCGATGGTAGGGACCACATCACAGTCTGCCTATACCCTGGCTCTCGATGGTAGGGACCACATCACAGTCTGCCTATACCCTGGCTCTCGATGGTAGGGACCACATCACAGTCTGCCTATACCCTGGCTCTCGATGGTAGGGACCACATCACAGTCTGCCTATACCCTGGCTCTCGATGGTAGGGACCACATCACAGTCTGCCTATACCCTGGCTCTCGATGGTAGGGACCACATCACAGTCTGCCTATACCCTGGCTCTCAATGGTAGAGACCACATCACAGTCTATACCACAACATGCCCCAAATGACCCTGGCCTCCTATGGTAGGAGGATGGAATTCTTCAAAACTCTGAAAACAATCAGTGTGATACAAACATTGAGATATCCCGATAATCAAGGTGTTTCCAAACAATCTTGAATGTCTCAACAGCCATGCAAGTCTTGAAACTTCAATAGAGAGAATTTAGCGCACTGTGAACGGCTCTAGAGAATGCCCTCCCTCCCATGCTGTTTTGCTCTGTCTCTGTGATGCCCAGGAGCTGGACTCAGACCAACTTCTATATATTGTGGACCTGGCTGTGACTCAGAGAGACACACCGAGTCAAGGTCAGCTGGCTAGCTTCCACATGTCATAAAACGCTGACAACAGGCCATAGAGAGAGGATTTAACGATGGAAAATAAACACAAATTGTGAAGAGGTTATTCAAAGAAACCAGCTGCAATATACTGAATAAATCTACTGAACAGGGTAAAAGGGTGAGAGAATAATGCTTGAAACGAAGGTAAAATTATATATTTTCAGAACCCACGTTTTGCTTACATTTGCAAAACATTGGATTTTTGGAGAGGTGATTAAGGATGCATTCATATGCTGAGGAATAGCACTTCACAATGTCTTCACGTAATAAAGTATTTAGAATGGAAAAGCTATTGTGAAACAACTGTTGCAAGGACTTGAAAAAGAGTTGTAGTGTGAATGTTACATGGATGATTTGCAGGTAGTAATGTTACATGAATGAGGGTAGGTAGCCTAGGGGCGGCAGGTAGCCTAGTGGTTAGAGCGTTGCACTTGTAACCTGAAAGGTTGCAAGATCGAATCCCCGTGCTGACAAGGTAAAAATCTGTTGTTCTGCCCCTGAACAAGGCAGTTAACCCACTGTTCCTAGGCTGTCATTGTAAATAAGATGTTTTTCCTAACTGACTTGTCTAGTTAAATAAAGCTAAAAAAATTAGCAGGTAGAAATATTACATGGACAGTTTGCAGGTAGATGTGTTACATGGATGATGTGCAGGCAGACATTTTACATGGATGATTTTCAGGTAGTAATGTTACATGGATGATTTTCAGGTAGTAATGTTACATGGATGATTTTCAGGTAGTAATGATACGTGGATGATTTTCAGGTAGTAATGTTACATGGATGATTTTCAGGTAGTAATGATACGTGGATGATTTGCAGGTAGTAATGTTACGTGGATGATTTTCAGATAGTAATGTTACGTGGATGATTTTCAGGTAGTAATGATACGTGGATGATTTGCAGGTAGTAATGTTACATGGATGATTTTCAGATAGTAATGTTACGTGGATGATTTTCAGGTAGTAATGTTACATGGATGATTTTCAGGTAGTAATGTTACATGGATGATTTTCAGGTAGTAATGTTACATGGATGATTTGCAGGTAGTAATGTTACATGGATGATTTGCAGGTAGTAATGTTACATGACCTTTAAATGCTTCCAGTGCTTCAATTTTTTAACCTCAGACTATTTTCATGACTTTGTTTTGTGGCACCTTTAAAGCAGTAGTTCTGGTGTTTTTGTCACAGATTATTTGGACGAACCAGGATTGGGCGGTGAGGGTTTCGGCTGAGAGTTTCCTTTTGCGAGGGTGGAGACTTCTCAAATTGGAACTCCCAATTTTAACACTCAGAATGAATCATGCAGCTGGCGAAATTACACATGCTTTTAGTTCTGAGTGAATCGATGATTAGAGTGCTCTAAGGAATGACTGCAATCCACACTTTGGTTTTAGTAAAAAAGTCACTGCCAAGAAATGCATATTAAAACTTTATTTCATTCAGCGTGAAGTTACACATCACAATATTACAACAGCATCACTGTTTTGGAATAAAATATTCAACATATTTTTTAAGCATCCTCTGTGTTGTGTTCTTAATGTTTAACCATTGATATGTTCTAGGTCATTTTGAGACTTTAAGCAGCATCAGGTACTGTTGGAATGTCTTCCAATGGCATGTCCATCTTTTTGTAAAAAATACACTGTTCACTCAAAACATTTATAAAGTTTAAATAGCTCACAATTTAGATGAAACCACACCTACAGTAAACATCTTATGAATGATCTTTTACCTACATGTTTCAAGCAGACCACTGTTGTCCCTGTGCCCAAGAACACCAAGGGAACCTTTATAGCAATCATATATGTAGCCATTAAATGCTTTGAAAGGCTGATCATGGCTCACATCAACACCAATATCCCAGACACCCTGGACCCACTCCAATTCACATACAGCCCAAACAGATCCACAGGTGACATATCATCTCTATTGCAAATCACACTGCCCTCTCAGACCTGGACAAGAGGAACTGCATCACTACATGACCAAAAGTATGTGCACACCTGCTTGTCGAACATCTCATTCCAAAATCTTGGGCATTAATATGCAGTTGGTCCCCCTTTGCTGCTATAACACCCTCCACTCTTCTGGGAAGGCTTTCCACTAGATGTAGGAACATTGCTGCGGAGACTTGCTTCCATTTAGGTACAAGAGCACTAGTGAGGTGGGGCACTGATGTTGGGGGATTAGGCCTGGATCGCAGTCGGCGTTCCAATTAATCCCAAAGGTGTTCGATGGGGTTGAGGTCAGGGCTAGGTAGCGTTCTCCTTGCATCCGCCAAACCCAGATTCATCCGTCAGACTGCCAGATGGTGAAGCGTGATTCATCACTCCAGAGAACGAGTTTCCACTGCTCCAGAGTCCAATGGCGGCGAACTTTACACCACTGCCAATGCTTGGCATTACGTATTGTGATCTTAGGCTTGTGTGCGGCTGTTCGGCCATGGAAACCCATTTCATGATGCTCCTGACGAACAGTTCCTGTGCTGACATTGCTTCCAGAGGCAGTTTGAAACACGGTAGTGAGTGTTGCAACTGAGGACAGATGATTTTTACGCGCCACGGGCTTCAGCACTCGGCGGTCCCATTCTGTGAGCTTGTGTGGCATATCACATATTTACAGATGGAATACTAGTTTGTTATTAAGGCACATGAAAGTTCACATGTTCCAGAAGGCCTTTCTACCAAAAAAGGCATTTTGATATAATATAATAATTACATTCAAATGCCTCTCCTGTGAAGTAGTGATGCGACATATGCCTAGCTTCCTGAATCGGGTCACAAATGTGAACAATTTGTATATATAGTGTTTTGGAAATAAACTTCAAGTATTGAAGCGGTCTAAGGCACTTGCTTTCAGTGAAAGAGGCGTCACTACAGTCCCTGGTTCGAATCCAGGCTGTATCACATCCGGCCGTGATTGGGAGTCCCATACGGTGGTGCACAATTGGCCCAGGTTTGGCCGGGGTAGATCGTCATTGTAAATAAGAATTTGTTCTTAACTGACTTGCCTAGTTAAATAAAGGTTAAATAAAAATACTAAGTGGTTTGGTTACTCGTTGAAGGTAGGTATACTCTTTGAAGCTTGAAGGTAGATATAATGCACTATGGTGCAGTTATAACAGATTGTAAGACCTGTAATAAACATCTATGTCCCCCTTATAATGTCTTAGAATCATATCCTCATGATGCAGACAAAATACCAGCCATTACACCTGCAGGCTGTAAGTAAAGTGGTATGATTACATTTTCTAGAACAGGGACAATGTACAACACATCATAAGTCTAAGTAGACTTTATAAAAGATGTGTTGTACCAGATTTAGCCAACAGCTAATTTCCATTCCAAGGTAAGGTAGCCATTTTGTGATCTACTGACATGTGTAGACTAGAGGGGGTCTCCAAAATCTTAATTACATTCTCTAAACTGTAAGTTAGGTCTCAAAGCCATCCTGATTACTCAGCCATGACAACACCTGGACGCTCGCTCAAGGCCGACCTTGTATGTTCTGACACTCGCTGTTTAATTCTAGATTTAAGACCTGTTGGAATAAAGCCATATTTCAGGCCATTGCTACTAGAGCAGGAATGGGTTGATGTTGGACATAGATTAACCTAAAAATGATTACCCAGATCAATATTTTGTCATGGATAATACAGATAAATTCAGGATGTGGCCCTGGAGGGCGATGTCAGTTGGGCAAGCTGCCGAGAAGGTAATAACTCCAGCCTCTTTATGTTATAGGTGTCCAATACTGAGACTGCTGAGAATCCCTTCTCAGCTCTTCACCCTGTAGGGTGATCCCTTCTCTTTTCTATTAGCCCCTCTAATAACTCCCAACAGCCTTCACTTTACAAAATACATTCTGTGGACAGGGAACTACTCAGAGGCAATTTTTTGGGCCATTTTGAGAGTCAGCTAAGATATCTGTTTCCCAAAACATTACAATGTTTGAGTGAGAGCACTAACAGAGCAGAGAAAGCATTTAGATATCTACACCAAAAAGCTGTGGTTAACAGCGAAACGATCATGTGACCATACCAAACACTTTGATGGTCAGTGTTAACAAACAGTTCTCTATAAGCTCCTCCACATCATTCCACTTAAGGATGTAGGATTTTAATTTGAGCCAGTTTGCAACAGCAGGAAAATAATCCTGCTGCGAGAGGAGATGTGAATTATTATGTGGATTATAATTAATTGATATTTTTGTAGGGGTTGATACATTTTTCGTAAGGGAAAATCAAGTGTGAAGTGGAATTACAAACTTCAGAAGCCTTTTTAACCTTCAAATACTCTATAAGTTTTAAGTTTCCTTTATTGCAAATTGATCAAATTAAGATCCTACATCTGTATTGCTCCCATCACCATGAACCAAGTTATGATTTGGTTACAGGAATAATAATACCATTGTGCCAGACACTCGTATGGCCTGGTCCTATTACCAGCCTCTTATGGCCTGGTCCTATTACCAGCATCTTATGGCCTGGTCCTATTACCAGCCCCTTATGGCCTGGTCCTATTACCAACCTCTTATGGCCTGGTCCTATCACCAGCCTCTTATGGCCTGGTCCTATTACCAGCCTCTTATGGCCTGGTCCTATTACCAGCCTCTTATGACATGGTCCTATTACCAGTCTCTTATGGCCTGGTCCTATTACCAGCCTCTTATGACATGGTCCTATTACCAGTCTCTTATGGCCTGGTCCTATTACCAGCCTCTTATGACATGGTCCTATTACCAGCCTCTTATGGCCTGGTCCTATTACCAGCCTCTTATGGCCTGGTCCTATTACCAGCCTCTTATGGCCTGGTCCTATTACCAGCTGTTTGGTATCGTTGTCCATTCCACGGCACGTATTCCACACAACGGCACGTATTGCTCCTATCACCAGGAACACAATGCTATGGCTAGGGCACTGTGTTGTGGTTGATGATGTCACATTACATGGATTTTAACCTTTATTTTAAACCTTTTCCAGAAATGAGAATTACACCAGCAGTGGTCTGAGAACGGTACTAGACCGTCTGACATAAAAAGAAAAGGGGACAGTTTGTTAAATGTCAAAAAGTCCAGGTCATGTGACATGATTAACCAAAAGACAGGTCCCTAGTTACTGCACAACCTGTGGTTACAGGAATACTAATGTCATCATGTCAAGTCCTTTTATACCAAAGACTGACGTATCGTGTCATCAAACAGCTCTCTGTGAGCTCGTAGTCGTCCATCTTGTCCACATAACACACACGCGTTGCTCCGTTGGTGTGACGGATGATGGATCTCCATGCCTTTTGAGAGGAGATTAACCCCTCGATCGATAGCGTTGAGTGTGAGGTGTAGCCTACACTGTGTCCCAAATGGCAGCCTATCCCCTGTGTAGTCCGTAGGGGTCCTGGTCAAAAGTAGTGCACTATATAGGGAATAGGGTGCCATTTGGGATGTACACTTTGATGTGTCTTGTACCTGTCCCTCTGTGGTATAACCACCCATTATGGAAGTCATCTATCCAGGCAGGTCCATCTCTCTACCACCCATTATGAAAGTCATCTATCCGGGCAGGTCCATCTCTCTACCACCCATTATGGAAGTGATCTATCCAGGCAGGTCCATCTCTCTACCACCCATTATGGAAGTGATCTATCCAGGCAGGTCCATCTCTCTACCACCCATTATGGAAGTGATCTATCCAGGCAGGTCCATCTCTCTACCACCCATTATGGAAGTGATCTATCCAGGCAGGTCCATCTCTTCATACACAATAACACTATGTATTTTACTGTGGGCAGAATTCTGCCTTGGCTTCTACCCTTCTACACCTACTACTACCATATAGACAATATCATGTAAATCAGTATACATTTGACCTTTGGCTGTATGGTAATCAAATTAATACATGAATATGCATGTGTAATATGTGTAGTCATAAATTAAATATGAATATACATGTGTAATATGTGTAGTCATAAATGTATACATGAATATGCATGTATAATATGTGTAGTCATAAATTAATACATGAATATACATGTATAATATGTGTAGTCATAAATTAATACATGAATATGCATGTGTACTATGTGTAGTCATAAATGAATACACGAATATGCATGTGTAATATGTGTAGTCAGAAATTAATACATGCATATTCATGTGTAATATGTGTAGCCATAAATGAATACATTAATATGCATGTGTAATATGTGTAGTCATAAATTAATACATGAATATGCATGTGTACTATGTGTAGTCATAAATGAATACACGAATATGCATGTGTAATATGTGTAGTCAGAAATTAATACATGCATATTCATGTGTAATATGTGTAGCCATAAATGAATACATGAATATGCATGTGTAATATGTGTAGTCATAAATTAATACATGAATATACATGTGTAGTCATAACATGCAATACAAGCTACACATTTGCATTTAAGGTGTACATACAAATATTGTGTATTGGGGTGTTGTCATGTAATTGATATATATAATCAAAAACAGAGACATTTCTGTTCTACAAAGTCTTTGTTTCATACCCCCAATGATCCATTATCTTTAGACTGTTTGGATTGTTTTGTTCCTGACTGTTCATTACTAAAGGATCCTCATCAAATACTACACCATCCTCCCTTCTGTTGAGCCAAATTAACAGTTGGACCCACCTATCCTATCCCTGACAGTTATTATAGTTAAACAAATGATCAGATCACCCAGGATTGGGATGATTGTGATTCCTCTATCCTCAAGGACCCAGTCGGACTGCTGATTGGTTCATTTCCATTCTGAGAATTTAGGAAATGCAAATGAGTACTGTCTATTCTGCAGCGTAATGTCTGTCTCTCACTGATTCTGGAGCTCCACTGTGTTAATTCACTCATCTCAGGTTCTTTCTGATTGCTGCATGTTGATAGTCACTGCTTTCCTCTCTTCCTGCCGCCCCGTCATTACTGGGTAGTCTGTCTCTCTCTCTTTCTCTCTCTCTCTGTCTCTGTCTCTCTGTCTCTCTGTCTCTCTCGCTCTCTCTCTCTCTACAGATGTAGGATCTTCATTTGATCACTTTGTTGTAGCTGAGAATTTTCCTTTGCAGCAGAAAATGCAAACTTGTAGTGTATTTGAGTTTTAAAGAAGCCTTCTAAAGATTGTCATTTCCACTGTGACATTTGAGACTTGATTTGCCCTAATGAAAAATGTATCAACCCCTACAAAAATGACCATTAATTATAATCCACATAATAATAAAAATGTCCTGTTGGTGCAGGATTATTTTCCTGCTGTAGTAAACTGGCTCAAATTAAGATCCTACATCTGTATATCTCTATCTCTCCAGGTGTTGAGCGTAAATTGCGCTGGGTAATAATGAGAAGTGGTTAGAATTCCAAACATTTATTTCATGGAGTGCTCTGATGGTTGTTCAAGTACTATGAATGATAAAAAAGTAATACATCAACAAGCTCTGACGACCCAATTAAGGGAGGCTGTCTGTCAAACTAATGTTCACTTCACTCTACTCACTCTCTGAACTGGTACGTGATGAGCCATCAGCACTGTAGCAAAGAGAGATATGGGCTGAAAAAGAGGGGTGAGAGAGAGGAGAGAGAAATACAGAGAGAGATTTGTCTGACAAGCTCTAATCATACCTTCGATTTGCGACGAGTGAAGGTTTTAGGATTGGCTATATATGTGATTTCATTCAAACTATAATATTATTGAGTAAATCATGTTTTACATTTTAAAGGACAAGAACAATTAGAATGTTGACAGACTGAGAAGATACGTACCGCTACAGGCCTGGTTTCAAAGAGCATACCTTTTCATAACGCTACAGATCTGGGTTCAAATAGCATACCTTTTCATAATGATAAAGACCAGGGTTCAAATAGCATACCTTTTCATAATGCTACATACCAGGGTTCAACTAGCATACCTTTTCATAATGCTACATACCAGGGTTCAAATAGCATACCTTTTCATAATGCTACATACCTGGGTTCAAATAGCATACCTTTTCATAATGCTAAAGACCAGGGTTCAAATAGCATACCTTTTCATAATGCTACGTACCATGGTTCAAATAGCATACCTTTTCATAATGCTACGTACCAGGGTTCAAATAGCATACCTTTTCATAATGCTACATACCAGGGTTCAAATAGCATACCTTTTCATAATGCTAATACCTCGGTTCAAATAGCATACCTTTTCATATTGCTACATAACAGGGTTCAAATAGCAGACATTTTCATAATGCTACAGATCTGGGTTCAAGTAGCATGCCTTTTCATAATTCTAAAGACCTGGGTTCATATTCCATGCCTTTTCATAATGCTAGAGACCTGAGTTCAAATAGCATACCATTTCATAATGATATAGACATAGGTTCAAATTGAATACCTTTTCTTTTAAATCCTTTCAGCATTCCGTTGACCCTAGCTGGAGACCCAGATGGACAGGGTTTGGTTTTCCCTTTTGGGACCATTCCATTTGTTCCACTACACCAGGCCAAGCTCATTCAGGCTCAGTTGAAATATTTTAAATGAAAACAAGCACTTTTTGAACCCAGGTTTGTCTTTTGAAGCTTTGATAAACACAGTCTTGTATTCATTTGAGCCTCCTGTCTGTCTTGTCAGAGAGGTGACCGACCGGATCAATTGGGCTCAGATGAGTTATCGCTCTGTGTTTTCAGAGCGGTGACCGACCTGTTTATTGACCGCAGATGAGTTCTGTCTCCATGTTTTCAGAGTGGTGACCGACCGGTTCAGTTGGGCTCAAATTAGTTCTCTCTCCATGTTTTCAGAGCAGTGACCGACCAGTTCAATTGGGGTCAGATAAGTTCTCTCTCGCTCTCTCTCTCTCTCTCTCTCTCTCTCCTCTCTCTCTCTCTCTCTCTCTGGGCACTGACCTTGTGTTTTGCTGTGTCATTAAACGCAGAGCCTCGGTAATGGAAAATACCAAGTTGTTTACAAAGATGTCGACCATTGATATGACAAACACACACTGGCTGAGTTGAACAGTAACGTTTTGTCCTTGCCATAAAACAGACACCACCAATATCTTTCTTTCTCTCTCCAACTCTCTCTCTCTCTCTGTCTTTCTCTCTCTGTTTCCTCTCTCTCTGTCATGGGAAACTTAAAATTGCATTGCCAAAGCAAGTGAAATAGATAATAAACAAAAGTGAAATAAACAATCAAAAATGAACAGTAAAAATTACACTCAAAAGTATAAAAGGAATATACACATTTCAAATGTCATATTATGGCTACATACAGTGTAATAATGAGGTGCAAATAGTTAAAGTAAAAAAAGGGAAAATAAAACAACATAAATATGGGTTGTGTTTACAATGGTGTTTGTTCTTCACTGGTTGACCTTTTCTTGTGGCAACAGGTCACAAATCTTGCTGCTGTGATGGCACACTGTGGCATTTTCACTGCAAAAAAATTGGATTTGTTTTGGAATTCTTTGTGGGTCTGTGTAATTTGAGGGAAATGTGTGTCTCTAATACATTTGGCAGGAGGTTAGGAAGTGCAGCTCCTTTTCCACCTCATTTTGTGGGCAATGTGCAAATAGCCTGTCTTCATTTGAGAGCCAGGTCTGCCTTTGGCGGTCTTTCTCAATCAATAGCAAGGCTATGCTCACTGAGTCTGTACATAGTCAAAGGCAGACCACTTCCTTTTAGGTGGTTGTAGAATTTGACTTCTCTATTCTGGATTTTGATAATTAACGGGTATCGGCGTAATTTTGCTCTGCATGCATTATTTGGTGTTTTACATTGTACACCAAGGATGTTTTTACAGAATTTTGCATGCAGAGTCTCAATTTGGTGTTTGTCCCGTATTGTGAATTCTTGGTTGCTAAGAATTCACAATATGGGTTCTATAACTGATTCAAGTATTTTTAGCCAGCATAGAAGGCCCTTCTTGACTTATCTATCAGATCATTTACAACTTTGTGGAAGTTACCTGTGGTGCTGATGTTTAGGCCAAGGTAGGTCTAGGGCAACGGTGTCTAGATGGAATTTGTATTTGTGGTCGGGGCAATTGGACCTTTTCTGGAACCCCATTATTTTTGTCTTACAGAGATTTACATATTACATATTTACATATTAGTCATTTAGCAGACACTCTTATCCAGAGCGACTTACAGTAGTGAATGCATACATTTCATACAATTTCATACATTTTTTTTCTGTGCTGGCCCCCGTGGGAATTTACTGTCAGAGCCCAGGTCTGACAGAATCTGTGCAGAATCTAGGTGCTTCTGTAGGCCCTCCTCTCCTTGGTTGGGGACAGAAGCACCAGATCATCAGCAAACAGTAGACATTTTATTTCAGATTCTAGTAGGGTGAGGCCGGGTGCTGTAGACAGTTCTAGTGTCCTCGCCAATTTCTTGATGATATGTTGAAGACTGTGGGGCTCAAGCTGCATCCCTGTCTCACCCCACAGCCATGTGGAAAGAAATGTATGTTTTTTCTTAAATTTTTTGTGTACATGGATTTTATAATGTCGGATATTTTTCCCCCAACACCGCTTTCCATCAATTTGTATAGCCCTCATGCTAAATTGAGTCAAAAGCTTTTTTGAAATCAACAAAGCATGAGAAGACTTTGTCTTTGTTTTAGTTTGTTTGTTTGTCAATCATGGTGTGCAGGGTGAATACGTGGTCTGCCGTACGGTAATTTGGTAAAAATCCAATTTGACATTTGCTCAGTACATTGTTTTTGTTGAGGAAATGTACAAGTCTGCTGTTAATGATAATGCAGAGGATTTTCCCAAGGTTGCTGTTGACGCATATCCCATGGTAGTTATTGGGGTCAAATTTTTCTCCACTTTTGTGAATTGGGGTGATCAGTCCTTGGTTCCAAATATTGGAGAAGATGCCAGAGCTAAGGATGATGTTAAAGAGTTTAAGTTTAGCCAATTGGAATTTGTGATGGAATTTCTGTATATTTTATTATTTCATTTAGGATACCATCAACACCACAGGCCTTTTAGGGTTGGAGGGTTTGTAATTGGAGAATCGAGTGGGTTCTGGTAGTCTTTAATAACTATAAAATTTGTAATTGATCATGTATCTGTTTTTGCTGTTTGTTCTTTGTTAACCTCTCTAGGCTAGGCGGGACGAATTCGTCCCACCTACGTAACAGCCACTGCTATCCTGTGGCGCGATTTTCAAAACCTTAAAAATCCTATTACTTCAATTTCTCAAACATATGACTATTTTACAGCCATTTAAAGAGCCAAAACGATTGGAAAATTAGTTTAGCCATACATCTCCGTTTTGTATAGTTAGCTCTTCATGTTGTTGTTTGTTTAGTGTGTTCAAATTTTCCCAGAAAGGGTTAGATTCTATGGGTTCTTCAATTACATTGAGCTGATTTCTGACATGCTGATCCTTCTTTTTCCGTAGTGTATTTCTTTATTGTTTTAGTGATTCACCATAGTGAAGGCGTAGATTCATGTTTTCTTGGTCTCTATGTTTTTGGTTGGATAGGTTTCTCAATTTCTTTCTTAGGTTTTTGCATTCTTCATGAGACCGTTTGTCATTGTTTTTAGATTTGATAGGGAAGCTGAAAGGTCAAATATACTGTTTAAGTTTTCTACTGCCAAGTTTACACCTTCACTATTACAGTGAAATGTTTTCTCCAGGAAGTTGTCTAAAAGGGATTGAATTTGTCGTTGCCTAATTGTTTTTTGTAGGTTTCCACTTTCCTTCCGTCTATAGCATTTCTTAATATTGTGTAGTCCCTTTGGCTTCATGCTTCATGATTTATTATTGCTCTGTTCAAGTACTGTATACTCTGATTTTGTTGTGATCTGATAGGTGTATCAGTGGACTGACTGTGAACGCTCTGAGAGACTGGGTTGAGGTCTCGTTCTCTCTCGCTCTCTCATGTGCTCTCTCTCTCTCTCTCTCTCTATCTCTCTCTCTCTCTCACTCTCACTACCAAAGGAACCACTTTGTCATCTAGCATTCTGGTCATTAATTAAAAATATAATAATGCCTCACCTATTTGTCTGCTGTTGATGTTTTGTATTGCATCAATATGTTTCTAATAAAGCAGAGGGTCAGGGAATGTGTCTTCATTCAGAGGAAGGGAATACTCACCTGCTGTACATCTACAGATGAATACAGTGAAGGCTACATGTTTTCTTATCAAATTAGGCGCACTTGGTAATAGTTTATGCTAAAGCATTGTACGTGCAAAGGCATGGATTACTACATGCACAAAGGTGAGACAGCGGTTTTATATGTGATAGTTGGCTCTAAATCAATAGCTGGAGGGATGAATTATAATTGTCTTTCTTTGTCAATTTATTCAAGATACATTTTTTGTTTGTTGTTGCCGTATATACGGGATAGGCATGGTACACATCGTCCAACAAAATGCTTACTTGCAGGTTCCTTCCGCACAATGCAACAATAACAACTAATAAAAGATAGGAATACGAACATAAAGTAAATGGTTCAGTAGAATTTAATCAACAATTTAGCATCAGTATAATACAGGAAACACAATTTATAGTCCAGTATTTACACATGTTTTGGGGAAGGGGGGGATGGGGGGCAGTGTATAAACTGAGCAGTATAATAAGTCTGGTAGCAGCAGGTGTGTGTGTGTGTGTGTGTGTGTGTGTGTGTGTGTGTGTGTGTGTGTGTGTGTGTGTGTGTGTGTGTGTGTGTGTGTGTGTGTGTGTGTGTGTGTGTGTGTGTGTGTGTGTGTGTGTGTGTGTGTGTGTGTGTGTGTGTGTGTGTAGCATGAATGTACGTGTGTGTGTATGTCTGTGTGAGTGAATGAGTGCATGTGTACTAAGATGCGGAGAATCAGAGCAGGTGGTCAGCCCAGTTCAAGTGCTCTACAGGCTGATGGTTTGTTGATAGAAACTATCTCTGAGCCTGTTGGTATCAGACCTCATGCTCCAAAAAAGTCTGCCCGACGGTAAAGGAGAGAACTGCTCGTGGGGTCATTGATGATGCTGCGGGCCTTCCTCAAGCACCGTTTCGAGTAGATGAGTTGGAGCACGGTTCCAGTGATGTACCGGGCCATTTTCACCACCCGCTGGAGTGCCATGCCAGGCCGTGATGCAACCAGTCAGGACGCTCTCGATGGTGCAGCAGTAGTATTTGGTGAGGACCTGGTGCGGCAAGCTGAACTTCTTCAGTCGCCTTAGGAAGTAAAGATGCTGTTACGCCATCTTGATAAGAGTGGTGGGGTTGTTGGTCAGTGATGTTGACGTCAAAAAACGTAAAACTGCTGACTCTACTACAGTCCCATTGATGTGGATCAGGACATGTACCCTCTTCTGCTTCCTGAAGTTAACAATCAACTCCTTTGTTTTGATCACGTTAAGGGGGGGAGGTTGTTGTCATGACACCACAATGCCAGTTCACTTACCTCCTCCCTATAGGCTGACTCGTTGTTTTTGGTTATCAGGCCTACAACTGGGGTGTCGTCAGCAAACTTGATGATGGAAGTGGTCTTGTGCAAAGTCAAGTGGTGGACAGGGAGAACAGCAGAGTACTGAGGACACTGTGTTAAGAGTCAGTGTGGAGGAGGTGTTGTCGCCAATCGTCACAGCATGTGGTCTGCCCATCAGGAAGTCCAGGATCCAGTTGCAGAGGATGGTGTCCAAACCCATGGCTCTGAGCTTGGAGGGAACAAATAAATAAAACAATTTCATCAGCAGTCTGCACACAATACCCCATAATGACAAAGTGAAAACTTTTTTTTATTTTTTATATTTGCATATTTATATATAAAAAAACATAGCACCTTACTTAAATAAGTAATCAGACGCTTTACTATGAGACTCAAAATTGAGCTCAGGTGCATCCTGTTTCCATTGATCATCCTTGAGATGTTTCTATAACTTGATCGGAGTCCACCTGTTGTAAAGTCAACTGATTGGAAATGATTTAGAAAGTAACACAGCTGTCTATGTAATGTCAAACAGTTGACAGTGCAAGTCAGAGCAAAAACAAAGCCATGAGGTCGAAAGATTTATCCATAGAGCTCCGAGACAGGATTGTGTTGAGGCACAGATCTTGGGAAGGGTACCAAACATTTTTTTCAGCATTGAAGGTCCGCCAGAACACATTCTTGAATGGAAGAAGTTTGGAACCACCAAGACTCTTCCTAGAGCTGGTCACCCCGCCAAACTGAGCAATCGGGGGACAACGGCCTTAGTCAGGGAGGTGACTAAGAACCCGACGGTCACTCTGACAGAGCTCTAGAGTCTCTCCGTGGAGATGGGAGAACGTTCCAGAAGGACAACCATCTCTGCAGTGCTCCACCAATCAGGCCTTGTTGGTAGAGTGGCAAGATGGAAGCCACTCCTCAATAAAAGGCACATGACAGCCGGCTTATTTGCCAAAAGGCACATAAAGACCCTCAGTCCATGAGAAACAAGATTCTCTGGTCTGATGAAACCAAGATTGAACTCTTTGGCCTGAATGCCAAGCATCACTTCTAGAGGAAGCCTGGCAGAGCGATCCTCAATGAAAACCTGCTCTAGAGCACTCAGGACCTCAGACTGGGGCATAGGTTTACCTTCCAACAGGACAATGACCCGAAGCACACAGCCAAGACAATGCAGGAGTGGCTTTGGGACAAGGCTCTGAATCTCCTTGACTGGCCCAGCCAGAGCCCGAACTTGATCCCGATCGAAAACCTTGAGTGAACTTAAAATAGCTGTGCAGCTTCACTACTCATCCAACCTGACAGAGCTTGAGAGGATCTGCAGAGAAGAACGGGAGAAACTCCCCAAATACAGGTGTGCCAAGCTTTTAGCATCATCAAATCAAATGAAATCAAATTGTATTTGTCACATGCGTCGAATTCAACAGGTGTATACCTTACAGTGAAATGCTTACTTACAAGCCTTTAACAAACAATGCAGTTTTAAAAATAAAAAATAATGAATGTGCAGCAGTAAATAACAATAGCAGGGCTATATACAGGGGGTACTGGTACAGAGTCAATGTCAATGTGCGGGGGCAGCGGTGTCAAGGTAATTCTGCTAATATGTACATGTAGGTAGAGTTATTAAAGTGACTATGCATAGATAATAACAGAAAGTAGCAGCAGCATTCCAGATTGGGGGGGGGGGGGATAATGCAAATAGTCTGGGTAGCCATTTGACTAGATGTTCAGGAGTCTTATGGCTTGGGGGTAGAAGCTATATAGGAGCCTCTTGGACCTAGACTTGAAGCTCTGGTACCGCTTGCCGTGTGGTAGCAGAGAGAGCAGTCTATGACAAGGGTGGCTGGAGTCTTTGACAATATTTAGGGCCTTCCTCTTACACCGTCTGGTATAAAGGTCCTGGATGGCAGGTAGTTTGGCCCTCTGTGGTGCCTTGAGGTCGGAGGCCGAGCAGTTGCCATACCAGGCAGTGATGCAACCCGTCAGGATGCTCTCAATGGTGCAGCTGTAAAACCTTTTGAGGATCTGAGGACCCATGCCAAATCTTTTCAGTCTCCTGAGGGGGAAAAGGTTTTGTCGTGCCCTCTTCTCGAATGTCTTGGTGTGCTTGGACCATGTTAGTTTGTTGGTTATGTGGACGCCAAGGAACTTGAAGCTCTCAACCTGCTCCTCTACAGCCCAGTCGATGAGAATGGGGACGTGCTCTGTCCTCCTTTTCCTGTAGTCCACAATCATCTCCATTTTCTTGATCACTTTGAGGGAGAGGTTGTTGTCCTGGCACCACACGTTCAGGTCTCTGACCTCCTCCCTATAGGCTGTCTCATCGTTGTCGGTGATCAGGCCTACCACTGTTGTGTCATCAGCAAACTTAATGATGGTGTTGGAGTCGTGCCTGGCCGTGCAGTAATGAGTGAACAGTGAGTGTTGAGGATCAGCTTGGCGGTTGTGTTGTTGCCTACCCTTACCACCTGGGGGCGGCCCATCAGGAAGTCCAGGATCCAGTTGCGGAGGGAGTTGTTTAACTTAGTGATGAGCTTTGAGGGCACTATGGTGTTGAATGCTGTGCTGTAGTCAATGAATAGCAGTCTCACATAAGTGTTCCTTTTGTCCATGTGTGAAAGGGCAGTGTGGAATGCAATAGGGATTGCATCATCTGTTGCATCAAGCTTCCGGGTTAGAGTCGCGCTTCTTGAAAGCGGCAGCTTTTAGCTCAGTGCGAATGTTGCCTGTAATCCATGACTTCTGGTTGGGTATGTACGTAAAGTCACCTTGGGGATGACGTCCTCAATGAGCTTACTGAGAAAGCCAGTGACTGATGTGGTGTACTCCTCATTGCCATCGGAAGAATCCCAGAACATATTCCAGTCTGTGCTAGCAAAGCAGCCCTGTAGTGTAGCATCTGCTTCATCTGACCACTGTTTTATAGACTGAGTCACTGGTGCTTCCTGCTTAAATTTGAGCTTGTAAGCAGGAATCAGGAGGATAGAATTGGGGTCAGATTTGCCAAATGGTGGGAGAGGAAGAGCTTTGTACTGTGTGTGGAGTAAAGGTGGTCTAGATTCCCACCGCTGGTTGCACATTTAACATGCTGATAGAAATGAGGTAAAACTGATTTAAGTTTCCCTGCATTAAAGTCCCCGGCCACTAGGAGTGCCGCCTATGTATGAGCGTTTTTCTGTTTGCTTATGGCGGTATACAGCTCATTGAGCGTGGTTTTAGTGCCAGCATCGGTCTGTGGTGGAATGTAGACATCTACAAAAAATACATATGAAAACTCTCTCGTTAGATAGTGTGGTCTACAGTTTATCATGAGATACTATACCACAGACAAACAAAACCTTGAGACTTCCTTCGATATCGTGCGCCAGCTGTTGCTCACATCAATGCATAGGCCCTCGCCTCGTGGCTTACTAGAGGCTGCTGTTCTGTCCTGCCGATTGAGTGTATAACCCGCCAGCTGTATGTTCATACCCAAGAAGACTTGAGGCTCTAATTGTTGCCAAAAGGTGCTTCAACAAAGTATTGAGTAAAGGGTCTGAATACTTATATAAATGTAATATTTCAGTTCTTTATTTTTTATACATTTCCAAAAATAAGCTGTTTTTGCTTTGTCATTATGGGGTATTGTGTGTAGATTGTGAGAAAAAAAATGATTTAATACATTTTAGATTAAGGTTGTAATGTAACAAAACATGGAAAATGTCAAGGGGTCTGAATACTTTCCGAAGGCATTGTAGGTGTTCCTCTTGTTCAGATGTGTTACTGCCGTATGAACAGCTATAGAAATATCACCTTCCGTGGAACTGTTGGAGCAGTAGGCAAAGTGGAGTGGATCCAGTGTGCCTGGCATGCTGGCCTTGATGTGGGCCATGACCAGCCTCTGGAATCACTTCATGATGACTGAGGTGAGTGCGACGAGGAGATAGTCATTTGGGCTTGTCATCTTGTTTTTCTGGGCACTGGGACGATGGTGGTCTCCTTTAAAGCAGGTGGGGACTACAGCCTGGGAGAGGGACAGGTAGAAGATGTCTGAGAATATGGCCACCATCTGGTCAGCACACATATCTGGGCTGGTGGCTTTGTGGGTATTCACTCTTTTGAGAGTTTTTCTTCACGTCCATTTCGGGGAGAGTGAAAGCTCCTGGTCATCCGGAGCAGCAAGAGTCCTCCTGGATGACTTGGTATTGTCTGGCTCGAAGCAAACATAAAATGAGTTAACCTCTCTAGGCTAGGCGGGACGAATTCGTCCCACCTACGTAACAGCCACTGCCAGCCTGTGGCGCGATTTTCAAAACCTTAAAAATCCTATTACTTCAATTTCTCAAACATATGACTATTTTACAGCCATTTAAAGACAAGACTCTCGTTAATCTAACCACACTGTCCGATTTCAAAAAGGCTTTACAACGAAAGCAAAACATTAGATTATGTCAGCAGAGTACCAAGCCAGAAATAATCAGACACCCATTTTTCAAGCCAGCATATAATGTCACCAAAACCCAGAAGACAGCTAAATGCAGCACTCACCTTTGATGATCTTCATCAGATGACAACCCTAGGACATTATGTTATACAATACATGCATGTTTTGTTCAATCAAGTTCATATTTATATCAAAAACCAGCTTTTTACATTAGCATGTGACGTTCAGAACTAGCATACCCCCCGCAAACTTCCGGGGAATTCGCTAACATTTTACTAAATTACTCACGATAAACGTTCACAAAAAGCATAACAATTATTTTAAGAATTATAGATACAGACCTCCTCTATGCACTCGATATGTCCAATTTTAAAATAGCTTTTTGGTGAAAGCACATTTTGCAATATTCTAAGTACATAGCCCAGGCATCACGGGCTCGCTATTTAGACACCCGGCAAGTTTAGCACTCACCATAATCATATTTACTATTATAAAAGTTTGATTACCTTTTGTTGTCTTCGTCAGAATGCACACCCAGGACTGCTACTTCAATAACAAATGTTGGTTTGGTCCAAAATAATCCATCGTTATATCCGAATAGCGGCGTTTTGTTCGTGCGTTCCAGACACTATCCGAAATAGTAAAGAAGTGTCGCGCGCATGGCGCAATTCGTGACAATAAAATTCTAAGTATTCCATTACCGTACTTCGAAGCATGTCAACCGCTGTTTAAAATCAATTTTTACGACATTTTTCTCGTAGAAAAGCGATAATATTCCGACAGGGAATCTCCTTTTCGGCAAACAGAGGAAAAAATCCCAAAGGCGGGGGCGGTCGGGGTCACGCGCATAAGCCAGTGTCCCTTGATCGGCCACTTGAGAAAGGCGATAATGTGTTTCAGCCTGGGGCTGGAATGACGACATTCTGTTTTTTCCCGGGCTCTGAGCGCCTATGGACGACGTGGGAAGTGTCACGTTAGAGCAGAAATCCTTAGTAAATGATAGAGATGGAAAAGAAGTTCAAGAAATGGTCAGACAGGCCACTTCCTGTAAAGGAATCTCTCAGGTTTTGACCTGCCATTTGAGTTCTGTTATACTCACAGACACCATTCAAACAGTTTTAGAAAATTTAGGGTGTTTTCTATCCATATGTAATAAGTATATGCATATTCTAGTTACTGGGTAGGAGTGGTAACCAGATTAAATCGGGTATGTTTTTTATCCAGCCGTGTCAATACTGCCCCCTATCCTAAACAGGTTAAACTCATAGACTGTGTTAAACTCAGTCTCTGAATGTGCGGTGAGATCCTCTCTGGATGAATTTAATTGGTTGACTAACAATAGGTGATAGATCAATTCCATCATATCAGTTCAATCCAAGTGGTCAGGGGAGCTTAGGTTTGTGTCTTAACTCAGAGACATCAGTGAGGCTCTAAACAGATGTCCGGGGAAGGTCTATGTTACTCTGCAGGCAATAAAGTGGACCAGATAAATGCAAAACCCAGGTCAGACAGATTACACACCAATCTGATTCTATTAGTGGACTTCTCTACTGATGCAGTAGTTCTATGTCCATCATGTAATTTAGATTATTGACCTTTTTTAGAAGGTTTGATTCCACTTTAGATTGTGAGATGGACAATGCAATCATACATATAGTAATGAATAATAATATAATAATCACATAATGATCATACACAAATAAAACATGTATCAACTAGTAATTAGGTAAATAAAATGTTCTCCTTCATCTGTTGTCACGTCCTGACCAGCAGAGGGAGTAATTGTATTAGTTTTGGTCAGGACGTGGCAGAGGTTTTGTGTTGTGTGTAGGTTGGGTTGCTGGACACTCAATTGGAGGCAGGTGTTTCTAGTTGCCTCTGATTGGGAGTCCTATAAACAGGTGTGTGTTTTTCTTTGTGTTTGTGGGTAATTGTTTCTGTTCAGTGTGTTAGCTGTCAGTACTGTTTAGCTGTCGGTTTTTTCTTGTTTTGTAGTTATCCAGTGTTCTTTCTGAATTAAATGATGAACACTAACTCCGCTGCGTTTTGGTCCACTTCTTCCGACGACAGCCTTTACAGAATTACCCACCATACCAGGACCAAGCAGGGGAGGAATTCTGGCGAGGACTGGGGAACATGGTGGGTAAGGGAGCCCGAGAGGCAGCCCCAATAATTTTTTTGGGGGGGGCACAAGGGCTGTTTGGCGGGACGAGATTGGAGCCCCAGGCCAGCTCCCGCACTAGCCCTGGGGTGCATCAGCCCAGTCTGACTCGGCCTGTTCCCGCTCCCCGCACTAGCCCTAATGTGCGTGTGCCCAGACTGGCACATCCTGTACCAGCCCCACGCATCAGGCATCTAGTGCGTCAGCCCAGCCTCACCAGTCTGGTGCCGCCAGAGCCACCAGCCAGTCAGGAGTCGCCAGAGCTGCCCGCCAGTCAGGAGTCGGCAGAGCTGCCCGCCAGTCAGGAGTTGCCAGAGCTGCCCGCCAGTCAGGAATCTCCAGAGCTGCCCGCCAGTCAGGAGTCACCAGAGCTGCCCGTTTGCCCGGATCAGCCAGAGTGGCCCGTCTGCCCGGATCAGCCAGAGTGGCCCGTCTGCCCGGATCAGCCAGAGTGGCCCATCTGCCCGGATCAGCCAGAGTGGCCCGTCTGCCCGGATCAGCCAGAGTGGCCCGTCTGCCCGGATCAGCCAGAGTGGCCCGTCTGCCCGGATCAGCCAGAGTGGCCCGTCTGCCCGGAGCAGCCAGAGTGGCCCGCCTGTCCGGAGCTGCCAGAGTGGCCCGCCTGCCCGGATCAGCCAGAGTGGCCCGCCTGCCCGGATCAGCCAGAGTGGCCCGCCTGCCCCGATCAGCCAGAGTGGCCCGTCTGCCCGGATCAGCCAGAGTGGCCCGTCTGCCCGGATCAGCCAGAGTGGCCCGTCTGCCCGGATCAGCCAGAGTGGCCCGTCTGCCCGGATCAGCCAGAGTGGCCCGTCTGCCCGGAGCAGCCAGAGTGGCCCGCCTGTCCGGAGCTGCCAGAGTGGCCCGCCTGCCCGGATCAGCCAGAGTGGCCCGCCTGCCCGGATCAGCCAGAGTGGCCCGCCTGCCCCGATCAGCCAGAGTGGCCCGTCTGCCCGGATCAGCCAGAGTGGCCCGTCTGCCCGGATCAGCCAGAGTGGCCCGTCTGCCCGGATCAGCCAGAGTGGCCCGTCTGCCCGGATCAGCCAGAGTGGCCCGTCTGCCCGGATCAGCCAGAGTGGCCCGTCTGCCCGGATCAGCCAGAGTGGCCCGTCTGCCCGGATCAGCCAGAGTGGCCCGTCTGCCCGGATCAGCCAGAGTGGCCCGTCTGCCCGGATCTACCAGGGTGCCCCGCCTGTCCGGATCTGCCCCAGTGGCCTTCCGTTCCGGATCTGCAAGCGTGGCCCGCCTGTCCTCCGGCCCAGCCCGAGTGGCCCGCCTGTCCTCCGGCCCAGCCCGAGTGGCCCGCCTGTGCTCCGGCCCAGCCCGAGTGGAACGCCTGTCCTCCGGCCCAGCCCGAGTGGCCCGCCGGGCCTCCGGTCCAGCCCGAGTGGTCCGTCTGCCCGGCGCAGCCATCGGCGCCACCTAAGTGGGTGACGCCGAAGGTGGAGCGAGGTCCACGTCCCGCACCTGAGCCGCCTCCTATATAGGTGAGTTGGGGAGGGGGGGTGTAGCACAGTGCCATCGTTGACGGCAGACACCCTCCCTTCCCTCCCTTTAGATTAGGGGGATTTTTTTTAGGTGCAGTCGGGGTCTGCACCTTTAGGGGGGGGGTACTGTCACATCCTGACCAGCAGAGGGAGTAATTGTATTAGTTTTGGTCAGGACGTGGCAGAGGTTTTGTGTTGTGTGTAGGTTGGGTTGCTGGACTCTCAATTGGAGGCAGGTGTTTCTAGTTGCCTCTGATTGGGAGTCCTGTGTGTTTTTCTTTGTGTTTGTGGGTAATTGTTTCTGTTCAGTGTGTTAGCTGTCAGTACTGTTTAGCTGTCGGTTTTTTCTTGTTTTGTAGTTATCCAGTGTTCTTTCTGAATTAACCTGTTAGGGCTAGGGGGCAGCATTGACACGGCTGGATAAAAAACATACCCGATTTAATCTGGTTACCACTCCTACCCAGTAACTAGAATATGCATATACTTATTACATATGGATAGAAAACACCCTAAATTTTCTAAAACTGTTTGAATGGTGTCTGTGAGTATAACAGAACTCAAATGGCAGGTCAAAACCTGAGAGATTCCTTTACAGGAAGTGGCCTGTCTGACCATTTGTTGAACTTCTTTTCCATCTCTATCATTTACTAAGGATCTCTGCTCTAACGTGACACTTCCCACGTCGTCCATAGGCGCTCAGAGCCCGGGAAAAAACAGAATGTCGTCATTCCAGCCCCAGGCTGAAACACATTATCGCCTTTCTCAAGTGGCCGATCAAGAGACACTGGCTGATGCGCGTGACCCCGACCGCCCCCGCCTTTGGGATTTTTTCCTCTGTTTGCCGAAAAGGAGATTCCCTGTCGGAATATTATCGCTTTTCTACGAGAAAAATGTCGTAAAAATTGATTTTAAACAGCGGTTGACATGCTTCGAAGTACGGTAATGGAATACTTAGAATTTTATTGTCACGAATTGCGCCATGCGCGTGACACTTCTTTACTATTTCGGATAGTGTCTGGAACGCACGAACAAAACGCCGCTATTCGGATATAACGATGGATTATTTTGGACCAAACCAACATTTGTTATTGAAGTAGCAGTCCTGGGTGTGTATTCTGACGAAGACAACAAAAGGTAATGAAACTTTTATAATAGTAAATATGATTATGGTGAGTGCTAAACTTGCCGGGTGTCTAAATAGCGAGCCCGTGATGCCTGGGCTATGTACTTAGAATATTGCAAAATGTGCTTTCACCAAAAAGCTATTTTAAAATCGGACATATCGAGTGCATAGAGGAGGTCTGTATCTATAATTCTTAAAATAATTGTTATGCTTTTTGTGAACGTTTATCGTGAGTAATTTAGTAAAATGTTAGCGAATTCCCCGGAAGTTTGCGGGGGGTATGCTAGTTCTGAACGTCACATGCTAATGTAAAAAGCTGGTTTTTGATATAAATATGAACTTGATTGAACAAAACATGCATGTATTGTATAACATAATGTCCTAGGGTTGTCATCTGATGAAGATCATCAAAGGTGAGTGCTGCATTTAGCTGTCTTCTGGGTTTTGGTGACATTATATGCTGGCTTGAAAAATGGGTGTCTGATTATTTCTGGCTTGATACTCTGCTGACATAATCGAATGTTTTGCTTTCGTTGTAAAGCCTTTTTGAAATCGGACAGTGTGGTTAGATTAACGAGAGTCTTGTCTTTAAATGGCTGTAAAATAGTCATATGTTTGAGAAATTGAAGTAATAGGATTTTTAAGGTTTTGAAAATCGCGCCACAGGATAGCAGTGGCTGTTACGTAGGTGGGACGAATTCGTCCCGCCTAGCCTAGAGAGGTTAAATTATGAACACTAACTCCGCTGCGTTTTGGTCCATTTCTTCCGACGACAGCCTTAACTCTTACATCTAGACGTTCCGCTAGCGGAACACCTGCTCCAATATCCAATGATGGGCGTGGCGCGAAATACAAACTCCTCTAAAATCCGAAAACTTCAATTTTTCAAACATATGACTATTTTACAGCATTTTAAAGACAAGACTCTCGTTAATCTAACCACACTGTTCGATTTCAAAAAGGCTTTACAGCGAAAGCAAAACATTACATTATGTCAGCAGAGTACCCAGCCAGAAATAATCAGACACCCATTTTTCAAGCTAGCATATAATGTCACAAAAAACAAAACCACAGCTAAATGCAGCACTAACCTTTGATGATCTTCATCAGATGACAACCCTAGGACATTATGTTATACAATGCATGCATGTTTTGTTCAATCAAGTTCATATTTATATCAAAAACCAGCTTTTTACATTAGCATGTGACGTTCAGAACTAGCATACCCCCCGCAAACATCCGGTGAATTTACTAAATTACTCACGATAAACGTTCACAAAAAACATAACAATTATTTTAAGAATTATAGATACAGAACTCCTCTATGCACTCGATATGTCCGATTTTAAAATAGCTTTTCGGTGAAAGCACATTTTGCAATATTCTCAGTAGATAGCCCAGCCATCACGGCTAGCTATTTAGACACCGACCAAGTTTAGCCCTGACCAAACTCCGATTTACTATTACAAAAGTTTGATTACCTTTTTTGTCTTCGTCAGAATGCACTCCCAGGACTGCTACTTCAATAACAAATGTTGGTTTGGTCCTAAATAATCCATCGTTATATCCAAATAGCGGCGTTTTGTTCGTGCGTTCTAGACACTATCCGAAGTGTAAATAAGGGTTACGAGCATGGCGCAATTCGTGACAAAAGATTTCTAAATATTCCATTACCGTACTTCGAAGCATGTCAACCGCTGTTTAAAATCAATTTTTATGCCATTTTTCTCGTAAAAAAGCGATAATATTCAGACCGGGAATCTGCGTTTAGGTAAACAGAGGAAAGAAAACAAAGCATTCTGTCGACGCGGGCACGCGCCTGAGTCTCACAGTACTGTAACCAGCCACTACCCAAACGCGCTACTTTGTTTCAACCAGAGCCTGCAAAGCCACGATTCAGCTTTTTGCCGCCTTCTGAGAGACCATGTGAGCCGTAGGAAGTGTCACGTAACAGCAGAGATCCTTTGTAATGGATAGAGATGGCAAATAAGGCCAAGAAATGGTTAGACAGGGTACTTCCTGTACAGAATCTTCTCAGGTTTTGGCCTGCCAAATGAGTTCTGTTTTACTCACAGACACCATTCAAACAGTTTTAGAAACTTTGGAGTGTTTTCTATCCAAAGCTAATAATTATATGGATATTCTAGTTTCTGGGCAGGAGTAATAATCAGATTAAATCGGGTACGTTTTTTATCCAGCTGTGAAAATACTGCCCCTTATCCATAACAGGTTAAAATCTGTATAATCAGTATCTATACTTTGTTCCACAAACGTCCAGTTAAGTTCCATATCCTACTGTAGAATGTTTTGGGTTCATTGCTGTTTGCATGCAACCCTCACAACATGATTTTCCTTCCCCGAAGTACTCTTAGTCATGACAACACCAACAGAATGCTGTGCGTGTGCCTCGCATATAGGCCGGGACAGAACATGCTGTGGAACTTCAAATATGCTGGCGGCACCAGAATTATTTTAACCATGCAGTTCATTTAGCATCACAGCAATACAATAAACTGCCTTGCTTTTTATCTCTCCAGGCCACCATACGTTATAGCTTTTTGCTATCCATCATAGACCTGCTTCATTTTATTACTGTTCTGGATGTGAGGCTCCATGCTCTTGAAAGTGCTGCTCCTGGTTAGACGGTGATATAACTCTGCATGACCTCAATTTTAAAAGTCTGTCAAGTAAATCTTGTGGGGATAGTTAGCGTGCTGCTGTCAATGGGAAGCTGTGAATACATGATGTTGTACATGTTTGAGGTGTCTGAGGAAGTCTCCGGCTTCAGCAGGTGTCTGTTCAATGCTTTTGGGTGATCTCTGTTACTCCTAGCAAGAATAAGGATCTAATTTTAACTCAACACACTGATGGAATTTTGCACATTTTGAGCAGTTGTGACATGTGTCTTTACCCCAGAAGCTGATAATATTGCAGTCCATAACATACATCAACCCCTAGCTAAATAAAGATTACATAAAAATACATGTAATAAAAGCGGTTTTGAGAGCCATGTTTGTGTGAGGATTAACTTTGTTTTAGCCCTTTCTGTGAGCCATGTTTGTGTGAGGATTAACTTTGTTTTAGCCCTTTCTGTGAGCCATGTTTGTGTGAGGATTAACTTTGTTTTAGCCTTTTCTGTAAGCCATGTTTGTGTGAGGATTAACTTTGTTTTAGCCCTTTCTGTGAGCCATGTTTGTGTGATGATTAACTTTGTTTTAGCCCTTTCTGTGAGCCATGTTTGTGTGAGGATTAATTTTGTCTGAGGCCCTTTCTGTGAGCCATGTTTGTGTGATGATTTACTTTGTTTTATCCCTTTCTGTGAGCCATGTTTGTGTGAGGATTTACTTTGTTTTAGCCCTTTCTGTGAGCCATGTTTGTGTGATGATTAACTTTGTCTGATGACCTTTCTGTGAGCCATGTTTGTGTGAGGATTAACTTTGTTTTAGCCCTTTCTGTGAGTCATGTTTGTGTGATGATTAACTTTATTTTAGCCCTTTCTGTGAGCCATGTTTGTGTGAGGATTAACTTTGTTTTAGCCCTTTCTGTGAACCATGTTTGTGTGATGATTAACTTTGTTTTAGCCCTTTCTGTGAGCCATGTTTGTGTGAGGATTAACTTTGTTGTAGCCATTTCTGTGAGCCATGTTTGTGTGAGGATTAACTTTGTCTGAGGCCCTTTCTGTGAGCCATGTTTGTGTGAGGGTTAACTTTGTTTTAGCCCTTTCTATTTTTTATTTATTTTTATTTAACCTTTATTTAGCTAGACATGTGTTTCTTACAGTCAGTATCATGCTACAAAACAGAGATGTTTTAACTCCCACCTTAAACTTTGTGGTTTGCGACATGAATATGGACTCAGTGAAATATATTCTGCCATTTCACTTTCTATCCCTGCTCAACATACAGTGCCTTCGGAAAATATTCAGACCCTTCAACGTTTTCCACGTTTTGTTACAATACAGCCTTATTCTAAAATTGATGGAATCAAACAATTTCATAAGCATTCTGCACATAATACCCCATAATGACAAAGTGAAAACAGGATTTTAGAAATAGTTGCATTTTTATTTAAAAAAAGGAAACAGAAACACCTCATTTACATAAGTATTCAGACCCTTTGCTATGGGACTCGAAAATGAGCTCAGGTACATCCTGTTTACATTGATCATCCTTGAGATGTTTCTACAACTTGATTGGAGTCCACCTGTGGTAAACTAAATTGATTGGATATGATTTGGAACGGCACACACCTGTCTACGCATATAATGTCACACTGTTGACAGTGCATGTCAGAGCAAAAACCAAGCCATGAGGTCGAAGGAATTGTCCATAGAGCTCCGAGACATGATTGTGTTGAGGCACAGATCTGGGGAAGGGTACCATTGTTTTTGCAGCATTGACAACAGTGGCCTCAATCATTTTAAATGGAAGAAGTTTGGAACCACCAAGACTACCAAACATTTTTTGCTGTATTGAAGGTCCCCAAGAACACAGTGGCCTACATCATTCTTGAATGGAAGAAGTTTGGAACCACCAAGACTCTTCATAGAGCTGGCTACCTGGCCAAACTGAGCAATCGGCTGAGAAGGGCCTTGGTCAGGAAGGTGACCAAGAACTCGATTGTCACTCTGACAAAGCTCCAGAGTTGCTTGTGGAGATGGGAGAACCTTCCAGAAGGACAACCATCTCTGCAGCACTCCACCAATCAGGCCTTTATGGTAGAGTGGCCAGACAGAAGCCACTCTTCAGTACAAGGCACATGACACATGACAGCCTGCCAAAAGGGACTGGGAGACAAGTCAGGATCGAGATAAAGATGACTGGGGCGAATTGCAGAGAGATCCTTGATGAAAACCTGCTCCAAAGCACTCAGGACCTCAGACTGGGGTGAAGGTTCACCTTCCAACAGGACAATAACAGGACAATTACCCTAAGCACACAGCCAAGACAATGCAGGAGTGGCTTCTGGACAAGTCTCTGAATGTCCTTGAGCGGCCCAGCCAAATAGCTGTCCCCATCCAACCTGACAGCGCTTGAGAGAATTTGCAGGGAACAATGGGAGAAACTGCCCAAATACAGGTGTTAAAGTTATAGCATCATACCCAAGAAGACTCGAGGCTGTAATCACTGCCAAAGGTGCTTCAACAAAGTACTGAGTGAAGGGTCTGAATACTTATGTCAATGTGATATTTCAGTTTTTTATTTTTAATACATTTTCAAAATGTATGGGTTATTGTGTGTAGATTGATGAGAAGAAAAAAAAACTATTTCATAAATTTTAGAATAAGGCTGTAATGTAACAGAATGAGGAAAAAGTCAAGGTGTCTGAATAATTCCATTCAATGAATAATTCCATTCAATGCATTGAATAACTGTGTGCAAAAGCCTTCCCACTGGACACACACTGGTTGAATCAACATTGATGTATAGCCCACCTTCATTTATTTTCAACATGTCTATGCCATTTTTCATATTGTACAGCATTGTAAAGTTCAAAATGAATGTGTATGGGGATGTTTGGTAATTGGCTGGATGTGGTTTGATGAAAAACATTTTTTTTGGGACAGTCTGGCCATTATAACTGCACAGACGTTGTCCTTACGTAATTTGCGTCACAAACTGGATGTTCGTAGGTTATATGTTTATTTTACATTTTATAGATCTTATTGCATTTTTACAGATTTTTTTTTAGTTTTTACAAATGTAATGTTTGTAGTTTTTAGTAGGTAACATTCTTGTTCAAGGTGATTGTCCCAATTTGAGGTACCTCACCTGAAGCTCATTACTTTTCATTTCAGGTGGGATCTGTATCGCTCAGTCCTTGAAGATCCCTCACAATCACAAGCAGGAGAACTTCGACAAGATCATCAGGCTGCTTCTGGACACCCGTTACGCTCGGGCAGTCGTCCTTTTCACCTCAGATGAGGACATAAGGTATGTATCTACTAGGTGTTATCCCCTTGAGCTAAAGCCAAGGTATTGCTGTGTGCTAGCGCTCTAACCAAGATTTAAAATATTGCCTGTAACACTGAAGGGCTGGACAGTACCTTGGGAATTAAAACTGAAAAGCTAAAAGACAGTTCAGGAGTTCGGCAACTGAATTCACTTCAATTATGTTTACTTTAATACTGATGCATTTCGGAGCAGGCTCCATTGTCACAGCACTATGCATCTCCTGTTCATTATCTCAACAAGCATACTGTGTGACAAGTAAAAGCTTAATGATTTATCCCTGTGTTTGCGGAAAGGAAGACCACACAAAATGTTCAGTTGGTTTATTTAGGTGTTCATCAAAGGGTTGGAGTGTTGTTTCAAGGAACCACACGGGAGGATAAATGATTGAGCTCAGTCTGTGGAATTCTCTTTTACTTTCTGATGAGCATTCCTCTAGCAGCTGAAACATCTTAAGATCACTCTATTGGTCAATTTCACACAAGGTCCAACTCGAAATTGTATACCGTTATACATAGTGTTATAGCATTATTGCATTATAGTAAAGCAGTGTACATAGTATTAAATTAAAGCTTTATATTATAACATTATATTACAGAATTGTACATTATATTATAGCATTATATTATAGCATTATAGTATATTATGGCATTATACAGAGTATAGTGTTATATTACAGCATTGTAGCATAGCATTATAGTGTAGCATTATAGTATAGCATTATATTATAGCATTATAGTATAGTATAGCATTACATTATAGTATAGTAGTACAGAATAACATTATAGTATAGCATTATATTATAGTATAGTATTATAGTATACCATTATAGTATAGCATTATAGTTTTATAGTATAGCATTACATTATAGTATAGCATTATACTGTAATATAGTACTATAGCATAGCATTAAATTATATCATTATATTATAGTATAGCATTATAGTTTTATAGTGTAGTATTATATTATACCATTATATTATAGCATTATATTATAGTATAGCATTATATTATAGTATAGCATTATACTGTAGTAAAGTACTATAGCATAGCATTATATTATATCATTATATTATAGTATAGCATTATAGTATTTTAGTATAGCATTATATTATACCATTATATTATAGTATAGCATTATATTATAGTATAGCATTATAGTATAGCATTATAGTATAGCATTATATTATAGCATTATAGTATAGCATTATATGATATCAGTACAGTATAGCATTGTTGTATATCATTATAGTATAGCATTATAGTACAGCATTATATTCTAGCATTATATATATAGTATAGCATTATATAACGGCATTATGGTATAGCATTATAGTATAGCATTATATTATAGCATTGTAGTATAGCATTATAATATAGCATTATATTATAGTATAGAATTATATTTTAATAAAATATTATAGCATTATATTATAGCGTTAGAGTATAGCATTATAGTATAGCATTATAGTATAGTATTATGCTATAGCATTATATTATAACATTATATATAGTATATCAAAATATTACATCATTATGGTATATCATTATAGTAAAGCATTATATTATAGCATTATAGTATAGCATTATATTATAGCATTATAGTATAGCATTATATTTTAACATTATATTATAGCAATATATTATAGCATTAGAGTAAATCATTATACTATGGCATTATAGTATAGCATTATATTATAGTATAGCATTATAGTATAGTATTATGCTAAAGCATTATATTATAACATTATATATAGTATATCAATATATTACATCATTATGGTATATCATAATAGTAAAGCATTATATTATAGCATTATAGTATAGCATTGTAGTATAGCATTAGAATATAGCATTATATTATAGATTTAAAATATAGCATTATATTATAGAATTATATTATAGCATTATAGTATATCATTATATTATATCATCATATTATATTATTATATTATAGCATTATAGTATATCATTATATTATATCATCATATTATATTATAATATTATAGCAATATAGTATAGCATTATATTATAAGTTGATAGTATATTATAGCATTATATTATGGCATTATACAGAGTATAGCATTATATTATAGCATTATCGTATTGCATTAAACTATAGCATTATATGTATTATAGCATTATAGTATAGCGTTACAGTTTAGTATGCTATTATATTATAGCGTTATATTATAGCATTATATGTAGTATAGCATTATAGTATAGCATTATAGTATAGTATATTATTATGTTATAGCTTTATATTATAGCATTATGTGTAGTATAGCATTATAGTATAGCATTATAGTATAGTATATTATTATATTATAGCTTTATATTATAGCATTATATGTAGTATAGCATTATAGTATAGCATTATAGTATAGTATATTATTATATTATAGCTTTATATTATAGCATTATGTGTAGTATAGCATTATAGTATAGTTTTACAATACACTGCATGCACAATTATTAGGCAAGTGAGTATTCTGATCTTATCATTATTTCTATTCACATTTTCGAACTCCAAACCATATCAACTTGAATGCTTATTGGATTTAATCATTTTCAGGTGATATGTATTTGTGTAATGAGGGAAGGTGTGGCGAAAGTGAATAACACCTTGTATCAAGGTGTGCATAATTATTAGGCAGCCTCATTACCTCAGGTAAAATGGGCCAAAAAATAGATTTAACTGACACTCAAAAGCCAAAAATGTAAAATGCCTTTCAGACGGATGCGACACTCTTTAAATAGCTAAACTATTGAGGCGTGACCACCGGACAATCAAACGTTTTGTTGCGAAAAAACGCGTGGGGAAGAAAAGGCGCAAATTAACTGCAAAAGACTTGAGAAAAATTAAATGTCAAACTACCAGGAACCCTTTATCCTCCAGTGCCACCGTATTCCAGAACTGCAACCTACCTGGAGTGTTCAAAAGTACAAGGTGTCAAGTGCTCAGAGACATGGCCAAGGTCAAGAAGACTGAAACAAGACCACCTCTGAATAAGATTCACAAGTTGAAGCGTCAAGATTGGGCAAAGAAATACCTGAAAACAGATTTTTCTAAGGTTTTATGGACAGATGAAATGAAAGTGACTCTTGATGGACCAAATGGATGGGCCCGTGGCTGGATTAGTAATGGACACAGGGCATCACTTTGAGTCAGGTGCCAGCAAGGTGAAGGAGGGGTCCTGGTATGGGCTGCTATCATTGAGGATGAGGTAGTTGGACCTTTTCAGGTTGAAGATGGACTGAAACTCAACTCCCAAACCTACTGCCAGTTTCTGGAAGATTCTTTCATCAAACAGTGGTACAGGAAGAAGTCCTCAGCATTCTAGAAGGCCAAGATCTTTATGCAGGACAATGCTCCATCACATGCATCCAAGTACTCCTCTGCTTGGCTAGCCAGCAAGGGCCTCAAAGATGCCTGAATAACGACCTGGCCCCCTTCCTCACCTGAATTAAATCCTATTGAGAACTTGTGGGCCTTTCTCAAACGTGAGATTTACAGTGAGGGAAGACAATACACCTCTTTGAACAGCATTTGGGAGGCTGTGGTTGCTGCTTCAGCGAAAATTGATCGTGAACAGATCAAGAAACTGACAGACTCCATGGATGGAAGGCTCATGGCAGTTCTTGAAAATAAGGGTGGCTATATTGGTCACTGAATATTTTTGAAAGGCCAAAAATGTTATATAATTGTCATTTTGTGTTACTTATCTGTTACACTTACTCTAAAAATTGAGAATCAACAAGTGAGTTGAGAGAAATTATTTTTGTAATTTAGTTGACTAATAATTCTGCACACTAATAGTTGCCTAATAATTGTGCACACTTATATATTTCCCTGAGAAAGACAAAACTCACTTTTCCTTTGTTAAACATTCAGGTTTGAGGTTCAATAACATTTTGGATTGACTGAGAGCATTGTGTTTGTTCAACAGTAAAATTAATCCTGAGGAATACAATTTGCCTAACAATTGTGCACGCAGTGTATAGAATACTATTATATATTTTTTTTTCTACTGTATCATTGATTGCATGTTGTTTTACTCCATGTGTAACTCTGTGTTTTTGTATGTTGTCGGACTGCTTTGCTTTATCTTGGCCAGGTCGCAATTGTAAATGAGAACTTGTTCTCAACTTGCCTACCTGGTTAAATAAAGGTGAAATAATATTATAACTTTATATTATAGTATTATGGTATAGCGCTATGTTGTAGCATTATACATAGTATAGCATTATAATATAGCATTTTATGTAGTAGAGCATTATAGTATAGCGTTACAGTATAGTATACTATTATATTATAGCATTAAATTAGTCAACCTTGTGTTCTGTTTCGTTGTGTTCTTGAAAGTAGCCCTGTCTTTCATTTTTGTTCATTGATTTCACCTGTGTTAGTTACTCACCTGGTCTCATCAGCTCCTTATTTAGATCAGTTCATTCTGTTTGTGCCTTTGTGAGGTATTGTTCGTTTTGAGTCCTAGTTTTGATTCACCTGCCTGTTTGCCTACCTGTGTAGTTTATAGTTTATTTGTCGTTAGTCAGCACCTCTGGGTGTGCACCAGCTCATGTTTTTTTTACCTACCTACCTGTATGACCATTGCCTGCCTGTGACCACGATTCCTGCCTTCTGCGAAGGCGAAATAAACACCTGTCGCGCTCTGCATGTGAATCTACACCTTCTACTCCCTAAGTATTCTTTACAGAATACCTCACCCAAAAACGGAATGGATTTAGTGGAGCTACAGCGGTGCATAACCCAGCAAGAGGAGCATATGGAGGAAATCTGCCATCTTCTCCGCCAGCCTATCCCCACTCCTCCGATGCCAGGTATCTTGACCCATAGCCCTCCTTCATTCATATCCATGCCTGGAAAATATGACGGTTCACCTGGGAAATATCAGGGATTTCTGATGTAGTGCAGCAAATACATTGAGGACATGTATTAGCCACCGACAAGAGAGGTATTCGATAACTCTCCTTCCGGTCGTCCTATAGGAGACCTCCTCATAGAACTTCAACAAGGTCGCAATTCAGCTGCTGAGTATGCCCTTGCGTTCCGCACCATGGCTGCAGGGAGTGGATGGAGTGAGGCTGCTTTACTTACCATCTACCGAAGAGGGCTCAACAGGGAACTTCAGACGGAGCTGGCCTGTAGAGTTAACCTTCAGGATTTAAATCAATACATTCGTATGTCCATCTCCATTGACCACCTCATCGCCGACCGCCGAAGACCTCTGCCACCCAGGAACCCAAAACCTTTTCTTTACTTGATTTCGTCATCCCATCCGAGTCTTCCAGAGCCCATGCAGTTGGGCCATGCTCCTCTCCCGTAGATCAATTGTCAAAGGCGGATCCAAGAAGGGCTCTGCCTATACTGTGGAGGGAAAGATTATCTACTCAGCCATTGCCCTGTTCGCCCCCCACGGAGAGATGAGAAGGGTCCCTCCTCTGCCATGCAGGTAGGCGTGTCCTTATTTCTAAGTATCTCCCAGAAGGAATTCTCCATCCAAGTATTGATAACTGTGAAGTGTGTTACTAAGTACGTTGAGGGCTTGATAGATTCTGGAGCAGCAGGTAATTTTATTGATCAGCAGCCAGTACAAGAGCTTGACATTGATCTAACACCGGTTACAAAGCGTCACCCTCCAGATTGGAGTCTTCCACACCGAAACCGTTCAACACATGGAACTCTCATCCCCCAAACAGCCACTCATCCTCGGACACCCCTGGCTTTGTTGTCACGACCCTGCCATCTCGTGGTGACAAGGTGAACTACTGTCCTGGTTTTCTACCTGTTTCACCAGTTGTCTCAGCCTACCCTGCAGAGCCAAAACAATTGAGGACTCTGCCTCTGCAGTGCCACCCGCCATACCATATGAATACGCCCAGTACATCAATGTCTTTAGCAAAATTAAGGCCTCCACTCTGCCACCACATCACCCAGGGGACTGTGCTATTGACTTACTCCCTGGAGTGTCCCACAAGGACACTACGAATACCTGGTCATGCCCTTCGGCCTTACTAACGCTCCCACCGTCTTCCACAAACTACATTTTCCAGAATATGATTAACCGCTTTCTTATCGTCTACATTGATGACATCTTGATTTACTCCCGCTCCCTGAAGGAACATATACCGCATGTGCAAAAGGTTCTCTCTCTCAGCGGGTGGGAGCATCTCCAAAATCACATCTCTGTGCCTTCTTCTCCAGGAAGTTATCCTCCGCTGAGAGGAATTACGATGTGGGGAACAGAGAACTCCTCACCATCAAGCTGGCCCTCGAGTGGCGCCACTGGTTGGAGGGTGCACAACATCTCTTTCTCGTCCTAACAGATCATCGTAATCTGGGAAATATAAGAGGGGCCAAGAGGTTAAACTCCAGACAAGCCCGCTGGGTTCTCTTCTTCACACGCTTCCATTTTCATGTTACTTACATCCCTGGAAAGAAAAACGTAAAAGCTGATGCTCTCTCCCAACAGTTTGAACTTCCGACCAGTAACTCAGACCCTACACCCATTCTTCCTTCCTCTTGCATTACGGGACCGGTACAGTGGGAGGTTCACTCTGCCATACAAGAAGCCCTAACTTCAGACCTCGGCTCCTCCTGAGACACCAGCTGGGAAGAGTTACGTACCAGCAGCTGTTAGACCCCAACTGATGCAATGTTGCCACACGTCCTTGGGGTCAGGACATCCGGGAATTACACGAACCACCAAACTTCTATCCCGTAAGTTCTGGTGGTCCTCACTGGCATCCGACGTAAGGGATTACGTACTCTCCTGTCCATTCTGCACCCAAACCAAAAGCCCTCGTCATCTCCCTTCCGTTAACTTCTACGGGCTAGGCGGGACGCTTGCGTCCCACCTACTCAACAGCCAGTGTAATCCCGTGGCGCGTTATTCAAATACCTTAGAAATGCTATTACTTCAAATCTCAAACATATGACTATTTTACACCATTTTAAAGACAAGACTCTCGGTAATCTAACCACACTGTCCGATTTCAAAAAGGCTTTACAACGAAAGCAAAACATTAGATTATGTCAGCAGAGTACCCAGCCAGAAATAATCAGACACCTATTTTTCAAGCTAGCATATAATGTCACATAAACCCAAACCACAGCTAAATGCAGCACTAACCTTTGATGATCTTCATCAGATGACAATCCTAGGACATTATGTTATACAATACATGCATGTTTTGTTCAATCAAGTTCATATTTATATCAAAAAACAGCTTTTTACATTAGCATGTGACTAGCATGTGACTAGCATTCCCACCGAACACTGCCGGTGAATTTACTAAATTACTCACGATAAACGTTCACAAAAAACATAACAATTATTTTAAGAATTATAGATACAGAACTCCTCTATGCACTCGATATGTCCGATTTTAAAATAGCTTTTCGGTGAAAGCACATTTTGCAATATTCTCAGTAGATAGCCCGGCATCACAGGGCTAGCTATTTAGACACCCAGCAAGTTTAGCACTCACCAAAGTCAGATTTACTATAAGAAAAATTTTATTACCTTTGCTGTTCTTCGTCAGAATGCACTCCCAGGACTTCAACTTCAATAACAAATGTTGGTTTGGTCCCAAATAATCCATTGTTATATCCAAATAGCGGCGTTTTGTTCGTGCGTTCAAGACACTATCCGAAAGGGTAAATAAGGGTGACGAGCATGGCGCATTTCGTGAAAAAATCTTTCTAAATATTCCATTACCGTACTTCGAAGCATGTCAACCGCTGTTTAAAATACATTTTTATGCCATTTTTTCTCATAAAAAAGCGATAATATTCCGACCGGGAAAGCCTGTATACGTACAAAGAGAGAGAAAATAAATACATCTCGTGCCCTCGCGCACGAGCGTGAGTCTCAGAGTACTCTGACCAGCCACTTGCCAAACGCGATAATGTGTTTCAGCCAGAGGCTGCCTCGATATCATTCAGCTTTTTCCCGGGTTCTGAGACCCTATGGGAGCCGTAGGAAGTGTCACGTTACGGCAAAGATCCTCAGTCTTCAATAAAAAGAGCCAAGATGAACAACAACTTGTCAGAGAGGGCGCTTCCTGTTTGGAATCTTCTCAGGTTTTTGCTTGCCATAGGAGTTATGTTATACTCACAGACACCATTCAAACAGTTTTAGAAACTTTAGGGTGTTTTCTATGCAAAGCCAATAATTATATGCATATTCTAGTTACTGGGCAGGAGTAGTAACCAGATTAAATCGGGTACGTTTTTTATCCGGCCGTGTCAATACTGTCCCCTAGCCCTAACAGTTTAAGCTTCAAACTGCCAATCCCTCACAGACCCTGGTACAACATAGCTGTTGACTTCATCACAGACCTTCCTGAATCATCTGGTAACACCACTATCCTTGTCATAGTAGGCTGCTTTTCAAAAATGTGTCGTCTGGTTCCTCTTCTTCATTTACCTAACGCCATGGATTTGGCTGAGTGTATGTTCCAGCAGGTGTTCCGTCTGTATGGGATTCCGGAGGACAACATCTCTGACCACGGGCCCCAGTTTGTCTCCCGGGTGCGGCGAGCCTTCTGTGACCGACTGGGGGGTCTCTCTCAGCCTCCCCTGCAGGTACCATCCCCAGACCAACGGGTAGAAGGAGTGCCTGAACCAAGAAACAGGGAAATACCTCCGCCAACAATGTTCTGCCTCTCCACATGACTGGAGTCGGTATATGGCCTTTGGCGAATACGCTCAGAACTCACTCATGCATTTATCTCTCCGCCTTACTCTGTTTCAGTGTGTACTTGGTTACCAACCCCCCATGTTTCCCTTTGAGGTGGGGCCTGGTACTGTCCCAGCTCTTGATGACCGGTTTTGGCGTAGTGAGCGGGCATGGGAGACCGCTCACCAGCATCTGCAGGAAGCCTCTAATACCCATAAACGCTTTGCCGACAGACGTCGCCGACCGACCTACGCCACTCTTTCACCCCGGCCAGCGTGTGTGGCTCTCTACCAGAAAAATCTAGCTCTGCCTTCCCTGCAAAAAGTTTGGTCCTTGCTTCATTGGTCCCTTCAGGATAACCCATCTCATCAACCTTGTCACGTATCGCCTCCAGTTACCCCGTCAGTATAAAATCTCCTCGTCCTTCCATGTGTCTCTGTTAAAACCGATCACCTACAGTCCTCTTCATCCTCCAGTCTCTACTCGCAGTGCGCCCCCACCGTTGGAAGTTGGACGGGAACCTGCCTACGTCATTCAGGCCATCCTTGATTCCAAACACCACCACTATCTAGTGGACTGGGAAGGTTATGGGCCTGAAAACCTGTCATGGATCACCAACCAGGACATTCTTGTCCCAGAGATGATTCAGGTATTCCACCATAACCGTCCGGTTCGTCCTGCTCCCCGACCTCAGGGTCGACCCCCGAACAGGCCCACTGGACATCAGCCTTGATGCAGAACGTCGGGTCAGTCCACGACCTTGTCGAACCAGTCTGCCTGACCTCGCCTCCTCTGCTCCCCCGCCCACCCGCTCCACCCTCCGGTGCCGTTGGGTCGTCAGGAGCCTCCCTTGGGTGGGGGGGTACTTTAAGGTTCTGTATTTATTTTCTTTGTCAACATTCAGTTCTGTTTGGTTGTGTTCTTGAACGTAGCCCTGTCTTTAATTTTTGTTCATTGATTTCACCTGTGTTAGTTACTCACCTGGACTCATCAGCTCCTTATTTAGATCAGTTCATTCTGTTTGTGCCTTTGTGAGGTATTGTCATGACTTCTGCCAAAGTCGGTCACTCTCCTTGTTCGGGCGGCCTTTGGCGGTCGACGTCACCGGTCTTCTAGCCATCGCCGATCCACCTTTCATTTTCCATTTGTTTTGTCTTTGTTTTCTACACACCTGGTTTCATTCCCCAATTACATGTTCATGTATTTAACCCTCTGTTTCCCCCATGTTTTTGTGCGTGATTGTTTCTATGTTCATTCGGTACGTTATGGCTGGTTTTCGACGGGTGCTGTTTTCACCTGTGCGTAATTGATTACCGTTTATTGTTGGTTAAGTGTATTGTTACCTTGTGCCTTTATTTTGAGTAAAGTACGTTGCTCACTCATTCTGCTCTCCTGCGCCTGACTTCATGCACCAGCTACACCCACCTTCTGACAGGTTTTGTTCGTTTTGACTCTATTAAGCCTTTTTCCTAGCTCGTTTGTGAGAACCATTTATAGCCTTCAGTCCTAGTTTTGATTCACCTGCCTGTTTGCCTACCTGTGTAGTTTATAGTTTATTTGCCGTTAGTCAGCAACTCCACAAAAACTATTATTCTGGGTGTGCACCAGCTCATGTTTTTTTTACCTACCTGTGTATGACCATTGCCTGCCTGTGACCTCGATTCCTGCCTTCTGCGAAGGCGAAATAAACACCTGTCGCGCTCTGCGTGTGAATCTACACCTCTTTCTCCCTGAGTATTCATTAAAATAGTATAGCATTACAGTATAGTATACTACTATAGTATAGCATTATATTATAGCATTACAGAGTTGATACTAATGTATCAGTCTTGTCACAAGAACTTGTGATATTGGATTAATTCAATTTGTGATACAGAATTAAGTGTAATCTGTAGTTTCACATCAAAACGGATACGATTTAACATCCTGCTGATTTAACTGTCAAGACAATATAACAAACTTCCTGGTGTCATTTGAGGAAAGATCTCTTCACACTAGCTCTCTATGTTCAGACAAAATCAAACGGAAGACAGAACAGAAAGAACTACATTCCTGAGGAGTACAAGGGGGTGATGACAGAACAATGTACCGTTTGAATAACTTTGCTGTGATCCGTGTGTGTGTGTGTGTGTGTGTGTGTGCATGCGTGGGTGCATGTGTGTATTTCAATAGTGTCTTGGGGGGCTTGGGAGGATGCAGAGCAAAAATACAAATTGGACTATATCCTATCTTATCCTGTCTTATCTTATCTTGTCCTGTCCTGTCATATCATATCCTATCCTGTTATATCATATCCTATCCCATCATATCCTGCCCTATCATATCATGTCCATTCCTATCCTGTCATATCCTATCCTGTCCTTTCCTATTTTGTCCTGTCCTGTCCTATCCTATCATTTCCTATCATATCCATACTTATCCTGTCCTATCTTATTATATTATGTTAAGTCATATATGTATCTGATTGCAGGGGTATCCTGAACGCCAGTAAGAGGGCGGACCAGGTGGGTCATTTCCTGTGGATCGGTTCAGACAGCTGGGGAGCCAAGAACAGCCCTGTCCATCAGCTAGAGGAAGCAGCAGTGGGAGCTGTCACTATCCTGCCAAAAAGAGCAACCATCACCGGTAGGTTGTGCCTGCAGAAACAACATGCTCAGAATGACTTTTAATGTCGAGAAAAAAGCTGCTTGCTGTCTTTCTGTCCCCTCTCTTTCCTTTCTCTTCTTGACTGTGGAAGAATATTGTACAGCCCAATCCTTCGCTATTCGTCTTGAGATTTATAGAGATATACACTGAGTGGACAAAACATTAGGAACACCGTCCTAATATATAGTTGCACCCCCTTTTGCCCTCAGAACAGACTCAGTTCGTCGGGGCATGGACTCTACAAGATGTCGAAAATGTTCTACAGGGATGATGGCCCATGTTGACTCAAATGCTTCTCACAGTTGTCAAGTTGGCTGGATGTCCTTTGGGTGACAGACCATTCCTGATACACACGGGAAACTGTTGCGTTTTGAAAAACCTTGCAGCGTTGCAGTTCTTGACACACTCAAACAGGTGTGCCTGGCACCTACATCCATACCCCATTTAAAGGCACTTGAATTTGTTTTGTCCATTGTCATTCTGAATGGCACATACACACATTCCATGTCTCAATTGTGTGTACCTAATATTTTGTTAATTCAGTGTATGTTGTGAGATATATTTTTAGAGCTGTATTTGATTGATATATTGCAAGATATGATGCAATATAGAAATATATGTTTCTACCTTATTGACGCATATATTCAACAATATATAGGCAAGGTATGTGTGTGTGCGTGTAAATATGTGTGTGATGTAGGTGGAATTTGCGATGGCCACTCTCTGAATGTCTGTCTTGATGCCAAATGACACCCTATTAACTATATAGTGCACTCATTTCAACCAGGGCCATTACAAGTGTTGACAGGGCTCTAGTCAAAGGTAGTGCCCTAGATATGGAATAGGGTGCCATTTGGGACATATCCCTGCAGGGTAAAGTCTACTACTGAGTGAGAGTCATCGATGCTTCGTGCCCTAGCCTCCCCAAAAGGCCAGTCAGAAAAGCAAGATGAAACTGTGGGACTCTGAGTTGGAGTTGTTGGAGTCTGTGACCTTGAGCTTGTGGGTATAATTGGTCATGGGAGAACCCATAGGTGCCAAGTTAAGAAATGGTCTCCCTTTGATGATTTCAGCAATAGTTTTTTCTTTTTTGACAAATGATTTATGGAAATGGATGTTTCCGGGACCCTGGGGTTGGAGGGAGGGAGAGAGAGGGGGAAAACGCACAGCACATGCAGCACCCCCGGTCATGGAGACACATTTGGTTATATCACATAGAGCACCCCCAGTCATAGAGCCACATTTAGTTAAAACATGCAAAGCACCCCCAGTCATAGAGCCACATTTAGAACACACAGATCACCCCCAGTCATAGAGCCACATTTGGTTATATCACATAGAGCACCCCCAGTCATAGAGCCACATTTGGTTATATCACATAGAGCACCCCCAGTCATAGAGCCACATTTAATTAAAACATGCAAAGCACCCCCAGTCATAGAGCCACATTTAGAACACATAGAGCACCCCCAGTCATAGAGCCACAATTAGTTAAAACATGCAAAGCACCCCCAGTCATAGAGCCACATTTAGAACACACAGAGCACCCCCAGTCATAGAACCACATTTAGTTAAAACACACAGCACCACCAGTCATGGAGACACATTTCATTAAAACACACAGCACCCCCAGTCATAGACACATTTCATTAAAACACACAGCACCCCCAGTCGTAGAGACACATTTAGTTAAAACAGACAGCACCCCCAGTCATTGAGCCACATTTAGTTAAAACAGACCACCCCCAGTCATAGAGACACATTTAGTTAAAACACACAGAGCACCCCCAGTCATAGAGACACATTTAGTTAAAACCGCATTGGAGTTTCTAGCTGACATGGCATGCTATTTCTCCTGACAATCCCAGACCCAGACGTACAGCCGTGAGAGAGTACCAATAACGTAATCTATGTATATCACTGTCAGATACATTTGTGGCATTGTGACCTGCAATTATTTTGTATTTATTTTTATTTTATTTCACCTTTATTTAACCCGGTAGACTAGTTGAGAACAAGTTCTCATTTACAACTGCAACCTGGCCAAGATAAAGCAAAGCAGTGTGACACAATCAAACAGAGTTACACATAAACAAACGTACAGTCAATAACACAATATAAAAATCTGTGTGGAATGTGTGCAAATGTAGAAGAGTAGGGAGGTAAGGCAATAAATAGGCCATAGAGGCAAAAATAATTACAATTTAGCATTAACACTGGAGTGATGGATGTGCAGATGATGATGTGCAAGTGGAGATACTGGGGTGCAAAAGAGCAAGAGGGTATGTAATAATATGGGGATGAGGTAGTCAGGTGTGCTATTTCCAGATTGGCTGTGTACAGGTACAGTTATCGGTAAGCTGCACTGACAGCTGATGCTTAAAGTTAGAGAGGGAGATATAAGACTCCAGCTTCAGTGATTTTTGCAATTCATTCCAGTCATTGGCAGCAGAGAACTGGAAGGAAAGGCGGTCAAAGGAGGTGTTGGCTTTACCTGCTGGAGCGCGTCCTACGGGTGGGTGTTGTTATGGTGACCAGTGAGCTGAGATAAGGCGAGGCATTACCTAGCATAGACTTATAGATGACCTGGAGCCAGTGGGTTTGGCGACGAATATGTTGTGAGGGCCAGCCAACGACAGCGTACAGGTCGCATTGGTGGGTTAGGGTTAAAAAATGTTTATTGAAATTGTCAATTATCGTAGATTTATCGGTGGTCACAATGTTTCCTAGCCTCAGTGCAGTGAGCAGCTGGGAGGAGGTGATCTTATTTTCCATGGACTTTACAGTGTCCCAAAACCTTTTGAAATTAGTGCTACAGGATGAACATTTCTGCTTGAAGAAGCTAGACTTTGTTTTCCTAACTGACTAAGTATATTGGTTCCTGACTTCCCTGAAAAGTTGCATATCACAGGGGTTATTCGATGCTAATGCAGAACGCCACAGGATGTTTTTGTGCTGGTCAAGGGCAGTCAAGTATGGGGTGAACCAAGGGCTATATCTGTTCTTAGTTCTACATTTTTTGAATGGGGCATGCTTATTTAAGATGGAGAGGAAAGCACTTTTAAAGAGCAACCAGGCATCCTCTACTAACGGGATGAGGTCAATATCCTTCCAGGATACCCGGGCCAGGTCGATTACAAAGGCCTGCTCGCTGAAGTGTTTTAGGGAGTGTTTGACAGTGATGAGGGGTGGTCGTTTGACCGCGGACCCATTACGCGCGCAGGCAATTATACATGTAGGATAATTGGACTGTGGACTGCACGTCCTGCCTTTCTATTTTAGCCAGGTCAAGATTTCTTCTTTCAACATATGCATCATTTAGGCCACACATCAGACACGTTTGTTTCGTTGCCATCTGTGTGGTGTTATTCCACCCAACCCAACAACAAGTGATGGACATTTGTGTTGTGTTCTTAATTGCCATTGCATGTGGTGTGAACACAGCAGGCTGAACAACTGGTGGGTTTTCCCTCAGTCACAGAGAGCAGAGAGCCGCTCCAACTTAGCCTCCAGCAGCACAGAGCCCACCAGACATCAGTCTCTCTTTCACTCAGCCATTCTCCCCGTCACAGCTCTGCTTGGTGCTGTGGGTGTGTGTCACAGAGAGTAGAGAGCCGCTCCAACTTAGCCTCCAGGAGCCCAGAGCCCACCAGCCATCAGTCTCTCTTTCACTCAGCCGTTCTCCCCGTCACAGCTCTGCTTGGCGCTGTGGGTGTGTGTGTGTGTGTGTGTGTGTGTGTGTGTGTGTGTGTGTGTGTGTGTGTGTGTGTGTGTCCAAACCCAGCAGCCATCCCTTCCCCCCTCACTCAGCCAGACAGAAACCCTCCCTCCCTCCTCCTCCATCGTCCCTCCCTCTCCCGTCCTCCCTCCTCCTCCTCCATCGTCCCTCCCTCTCCCGTCTTCCCTCCTCCTCCTCCATCATCCCTCCTCCCCCCACCCTCCCCTGCCCCCTCTCCCCCAGCCTCCCTCCTCCTCTCTCCCCGTCCTCCTTCCTCCTCTTCCACCCTCCCTCCCTCCCACCCCTGTCCTCCTCCCTTTACCATCCTCCCTATGACGAAGGTGCTGTGTTTTAAATAAACATTGTTCTATCAAATCAAACTTTATTTGTCACATGCGCCGAATACAACATGTGTAGACCTTACCGTGAAATGCTTACTTACAAGCCCTTAACCAACAGTGTAGTTCAAGAAAGAGTTAAGAAAATATTTACCAAATAAACTAAAGTAAAAAAATTATAAAAAGTAACACAATAAAATAACATTAACAAGGATATATACAGTGGGTACCGGTACTGAGTCAATGTACAGGTTAGTTGAGTTAATTTGCACATGTAAGTAGGGGTGAAATGACTATGCATAGATAATAAACAGCGTGTAAAAGGAGTGTAAAAAACAAATGTAGTTTGGGGGGGTGTCAATGTAAATAATCAGGTGGGCATTTGATTAATTGTTCAGCAGTCTTATTGCTTAGGGGTAGAAGCTGTTAACCTCTTGGGGCTAGGTGGGACGCTAGCGTGCCACCCGTGGTGCACTCCATCAACAGCAGGTGCATTTCAAGAGCGGCAAATTTGAATCCAAATAAATGTCAAAATTCAAATTTTTCAAAAATACAACTATGTTACACCATTTGAAAGATAAAAATCTCCTTAATCTAACCACGTTTTACGATTTCAAAAAGGTTTTACGGCGAAAGCATAAATTTAGAGTATGTTAGGACAGTACATTTACAAGAGTTGTGTGTAATGTTTTGTCAAGTCAAAGACAGGGTCACCAAAACCATAAAACCAGCTAAAACGATGCACTAACCTTTTACAATCTCCATCAGATGACACTCCTAGGACATTATGTTAGACAATGCATGCATTTTTAGTTCTATCAAGTTCATATTTACATCCAAAAACAGCGTTTTACTATGGCATTGATGTTGAGGAAATCGTTTCCCTCCAATAACCGGCAGTCAAGTCAGCGTCACAAATTAAATAATTAAAATTAGAAAACATTGGTAAAATATTATATTGTCATTTAAAGAATTATAGATTTACATCTCTTGAACTCAATCAACTTGCCAGATTTCAAAATAACCTTACTGGGAAATCACACTTTGCAATAATCTGAGCACTGCGCCCAGAAAAATACGCGTTGCGATACAGACTAGACGTCATGTTGGGGAGATCTAAAATCGAAAATACTATGTAAATAATCCATTACCTTTGATTCTCTTCATCAGATGTCACTTCCAGGTATCACAGGTCCATAACGAATGTAGTTTTGTTCAAAAAAGCTCATCATTTATGTCCAAAAATCTCCGTCTCGTTAGCACATGATGTAAGCCAGCCGGACTTCTCGTCATGAACGAGGGGAAAAAATATATTTCCGTTCGTTCAAACATGTCAAACGTTGTATAGCATAAATCATTAGGGCCTTTTTTAACCAGAACATGAATAATATTCAAGGTGGACGAATGCATACTCTTTTATAACGTATTGGAACGAGGGTACCCAACATGAACTAGCGCGCCAGGTGTCTAATGGGACATCAACGTTCCATGGCTCTTGTTCGGTCAGATCTCCCTCCAGAAGACTCAAAACACTTTGTAAAGGCTGGTGACATCTAGTGGAAGCAATAGGAAGTGCCAAAATATTCCTAAACCCCTGTGTTTTTCAATGGGATAGGTTTAAAGTCAATACAACACATCAGGTATCCACTTCCTGTCAGAAAATGTCTCAGGGTTTTGCCTGCCAAATGAGTTCTGTTATACTCACAGACACCATTCAAACAGTTTTGGAAACTTTAGAGTGTTTTCTATCCATATATAATAAGTATATGCATATTCTAGTTACTGGGTAGGATTAGTAACCAGATTAAATCGGGTACATTTTTTTTATCCAGACGTGCAAATGCTGCCCCCTAGACCCAACAGGTTAAGGAGCCTTTTTGGGGTGGCAGATAGCCTAGTGGTTAGAGTGTTGGACTTGTAACTGAAAGATTGCAAGATCGAATCCCTGAGCTGACAAGGTAAAAATCTGTCGTTCTGCCCCTGAACAAGGCATTTAACCCACTGTTCCTAGGACGTCACTGAAAGTAAGAATTTGTTCTTAACTGACTTGCCTAGTTAAATAAAGGTAAAATAAATAAAATGACTTTGGTGATTGGAGTCTTGGACAATTTTTGGTCTTTCCTCTGACACCGCCTAGTATATAGGTCCTGTATGTCAGGAAGCTTAGCCCCAGTGATGTACTTGGCCGTACGCACTACCCTCCGTAGCGCCTCACGGTCGGTTGCTGAGGAGTTACCATACCAGGTGGTAATGCAGCCAGTCAGGATGCTCTCGATGGTGCAGCTGTATAACTTTTTGAGGATCTGGGGACCCATGCCAAATCTTGTCTCCTGAGGCGAACAAGGTGTTGTCGTGTCGTCTTCACGACTGTCTTGGTGTGTTTGGACGATGATAGTTCGTTGGTGATGTGGACACCAAGGAACTTGAAACTCTCGACCCACTCCACTACAGCCCCGTCGATGTTAATGGGGACCTGTTTGGCCCGCCTTTTCCTGTAGTCCACGATCAGCTCCTTTGTCTTGTTCACATTGAGGGAGAGGTTGTTGTCCTGGCACCACACTGCCAGGTTTCTGACCTCCTCCCTATAGGCTGTGTCATTGTTGTCGGTGATCAGGCATACCACTGCTGTGTCGTCAGCACACTTAATGATGGTGTTGGAGTCGTGTTTGGCCGCGCAGTCGTGGGTGAACAGGGAGTAAAGGAGGGGACTAAGCACACATCCCTGAGGGGCCCAGTGTGAAGGATCAACGTAACAGACATGTTGTTGCTTACCCTTACCACCTGTGGACGGCCCGTCAGGAAGTCCAGGATCCAGTTGCAGAGGGAGGTGTTTAGTCCCAGGGTCCTTAGCTTAGTGATGAGCTTTGCGTGCACTACGGTGTTGAACACTGAGCTGTAGTCAATGAACAGCAATCTCACATAGGCGTTGTTTTTGTCCAGGTGGGAAAATGCAGTGTGGAGTGCGATTGAAATTGCATCTTCTGTGGATCTGTTGGGGCGGTATGCAAATTGGAGTGGGTCTAGGTTATCCGGGAGGATACTGCTGATGTTACAGACATATCAGTGTGGATGACGGATCACCAGCTCAAGCTGAACCTCGGCAAGACGGAGCTGCTCTTCCTCCCGGGGAAGGACTGCCCGTTCCATGATCTCGCCATCACGGTTGACAACTCCCTTCTGTCCTCCTCCCAGAGTGCTAAGAACCTTGGCGTGATCCTGGACAACACCCTGTCGTTCTCCACTAATATCAAGGCGGTGACCCGATCCTGTAGGTTCATGCTCTACAACATTCGCAGAGTACGACCCTGCCTCACACAGGAAGCGGCGCAGGTCCTAATCCAGGCACTTGTCATCTCCCGTCTGGATTACTGCAACTCGCTGTTGGCTGGGCTCCCTGCCTGTGCCATTAAACCCCTACAACTCATCCAGAACGCCGCAGCCCGTCTGGTGTTCAACCTTCCCAAGTTCTCTCACGTCACCCCGCTCCTCCGCTCTCTCCACTGGCTTCCAGTTGAAGCTCGCATCCGCTACAAGACCATGGTGATTGCCTACGGAGCTGTGAAGGGAACGGCACCTCCATACCTTCAGGCTCTGATCAGGCCCTACACCCAAACAAGGGCACTGCGTTCATCCACCACTGGCCTGCTGGCCCCCCTACCTCTGAGGAAGCACAGTTCCCGCTCAGCCCAGTCAAAACTGTTCGCTGCTCTGGCACCCCAATGGTGGAACAAGCTCCCTCACGACACCAGGACAGCGGAGTCAATCACCACCTTCCGGAGACACCTGAAACCCCACCTCTTTAAGGAATACCTAGGATAGGATAAAGTAATCCTTCTAACCCCCCCCCCCCCCCCCCCCTTAAAATATTTAGATGCACTATTGTAAAGTGGTTGTTCCACTGGATATCATAAGGTGAATGCACCATTTTGTAAGTCGCTCTGGATAAGAGCGTCTGCTAAATGACTTAAATGTAAATGTAATGTAAATGTTACCCATGACCAGCCTTTCAAAGCGTGCTACAAGGTGGTAATCATTTATGCAGGTTACCTTTGCTTCCTTGGGCACAGGGACTATGATGGTCTGCTTGAAACATGTAGGTATTACAGACTCGGTCAGGGAGAGGTTGAAAATGTCAGTGAAGACACTTGCCAGTTGGTCCGCGCGTGCTTTGAGTAGACGTCCTGGTTATCCGTCTGGCCCTATGGCTTTGTGAATATTGACCTGTTTTAAGATTTTGCTCACATCGGCTACCGAGAGCTTTATCAGAGTCATCCAGAACAGCTGGTGCTCTCATGCGTGTTTCAGTGTTGCTTTCCTTGAAGTGAGCATAAAAGCCATTTTGCTTGTCTGGTAGGCTCGGGTCACTGGGCAGCTCGCGGCTGGGTTTCCCTTTGTAGTCCGTAATAGTTTTCAAGCCCTGCCACATCTGACAAGTGCCAGAGCTGGTGTAGTAGGATTCTATGATGATGGTTCTGTGTGTTTAACCTCAATGTTGCTCTATGACAAAGGTGTTATGTGTTTGAGTTAAATGATGCTCTATGACAAAGGTGCTGTGTGTTCTCTGAAGAACTCACCTGCCCATCAAAGCTGTAGTCTGGGAGCAACGCGTCCAAAAACTGGAGTGGAATGATTGTCAACATGTGATGACTCCTTCATTTATTCTGCAAATACCCAGTGTTTATATTTGCTGAAACCTGGAGAGAAAATACACTAGGTGTGAATGTGTTGACATGAAAGAGGTCTGGCGTACAGGATAAACTGAGGCTGTGTTCCAATTGGCATCCTATTCCCTAGATAGAGCACTCCATTTGACCAGATTCCTGTAAGCCCTGGTCAAATGGAGTGCACTGTGAAGAGAATAGGGTGATTTTTTGGGATGAAACCAGACAGTCTGGCAGAGTGAGTATTTTGGACCTCCCATTTGTCAGTCCCATATCACTAACAGACAGCACACTCAGCTCTGACTGAGACAAAAAAGAACACAAAGGCTCTATATCAGCTTTCAACTGGCTTTCCTTGTCCTTTGTTTGAAACACAGCCCTGCTGTTTCTGTGAGGAACATAGTGGGATTTTAATCTTTGGTCCACGTTAAAAACATCCAAAGAGATTGATGTCCCTTTCGCACACTTACCTCAGCACAGACACTGCTGTGCCATTGTTGTGCATTTCAACTGGGTATTGTTATAGGAAGCATTTGGGGTTTTGGATCCAAAGGATCCAAGGATTCCACTTTATATAATGTTTACATACCCTACATTACTCATCTCATATGTATATACTGTACTCTATACCATCTACTGCATCTTGCCTATGCCGTTCGGCCATCGCTCATCCATATATTTATATGTACATATTCTTATTCATTCCTTTACACTTGTGTGTTTAAGGTAGTTGTGAAATTGTTAGATTACTTGTTAGATATCACTGCACGGTCGGAACTAGAAGCACAAGCATTTCACTACACTCGCATTAACATCTGCTAACCATGTGTATGTGACCATTAACATCTGCTAACCATATGTATGTGACCATTAACATCTGCTAACCATATGTATGTGACCAATAACATCTGCTAACCATGTGACCAATAACATCTGCTAACCATGTGACCAATAACATCTGCTAACCATGTGACCAATAACATCTGCTAACCATGTGTATGTGACCATTAACATCTGCTAACCATGTGTATGTGACCAATAACATCTGCTAACCATGTGACCAATAACATCTGCTAACCATGTGTATGTGACCATTAACATCTGATAACCATGTGTATGTGACCAATAACATCTGCTAACCATGTGACCAATAACATTTGCTAACCATGTGTATGTGACCATTAACATCTACTAACCATGTGTATGTGGCCAATTACATCTGCTAACCATGTGTATGTGACCAATAACCTCTACTAACCATGTGTATGTGACCAATAACATCTGCTAACCATGTGTATGTTACCAATAACATCTGCTAACCATGTGTATGTGACCAATAACATATGCTAACCATGTGACCAATAACCTCTACTAACCATGTGACCAATAACCTCTACTAACCATGTGTATGTGACCAATAACATCTGCTAACCATGTGTTTGTGACCAATAAAATTTGATTTGATTTGATCCTCAATCTTCTTTATTCATTCAGTTTGGAGGACTGTGTATTCGTGGAGATGTGTGGCTGACTATCCAGTTAGCTAGCTCGTTGTATGTGTGGGCAGACTTGCAGTAGACTGGATACATTGTTTACCAGTTAGCTAGCTTGTACTGTGTGACCCTGGCTTGTGATGCTTGTGTACCAGTTGTCTAGCCGGCTTACTTTCTTTGCAGTACCCTACCCTGGATGTTTTGTGTATGGGTTGTGAACCAGTTAGCTAGCTCGTACTGTATGCCTGCCTTGCAGTACCAACCCTGGAGGCTTGTGGATGTGTTGTGTACCAGTTAGCTAGCTCTCAGTGTGTCTCCCTGCCTTGCAGTACCATACCAGTTAGCTAGCTTGTGCTGAATTCCCACTGGCAGCCTGTCACAATAGATAGCTCTGGTGGAATTGGTAGAGTGTTCCAAAGTGACAAACAATGAGAGAACGGGGAAGAGATGCTTTGAGCTGTGACACTGATCAGGTTAGCCATCCCAGCTCCTCCGTAGCATTTTGAGCTAAAGAAAAAGTCAAGTATTTCAAGGAATGTGACATAACCAGGAAAAATGGTGGTCCTAGATATAGCCCCACTACTTTGCCCTGGTCAGGTTATAGCCCAACTAGTTTGTCCTGGTCATGTTTTAGCCCCACTAGTTTGTCCTGTTATAGCCCTACTAGTTTATCCTGTTATAGCCCTACTAGTTTGTCCTGGTCCTGTTATAGCCCAACTAGTTTGTCCTGTTATAGCCCTACTAGTTTGTCCTGGTCCTGTTATAGCCCTACTAGTTTGTCCTGTTATAGCCCTACTAGTTTGTCCTGGTCCTGTTATAGCCCTACTAGTTTGTCCTGGTCATGTTTTAGCCCAACTAGTTTGTCCTGTTATAGCACCACCAATTTGTCCTGGTCAGGTTATAACCCTACTAGTTTGTCCTGGTCAGGTGATAGCCCAACTAGTTTGTCCTGGTCCTGTTTTAGCCCAACTAGTTTGTCCTGGTCAGGTTATAGCCCCACTAGTTTGTCCTGGTCATGTTTTAGCCCCACTAGTTTGTCCTGGTCATGTTTTAGCCCCACTAGTTTGTCCTGGTCATGTTTTAGCCCCACTAGTTTGTCCTGGTCATGTTTTAGCCCTACTAGTTTGTCCTGGTCCTGTTATAGCCCAACTACTTTGTCCTGGTCCTGTTATAGCCCAACTAGTTTGTCCTGGTCATGTTTTAGCCCAACTAGTTTGTCCTGGTCATGTTTTAGCCCAAGTAGTTTGTCCTGGTCAGGTTATAACCCTACTAGTTTGTCCTGGTCAGGTTATAGCCCAACTAGTTTGTCCTGGTCAGGTGATAGCCCAACTAGTTTGTCCTGGTCCTGTTATAGCCCTACTAGTTTGTCCTGGTCAGGTTATAGCCCAACTAGTTTGTCCTGGTCATGTTTTAGCCCCACTAGTTTGTCCTGGTCATGTTTTAGCCCCACTAGTTTGTCCTGGTCAGGTTATAGCCCCACTAGTTTGTCCTGGTCATGTTTTAGCCCCACTAGTTTGTCCTGGTCATGTTTTAGCCCCACTAGTTTGTCCTGGTCATGTTATAGCCCAACTAGTTTGTCCTGGTCAGGTCACGTAGTGAGGATAAGTTCATATTTCAGATGCTACTGTTATACACAAGCCTTGATACTTGAACATGAAGGTAAAATACCTATGTAACTTTTCCACCAGCTGGTTTCCCGTATCTCAGAACCATCGGTTAACTAGATTCTCACACTTCGAGAAATTAGGTATTCCTTTTAGGAATTAAATCTAAATCTGCATGGAACAAAATGTAGTATTACATTCAGCTATTAGAATCACAGCTTACCTCTGACTTTCACAGTGACCACAGGCTGTGTGTGTTTATTTGGCCACTTGCTGTTATAGGTTTTCCAAGAGCAGGCGGCTCAATACTTGTCTCCCAGGAATGTATGAGCTCCTACCAACACCGTTCTGTCCGAACATACAGAAATGCATGCACTCGTGGACGCACACACACTAACATGCCACAGCAACACCAAACCATAATGCTGGGCAAATGTAACATTTACCAACCAGCCCTTGAACATGATCCCTTATGTTTCCACCTTGACACCTTGCACCTTGAAGTCAGCTGTCCACTGGACCAGTAAACTAGGTTGTTTATCAGGGGGTAACAGTAGTCCTCTAGGTTGTAAGGGACGTGACATCACCATGGAAGACTGACTGAGGAAACCCCACTCCTACATGACGAACGTACAATATTTACAATCCACACATGTTGGGTAGTTATTGTACCTTTTTGTCAGTGTATTCCAATTGATGTTACTGTTTCATAAAATGACAGTGGAGAGAACACATATCATGTCAGTTTCCTCTGTGTACCTCCACACACACACACACACACACACACACACACACACACACACACACCACTCACACACACATTTATGTTATCTAATTTTCTCTGTGTGCTTCAGACTGTGCTTTCTATTCTCCTGAAGATTGAAGTCTTCCCTCTTCCTTACATAGTGTATTACTTTTGACCAGAGCCTTATGGTTAGTTCCCGTGTCTAATCAGATGTCTACTCACTCACCGTTTCCCACAGCTTACATGCGTAACAATACTATCAATTTATTTGTAGTTTTAACCGGATATGTGTTTATTCATCTGTTAAAAAAACTGTTATCTGTTAAACTGAGAAATCAGTTATTGTTTTTGGTTTTGAGTAGTTGTTGTCCTCTCGAAACGTCACTCAGGAGCTTTGACTTTAATAACTAGCAAACAGGATGTGTTGAGCGTCATTCTAACATATGAACTCAACAGGCTTGACAGACCGATAATAGTATTAATACAGTCATACATATTATTTTGCAGTTTAGTGTTACATAGTGAAAGTTAATGATAACTTCATTTTACCCTGAACAACAATTTAAGGGGAAATCTAATCCCAACATATCTGGTCACAAAATCCAAAATATAACTCTCGAAAAGATTTACAAATTACATAACCAGGAAAGACTGCAATCATGCTCTCAAACATTTCAATATTTCATATAATAAGCTAGTCTGAGGTGCACATTTTGCAAACAAAGAAAAAAATGAATGGCACATTATTTTTGTTTGTAACTGCCAATAATCGTATTGTCATGGTTGGGAGATGAAGCTGAGACAGAACACTTGTTGTTGTTTTTAAGCATGAAAAGTTTAAACGCTTCTCATACAGGGCTGTATTTACCCAACCTCCCTATTTACATGGCAGCATTTGGCACGGTAACAGTAACAATATATAAGGAATCAAAGAGCCGTCTCTCATTTCTCAGCCTCATGCAGACAGACAAACTAAGTGGATTAGATTAGAATCCACTTGAGCTGAAATGAAAAAAGGAGTTGCCGACGGTAGGAATGTAAATGCACATTCAAATGAAATGTTCTTTCAACCACTAGTCAGACAAATGATTACAATGATTAATCAGAGTGTAATTTGTGCTTTACATTTTCCCTTGTAGATAATTGCAGGGCATACATAATGCAGAAGGTAGAGGAAGAAGCCAGAGTTCTTTTTTTATTTCCTGAGGTGCCCTCTCTCTCTCTCTCTCTCATTCTCTCTCTCTCACACTCTCTCTCTCTCACACGCTCTCTCGCTCTCTCTCTCACTCTCTCTCTTTCTCTCTCTCTCTGTCTCTGTCTCTCACAATTCAATTCACTCTCACTCTCTCTCACTCTTTCTCTCTCTGTCTCCCTCAATTCAATTCAAGCTCTCTCTCTCTCTCTCTCGCTCTCGCTCTCGCTCTCGCTCTCTTGCTCGCTCTCTTGCTCTCTCTCTTGCGCTCTCTCTCTCGCGCGCTCTGTCTCTCTCGCTCTGTCTCTCTCTGTCTTGCGCTCTCTCTCGCGCTCTCTCTCTCTCGCGCTCTCTCTTTCTCTCTCTCTCTCTCTCTCTCGCGCTCTCTCTCTCTTGCGCTCTCTCTCTCTTGCGCTCTCTCTCTCTCTCTCTCTCTCACTCGCTCGCTCGCTCGCTCTCTCGCTCTCTCTCGCTCTCTCTCTCGCTCTCTCTCTCTTTATCTCTCTCACAATTCAATTCACTCTCTCTCTCTCTTTATCTCTCTCTCACTCTCACTCTTTCTATCTCTGTCTCTCTCAATTCAATTCAAGCTTTCTCTCGCTCTCTCTCTCGCGCTCTCTCTCTCGCGCTCTCTCTCTCTCACGCTCTCTCTCTCTCTCTCTCTCACGCTCTCTCTCTCTTGCGCTCTCTCTCTCTCTCACTCGCTCTCGCTCGCTCTCTCTCTCGCTCTCTCTCTCGCTCTCTCTCTCTTTATCTCTCTCACAATTCAATTCACTCTCTCTCTCTTTATCTCTCTCTCACTCTCACTCTTTCTATCTCTGTCTCTCTCAATTCAATTCAAGCTTTTTCTCGCTCTCTCTCGCTCTCTCTCTCTCTCTCTCTCTCTCGCTATCTCTCTCTCGCTCTCTCTCTCTCACGCTCTCTCTCTCTCCCGCTCTCTCTCTCTATCTCGCTCACTCTCTCTCACTCACTCTCTCTCGCTCTCTCTCGCTCTCGCTCTCTCTCACTCGCGCTCTCTCTCGCTCTCTCGCTCTCTTTCTCTTGCTCTCTCTTTATCTCTCTCACAATTCAATTCACTCTCTCTCTCTCTTTATCTCTCTTTATCTCTCTCTCACAATTAAATTCACTCTCACTCTCTCTCCCTCTTTCTCTCTGTCTCTGACTCTGACTCTCACAATTCAATTCAGTCTCTCTCTCTCTCTCTCTCTCTCTCTCTCTCTCTCTCTCTCTCTCTCTCTCTCTCTCTCTCACAGAAACTCCATCCTCAATTCTTTCCTCCATCTCCTAACAATGCCATTAATGTGTATCGCTCCACCAGTCTTTCACTCCTCTGCAAAACAGTCCAACTGCCTTCTCCAATCATACCCTTATTTTCAGTTTCTCTTTCCCTGAAGGGAGCAATTTTACACCTAATTGAAAACATAAAGTACATTTTCTCAATACAACAGCACAATTGTACATGTGTTTCAGTTAATTTATGTTATTACATGTCCAGTTGTATCATTTTGATGGATCTTTTAAAACCAATTTAAAATGTTACTGTTTTTTTTTTTTAAGTACATTTTGGAATTCAGAAAAAGTACTTAGCTGTTTTAGAAGCGTTATATCACAGTCTCTTTCATGTCTCTGAATCAGAGTTGTAAACCACACAAACAGAGAAGTGGCTAAGTGAGAAGGTACAGGGGCTTGTAGATAAAAGGGGGTTATTTGCTTTGATGTCAGTTGGTACTGGACATCCCACGGTGTTAGCCATGCGTTAAGGCCCCTAGATCACCGCTCTGATCAGAAGAGATACATATTGAGAAGTGACACCGTGCTGCGGGAATCACACAGATACGTGGTTTGCTTCCCAAACGGCATCCTATTCTCTTTATAGTGCACTACATTTCACCAGGGCCCAATAGGGGTAGTGCATTACTTTTGACCGGAGCCCTATGTAGGGAACAGGTTGCCATTTGGGATGCACACACTGTGAGTGGTGACAGGGTGCTGCTGTGTTCACTGAGGGATGGTGACCTGTGCTGTTATTCTGTTAGCCTCTTCTCTACACAGGGTTCAGAGCAGCTAACAGCGGCATTTACCTGGAATGCGTCCAAAATGGCACCGTATTCCCTTTGTAGTGCACTACTTTTGAACAGAGCTCTATGGGCCCTAGTCAAAAGTAGTGCACTTTAAAGGGAATAGGGTGCCATTCAGGTGGTCATCACATATTGTGTCCTACCAGCAACCACTACATGGCTTGTCCCTTGTCCGTTCCTGGACTCTGGTTTGGGTAGAGCCCTTATCTTATGTGGTAGTAGTCACTGTTACTGAGGAGTCCTTGTATATACACACACACACACACTCGCACACACAGGACACACACACACACACAGAACACGCACACACACAGGACACACACACACACACAGAACACACACACACAGGACACACACAGGACACACACAGGACACACACACACAGACCATCACACACACACAGGACACACACACACACAGGACACACACACACACAGGACACATACACACAGACCATCACACACACACATGACACACACACAGGACACACACACACACACACACACACAGGACACACACACACAGACCATCACACACACACACACACACACACACACACACACACACACACACACACACACACACACACACACACACACACACACAGGACACACACACACACACAGGACACACACACAAAAACATACACAGGACACACACACAAACACTGGATCAGGATTATGTGTTCACTGTGTTCACTTTGTTGTCATGTCCCCTTTATAATTAGGATGCAGTAATTATTATCACCATAATTAACAACTTGCTACTGCAGCAGTATTGGTCGGCAGGTACCAATACTAACCTGGGAGAAATATGACTTTATTTACATTGTCAGTTAACAATGTTGTTCAAATAGCTTCTTCTCATTCAAGGTTCGTCTGTTATTTGACCTTTATTTAGTCAGTTAAGACCAAATTCTTATTTTACAATGACGGCCTACTCCGGCCAAACCCTCCCTTAACCCGGACGACGCTGGGCCAATTGTGCGCCGACCCTATGAGGTGATGGCTGTGAGTCTTTCTGTAATGGATCATTTTTGTCATACCTCTTGCTTTATTGAACCAGTACTATAGTTAAATAAAGGTTAAATACAAATAAATACAAAACATTTAACTGGGGGCTTTTTCACAAAAAGTACCAGACAAGGTCAGGATCGTCATTTCAATCTCAAAACGTTATTATTACTGTGACATTACTGTTGGGGCACGGACATCTTAACTAACACTGCCAGATGATAGACGCTCATGCTACCTATCGATATTACACAATACAATTATTGAGATAGGACAGTAAATCCAGTTATGTAATGGACACTGAAGTCTTCCATTAGCTCCCCCAAGGTAAAGCCTATGATTTAGTACAGTAGGCTAACACTCAGTCTTGTAGAACTCTGCAAACCTGGGTTTTAACCATTCTTGGCTATAAAAACAACAGAAGACTTTGCTCTGTTGTCGCCAAGGTTCAATTGATTAACTGGTTTTCCCCTGTAGTCTCTCTCTGTACATACTGTAATTAAACTAGAATCTATTAGCAACTCTATTCTCCTCTTTAGGCCATTGAAACAACGCTGGGGAAAGTCATGGTGTGATGCATTATATTGGAGCAGGTTTGACGGTGTTATGTTATGGCTGGAAGAAGCATGTAAAGATACAGAGAATGATGTCCTATTTACAGTATATCTGAAATAGGAAAATAACAAACTAGCGTGTCCAAAAGATGCCAACGTTTATTCTCTGTTCCAGAAGGTGATGTCAAAGCAAGCTCAAGGCTGAAGGACAGTTCTATTGATTTACTCATCAGCTTTAATTCCTGACACTTATAGGCTCCATCCCTATTGGCAAAGGAGCCAACCAGGGAATGGATATTTTTGTGCAATTGGTTTCACAGGGTCTATTTCAGCAGGGGATCGAGGGTCTATTCTGATCTAGGAACTGGACATTTTATAAAGCTTGGAAGTAAAAGTGTCTTACATAATGGGAATAATGCATAGTCAGTCTAAGTTAGAGGAGTTTTGCCCACATGCCTTTTTCTACACAAACAGTGGATTGTTAGACAAGGATACTCTTGAGGCCTAAGACTTGTTCTAAGACTTGTTCTAAGACTTGCTTATCTGTCTTTTATTTCCAGGGTTTGACGCATACTTCATGTCGCGGACGCTGGAGAACAACCGCAGGAACGTTTGGTTCGCAGAATACTGGGAGGAGAACTTCAACTGTAAACTAATGAGCTCCTCCAAGAAGGAAGACACCAGCAGGAAATGCACAGGTAGCCATTTTGTTGCTGCACTTGACAAAGTTGTACTTTAAACCCATTAAATATTGTTATTTTAATCATAGGGCATGGTCATAGGCATATAATAGATTCTGGAGAACTCAACAAAGTTGTACTTTATTACCCTAAACATTTTAACTCTTTAATTATATTGCATTGTAGTAGGTGTATGACAGGATCTGCAACACATTGCTGTTCTCTGAACACCACTTGGTAATGTTTTATTCTGCGCTCTGCAAGGATGTACAGTAACCCCCCTAAGGCTTGGTACTCTTGTTGTAGGTGTGGATGATAGGGTTTGAAATCAATGCAGTGGTATTGAAAACCACTCTTTTGCTGAGGCAGTTCAACCCACAACATTTTTCTTTCTGTGCATGCAACATACTCTACTGCAGTCTCGTATGTATGATTCATTGAATTGAAGATCACTGCCCACCAAACAACATTCTGCTTTTTCAATGACTGAATTGAAGATCACTGCCCACCAAACAAGATTATGCTTCTTCAATGACTGAATTGAAGATCACTGCCCACCAAACAACATGCTGCTTCTTCAATGACTCTCTTTCTTGTTTGTTTCCCCTTGCATTAGAACGCGACACCATAAAGAAGAGCTCAAGTCCCCTAGTCCGAGCTGAGCTTAGCTGAGCCCTTCCATTACATAATGAGCCTGGCTTCATCCCTATCCATATCTCCTCCCTGCCGTGGGTTCTGCATTCCAAATGGCACCATATTTCCTATCGGTCATGGTCAAAAGTAGTGCACTACATATAAAATAGGGTGCCATTTGAGACTCAGCCTGTATTTCAGGATGAGTGACTTGTACAATACTACCGGCACAGCAGGCTGGATGAGACACGGTGGAAGACTGACTAGTTAAGCCTTGAAGCACTCTTAATAAGAATGTCAGAAAACGGATATTACATTATAAATCAACAAGCAAGGTGTTTCTTTCTGTGGCATAAGTGTGGTATAGTTTAGCCACAGGAAACATGAAGAAATACTACACGTGTGATGTTTATCTGGTGATAGTGCAGTAGGTGGAGGTGTCATTTTAATTAACCTTTTTGTTAATTAAATTAAATTATTTGTAAACATAACTCAATAACATTTTATATGATGTATTTCCTATTCATCAAAAACTGTATCAATAAGGCTTGACATGACTTACAGTTGAAGTCAGAAGTTTACATACACCTTAGCCAAATACATTTAGCCTGTTGGGGGTAGGGGGCAGTATTGACACGGCTGGATAAAAAACGTACCCGATTTAATCTGGTTACTACTCCTGCCCAAGAACTAGAATATGCATATAATTATTGGCTTTGGATAGAAAACACTCCAACGTTTCTAAAACTGTTTGAATGGTGTCTGTGAGTATAACAGAACTCATATGGCAGGCAAAAACCTGAGAAGATTTCATGCAGGAAGTGGCCTGTCTGACAAGGTGTCGTTCTTCTTGTCTCTGTTTATTGAAGAGTGAGGATCTTAGCTGTCCCGTGACACTTCCTACGGCTGCCATAGGCTCTCAGAAGGTGGCAAAATGCTGAATCGTGGCTTTGCAGGCTCTGGCTGAAACAAAGTAGCGCGTTTGGGTAGTGGCTGGTTACAGTACTGTGACACTCAGGCTCGTGCCCGCGTCGACCGAAAGCTTTGTTTTCTTTCCTCTGTTTAGCTAAATGGACATTCCCGGTCGGAATATTATCGCTTTTTTACGAGAAAAATGGCATAAAAATGGATTTTAAACAGCGGTTGACATGCTTCGAAGTACGGTAATGGAATATTTAGATTTTTTTTGTCACGAATTGCGCCATGCGCACGACCCTTATTTACCATTCCGGATAGTGTCTGGAACGCACGAACAAAACGCCGCTATTCGGATATAACGATGGATTATTTTGGACCAAACCAACATTTGTTATTGAAGTAGAAGGCCTGGGAGTGCATTCTGACGAAGACAACAAAAGGTAATCAAACGTTTGTAATAGTAAATCTGATATTGGTGAGTGCTAAACTTGCCGGGTGTCTAAATAGCTAGCCCGTGATGGCTGGGCTATGTACTTAGAATATTGCAAAATATGCTTTCACCAAAAAGCTATTTTAAAATCGGACGTATCGAGTGCATAGAGGAGTTCGGCATCTATAATTCTTAAAATAATTGTTATGCTTTTTGTGAACGTTTATCGTGAGTAATTTAGTAAATTGTTAGTGAATTCGCCGGAAGTTTGCGGGGGGTATGCTAGTTCTGAACGTCACATGCTAATGTAAAAAGCTGGTTTTTGATATAAATATGACCTTGATTGAACAAAACATGCATGTATTGTATAACATAATGTCCTAGGTTGTCCTCTGATGAAGATCATCAAAGGTTAGTGCTGCATTTAGCTGTCTTCTGGGTTTTTGTGACATTATATGCTAGCTTGAAAAATGGGTGTTTATTTCTGGCTGGGTACTCTGCTGACATAATCTAATGTTTTGCTTTCGTTGTAAAGCCTTTTTGAAATCGGACAGTGTGGTTAGATGAACCTCTTGAGAGTCTTGTCTTTAAATAGCCGTAAAATAGTCATATGTTTGAGAAATTGAAGTAATAGGATTTTTAAGGTTTTGAAAATCGCGCCACAGGCTTCAAGTGGCTGTTACGTAGGTGGGACGAATTCGTCCCGCCTAGCCCAGAGAGGTTAACCCCTGTGCGGCCTCCATCCCGTATGCGGGACGGACATCCAGCGAAAAATCATATCGCCATTAGCATAACAAAATGTAATAATTTTTTTCAAATTATATCGTTTTATAGATACACCTCTCCTGAATCGAACCACGTTGTCCGATTTCAAAAAGGCTTTACAGCAAAAGCAAAACATTAGATTATATTAGAGGAGTATATCGTAAAAGTAGCCACATAGCCATTTTCCGACCAACCACATGCATCACAAATAACCAAAAAACAGCTAAATGCAGCACTAACCTTTGACAATCTTCATCAGATGACACACCTAGGACATCATGTTACACAATACATGCATTCTTTTGTTCGATAAAGTTCATATTTATATATAAAAACAGCATTTTACATTGGTGCGTAACGTTGACTAACTATTTTCCCTCAAATGCATCCGATGAAACAACGCTACAATTTCCTAAATTACTATTCGAAAACATTTTTAAAATGTAATATTGTCATTCTAAGATTTATAGATGAATATCTCTTGAAAGCACCTGTAATGCCAGATTTAAAAATAACTTTACTGGGTAATCATACTTTGCGATGAAAGGGGATGCGATACTCTGAAAAATAGGCTAACGTTACAGGTCAGCGCCATCTTGGAACAATCGCATATATCATCTAGTCTTGTATACTATTGTCAATAATCCCTTACCTTTGGTTGTCTTCATCAGAAAGCACTTCCAGGAATCCCAGGTCCACAACAAATGTATTTTCGTTCGAAAAAATTACTCCTTTATGTTCCAAGAGCTTGTTCTTGTTAGTGCGTCTGAAGGCTGATCCAAATGCTCCGTCGGCCGCGGGACAGCTATTTCGAGAAAATGCATTTTTTTTCCATTTAGGTTCGTTCAAACATGTCAAACGTTGTATAACATAAATCTTCAGGGCCTTTTTCAACAAGAGAGACAATAAGATTCAAGGAGGATGATTGCATTGTCTTTCAAAAGGTTTCGAAAGGGGAGGGAAGCCAGGGCCGCCGGCGTCATAATGGTGATGGCCCTACTCATGTGATCAATTTCAACAGCGTCTCATTCATTCAGTTTTAACAGTAGGAGACTCAAACCACTTTGTAAAGACTGGGGACATCTAGTGGAAGCAATAGGAAGTGCTCAATGAACCATAGCTCACGGTGTGATTAATAGGCAACGTGATGAAGTTGAGTTAGCAATTCAGAATTCCACTTCCTGTTTCGATCTGTCTCGGGGTTTTGACTGCCATATGAGTTCTGTTATACTCACAGACACCATTCAAACAGTTTTAGAAACTTTAGGGTGTTTTCTATCCACAAGTATTAATTATATGCATATCCTAGCTTCTGAGTTTGAGTAGTAGGCCGTTTAACCTCTCTGGGCTAGGCGGGACGAATTCGTCCCACCTACGCAACAGCCAGTTGAATCCCGTGGCGCGATTTTCAAATACCTTAGAAATGCTATTACTTCAATTTCTCAAACATATGACTATTTTACAGCATTTTAAAGACAAGACTCTCGCTAATCTAACCACACTGTCCGATTTCAAAAAGGCTTTACAACGAAAGCAAAACATTACATTATGTCAGCAGAGTACCCAGCCAGAAATAATCAGACACCCATTTTTCAAGCTAGCATATAATGTCACATAAACCCAGAAGACAGCTAAATGCAGCACTAACCTTTGATGATCTTCATCAGATGACAATCCTAGGACATTATGTTATACAATACATGCATGTTTTGTTCAATCAAGTTCATATTTATATCAAAAAACAGCTTTTTACATTAGCATGTGACGTTCAGAACTAGCATACCCCCCGCAAACTTCCAGCGAATTTACTAACAATTTACTAAATTACTCACGATAAACGTTCACAAAAAACATAACAATCATTTTAAGAATTATAGATACAGAACTCCTTTGTGCAATCGAGGTGTCCGATTTTAAAATAGCTTTTCGGTGAAAGCACATTTTGCAATATTCTCAGTAGATAGCCCAGCCATCACGGCTAGCCATTTAGACACCGACCAAGTTTAGCCCTGACCAAAGTCAGATTTACTATTACAAAATTTTGATTACCTTTGTTGTCTTCGTCAGAATGCACTCCCAGGACTGCTACTTCAATAACAAATGTTGGTTTGGTCCAAAATAATCCATCGTTATATCCAAATAGCGGCGTTTTGTTCGTGCGTTCCAGACACTATCCGAAATGGTAAATCAGGGTTACGAGCATGGCGCAATTCGTGACAAAAAAATTCGAAATATTCCATTACCGTACTTCGAAGCATGTCAACCGCTGTTTAAAATCCATTTTTATGCCATTTTTCTCGTAAAAAAGCGCTAATATTCCGACCGGGAATCTCCGTTTAGGTAAACAGAGGAAAGAAATCAAAGCTTTCGGTCGACGCGGGCACGAGCCTGAGTCTCACAGTACTGTAACCAGCCACTACCCAAACGCGCTACTTTTTTTCAGCCAGAGCCTGCAAAGCCACGATTCAGCTTTTTACCACCTTCTGAGAGCCTATGGCAGCCGTAGGAAGTGTCATGTAACAGCAGAGATCCTTTGTAATGGATAGAGATGGCAAAGAAGGCCAAGAAATGGTCAGACAGGGTACTTCCTGTACAGAATCTTCTCAGGTTTTGACCTGCCATCTGAGTTCTGTTATACTCACAGACACCATTCAAACAGTTTTAGAAACTTTGGAGTGTTTTCTATCCAAAGCCAATAATTACATGCATATTCTAGTTACTGGGCAGGAGTAGTAACCAGATTAAATCGGGTACGTTTTTTATCCAGCCGTGTCAATACTGCCCCCTAGCCCTAACAGGTTAAAATGGGCACGCATTTTTTTCAAAATGCGCTGTGGCGCCCCCTATCCTAGGCGACCGTCAAGAGGTTAACTTGGGTGAAACGTTTCAGGTAGCCTTCCACAAGCTTCCCACAATAAGTTGGGTGAATTTTGGCCCATTCCTCCTGACAGAGCTGGTGTAACTGAGTCAGGTTTGTTGACCTCCTTGCTTGAACATGCTTTTTCAGTTCTGCCCACAAATTTTATATAGGGTTGAGGTCAGGACTTTGTGATGGCCACTCCAATACCTTGACTTTGTTGTCCTTAAGCCACTTTGCCACAACTTTGGAAGTATGCTTGGGGTCATTGTCCATTTGGAAGACCCATTTGCGACCAAGCTTTAAATTCCTGACTGATGTTTTGAGATGTTCCTTCAATATATCCACATAATTTTCCATCCTGATGATGCCATCTATTTTGTGAAGTGCACCAGTACCTCCTGTAGCAAAGCACCCCCACAACATGATGCTGCCACCCCTGTGCTTCACGTTGAGATGGTGTTCTTCGGCTTGCAAGCATCCCCCTTTTTCCTCCAAACATAACGATGGTTGTTATTTTTGTTTCATCAGACCAGAGGACATTTCTCCAAAAGGTACGATCTTTGTCCCCATGTGCAGTTGCAAACCGTAGTCTGGCTTTTTTATGGTGGTTTTGGAGCAGTGGCTTCTTCCTTGCTGAGCAGCCTTTCAGGTTATGTTGATATAGGACTTGTTTTACTGTGGATATAGATACTTTTGTACCTGTTTCTCCAGCATGTTCACAAGGTCCTTTGCTGTTGTTCTTGGATTGATTTGCACTTTTCGCACCAAAGTACGTTCAACCTCTAGGAGACAGAACGTGTCTCCTTCCTGAGTGTTATAACGGCTGTGTGGTCCCATGGTGTATATACTTGCGTACTATTGTTTGTACAGATGAACGTGGTACCTTCAGTCGTTTGGAAATTGCTCCCAAGGATGAACCAGACTTGTGGAGGTCTACAATTTTTTTTCTGAGGTCTTGGCTGATTTCTTTTGATTTTCCCATGATGTCAAGTAAAAAGGCACTGAGTTTGAAGGTAGGCCTTGAAATACATCCACAGGTACACCTCCAATTGACTCAAATTATGTCAATTAGCCTATCAGAAGCTTCTAAAGCCATGACATCATTTTCTGGAATTTTCCAAGCTGTTGAAAAGGAACAGTCAACTTAGTGTATGTAAACTTCTGACCCATTGGAATTGTGATACAGTGAATTATAAGTGAAATAATCTGCTGTTAACAATTTTTGGAAAAAGTACTTGTGTCATTCACAAAGTAGATGTCCTGACCAACCTGCCAAAACTATAGTTTGTTAACAAGAAATTTGTGGAGTGGTTGAAAAACGAGTTTTAATAACTCCAACTTCTGACTTTAACTGTATATTCTTTCTAAATATAGTATAATCAAATGATACAACCATTAACTATAAGATTTCACCTTCCTTGGAACTGTAAAATAAATATTCGTATGTTTAGTGTTAGAGAAAATCTGCATATTTTCTAAAGGTCTCTCTTGATCAAAACATCTGTCCCATCATTGTGAATGTCTCACAGAGCTCAAGCTTGGCTTCCTGAACTTGTTAGGAATGCACCTTTCATCTCATACTAATCTTGTCCATCTATGACAAACAAAAATAGTTTTTTTTGGTTTAAAATCTATGAAATATTTTAGATTAATGGCCATAATTCAATCTCTGCATGTGCTATAGTGATGAAACCACTCTCTCCTGTTACTCTACGATGTAAAGATTGCAGAAACGTGCTTTGTCAGTGGCTGTGAGGTAGGGTTCAGTCTAGAGTTGATAGACAGTCGTAAGAGTGAATGAAATGGTAAGAGGGACATCCCAGCTTCAAGTGGTTTCAAATGTCTCTTCCTACGTAACACAGGCTCAAAAAATGATATACTACTATGTCCGTGAGAACCAGGGCTATCAGTCAATGCGGTGTCCACATATCGATTTACATGCAAATTAGCAAAAATGTACCGGTTTTAGGCCAGATTGTTCTTCAAGCTGTTGAAACGTTCATACTGTAGATGACCAGCAAGGTCAAATCATAATCAGTAGTTATAGGGAGGGGGGGAGGACTATACTTATAGGGAGGGGGGGGGGACTATACTTATAGGGAGGGGGGGGACTATACTCACCCACTTTTGCAAAACACAGCCCCCACACCACCAAAGGGATATCAACAGGTCACTAATTTACTGCCCTGAGACAAGGCCGAGTATAGTCCACGAAGATCTCCCCCGCTGCACGAGCGGAGGACAGGAATGATGGAAGAGCGTGAGAGAACCAGTGACTCAGCCCTTGTAATAGGGTCAGAGATAGAGAATCCCAGTGGAGAGAGGGGAGCCGGCCAGGCAGAGACAGCAAGGGAGGTTCGTCACTCCAGTGCCTTGCCATTCACCTTCGCACCCCTGGGCCAGACTACACTCAATCATAAGACCTACTGAAGAGATGAGTCTTCAGTAAAGACTTAAAGGTCAAGACTGAGTCTGCATCTTTCATATGGATCGACAGACTATTTCATAAAAATGGAACTCTATAGGAGAAAGCCCTGCCTCCAGCAGTTTGCTGAGAAATTCTAGGAACAATAAGGAGGTCTGCGTTTTGTGACCATAGCGTACGTGAAGGTATGTACGGCTGGACCAAATCGCAGGATGGGTAGGAGCAAGCCCATGTAATGCTTTGTAGGTTAGCAGTAACACCTTGAAATCATCCCTAGCCTTAGCAGGAAGTCAGTGTAGAGAGGCTAGCACTGGAGTAATATGATCAAATGTTTTGGTTCTAGTCAAGATTCTAGCAGCCGTGTTTAGCACTAGCTGACGTTTATTTAGTGCTTTATCCGGGTAGCCGGAGAGTAGAGCATTACAGTACACTAATCTTGAAGTTACAAAAGCATCATTTTTGGGCAAATTTTTTTTTGCAATGTTTTTCGAAGATGTAAAAAAGCTGCTCTTTAAATGTTTTTAATATGTTCATCCATAAGGGAGGGAGATCAGGGTCCAGAATAACGCTGAGGTCCTTCACACTTTAATTTGAGACGACTGTACAACCATCGAGATCCATTTTCAGATCCGACTGCAGATCACTTATGTTTCTTAGGACCCAGAACCATCTAACATCTCTGTTTTGTCAGAGTTTAACAGTAAGATTTCTTAGTGAGGCAAGTGCACTAATTAACATGAAAACATGATTAATAACAGTCATTTCCTGTTGGTATCCTAATACCTAATCCCCTTAACAAGACACCTCCACTATTACTGCAGAAGCTTCAGTGACTGCTGTACCTTTTTTTTTAAAACACATTACAAGACACAATTACTTGATTAACATGAAAACATGATTAACAACTCCTAGTACAATCTCTAGGTGGGTATACTATTTCCCCATAATAAGACATCTACCTCCAGTGTGAGAGGTGTGAGAGCTTTCAACCAAAACAACCTCAGAGATAGACAGTACTTTTTTTTATATAACAAACAACGTTTTTGGATCTGTACTTAATTCATTGACATTAAAAAATCATTATTCACCATCTCCAAGTCTAGATTTTTAACAATCTCCGGGTACGTAGCCTACTGACCCCCAGTAATACCTAAGCCCCATAATGAGACACCTAGGTAGTACCCTACTGATCCCCATTAATACCTAAGCTCCATAATGAGACACCTAGGTAGTACCCTACTGATCCCCAGTAATACCTAAGCCCCATAATGAGACACCTAGGTAGTACCCTACTGATCCCCATTAATACCTAAGCTCCATAATGAGACACCTAGGTAGTACCCTACTGATCCCCAGTAATATCTAAGCCCCATAATGAGACACCTAGGTAGTACCCTACTGATCCCCAGTAATACCTAAGCTTCATAATGAGACACCTAGGTAGTACCCTACTGATCCCCAGTAATACCTAAGCTTCAGAATGAGACACCTAGGTAGTACCCTACTGATCCCCAGTAATACCTAAGCTTCATAATGAGACACCTAGGTAGTACCCTACTGACCCCCAGTAATACCTAAGCTCCATAATTAAACACCTAGGTAGTACCCTACTGATCCCCAGTAATACCTAAGCTTCATAATGAGACACCTAGGTAGTACCCTACTGATCCCCAGTAATACCTAAGCTTCATAATGAGACACCTAGGTAGTACCCTACTGATCCCCAGTAATACCTAAGGCCCATAATTAAACACCTAGGTAGTACCCTACTGATCCCCAGTAATACCTAAGCTTCAGAATGAGACACCTAGGTAGTACCCTACTGATCCCCAGTAATACCTAAGCTTCATAATGAGACACCTAGGTAGTACCCTACTGATCCCCAGTAATACCTAAGGCCCATAATTAGACACCTAGGTAGTAAACCGCCTGCAGTGTTAGCAGGCTGAGAGGTCAGTGGTAGTGATATGACGGCTGTACCTTCAGAAACTGCTGTATCAAATCAAATCAAATGTATTTATAAAGCCCTTTTTACATCAACAGATGTCACAAAGTGCTGGACAGAAACCCAGCCTAAAACCCCAAACAGCAAGCAATGCAGATGTAGAATCACAGTTGCTAGGAAAAACACAGTAGAAAGGCAGGAACCTAGAAAGAAACTTAAAGAGGAACCAGGCTCTGAGGGGTGGCCAGTCCTCTTCTGGCTGTGTCGGGTAGAGAGGAACCAGGGTCTGAAGGGTGGCCAGTCCTCTTCTGGCTGTGTCGGGTAGAGAGGAACCAGGGTCTGAAGGGTGGCCAGTCCTCTTCTGGCTGTGTCGGGTAGAGAGGAACCAGGGTCTGAAGGGTGGCCAGTCCTCTTCTGTCTGTGTTGGGTAGAGAGGAACCAGGGTCTGAAGGGTGGCCAGTCCTCTTCTGGCTGTGCCGGGTAGAGAGGAACCAGGGTCTGAAGGGTGGCCAGTCCTCTTCTGGCTGTGCCGGGTAGAGAGGAACCAGGGTCTGAAGGGTGGCCAGTCCACCTTCTGGCTGTGCCGGGTAGAGAGGAACCAGGGTCTGAAGGGTGGCCAGTCCTCTTCTGGCTGTGCCGGGTAGAGAGGAACCAGGATCTGAAGGGTGGCCAGTCCTCTTCTGGCTGTGCCGGGTAGAGAGGAACCAGGGTCTGAAGGGTGGCCAGTCCTCTTCTGGCTGTGCCGGGTAGAGAGGAACCAGGGTCTGAAGGGTGGCCAGTCCTTTTCTGGCTGTGCCGGGTAGAGAGGAACCAGGGTCTGAAGGGTGGCCAGTCCTCTTCTGGCTGTGCCGGGTAGAGAGGAACCAGGGTCTGAAGGGTGGCCAGTCCTCTTCTGGCTGTGCCGGGTAGAGAGGAACCAGGATCTGAAGGGTGGCCAGTCCTCTTCTGGCTGTGCCGGGTAGAGAGGAACCAGGGTCTGAAGGGTGGCCGGTCCTCTTCTGGCTGTGCCGGGTAGAGAGGAACCAGGGTCTGAAGGGTGGCCAGTCCTTTTCTGGCTGTGCCGGGTAGAGAGGAACCAGGGTCTGAAGGGTGGCCAGTCCTCTTCTGGCTGTGCCGGGTAGAGAGGAACCATGGTCTGAAGGGTGGCCAGTCCTCTTCTGGCTGTGCCGGGTAGAGAGGAACCAGGGTCTGAAGGGTGGCCAGTCCTCTTCTGGCTATTGCTAATACTCCAAATAAAGCGTAATCTCTTAGAAGTATGTTGAATAACTGTAGTCGTTAATTATGAAACAAGCAAAAAAAATAAAAAACATTTTGATCACCTTGAAATATTCACAACACAGTGTGCAAACAATAACACCACTCAGAAGCATATACGTTGAAATACCTTTTTTTTGGTTTATATGAGACATGATTAACATCTAGCTACATGTAGGTATTCTAAATCTCCACACCACGACTTTTTAATAACTTTATCCCCATGACAAGCCACTTAGACCTCCTTTATGAGATATCAGCAGTAGTGAATGCTGTACTTTTTATATATATATATATATATATATAACATACACATTGATCAGAGTCATAGTTCATTAGCATGAACACATGATTACCAATCTCCAGTTATTACCTATCCGAATATATAATGCGACACCAAGGTTAAAAAAAAGCCACATCCGGTGTGATGGTATGAAAGTGTCACTGTTAGGAGTAGCTCAGATCTCTAACCCTGCTCTGGCTCTGGTTCTCCTCTCCTATCTAGGTGGAACATGCTTTTGTAGTCTAGCCACCTTCGCCTGGAGACAGCCAGGCAGCCAGCTAGGCAGGCAGGCAGGCAGCGAGCTGTGTGAGGCCAATTTGCACACATCAAGGAACAGAGTGGGACGACAGTAGGGGAAGCACATGCTGCTGTTGTAAGGATTACATTATGCTGCAGGGGCAATATGGGTCCTGGGATTCTGATAGGGTAGGAGAGATCAGTCTGGTGTTTCCAGTGTAGGAGGAGAGATCAGAGTCTGGTGTTTCCAGTGAGGGAGGGAACGAGAACAGGGGCTGGTGTTTCCAGTGAGGGAGGGAAAGAGAACAGGGTCTGGTGTTTCCAGTGAGGGAGGGAAAGAGAACAGGGTCTGGTGTTTCCAGTGTAGGTGAGATCAGAGTCTGGTGTTTCCAGTGAGGGAGGGAAAGAGAACAGGGTCTGGTGTTTCCAGTGTAGGTGAGATCAGAGTCTGGTGTTTCCAGTGAGGGAGGGAAAGAGAACAAGGTCTGGTGTTTCCAGTGTAGGAGGAGAGATGAGAGTCTGTTGTTTCCAGTGAGGGAGGGAAAGAGAAGAGGGTCTGGTGTTTCCAGTGAGGGAGGGAAAGAGAACAGGGTCTGGTGTTTCCAGTGAGGGAGGGAAAGAGAACAGGGTCTGGTGTTTCCAGTGAGGGAGGGAAAGAGAACAGGGTCTGATGTTTTCAGTGATGGAGGGGAATTTGGGGTCTGGTGTTTCCAGTGATGGAAGGGAATTTGGGGTCTGGTGTTTCCAGTGATGGAGGGGAATTTGGGGTCTGGTGTTTCCAGTGATGGAAGGGAATTTGGGGTCTGGTGTTTCCAGTGATGGAAGGGAATTTGGGGTCTGGTGTTTCCAGTGATGGAGGGGAATTTGGGGTCTGGTGTTTCCAGTGATGGAGGGGAATTTGGGGTCTGGTGTTTCCAGTGATGGAAGGGAATTTGGGGTCTGGTGTTTCCAGTGATGGAAGGGAATTTGGGGTCTGGTGTTTCCAGTGATGGAGGGCCATTTAGGGTACTGGTGTTTCCAGTGACTGGAAGGGAATTATGGGGTACTGGTGTTTCCTGGCTGAGGGAGGGACAAGAGTACTAGGCTCTGGCTAGCCATTATCCTAGTGCGTATACCGGACTAGCCATTATAATACTACTATACCTGACTATCCATTGTAATACTGCTATACCTGGCTATCCATTATAATACTGCTATACCTGACTAGCCATTATAATACTGCTATACCTGGTTAGCCATTACAATACTACTATACCTAACTAGCCATTACAATACTACTATACCTGGCTAGCCATTATAATACTACTATACCTGACTAGCCATTACAATGCTGCTATACCTGACTAGCCATTACAATACTACTATACCTGACTAGCCATTATAATACTACTATACCTGGCTAGCCATTATAATACTGCTATACCTGGCTAGCCATTATAATACTACTATACCTGGCTAGCCATTACAATACTACTATACCTGACTAGCCATTATAATACTACTATACCTGGCTAGCCATTATAATACTACTATACCTGACTAGCCATTACAATACTACTATACCTGACTAGCCATTATAATACTACTATACCTGACTAGCCATTACAATACTACTATACCTGGCTAGCCATTATAATACTACTATACCTGGCTAGCCATTATAATACTGCTATACCAGACTAGCCATTAAAATACTACTATACCTGACTAGCCATTATAATACTACTATACCTGACTAGCCATTACAATACTACTATACCTGACGAGCCATTACAATACTACTATACCTGACTAGCCATTATAATACTACTATACCTGACTAGCCATTACAATTGTAAGGGGTGCATAACTGGTGGCAGTGAAGTCAGACGCAGGAGAGCAGAACTAGGTAAATAGCTGGAGCAGTTTAATTCCAAAACCAACGGCATAAAGAAATAATCGACATGGGTACAATACCCGACGCGCACCAGTACACATATGCACAAGCACTTGCAAACATCGGACAAGGACATGTGGGGAACAGAAGGTTAAATAAACAACATGTAATTGATGGGATTGAAACCAGGTGTGTGGGAAGACAAGACAAAACAAATGGAAAATGAAAAGTGGATCGGCGATGGCTAGAAGACCGGTGACATCGACCGCCGAACGTCGCCCGAACAAGGAGAGGGACCAACTTCGGAGGAAGTCGTGACAACAATACTACTATACCTGACTAGCCATTATAATGCTGCTATACCTGGTTATCCATTGTAATACCAATCTACCTGGTTATCCATTGTAATACCACTGTACCTGTTTAGCCATTATAACACTACTGTATCAGAGGAATTCTAAGCCTGTTATTTTTCTGTCCTGTCCTACATTAATTAGCAGCCCTCCTCCTCCTCCTCTCTGTTGGATTATTACTTGCTTGGCGTGTTAGCTGCTGGCGCCGCCTCCCTCTTTAACCAGACGTAATGCGATGATTAGGACAGGATTTAATAGGACGGTTCCTTCCTCTCACCGTGTCTCCCTGTTTGTCTAATTTTGGTTGACTGTTTCTTCATCTTCACATTTCTCACCCTGCTATGGAAGCTTATTGCTACAGAACAAACAATTCATATTTTTTTCCCCCCACTTCTTTTTGTCAGCAATATACTTCCGTACATGGCTGACCAACAGTGATAATAGATCTATTATCGCTAACCTTAATCACCCCTACAGTATTTGGTGCTGCTAAACGTTCACACACTGAACGGGGTCAAAAGCAGGGGAGATAGCAGTTACTTCTCTCCTCCTCTCCATATTATCCTGAAACCCAATCCCCACGCAGTACAGTAATGGTTGAGTCTGATTTCCAGTAAACAGTAAAGATGGTACACTGTATAACCATAAGTTGATGGGTTTTTTTTTGCAATTTTTGAGTGTAATTGCTGGATTGAGATATAAAGTGCAGCCAAAAATGTCATGAACCCTAACACAATGTTTGGTGGTTTTACAAGCAGCTAAATACGGCCAGTCACCGCATTTGAGAACACGTTCTGTTACCATGTTCTAAGCAAAGTAGTCATCTAGTACATTGTTTCAGGAAGCTGCCACACAACAACATTCACCTTAGGGCATGTGCATTTCTGTTCACTGTGATAAAAATAAATATCTGTTAGCATGACATTTTTGGCTGCACTTTATATCTCATTCCAGCAATTACACTCAAAAAATGGCAAAACCATCAACTCATACAGTATACCATGTTGACTGTTTACTGAAAATTAAACTCAGCTGTTACTCATGGGGATTGGGTTTCAGGATAATATGGAGAGGAGGAGAGAAGTAACTATCTCCCATGCTTTTGACCCCGTTCAGTGTGTGAACGTTTAGCGGCACCGAATACTGTAGGGGTGATTAGTGTGACATGCTTTCTCCAATCTATCATAGAGCAGGAAATAGAACATCTCTTTAAATGTTACTGGCTGGAACAATCTTCTCTGAGATAAATTCTAAGCTCCCATGATGCACTGTGTTGGGGGGAGAGAGAGAGAGATTCCAATGTCCCTTGTCCAAATGTAAATTAGTTTGTTTGATACGGTACATAATGATAATGTGTCAATGTGTTTGATAGGGTATATCATGATAGTGTCTATATGTATGATAGGGTATATGATGATAATGTATGCATGTGTCTGATAGGGTATATAATGATATTGTCTATGTGTATGATAGGGTATATCATGATAATGTATCTATGTGTTTGATAGGATATACAATGATAATGCATATATGAGTTGAATAGGGTATAATGATAATGTATTTGTGTTTGATAGACATTATATACCCTATATGTTTGATATGGTATATAGTGATAATGTATATATATATATATATGAGTTTGATATGGTAGATAATGTATATGTGTGATAGAGTATATAATGATAATGTTTATATGTGTTTGATAGGGTATATAATTATAATGAGTCAATGTGTTCAAAAGGGTATATAATGATAAGGTTCTAGGTCCCCAAGAACACAGTGGCCTCCATCATTCTTAAATGGAAGAAGTTTGGAACCACCAAGACTCTTCCTAGAGCTGACCGCCCGGCCAAACTGAGCATTCGGGGAAGACGGGCCTTGGTCAGGGAGGTGACCAAGAACCCGATGGTCAATCTGACAAACCTCGAGAGTTCCTCTGTGGAGATAGGAGAATCTTCCAGAAGGACAACCATCTCTGCAGCACTCCACCAATCAGGCCTTTATGGTAGAGTGGCCAGACGGTAGCCACTCCCCAGTAAAAGGCACATGACAGCCCATTTGGAGTTTGCCAAAAGGCACCTATAGGACTCTTAGACCATGAGAAACAAGATTCTCTGGTCTGATGAAACCAAGGTTGAACTCTTTGCCCTAAATGCCAAGCGTCACATCTGGAGGAAACCTGGCACCATCCCTATGGTGAAGCATGGTGGTGGCAGCATCATGCTGTGGGGATGTTCTTCAGCAGCATGGACTGGCAGACTAGTTAGTATCGAGAGAAAGACGAACAGAGCAAAGTACAGAGAGATCCTTGATGAAAACTTGCTCCAGAGCGCTCAGGACCTCAGACTGGGGCGAAGGTTCACCTTCCAATAGGACAAAGACCCTAAGCACACAGCCAAGACAATGCAGTAGTGACTTCGGGACAAGTCTCTGAATGTCCTTGAGTGGGCCAGCCAGAGCCCGGACTTTAACCCAATCAATCATCTTTTGAGGGACCTGAAAATAGCTGTTCAGCAACACTCCCCATCCAACCTGACTGAAATTGAGAGGATCTGCAAAGAAGATTGGGAGAAACTCCCCAAATACAGGTGTGCCAAGCTTGTAGCGTCATGCCCAAGAAGACTCAAGTGTAATCGCTGCCAAAGGTGCATCAACTAAGTACTGAGCAGAGTTTCTGAATACTTAAAAAAAATGGAAATATCACATTTACGTAAGACATTTGCAAAAATGTCTAAAAACCTGTTTTTCCTTTGGGGTATAGTGTGAAGATTGACAAGAGTTTTTTTTAAATCAACTTTAGAATAACGCTGTAACGTAACAAACTGTGGAAAAAGTGAAGGGGTCTGAATACTTTCTGAATGCACTGTATAATGATAATGTCCTGTATATCGCATGTAATGATTATATGTGTATGTCATATGATGATGATACGAGCCACAAAGTACCAATGATATTTTATGGTTGTGGGATTGTGTTTTCTTTAGTGTTCATTTTGTTTTATTATTTATTACGGGAAACACAGTTGCTAATTAAAGTTGGAAGCTCTGTTGGGTATTTGCAAAAGATCAAAAGAAATCTAGAGCAGTAAGACATTGCCATGGAGACATTTGGGTTGCACTGTTGCTACACTACCACGCGCGTGTGTGTGTGTGTGTGTGTGTGTGTGTGTGTGTGTGTGTGTGTGTGTGTGTGTGTGTGTGTGTGTGTGTGTGTGTGTGTGTGTGTGTGTGTGTGTGTGTGTGTGTGTGTGTGTGTGTGTGTGTGTGTGCTGTGTGTGTGTGTGTGTGTGTGTGTGTGTGTGTGTGTGTGTGTGTGTGTGTCAAAACAAAGCCAATGCTGAATACAGATCCAGCCTAGGGCAACCATTTTAACTACTCCAAATCTTTCAGTTATTCCTGACTCTGTTGTTGGTATTATGTCTTTTCAGGGGAATCAAGCATTTCTGCAATGACAGATTCTAGAGCACGTTTGTGAACTTTCACCATCTCAATGTGGCTAATTGTGTCTTCCTCTTTTATTGTTTCCCAAGTTGTCCTATTTATTTAATTTAACATTAAAGTTGATTATTTTATGCTCAGGCTAAAAGTGTTCAAGTAAAAATGTTTCATAATAAGCCAGAGAATAAAAACTAAAAAGTAGTATAAATTAAAACTGATGAAATGAAATGCCACTTTCTTTCAGCTGAATCAGAAATAGTACCAACATATACAGAGGGAAGGAACTTTTCTCTACAGAGTCTTGTAAGATGATGTACTGTACATACTGTAGTTAATTAACACAACAAACTGTTGTTTAGCCAGCTATTTTTCATTTTTCCAAACAGAAGCCCTGTAAATATGTGACAAAATGAAGCAGTAGAAATTAGGATTGGGTCTAAATTGAATAATGACAGTGAAACAGGTAATTCAAATCTTTGAAGAAAGGAGATTAGGATTTTGATGATCAAACACCCATTGTCGTTGTTATTATCACCATATTGTAAACATTATTTTCCTCAATAAGTCTGCTCAATGTTAATTGGTTGTAATGTACTATTTCTCAGGAAAATGTCAATTAAAACTAATAAAAAATTGTCGTGTATTCTCATTGTATGCCAGTGTACACTGGCATGCAACGCATTTGAGATGTGAACATGTCTCTCTGTGTGGTATCATTTAACCCCCTAAGGTTGATGTCTGCGCTCTACTGAAATCAAATTAGCATAATCAAAAAAAATCCCCATTAAAATCCTTCAGTTTAAACTAGAGATATCTGGGTTTTGTTGCATTGGATGCGTCTCAATCACCCCCATCTGCCGATGTAACACTTCCTCATCTGCGGTGAAAGCTGACAGAGCTACAGCGGTGTTTGTCAAACCATGAGACATCCCAAAAATCGATCTTTTCACAAAATTGTCGGTAGCATCGGAACAGTTTGGCCTAAAAATTATTATGACCCCTTTTCTCCGTTTTGCTGTACGACCCACAAGCGTCTTGGGACTTGTTTAAAGTCGGTGCAGCCGATCTGCCAACTTCTGTCTGTAGCATCCGAACAGTTTGGGCTACACACTAGTATGGCCCGTCTGTGTGAAGGTGAGACTGTCACGAACAATATATATGGAGTGACAAAATAAGGGGTTAAATACTAATATTTTCTGATCTGTCTTATATCTCTCAGATATAAGACAGGCACTTCAGAACAAACTTCCTTCAGAATTTTTTGGGGCGGGGACTATCTGTTGCTCCATGTAGTGAATATCTTATTCAATGCATTTGTCTGGGCTAATAGCAGTCAAGGCCAAAAACAATAACTCATCAAATAATTAAAAAAATAAAAAATGATACTATGCCTCAGGACTACCCGGCCTGATGACTCCTGGCTGTCCCCACATGGTCATGCTGCTGCTCCAGTTTCAACTGTTCTGCCTGCAGCTATGGAACCCTGACCTCTTCACCGGACATTTTTGACTTTCTCTCTCTCTCTATCTTTCTCTCTGACACACCTGCTGTCTCGACCTCTGAATGCTTGGCTATGAAAAGCCAAATTACATTTACTCCTGAGGTACTGATCTGTTGCAACCACTGTGATTATTATTTGACCCTGCTGGTTATCTATGAACGTTTGAACATCTTGAAGAACAATCTGGCCTTATTGGCCATCTACTCCTATAATCTCCACCCGGCACAGCCAGAAGAGGACTGGCCACCCCTCAGAGCCTGGTTCCTCTAAGTTTCTACCTAGGTTCCTGCCTTTCTAGGGAGTTTTTCCTAGCCACGGTGCTTCTACATCTGCATTGGTTGCCGTTTGGGGTTTTAGGCTGGGTTTCTGTACAGCACTTTGTGACATCAGCTGATGTAAAAAGGGCTTTATAAATACATTTGATTGATTGATTGATTGATTGAGTAGTACTCCTCTCCCCTGGCTTAGACAGGGCTTATACTCTTATGGGTTAAGGTAAAATGTTTGGTATAGTACCATTGAAGGTAAGAAACACAGTGGTTTTGACTTTTGTTGTAATTCTCCCAAAGTCTCCAAGGTGATGAAATAAATTCAGAGAAGGTAGAGAGCAGATCTTTCCAATTAAATGCAACTGCTCGAGATAAAGCAGCTATTCAAATGTCCAGATAAGCCTATGTGTAATTACATGGGTCCACTTGATCATGTGAACTAATGTGAAGACTTAGTAAAGAGCAGATTAAACAGCATGTATAATCCATGTAACCATCATGTGTTTGTATTATAAATTGTATTTTAATGTTTAAGGACTTGGAAGATTAGTCCAAATGGGGACTAAAAGAGATCCAAATAAAATCAAAATCAAAATCATAATGCAGCCAAACTATCAATTTCTCCAAAATCAGTCTTCTCAAGAAAACATCTGAGTCCGAACGATTTGACCTACAAACTATTATTTCTACTCTATGGAAAGGGGACTCGTACGAACTTGGTAACGTCTATGTGCCAACTTCTGTCTGTAGCGTCTGAACTGTTTGGGCTACAAACTAATGTGACCCCACTGTGGAAAGGGGAGATTATCACGATTTTCTCTTTTTCTCTACGACCCAACAAGTGTCATGGGACCAAAAAAATGAATGGAAAGATGAAGGTAGTTTTGTGCCAACTCCCAATAAATTGTTGAATGTGTAAACATATATATATATATATATATATATATATATATATATATATATATATTTCCTGGGCTTTCTTATATTTCCTAGATATAGGACAAACACTTTAAAATCTTGTTTCGTATTATACATTTTTGACTGTCATTTTTGCCATTTATGAATGTGTTATTCAATGTGTTTCTCTGGGCAATAGTAGTAAAGTTCAAATTCAATATATTATTACAAAAAAAAAATATATATATATATATGATTTTTTGGATACCTAAAGGGGTCCTAAAATTCAAAATCAAATAGCTAAATGATTCATAGTATGAAAACAATTCCATATGTCAGTTTAGAACCCCCCCACCCCCCATATAGTATTTGTTTATATTTACATTGTTTACAAACATTGAACTAAAACAAGCTTATATTTTGGATTCTGATAGAATAAGATTTCAACTAATCTCATCAGGCATTTACAAGTTATATTCTTCATGAATCAATGTGTACACATTATTCATTTATACGGATGTAGCAACTGCAGATTGACCCTTTAATGCAAACGTAAAGTAATGTCCCGTATTTACCCAGTTATTAAGCAGAAGTCGTTTCGTAACATTACATATGTGCTATACTTGGCAGCCGGCACAAATCTGAATTACGTACACAGCACATATAAGAAATGTATTAAGTAAACAAAAACAGTACAAATCAGGAAGTCAGGCAGGATCTATTCCAAAATACATATAGGAATTTTCTTCTCTTTTCATCCACAGGCCAGGAGCGGATCGGGATAGACTCTAAGTATGAACAGGAGGGGAAGGTTCAGTTTGTGATCGATGCGGTGTACGCTATGGCCCATGCTCTTCACAACATGCAGAGAGACCTGTGTCCCGATGTCTCAGGGATCTGTGAAGATATGGACCTAGCTGGGGGCAAGAAACTGCTCAAGTACATCCGCAGTGTCACCTTCAATGGTAAGTATACTAATGCCAACACATCAATCAATCGACCAATCAATCAATTTATAAATGTATCAACCAATTAATCAATCATTCAACAAATCAATCAATATAGTACACTATAACGATGTGATAAGAACCTATTAGCTACACCCTGGTGAAGGTTCTTCAGCCAAAATGTTGGTCAAATGTTTTACCGAAATATTACTCAAATACATCCACAGCTACCAGAGATACGGGTACAACATTCACTTACATTTTTTAAGAATACAAAACAGCAATACCAGACAATGTTTACACTGTAGGAAGTGATGTCATAACATACATTTTCTGGATTGACTGACCTTCATGTCTTAAAGTAATGATGGACTGTCATTTCTCTATGCTTATTTGAGCTTTTCTTGCCATAACATGGACTTGGTCTTTTACCAAATAGGGCTATCTTCTGTATACAACCCCTACCTTGTCACAACACAACTGATTGGCTGAAACACATTAAGAAGGAAGTAAATTCCACAAATTAACTTTTTAATTGAAATGCATTCCAGGTGACTTTGAATTTCTATTTGAAATGTTTTACTTATCTATTGTTTTACTTAACACTTTTTTTTCTTAACTTCTTAAAGCATTGTTGGTTAAGGTCTTGTAAGTAAGCATTTCACTGTAAGGTCTACACCTATTGATTTGATTTGATTTGATACCTCATAAAGCTGGTTGAGAGAATGCCGAGAGTGTGCAAAGCTTTAATTAAGGCAAAGTGTTGCTACTTTGAAGAATCTCAAATATAACATATATTCGTATTTGTTTAACACTTTTTTGGGGTTACTACATGATTCCATATGTGTTACTTCACAGTATTGATGTTTTCACTATTATTCTACAATATATCAAATAGTAAAAATAAAGAAAAACCCTGAAATGAGTAGGTGCGTCCAAACCTTTGACTGGTACTGTACTGTATGTGTGGAATTATTTTATTAGACCAGCCTACAAAACAAAAAAACATGTAATCTGTAGTGCTGAGTGACTAGTACTTTCTAAAGGTTTCGGGTTTGATTATGAAAAAAAAATACTAATGGTTTTCAATTTCTGTTTCTATTATTATAATGTTTTTTAATTAAATGCATTATGTGGGTTGAATGCTGTAACAAACACAGATTAAAACAATTAATAAAAATCCCATGATGCTAGTGAGTGCCCATTACTGCTTATCACTTATTAACCATAATTTATTCACATTAGTTTACTTAAATAAAATATTTCAGTTGTGTATGTATATAGAAAAATTGTTCAGCCTATTTGAAGAATGCATTATTTCATTCCAAGTCCTCATCTCATATTTATAGAGCTGCTGTCTATGCTGTCTGACAAAAATCAGTATTTTAGTAGTTCTTCAAAGTAAATAAGGCATACTGTTATGACTGCTGAATACCAACTATCAATCATAGATCATGTACTGTATTGTTATGCAACTGCTCCCTATCCCTCTCAAATGTGTGTTCTTGACCGGATAAGTAGGTGCGCAATGGATTAAGGTCATTGTAGTTAATTTCCACATTTCTGCGCTAAACTATGTAGAATATTTCCCTGTTGGAAACTACAACTCCCTACTACTTCGCACATTTCGGGCTTGATCTACATTTTGTTGTCTTACAGTCTACATTTAAAATGGATTCAATTGAGATGTTTTGTCACTGGCCTACACACAATACCCCATGATGTCAAATTCGAATTATGTTTTTAGAAATGTTTACAAATTAATAGAAAATGAAAATATGAAATGTCTTGAGTCAATAAGTATTCAACCCCCTAAGTTCAGGAGTAGAAATGCGCTTAACAAGTCCACATAATAAGTTGCATGGACTCACTTTGAGTGCAATAATAGTGTTTAACATGATTTTTGAATGACTACCTTATCTCTGTACCCCAACACGTACAATTATTATCTGTAAGGTCCTTCAGTCGAGCAGTGAATTTTAAACACAGATTCAACCACGAAGACCAGCAAGGTTTTTGCCCGAAAAGAAAGGCACCGATTGGTAGACGGGTAAACAAACAAAACACAGACATTGATTATTGCTTTGAGCATGGGATAATCAGTGTATGGTGGACGGTGTAGCAATACACCTAGTCGCTACAAAGACACAGGCGTCGTTCCTAACTCAGTTGCCGGAGAGGAAGGATTTCACCATGAGACCAATGGTGACTTTAATTGTTTTTTCATTGTCAACATTGGCATAGTTAGGCATAACATGCCAACAACAAACTCTGGACCTACATATCCATTCATAACTGACCAAAAATGTGAAAGACAAGCATCGTAATTTTGAATTCCATAAAGTGAGTAGAATTGAGTGGAAGAGGTGAAAAAAAGTATTGTACTATGAATAATGACAAGCCATCTGGCTCTGACAACTTGGAAGGAAAATTACTGAGGATGATAGAGGAATATATTGGAATATATATATATAATATATATATATATATATAAATATATAGGTCACACCTACTCATTGTAGGGTTTTTCGTTATTTTTTACTTGTTTCTACATTGTAGAATAATAGTGAATACATCGAAACGATTAAATAACACAAATGGAATCATACCGTAACCAAAAAAAGGTTTAAACAAATCAAAATATATTGTATATTTGAGATTCTTCAAAGTAGCCATCCTTTGCCTTGATGAAAGCTTTGAAAACTCTTGGCATTTTCTCAACCAGCTACATGAGATAGTCACCTGGAATGCATTTCATTATACAGGTGTGCATTGCTAGAAGTCAATTTGTGAAATGTATTTCCTTCTTAATGCTTTTTAGCCAATCAGTTGTGACAGGGTAAGGGTGGTATATAGAAGATAGACATATTTGGTAAAAGACCAAGTCCATATTATGGTAAGAACAGCTCAAATTAGCAAAGAGAAACGACAGTCCATCATTAGTTAAACACATGAAGGTCAGTCAATGTAGAACATTTCAAGAACTTTGAAAGTTTATTCAAGTGCAGTTGCAAAAACCATCAAGCGCTATGATGAAACTGGCTCTCATGTGGACTGCCACAAGAAAGGAAGACCCAGTTACCTCTGCTGCAGAGTATAAGTTCATTAGAGTTAACTGCACATCAGGATGCAGCCCAAATAAATGCTTCACAGAGTTCAAGTAACAGACACATCTCAACATCAACTGTTCAGAGGAGACTGTGTGAATCAGGCCTTCATTGTCGAATTTCTGCAAAGAAACAAATAATACATGACACCAATAAGAAGAAGAAACTTGTTTGGGCCAAAAACATGAGTAATGGACATTAGACAGGTGGAAATCTGTCCTTTGGTCTGATGAGTCCAATTGGTTCAGAAGTCTGTCCATAATAAAGCACTGCTCTGCTTTTTTGACATTGCTATCAACAATACAAGTCTTACAGGCCCTAGTTTTGTCACACTTGGACTACTACCCAGTCATATGGTCAAGTGCCACAAAGAAGAGCATAGCCAAATTACAGTTGGCCCAGAACAGAGCAGCACGTATGGCCCTTAAATGGTAACAGAGAGCTAACATCAATGGTATGCATGTCAATCTCTCCTGCTCAAATATTGACTGCATCACTACTTGTCTATGTGAGAGGTACTGACATGTTGGAAAGCACAAAGCTGTCTGTTTAAACAGCTTACACACAGCTCAGACACCCATACAAACCCCACAAGACGTCACCAGGGGTCTCTTCACAGTCCCCAAGTCCAGAACAGACTGCGGGAAAAACACAGTACTACACTGAGCCATGACTACGTGGAACTCTATTCCAAATCAAGTAACTTATGTAAGCGGTCAAATCTGATTTTAAAAACGGATAAAACTACACCTTATGGGACAACGCAGACTGTGAAGAGACACACACTAACACACAGACTCTGCAAACATGTACATTATAATATTGTTGTATGGTGATATTATACATTTTGTTTTGTAGATATGTAGTGGTTTTAATTTTAGTTGTTTGTGTGATGTACAGTAAGTGCCTAAATGTGTTTGGACACCAAGACGAGTAACTGCCTTGGCAGTAGTTAATGTGGATCCCTAATTAATACAAATACAAATACTTGAAGTTTTGCTGCTAACGTTTCTGCCACTTGTTCAAAGGGTTTAAAGTCAACTCTACCCTCCAGTGTAAATAGATAAAAAGAACTAAAATACTTTTGCATACTTCCATCAGCACTCGAGAGACAGCTAACTTCTTAACCCCAGAGGCAGACAGCTAACTCATTCACCCTACAGACAGAGAGAGAGACAGCTAACTCCTTCACCCCAGAGACAGAGACAGCTAACTCCTTCACCCCAGAGACAGAAAGAGCTAACTCCTTCATCCCAGAGACAGAGACAGAGACAGCTAACTCCTTCATCCCAGAGACAGAGACAGCTAACTCCTTCACCCCAGAGACAGAGACAGCAAACTCCTTCACCCCAGAGACAGAGACAGCAAACTCCTTCACCCCAGAGACAGAGACAGATAACTCCTTCACCCCAGAGACAGAGACAGCTAACTCCTTCACCCCAGAGACAGAGACAGAGACAGCTAACTCCTTCACCCCAGAGACAGATACAGCTAACTCCCTCACCCCAGAGAACGAGACAGCTAACTCCTTCACCCCAGAGACAGAGACAGCTAACTCCTTCATTCCAGAGACAGAGACAGCTAACTCCTTCGCCCCAGAGACAGAGACAGAGACAGCTAACTCCTTCACCCCAGAGACAGAGACAGAGACAGCTAACTCCTTCACCCCAGAGACAGAGACAGCTAACTCCTTCACCCCAGAGAACGAGACAGCTAACTCCTTCACCCCAGAGACAGAGACAGCTAACTCCTTCATCCCAGAGACAGAGACAGCTAACTCCTTCACCCCAGAGACAGAGACAGACACAGCTAACTCCTTCATCCCAGAGACAGAGACAGAGACATCTAACTCCTCCACCCCTGAGACAGAGACAGCTAACTCCTTCATCCCAAAGACAGAAACAGAGACAGCTAACTCCTTCACCCCAGAGAACGAGACAGCTAACTCCTTCATTCCAGAGACAGAGACAGCTAACTCCTTCACCCCAGAGACAGAGACAGCTAACTCCTTCACCCCAGAGACAGAGACAGCTAACTCCTCCACCCCAGAGACAAAAACAGAGACAGCTAACTCCTCCACCCCAGAGACATAAACAGAGAGAGCTAACTCCTTCACCCCAGAGACAGAAACAGAGACCGCTAACTCCTCCACCCCAGAGACAGAAACAGATAACTCCTTCATCCCAGAGACAGAGACAGATAACTCCTTCATCCCAGAGACAGAGACAGATAACTCCTTCACCTCAGAGACAGAGACTGCTAACTCCTTAATCCCAGAGACAGAGACAGAGATAGCTAACTCCTTCACCCCAGAAACAGAGACAGATAACTCCTTCATCCCAGAGACAGAGACAGCTAACTCCTTCACCCCAGAGACAGAGACAGCTAACTCCTTCACCCCAGAGAACGAGACAGCTAACTCCTTCACCCCAGAGACAGAGACAGCTAACTCCTTCATCCCAGAGACAGAGACAGCTAACTCCTTCACCCCAGAGACAGAGACAGACACAGCTAACTCCTTCATCCCAGAGACAGAGACAGAGACATCTAACTCCTCCACCCCTGAGACAGAGACAGCTAACTCCTTCATCCCAAAGACAGAAACAGAGACAGCTAACTCCTTCACCCCAGAGAACGAGACAGCTAACTCCTTCATTCCAGAGACAGAGACAGCTAACTCCTTCACCCCAGAGACAGAGACAGCTAACTCCTTCACCCCAGAGACAGAGACAGCTAACTCCTCCACCCCAGAGACAAAAACAGAGACAGCTAACTCCTCCACCCCAGAGACATAAACAGAGACAGCTAACTCCTTCACCCCAGAGACAGAAACAGAGACCGCTAACTCCTCCACCCCAGAGACAGAAACAGATAACTCCTTCATCCCAGAGACAGAGACAGATAACTCCTTCATCCCAGAGACAGAGACAGATAACTCCTTCACCTCAGAGACAGAGACAGCTAACTCCTTAATCCCAGAGACAGAGACAGAGATAGCTAACTCCTTCACCCCAGAAACAGAGACAGATAACTCCTTCATCCCAGAGACAGAGACAGATAACTCCTTCACCCCAGAGACAGAGACAGATAACTCCTTCACCCCAGAGACAGAGACAGAGACAGCTAACTCCTTCATCCCAGAGACAGAGACAGATAACTCCTTCATCCCAGAGACAGAGACAGATAACTCCTTCACCTCAGAGACAGAGACAGATAACTCCTTCATCCCAGAGACAGAAACAGAGACAGCTAACTCCTTCACCCCAGAGACAGAGACAGCTAACTCCTTCACCCCAGAGACAGAGACAGCTAACTCCTCCACCCCAGAGACAAAAACAGAGACAGCTAACTCCTCCACCCCAGAGACATAAACAGAGACAGCTAACTCCTTCACCCCAGAGACAGAAACAGAGACCGCTAACTCCTCCACCCCAGAGACAGAAACAGAGACAGCTAACTCCTTCATCACAGAGACAGAGACAGCTAACTCCTTCATCCCAGAGATAGAGACAGCTAACTCCTCCACCCCAGAGACAGAGACAGATAACTCCTTCACCCCAGAGACAGAGACAGCTAACTCCTTCACCCCAGAGACAGAGACAGAGACAGCTAACTCCTTCACCCCAGAGACAGAGACAGCTAACTCCTTCATCCCAGAGACAGAGACAGCTAACTCCTTCATCCCAGAGACAGAGACAGCTAACTCCTTCATCCCAGAGATAGAGACAGCTAACTCCTCCACCCCAGAGACAGAAACAGAGACAGCTAACTCCTTCATCACAGAGACAGAGACAGCTAACTCCTTCATCCCAGAGATAGAGACAGCTAACTCCTCCACCCCAGAGACAGAGACAGATAACTCCTTCACCCCAGAGACAGAGACAGCTAACTCCTTCACCCCAGAAACAGAGACAGAGACAGCTAACTCCTCCACCCCAGAGACAGAGACAGAGACAGCTAACTCCTCCACCCCAGAGACAGAGACAGCTAACTACTTCACCCCAGAGACAGAAACAGATAACTCCTTCATCCCAGAGACAGAGACAGATAACTCCTTCATCCCAGAGACAGAGACAGATAACTCCTTCACCTCAGAGACAGAGACAGCTAACTCCTTCATCCCAGAGACAGAGAGAGAGACAGCTAACTCCTTCACCCCAGAAACAGAGACAGATAACTCCTTCATCCCAGAGACAGAGACAGATAACTCCTTCATCCCAGAGACAGAGACAGATAACTCCTTCACCCCAGAGACAGAGACAGATAACTCCTTCACCCCAGAGACAGAGACAGAGACAGCTAACTCCTTCATCCCAGAGACAGAGACAGATAACTCCTTCATCCCAGAGACAGAGACAGATAACTCCTTCACCTCAGAGACAGAGACAGATAACTCCTTCATCCCAGAGACAGAAACAGAGACAGCTAACTCCTTCATCCCAGAGACAGAGACAGAGACAGCTAACTCCTTCACTCCAGAGACAGAAACAGAGACAGCTAACTCCTTCATCAAAGAGACAGAAACAGAGACAGCTAACTCCTTCATCCCAGAGACAGAAACAGAGACAGCTAACTCCTTCATCCCAGAGACAGAAACAGAGACAGCTAACTCCTTCATCCCAGAGACAGAAACAGAGACAGCTAACTCCTTCATCCCAGAGACAGAAACAGAGACAGCTAACTCCTTCATCCCAGAGACAGAAACAGAGACAGCTAACTCCTTCATCCCAGAGACAGAGACAGCTAACTCCTTCATCCCAGAGACAGAGACAGATAACTCCTTCATCCCAGAGACAGAGACAGCTAACTCCTTCACCCCAGAGACAGAATACAGCTAACTCCTTCACCCCAGAGACAGAGACAGAGACAGCTAACTCCTCCACCCCAGAGACAGAGACAGCTAACTCCTTCACCCCAGAGACAGAGACAGAGACAGCTAACTCCTTCATCCCAGAGACAGAGACAGCTAACTCCTTCATCCCAGAGACAGAGACAGCTAACTCCTCCACCCCAGAGACAGAGACAGCTAACTCCTTCATCCCAGAGACAGAGACAACTAACTCCTCCACCCCAGAGACAGAGACAGCTAACTCCTTCATCCCAGAGACAGAGACAGATAACTCCTTCATCCCAGAGACAGAGACAGCTAACTCCTTCAACCCAGAGACAGAGACAGCTAACTCCATCATCCCAGAGAAGACAGAGACAGCTAACTCCTTCACCCCAGAGACAGAGACAGAGACAGCTAACTCCTCCACCCCAGAGACAGAGACAGCTAACTCCTCCACCCCAGAGACAGAGACAGCTAACTCCTTCATCCCAGAGACAGAGACAGACAACTCCTTCATCCCAGAGACAGAGACAGCTAACTCCTTCACCCCAGAGACAGAGACAGCTAACTCCTTCACCCCAGAGACAGAGACAGAGACAGCTAACTCCTTCATCCCAGAGACAGAGACAGAGACAGCTAACTCCTTCACCCCAGAGACAGAGACAGAGACAGCTAACTCCTTCACCCCAGAGACAGAGACAGAGACAGCTAACTCCTTCACCCCAGAGACAGAGACAGCTAACTCCTTCACCCCAGAGACAGAGACAGCCCTCTTTCACCCCAGAGACAGAAACAGAGACAGCTAACTCCTTCACCCCAGAGACAGAGACAGCTAACTCCTTCATCACAGAGACAGCTAACTCCTTCACCCCAGAGACAGAGACAGAGACAGTTAACTCCTTCATCCCAGAGACAGAGACAGCTAACTCCTTCATCCCAGAGACAGAGACAGAGACAGCTAACTCCTTCACCCCAGAGACAGAGAGAGAGACAGCACACTCCCAACACACCAGATACAGCTGTCTCCCAACACACCAGAGACAGCTAACTCCCAACACACCAGAGACAGCAAACTCCCAACACATCAGAGACAGCTAACTCCCAACACACCAGAGACAGCTAACTCCCAACACACCAGAGACAGCAAACTCCCAACACACCAGAGACAGAGACGGCTAACTCCCAACACACCAGAGACAGCAAACTCCCAACACACCAGAGACAGCTAACTCCCAACACACCAGAGACTGCTGTCTCCCAACACACCAGAGACAACAAACTCCCAACACACCAGAGACAGCTAACTCCCAACACACCAGAGACAGCTGTCTCCCAACACACCAGAGACAGCTAACTCCCAACACACCAGAGACAGCTAACTCCCAACACACCAGAGACAGCTAACTCCCAACACACCAGTGACAGCTAACTCCCAACCCACCAGAGACAGCTAACTCCCAACACACCAGAGACAGCTAACTCCCAACACACCAGAGACAGCTAACTCCCAACACACCAGAGACAGCAAACTCCCAACACACCAGAGACAGAGACGGCTAACTCCCAACACACCAGAGACAGCAAACTCCCAACACACCAGAGACAGCTAACTCCCAACACACCAGAGACAGCTAACTCCCAACACACCAGAGACAGCAAACTCCCAACACATCAGAGACAGCTATCTCCCAACACACCAGAGACAGAGACTGCTAACTCCCAACACACCAGAGACAGCAAACTCCCAACACACCAGAGACAGCTATCTCCCATCACACCAGAGACAGAGACGGCTAACTCCCAACACACCAGAGACAGCAAACTCCCAACACACCAGAGACAGAGACAGCTAACTCCCAACACACCAGAGACAGCTATCTCCCAACACACCAGAGACAGCTAACTCCCAACACACCAGAGACAGCTAACTCCCAACACACCGGAGACAGAGACGGCTAACCCCAAACACACCAGAGACAGCTAACTCCCAACATACCAGTGACAGCTAACTCCCAACCCACCAGAGACAGCTAACTCCCAACACACCAGTGACAGCTAACTCCCAACCCACCAGAGACAGCTAACTCCCAACACACCAGAGACAGCAAACTCCCAACACACCAGAGACAGCAAACTCCCAACACACCAGAGACAGCTAACTCCCAACACACCAGAGACAGCTAACTCCCAACACACCAGAGACAGCTAACTCCCAACACACCAGAGACAGCTATCTCCCAACACACCAGAGACAGAGACGGCTAACTCCCAACACACCAGAGACAGCAAACTCCCAACACACCAGAGACAGAGACAGCTAACTCCCAACACACCAGAGACAGCTATCTCCCAACACACCAGAGACAGAGACGGCTAACTCCCAACACACCAGAGACAGCTATCTCCCAACACACCAGAGACAGCTAATTCCCAACACACCGGTGAAGAGACATCATCAGTTATTCTCTTCAATTCAATTCAAGGCGCTTTATTGGCATGGAAAACATATGTTAACATTGCCAAAGCAAGTGAAGTAGATAATATACAAAAGTGAAATAAACAATAAAATTGAACAGGAAATATTACACTCACAGAAGTTCCAAAAGAACGAAGACATTATGAATGTCATATTATATATAAAAACAGTATTGTAACGATGTGCAAATGGTTAAGCCAACAACAAACTCTGGACCTACATATCCATTCATAACTGACCAAAAATGTGAAAGACAAGTAATGTAATTTTGAATTCCATAAAGTGAGTGTGGAAGAGGTGAAAAAAAGTATTGTACTATGAATAATGACAAGCCACCTGGCTCTGACAACTTGGAAGGAAAATTACTGAGGATGATAGAGGAATATATTGGAATATAATATATATATATATATATATATATATTAATATATAGGTCACACCTACTCATTCTAGCCTTCCCTGTAGCTCCGTTGGTAGAGCATGGTGTTTGCAATGCCAGGGTTGTGGGTTCGATTCCCACGGGGGGCCAGCACAGAAAAAACAAAAAAATGTATGAAATGTATATATTCACTACTGTAAGTCGCTCTGGATAAGAGCGTCTGCTAAATGACTAAAATGTTAAAGTACAAAAGGGAAAATAAATAAATATGGGTTGTATTTACAATGGTCTTTGTTCTTCACCGGTTGCCTTTTTCTTGTGGCAACATGTCACAAATCTTGCTGCTGTGATGACACACCGTGGTATTTCACCCAGTAGATATGGGAGTTTAACAAAATCGGGTTTGTTTTAGAATTTTTTGTGGATCTGTGTAATCTGAGGAAAATATGTGTCTCTAATATGGTCATACATTTGGCAGGAGGTTAGGAAGCGCAGCTCAGTTTCCACCTCATTTTGTGGGCAGTGTGCACATAGCCTGTCTTCTCTTGCTTACGGCTGCCTTTCTCAATAGCAAGGCTATGCTCACTGAGTCTGTACATAGTGAAAGTGTTCCTTAAGTTTGGGTCAGTCACAGTGGTCTGGTATTCTGTGTACTCTCTGTTTAGGGCCAAATAGTACTCTATTTTGCTCTGTTATTTAATTATTTCCAATGTGTCAAGTAATTATCTTTTTGTTTTCTCATGATTTGGTTGGGTCTAATTGTGTTGCTGTCCTGGGGCACTGTGGGGTCTGTTTGTGTTTGTGAACAAAGCCCCAGGACCAGCTTGCTTAGGGGACTCTTCTCCAGGTTCATCTCTCTGTAGGTGATGGCTTTGTTATGGAAGGTATGGGAATCGCTTCCTTTTAGGTGGTTATAGAACTTAACGGCTATTTTCTGCATTTTTTTAATTAGCGGGTATCGGCCTAATTCTTCTCTGCATGCATTTTTTGTTTTTTTACGTTGTACACGGAGGATATTTTTTGCAGAATTCTGCACACAGAGTCTCAATTTGGTGTTTGTCCCATTTTGTGAATTATTGGTTGGTGAGCGGATCCCAGACCTCACAACCATGAAGGGCAATGGGTTCTATAACTGATTCAAGTATTTTTAGCCAGATCCTAATTGGTATGTCGAATTTTATGTTCCTTTTGATGGCATAGAAGGCTCTTTTTGCCTTGTCTCTCAGATCGTTCACAGCTTTGTGGAAGTTACCTGTGGCGTTGATGTTTAGGCCAAGGTATGTATAGTTTTTTGGGTGCTCTAGGGCAACGGTGTCTAGATGGAATTTGTATTTGTGGTCCTGGCGACCGGACCTTTTTTGGAACACCATTATTTGGTCTTACTGGGATTTACTGTCAGGGCCCAGGTCTGGCAGAATCTGTGCGGAAGTTCTAGGTGCTGCTGTAGGCCCTCCTTGGTTGGGGACAGAAGCATCAGATCATTAACAAACAGTAGACATTTGACTTCAGATTCTAGTGGGGTGAGGCCGGGTGCTGCAGACTGTTCTTGTGCCCTCGCCAATTTGTTGATGTTATGAGGGGCTCAAGCTGCATCCCTGTCTCACCCCACAGCCCACTGCCAAGAGATGAGCTATAGGTGTACCTACCATAGGAGTCCCCTCGAAGACTACCGTAGTGACTATGTACATACCCAGCATGCGACAGAGTGGCAGGAGTTGTGACCCATTTTTGTTGGTTATGTAGTCATAGTTGTGCCTAAGGGGGCATATGGGGGAGGGAATTCTGTCATCTTCAGGCAGGTGTTTGTCCCCCTGTGTGCTGAGGGTGTCAGGTTCTTGTCCGGTTCCGGCATTTAGGTCGCCACAGACTAGTACATGTCCCTGAGCCTGGAAATGATTAATTTCCCCCATCAGGATAGAGAAGCTGTCTTCATTAAAGTATGGGGATTCTAGTGGGGGGATATAGGTAGCACACAGGAGGACATTTTTCTCTGTTAAGATCATTTCCCTTTCGAATTTCTAGCCAAATGTAAAATGTTCCTGTTTTGATTAATTTAATAGAGTGAATTAGGTCTGCTCTAACCCAAATTAGCATTCCCCCTGAGTCCCTTCCCTGTTTCACACCTGGTAGTTTGGTGGATGGGACTACTAGCTCTCTGTAACCTAGAGGGCAACCAGTGGGTCCGTCTCCTCACTACCATGTTTCTTGTAGGATGACAATGTTTGTATTTCCGATTTCTTTGATGAAGTCCAGCTCTTTAGGCCAAAGGCAGGTGACCTCAGGCCGTGGATATTCCAGGATGAGATAGTGAAGGCTTTGTGTTCCATAAAGTGTGCAATGTTGTTGGTTGTGTGGTTCGGCGTCAGGCCAGTAAGTGTGACCAGAGCCTGCTTAGCATCTGGTACATTCTATTGGCTTGGGCTAGTGTAAGAGTGGGGGTTGGGCCTGTTTGCCCGCTCATGGCCTGGGTGTATGTGTGACATCCATTTGAGGACCTCTTTGCGGGAGTGGGGGGCATGGGGTGGGCAGGAGGGGCATAGTTCTGATCTGAGGGTCCCTAAATGGGGTGTGGGCATGGTTGACTTGGGGGGGTGTTGATTGGTCGCAAAGGCTGTTCAAGTCCAGGGTGGAGTGGTGTGCCATGAAAACATTTGGTTTTGTGGCACAGTCTTGGGAAATACTTGCGTTTACCCGCTGTATGGTATCAGAGTGGAAGTATTTTCGGGGTGTAGCAGGGTGGAGATAAGTAGAAGAAGCTTTTTCAATCACTCCCTTGAGCGCTGTGGCCACCCTTTCCTGCTATGCTCTCAGGTCATTCGTGCCTGTGTGTATTATTATGTTGCTAGGTGAACCTAGCTGGTCCTCAGACAGAAGGTCTAGGGTGCGCTGGGTGTTTGGACACCAGAGTTTAGACACTCTGTGTTCTGGATTTGTTTTTCTTTCTTGTATATATTTCCCGTTTGAGTCCATTAGGAGTACATTCTGTGTCTTGTGTATGTCCTCAGTGGGTGTTGGGGGTTTGTTAGGAGGGCTATCAGGGTGGCTGTCAGGGAGGGGGGGGGGTGCTCAAAGGGGGTGAGACCCCTGGGCTTGGGGTTCTTCATTTGTCTGTCCCACTGTGATTTTGATGCTATGGTCAGGGGTGGGCTGTTCTGAAAACTTCTCTGTGGGGCTGGCCACCTCTCTCGTAGGTTGTTCTCTGTCACATATCATCCCCCTCACCCTCTTCTCCAGCAGTCTGATCCTCTCCTCTAGTGCTCTGTTCTTTTCCTGCTCTTTGTCCTGTTTATGTTGTCTCACCACAGTCCAGAGTGCAGACATGACTCTCCACCTCCAGCTCTCTAGGTCTAGCTAAGGGAGTGTTGTTGTGCTGGACTGTTGTCTGAGTCTATGCTGACCGGAGTGTAATCACCTGCTATTCCAGCTCCACCTGTCTTACCGCCAGCTGGGTGAATGTATCCTTCATTTCAATGAGGGAGTAGTACTCTGTGCTGGGAGGTTGACTTTTCCGCTTGGGGTTGCTAGTCTGTGGGGTTATATAACGAAGAGGTCTGGTCTGACCCGCTCGGGGTGGGGGTATCTTTCTCAAGGGAGAGCTTCTCCTGCTGAGCTATTTATTTGATTAGGTGAAAGTCCAGCTGAAACTGTTTGGGGTTGCCCTGTACCAATACTGTTCCAGACTTAAAGAGATTTATATTAGCTGACTCAGCGTCCTCGTTGTCTAGTATCCTGAGTTTCCACCCCTCGTTAACACCACCTCTCTTAACAGAGTGGTAGTGTGTTAATATAGCACTGTGCCATGCAAGGGGATGGTCTGTTTGGAAGATTAAGTTGCTTATGTTCCCATTTTTATAACAGTCAGCAAAAAGTGTCTCTTGATTTTCCATAAGGAGCTTCATTCTGTACTATTTTCTTGCCTTATCATTTTTTTTACATACAGAGGGTACAGTATTTTAATTACCTCTGAACAACAGCTTCAAAGACTTCTGCATTTGGTTGGGGTAGCCTGTTTGATTCTCAGGCCACTGGGAAAAAGAGCTCTGACACCTCTCACTTGACACGTCAGTGCTAATTAAAGTTGTATCTACTTGTCCTAGCAGGCTTGGTAGTCCAACTCAGCATTCAGTCCTCATAAAGTAAAGTATATCATTGTAATGTATTTTTCTTCTCGACTTTTGAATATAAAATATAGCTTCAGATTAAACATTACTCACTCAGTTCCAGGTTAGATGGTGTTTTCAGTTTGTTTGCCAGAGCATTTGCTGTATAGCTTGGGCCTTCCAGGTAATTCCGTAATTCCATCCGAAATCAGGTTGTAGGCTTTGAGTTTTGATCTGGAGCGAAGTTTATGCTGTGGTTTGCAAAATTATTCACCCCCCTTGGCATTTTTCCTGTTTTGTTGCCTTACGAATTAAAATATTAAAATAGATTTTGGGGGGGGTTTGTATCATTTGATTTACACAACACCTTGAAGATAAAAAATATTTTTTATTGTGAAACAAACAAGAAATAACACAAAAAAACGGAAAACTTGAGAGTGCTTAACTATTCACCCCCCAAAAGTCAATACTTTGTAGGGACACCTTTTGCAGCCATTACAGCTGCACGTCTCTTGTAGTATGTCTCTATAAGCTTGGCACATCTAGCCACTGGTATTTTTTCCCATTCTTCAAGGGAAAACTGCTCCAGCTCCTTCAAGTTGGATGGGTTCTGCTGGTGTACAGCAATCTTTAAGTCATACCACAGATTCTCAATTGGATTGAGGTCTGGGCTTATACTAGGCCATTCCAATACATTTAAATGTTTCCCCTTAAACCACTCAAGTGTTGCTTTAGCTGTATGCTTAGGGTCATTGTCCTGCTGGAAGGTTTCCCTCAAGAATTTCCCTGTATTTTGCACCATCTATCATTACTTCAATTCTGACCAGTTTCCCAGTCCCAGCCGATGAAAAACATCCCCACAGCTTGATGCTGCCACCACCATGCTTCACTGTGGAGATGAGGAGTGTTTGGTTTACATTTTCCTTGATGGGCAAAAAGCTACATTTCAGTCTCATCTGACCAGAGTACCTTATTTCATATGTTTGGGGAGTCTCCCACATGCCTTTTGGCGAACACCAAATGTGTTTGCTTATTTTTCTCTTCAAGCAATGGCTTTTTTTCTGGCCACTCTTCCGTAAAGCCCAGCTCTGTGGAGTGTACGGCTTAAAGGGGTCCTATGGGCAGATACTCAAATCCCCGCTGTGGAGCTTTGCAGCTCCTTCAGGGTTATCTTTGGTCTCTTTGTTGCCTTTCTGATTAATGCCCTCCTTGCCTGGTCTGTGAGTTTTGGTGGGCGGCCCTCTCTTGGCAGGTTTATTGTGGTGCCATATTCTTTCAATTTTTTAATAATGGATTTAATGGTGCTCCGTGGGATGTTCAAAGTTTTTGTTATTTTTTCAAAACCCAACCCTGAACTGTACTTCTCCACAACTTTGTCCCTGACCTGTTTGGAGAGCTCCTTGGTCTTCATGGTGCCGCTTGCTTGGTGATGCCCCTTGCTTAGTGGTGTTGCATACTCTGGGGGCCTTTCAGAACAGGTGTATATATACTGAGATCATGTGACAGATCATGTGACACTTAGATTGCACACAGGTGGACTTTATTTAACTAATTATTTGACTTCTGAAGGTAATTGGTTGCACCAGATCTTATTTTGGGGCTTCATAGCAAAGGGGTTGAATACATAAGCACAAATGGACTTCCCTTCACCAATTTGGACTATTTTGTGTATGTCCATTACATGAAATCCAAATAAAAATCTATTTAAATTTAAATTACAGGTTGTAATGCATCAAAATAGGAAAAATGACAAAGGGGATTAATACTTTGGCAAGGCACTGTATCTAACGCCAATTATATATTTTTCCAAGAACATGCTGAAAAATGCAGGAGCTCATCTGCTCATGACCTCTCTGTCCTCTGTCTCTTCTCCCTCACCCCAATGAAGAGACACCATCAGTTATTCTCTTCTCTATCTCCATCACCCCAGTGAAGAGACAGAGACAGAGGCATCAGTCATTGTGTGAGAGAGGAGATAATGAAGCATGAAGTGACTAGGTAGCAAGGAGTAACAGGCTTCCATCCAGCCACACAGCACAGCAGGTACAGTGGGACTCGGCAGTTGCAGTATTTTGTACTGTCTTAGAATCTTCCCTTAATCATCCCTACTTTCACAGTAGTTTGTAAAGGAAAAAAAAAAGTCCTGCCTTAGTTTTCAAAACCTCCCACAATGCCTCTCCCCATGTCAGGTCCATTTAACTCCTGAGAGTCCATTTCTTGCTCAAAGCTATGAGCAGGCCTGTGCCTGTGACGTTTAGCCTCCTTCTAATGCTTTTCTGAAGACTCTGGCTGTAGTGTTTATTTTGTTCGAGTGTTAACTGTAACCTGGGTGTCCTCTTTAGCCTTGTCTACAAGGCTTGCTGCCAAATGTGCCTTGGTTCAGCATGATCAAACACCTTTTTTTTCTGAGGGCTCTTTGTTGTTGTTATTGTTGTTGTTTTTTACGTCTGAGGCATAGGACGTTCATTTACTGTACATCCCACCCAATCAGTTGCTAGTTTAATCCCTCCAGTCGTTTCTAGACCTAAGCTCCCTACCTTTTTGCATGTTCTACTGCCCAACTTTTAATCATGCATGACTAGCCAGGGGTTATACATTTGCTTGTTCTTGAACTGCAAATTGAACCTGCTCCGAGCACTTCATCGGTGGATGCACTGCCCCCCTCCCCCTAAGCTCCCCGTCTCCCTCTCCCGCTGAGTCTGACTCGCTAGTAGGCCTACTAACTAGTGGAGGGATTAGCAGCACTGCTAGCTAAGGCATCGACATCAGGAACAGTTTGCCCCCCCACTCCTCTCCTCCAGCACTGAAAGTTCTCCGGCTTTTTCTGGGTTTGATTCACTGTCTTTCTCTGGATTTTAGGACTTGAAACATGTCATCAAATTCAATTACCTTTTTCTTATCCATTATTTATTTGGCTTTCCCATGATTCAAATTCAGTAGGGAGACAACTTCGCCTAGGCTACTTAACTTGATTATGTAAGGACCTCTTCACTAGCTGACCACCACTACGAAGACCTTTGTCAAGATCAGTTACTTACCCCATCGGCCCACCCCATAACGTCTATGTACAAATAAGAGAGCAGGTCTGGAATCAGTGTGTTAGGATAGGATGATGACATAATAAACACAATTGACTGACTTCTGCTCTTGGATCGGTATGTCTGGTATGGTGTGGAATCTCTTGACAAAATGGGTGCAGACCAAGGTTATTATAGTTTTATTAGTTTTAGTTTTTATTTCTATTAGTATTTTTTTATTTGAAATTAAGTTTAATTTCAGACTTGATTTACTCGTTTTTATTCAGTTTTAGTTTTAAAGACATTTATAATCAGAAGGATCACCGTGCTTTTACATTATGGTCTTTCTGGGGGGTTGGAGAAATAACAAGGAGGCGACTTGATTTAACGGCAATCGCTTTTATTAGAATGTCTAAAGTGCGAACAGTGAAACAATTAAGAAATCATGCCGCGAGAGGAACCGGATCTGGGGCAAATAGGTGCCTGAACAAACAAAGTCAAATCTGAGAGGTGCTCAAATTAAGCATTGCCGGAGACAGTGTTTTCCAACGTTCTAACCACTAGGCCACAAGCCAGAATGACTTTAATGTGCCTTGGCATATTTTCTACAAGTGTCTGGAACTCTATTAGATGGATGCAACACCGTTCTTCCACAAGAAATTCCATAATTTGGTGTTTTGTTGATGGACAATATGGAAAATATGCCAAGGCACATTAAAGTCATTCTGGCTTGTGGCCTAGTGGTTAGAACGTTGGGCCAGTAACTGAAAGGTTGCTGAATCGAATCCCTGAGCTGACAAGGTTTAAATCTGTCGTTCTGCCCCTGAGAAAGGCAGTTGACCCACTGTTCCCTGGGTGCCGAAGATGTGGATGTCGACTTTGGCAGCCCCCTGCACCTCTCTGATTCAGAGGGGTTGGGTTGAAGGCATTTAGTTGTACAACTGACTAGTTATTTCCCTTTCCCCTTGTAGTGGCCCTTCCCCTTGTTGGTGTTAAAATTATTTTGGCAGTTATATGTACATCCAATTTGTAGAGATGTTTCCTGAGATGAGTATATATTCTGTGCAATAGACTATAGTTGCACTTAACGTATGTGCACCAGTCAACCATGTTTAGCTGTAAATGGTTGGGATTGGTAACCTCATTCTTCAGCTTGAATTGTCTCCACCTGCTCAATTGAATTGCTAGCTTTTCAGTGGCGCAGCTGGCTAAGATGTTCTCAAGAGGGTGGTTGTGTGTGTGTTTGTGATACAGAGGTTCAGTCTGGGCCTCAACTTAGAATAGTAGAATACACAACAACAACAAAAATAGAAATGTGGTTGTGTATCAGCAGTTTTTCTCTTGTGTCAGTCACTGACAGTCACTCAAATAGCCATGTCAGCCAACAGTTTCTAGATTTGTATGTTAGTCTAAGCAGCTATCTAAGCTTGTAGTAATCATGACAGAATTACTGACCAGGCACACAGGGCACGTGCCCAGAGGCCCTGACCTACAGGGGGCCTCCATTGATTGTGTTAGTCACTCTCACTCAGATGTCATATTACCTTGGTATAAGTCATGGATACATGTGTAGAATTACAGGAAATTAAGGGTGGTGTTGTGTAGACTACTGTAATATGAAGATGTGGTGGTGCTGTGTAGATTACTGTAATATGAAGATGTGGTGGTGGTGTGTAGACTACTGTAATATGAAGATGTGGTGGTAATGTAGATTACTGTAATATGAAGATGAGGTGGTGCTGTGTAGACTACTGTAATATGAAGATATGGTGGTAGTGTAGACTACTGTAAAATTAAGATGTGGTGGTGGTGTGTAGACTACTGTAATATGAAGATATGGTGGTAGTGTAGATTACTGTAATATGAAGACGTGGTGATGCTGTGTAGATTACTATAATATGAAGATGTGGTGGTGCTGTGTAGATTACTGTAATATGAAGATGTGGTGGTAGTGTAGATTACTGTAATATGAAGATGTGGTGGTAGTGTAGATTACTGTAATATGAAGATGTGGTGGTGCTGTGTAGACTACTGTAATATGAAGATATGGTGGTAGTGTAGATTACTGTAATATGAAGACGTGGTGATGCTGTGTAGATTACTATAATATGAAGATGTGGTGGTGCTGTGTAGATTACTGTAATATGAAGATGTGGTGGTAGTGTAGATTACTGTAATATGAAGATGTGGTGGTAGTGTAGACTACTGTAATATGAAGATGTGGTGGTGCTGTGTAGATTACTCTAATATGAAGATGTGGTGGTGCTGTGTAGATTACTGTAATATGAAGATGTGGTGGTGCTGTGTAGATTACTGTAATATTAAGATGTGGTGGTAGTGTAGACTACTGTAAAATTAAGATGTGGTGGTGGGGTGTAGGTTACTGTAATGTGAAGATGTGGTGGTGCTGTGTAGATTACTGTAATATTAAGATGTGGTGGTAGTGTAGATTACTGTAAAATTAAGATGTGGTGGTGGTGTGTAGACTACTGTAATATGAAGATATGGTGGTAGTGTAGATTACTGTAATATGAAGACGTGGTGATGCTGTGTAGATTACTATAATATGAAGATGTGGTGGTGCTGTGTAGATTACTGTAATATGAAGATGTGGTGGTAGTGTAGGTTACTGTAATATGAAGATGTGGTGGTAGTGTAGACTACTGTAATATGAAGATGTGGTGGTGCTGTGTAGATTACTCTAATATGAAGATGTGGTGGTGCTGTGTAGATTACTGTAATATGAAGATGTGGTGGTGCTGTGTAGATTACTGTAATATTAAGATGTGGTGGTAGTGTAGACTACTGTAAAATTAAGATGTGGTGGTGGGGTGTAGGTTACTGTAATGTGAAGATGTGGTGGTGCTGTGTAGATTACTGTAATATTAAGATGTGGTGGTAGTGTAGACTACTGTAAAATTAAGATGTGGTGGTGGGGTGTAGATTACTGTAATGTGAAGCAGTTCCTGTGTTTTTGAGGAACCTCTTTAGTTGTAGACACTGTTGTTGTAGTGTTTATCAGCTCCTGTAGGTGTTTCACAGGCTCTGTTGTGCAGTTGTTCACTAATCAGTGTTGTGGAGTTGTTCACTAATCAGTGTTGTGGAGTTGTTCACTAATCCGTGTTGTGGAGTTGTTCACTAATCAGTGTTGTGGAGTTGTTCACTAATCAGTGTTGTGGAGTTGTTCACTAATCAGTGTTGTGGAGTTGTTCACTAATCAGTGTTGTGGAGTTGTTCACTAATCAGTGTTGTGGAGTTGTTCACTAATCAGTTTTCTGGGGTTGGAGAAAAAGCTGTAGTTGTTAGACTGTTGGTGTGTTAACTGCAGCCCTGTATAGGACAGACTGTTGGTGTGTTTACTGCAGCCCTGTATAGGACAGACTGTTGGTGTGTTTACTGCAGCCCTGTATAGGACAGACTGTTGGTGTGTTTACTGCAGCCCTGTATAGGACAGACTGTTGGTGTGTTTACTGCAGCCCTGTATAGGACAGACTGTTGGTGTGTTTACTGCAGCCCTGTATAGGACAGACTGTTGGTGTGTTTACTGCATCCCTGTATAGGAGGAGACTGTTGGTGTGTTTACTGCATCCCTGTATAGGAGGAGACTGTTGATGTGTTTACTGCAGCCCTGTGATCCTAGCTGCCAGAGGCTACATAGTAATAATGCTACAACAGGAAACAGAAGCAGCACAAACCTGGACGACTCCCTCGCACACACGCACACACGCACACACACACACACACACACACACACACACACACACACACACACACACACACACACACACACACACACACACACACACCGGAAAACTATCAGGGCGTACCAGCTCAGTTCATATCCCTGTGTGAGGCAGAGATCTGCACTATCTGGGCGTACCAGCTCAGTTCATAACCCTGTCCTGAGGCAGAGACCTGCACAGGCTTTACCAGGTAGTTCACACTCCTGTCCTGAGGTTGTACGCTGATTCAATATAGAGCTGAAGGAGTTCTTTGCTGCATGGGGATAGACGAGATTAAGAGCAACAAACAACGCTTGGGTTTTAGGGTTTTGGGATTCTAGTAATAAAGAGAACAGAAGAAATAAACCTCCTGGTGCAGGCAGGCAGGCAGGCAGACAGACAGACAGACAGACAGACAGACAGACAGACAGACAGACAGACAGACAGACAGACAGACAGACAGACAGACAGACAGACAGACAGACAGACAGACAGACAGACAGACAGACAGACAGACAGACAGACAGACAGACAGACAGACAGATAGATAGATAGATAGATAGATAGATAGATAGATAGATAGATAGATAGATAGATAGATAGATAGATAGATAGATAGATAGATAGATAGATAGATAGATAGATAGATAGATAGATAGATAGATAGATAGATAGATAGATAGATAGATAGATAGATAGATAGATAGATAGATAGATAGATAGATAGATAGATAGATAGATAGATAGATAGATAGATAGATAGATAGATAGATTTATTTGACCAACCATTTGACTAAAATGCCTTCACCAGGGGGTGGACTTGGTGTGGAAAGACAAGAGACAAACACATATTAACATTGTGCATCACATTGTGACACACATTGAGCCTTTCCTCTTGCCAATAACTCTCTATTTTTCCTTCAGCTTGGCTCTTCGGCCTATTATGACCAACACAATGTTTGTGATGTCATTCCCGATACAGGAAGTGCAGGGACGTCTGTGACGTTCAACAAGAACGGAGACGCACCGGGACGTTATGATCTGTTCCAGTACCAGATGGACAACAACAGCTCCCCGGGATACAAGAACATTGGACAGTGGATGGAAACGCTACAGCTCAACGTGAGTACTAGATGTATTGTAAGTTATGGTGTGTGTGTGTATGTGTGTGTGTGTGTGTGTGTGTGTGTGTGTGTGTGTGTGTGTGTGTGTGTGTGTGTGTGTGTGTGTGTGTGTGTGTGTGTGTGTGTGTGTGTGTGTGTGTGTGTGTGTGTGTGTGTGTGTTTAAAATGTACTGTATTTTCATCATGTATTGATCAGGGATGCATGTGGTCAATTCCATTTCAATTCAAGTCGATTCAGAAAGTGAACCAAATTCCAAATAGGAATTTCAGTGTACTTCCAGAATTGACAGGAAATGAAAAGGAATAGCCCCTGGTGTTTAAATACAACCACATGACTGTTAGTCCTGTTGGATAGAAGCATCTGCTAAATGGCAGTACTATATTGTTAACTGTGTGCACGTGTGTGTGTGTGTGTGTGTGTGTGTGTGTGTGTGTGTGTGTGTGTGTGTGTGTGTGTGTGTGTGTGTGTGTGTGTGTGTGTGTGTGTGTGTGTGTGTGTGTGTGCGCGTGTGCGTGTAATTGGGGTGATATGAACCCCACGCCTAACCATAATCCCATGAGGTAATCCTTGTGATGCAAGAATAACGTTTGGGTTTAGAAGCCTTAGACAAGGCTACGAGTGTGTGTGTGTGTGTGTGTGTGTGTGTGTGTGTGTGTGTGTGTGTGTGTGTGTGTGTGTGTGTGTGTGCGTGCGAGCGTGCATGCGTGTGAGCGAGTGTTTTCGTGGATTCATCTGCAGTTGCATACATTATCATGTGAGTATACCTGAACCACAGTAAACCAATAGATTTTAAAGACTCCTGCTATCTAAAAGGACATCGACATGTGAACCTTACAGACTGTGTTGTCTCTCTATTAGTGGATAGACGGTATACATCTGTAATGATTGTCACAGTAGCAGGTGAAACAGCCTTAGTAGTCAACACCAGTCATGAATTCATTAACCACAATACCCACCTACCTCTGCTCCTAATTTATTAACCACAACACCCACCTGCCCCTAATCCTAATTCATTAACCACAGCACCCACCTGCCCCTAATCCTAATTCATTAACCACAGCACCCACCTGCCCCTAATCCTAATTTATTAACCACAACACCCACCTGCCCCTAATCCTAATTCATTAACCACAGCACCCACCTGCCTCTAATCCTAATTCATTAACCACAGCACCCACCTGCCCCTAATCCTAATTCATTAACCACAACACCCACCTGCCCCTAATCCTAATTCATTAACCACAGCACCCACCTGCCCCTAATCCTAATTTATTAACCACAGCACCCACCTGCCCCTAATCCTAATTCATTAACCACAGCACCCACCTGCCCCTAATCCTAATTTATTAACCACAGCACCCACCTGCCTCTAAATCTGTTTCGTTAACCACAGCACCCACCTGCCCCTAATCCTAATTCATTAACCACAGCACCCACCTGCCTCTAAATCTGTTTCGTTAACCACAGCACCCACCTGCCTCAGCTCCTGTTTCTCATTCAGAACCATTGCTGTTTCCCTGTCCCCTTTGTGGAGCACTGCTGTTGACCATGACCGATAGGGCATAGAGTACCAGCGTGCTATTTGGGATACAGCCCACGTCTCTTCTCTGGTCTGTGCTGCTTCCCGGCAGCAGTAAATGATTCACCTCCACTCTCCACAGTAAGACAGATGTATCATATTCCAGTATTCCAGCCTTAAAATGGGTTCATCACACCGTCCTCTGTTTGTTATTGGAGCTGTACTCTCGGGCCACTATAGGCATGGCTCTGGTCTACGTGGTTCCCTATTCCCTACGTAGTGCACTTCTTTTGACCAGGCCTCATCGCTCTGCGCTATAAAGTTAATAAGTTACCATTTGGTATGAAACCTATGACGAGTCTGCAGATTAGGCCCGTTTGCCGTATCGGCTCAGGATTGTTTGGCCCAGTTAATAATAGCGAGAGACAATTAGAAGTCATGTCTGAATAATCGCTTCTTTGAAGAGAGACAGTAACCTTTGATTGAACTATACATTACACATTCATGTATAGGACACAAATCATGCCTCAGGGGAGATGCGCTCATTATAACTGTATAATGTAGCGACATTAACCCAACACCTAGTGACCTCATCAAGAGATTTTGACCTGTTGGTGTAGCCGTTAAGTTGTTGGTTTGACTGTCAATGGACACGGGTTTGAATCCCCGTTGGGGCTACACGCGACTTCAATATATAAATTACTGTATAGCTAGCGCCTAGCCTAGTGCTGACATACATCCTTCTGTTCTGTTTTCTCACAGGATATGTCCCAAAATGGCACCCTATTCCCTATTTATTGCACTACTTAAGACCAAAGCCCTATGCACCCTGGTCAAAAGTAGTGCACTACATAAGGAATAGGGTGCTATTTTATGATGCATCCCCACATCTTACAGACTGGTTGGTTTCCTCAGGACAACCCTTCAGCCTTAGTGGGATGGGAAAACATGTACGCTGTGGGAATGTTGCATGCAAATAGATCTATGTAGATTATACATGAAATGTTGATCATTTTGTTCTCGTATTTGTTCATGTATGTATTGATTATCTAAATACACACAGGATTTGTATGTTAAGTCGCTTGGTATTATAATGTTAACACGGCTACAGATGTCACATCGGGGCTAGTTTTTGAGTCAGTATTGGTATTAATGTACACAGATCTTTAACTGTGGGGTATCTGGAAAGTCTTGATTTCGATAATAAATGGTTTATAGATGTTCAACAAAAATGTCGTCTCAGTGTCTTGAATAACAATCAAAAACCATACAGTTTATGATTCTTTTCCCAGATGAAATTAGCCCCCAGTTTTCATGAATGATTTCTCCTTCTCGTGACATCTACTATAATCCTCTCAGTCGGAGGCTATATTAGCCCTCATTTTCAACATTATTGTTAAGATTAATTCCATTTTACATTTATGTTCCCATACCAACACATGTATTATAGCCCCAGCAGTGGATTCTTTGCCTTTCTGTCCCCCAATCGATTCGACATGCTTTGTGGAATTCCATGTATACGGCTTAGTTCATCATGTTGTCCAGAAACTCGGAGGGGGGGGGGGGGGACACGATGACTCTGTAGCTGAGTCACAAATGGCATGTAGCCTAGTGGTTAGATCGTTGAGACAGTAACCCAAAGGTTGCTGGATCGAATCTGTAGTTCTTCCCCTGAGCAAGGCAGTTAACCCACTGTTCCCTGTGCACTGCAGATGTGGATGTTGATTAAGGCAGCCCCCCCCCCCCCCCCCCCCCCCCCCGCACCTCTCTCATTCAGAGGGGTTGGGTTAAATGTTGAAGACACATTTCAGTTGATGGCATTCAGTTGTACAGCTGACTAGATATCCCCCTTTTGACCAAATCCCTATGGTGCACTAAATAGGGAATAGGGAGAGATTTAGAACCAACCATGTCTCTGTTATGATAAAGCCTCTCTCCCCGGTCTCCCCCGGACACGACGGCTGAGTCACAGATGACTCCAGCTCAGACTCCAAAGATTGCCCCTCAGCTCCCCATGAAAATGTCATATCCAGTGTGGGGGAATAGGCTGGAGGGCTCAATGAATGAAACACTTGTACAGGGGGTGTTTGGGATTATGTGACTGCCATATAAAGACGAGTAAAGACACGAAGTCAAATTAAGTCCCTTTAGTTTGTCCTTTTGAGCTACTTTCAATCAGGGCTGGATGTTTACTGGATGTCGAGGTAGGGTTCTACAGCATGTCCACTGGATGTCGAGGTAGGGTTCTACAGCATGTCTACTGGATTTCGAGGAAGGGTTCTACTGCATGTCTACTGGATGTCTACTGGATTTCGAGGTAGGGTTCTACAGCATGTCTACTGGATTTCGAGGTAGGGTTCTACTGCATGTCTACTGGATGTCTACTGGATTTCGAGGTAGGGTTCTACTGCATGTCTACTGGATGTTTACTGGATTTCGAGGTAGGGTTCTACTGCATGTCTACTGGATGTCTACTGGATGTCGAGGTAGGGTTCTACTGGATGTCTACTGGATGTCGAGGTAGGGTTCTACTGCATGTCCACTGGATGTTGAGGTAGGGTTCTACCGCATGTCTACTGGATGTCGAGGTAGGGTTCTACTGGATGTCGAGGTAGGGTTCTACTGCATGTCCACTGGATGTTGAGGTAGGGTTCTACTGCATGTCTACTGGATGTCGAGGTAGGGTTCTACTGCATGTCCACTGGATGTCAAGGCAGGGTTCCACTGCATATCTACTGGATGTCGAGGTAGGGTTCCACTGGATGCCAAGGTAGGGTTCTACTGCATGTCTACTGGATGTCAAGGCAGGGTTCCACAGCATATCTACCGGATGTCGAGGTAGGGTTCCACTGCATGTCTACTGGATGTCGAGGTAGGGTTCTACTGGATGTTGAGATAGGGTTCTAATGGACATCTACTGGATGTCGAGGTAGGGTTCCACTGCATGTCTATCGGATGTCGAGGTAGGGTTCTACTGCATGTCTACTGGATGTTGAGGTAGGGTTCTACTGGATGTTGAGGTAGGGTTTTACTAGATGTTGAGGTAGGTTTCTACTGGATGTTGAGGTAGGGTTCTACTGGATGTCTACTTCATGTCAAGGTAGGGTTATACTGGATGTCAAGGTAGTGTTTTACTGAATGTCTACTGGATGTCGTGTTAGGGTTCTACTAGATGTCTACTGGATGTTGAGGTAGGGTTCTACTGAATGTCTACTGGATGTTGAGGTAGGGTTCTACTGCTTGTCTACTGGATGTTGAGGTATGGTTCTACTGCATGTCTACTGGATGTCGAGGTAGGGTTCTACCGCATGTCTACTGGATGTTGAGGTAGGGTTCTACTGGATGTTGAGATATGGTTCAACTAGATGTTGAGGTAGGGTTCTACTGGATGTCGAGGTAGGGTTCCACTGGATGTCTACTGGATGTCGAGGTAGGGTTCTACTGGATGTCTACTGGATGTCTAGGTAGGGTTCTACTGAATGTCTACTGGATGTTGAGGTAGGGTTCTACTGCTTGTCTACTGGATGTTGAGGTAGGGTTCTACTGCATGTCTACTGGATGTCGAGGTAGGGTTCTACTGAATGCCCACTGGATGTTGAGGTAAGGTTCTACTGCATGTCTACTGGATGTCGAGGTAGGGTTCTACCGCATGTCTACTAGATGTTGAGGTAGGGTTCTACTGGATGTTGAGGTAGGGTTCTACTGGATGTCAAGGTAGTGTTCTACTGAATGTCTACTGGATGCCGTGTTATGGTTCTGCTGGGTGTCTACTGGATGTCAAGGTAGGGTTCTACTGCATGTCAACTGGATGTCGAGGTAGTATTCTACTGGATGTCTACTGGATGTCGAGGTAGTATTCTACTGGATGTCTACTGGATGTCGAGGTAGGGTTCTACTGCATGTCTACTTGATGTCGAGGTAGGGTTCTACTGCATGTCTACTGGATGTCGAGGTAGGGTTCTTCTGCATTTCTACTGGATGTCGAGGTAGGGTTCTACTGAATGTCTACTGGATGTTGAGGTAGGGTTCTACTGGATTTTGAGGTAGGGTTCTACGGCATTTCTACGGCATGTTGAGGTTGGGTTCTACTGGATGTCTACTGGATGTCGAGGTAGGGTTCTACTGCATGTCTACTGGATGTCGAGGTAGGGTTCTACTGCATGTCTACTGAATGTCGAAGTAGGGTTCTACTGGATGTCTACTCGATGTTGCGGTAGGGTTCTACTGCATGTCTACTGGATGTTGAGGTAGGGATCTACTGCATGTCTACTGGATGTTGAGGTAGGGATCTACTGCATGTCTACTGGATGTTGAGGTAAGGTTCTACTGCATGTCTACTGGATGTTGAGGTAGGGTTCTACTGAATGTCTACTGGACGTCGAGGTAAGGTTCTACTGAATGTCGAGATAGGGTTTTACTGCATGTCTGCTGGATGTCAAGGTAGGGTTCTCCTGGATGTTGAGGTACGGTTCTACTGCATGTCCACCGGATATCGAGGTAGGGTTCTACTGGATGTCGAGGTAGGGTTCCACTGCATGTTTACTGGATGTTGAGGTAGGGTTCCACTGGATGTAATAGAAGGGTTAGACTGCATGTCTACTGGATGTCGAGGTAGGGTTCTACTGAATGTCTACTGGATGTTGAGGTAGAGTTCTACTGCTTGTCTACTGGATGTCAAGGTAGGGTTCTACTGAATGTCTACTGGATGTTGAGGTAGGGTTCTACTGCATGTCTACTGGATGTTGAGGTAGGGTTCTACTGGATGTTGAGGTAGGGTTCTACTAGATGTTGAGGTAGGGTTCTACTGGATGTTGAGGTAGAGTTCTACTGGATGTCTACTGGATGTTGAGGTAGGGTTCTACTTGATGTCTACTGGATGTTGAGGTAGGGTTCTACTGGATTTCTACTGTATGTTGAGGTAGGGTTCTACTGGATGTCTACTGGATGTTGTGTTAGGGGTCTACTGCAGAGTTAACTGTTGGAGATCATTCTACATATAGAAAAATGCATTATTATCTCAACTGTTGCTTTATCCATTTTGAATGCACACTTACAAGCAATCTACAGAGAGAGAGAGAGAAAGAGAGAGAATGTTTGTGAGAGCAAAAGAGAGAAATAGTGAGTGAGAAAGAGAGCTAGAGAAAGGAGAAAGTGAGTGAAAGACAAAAACAGAGCGAGAGCTCTTTTCTCTCTGTGATCATTCAACAGTGAAGTAGCTATATCTCCATTCCTCTGCTTTGTGTGGTTGGTTGTGATGGAAACAGTGAAACTCTTCAAAAATGCATGAATGCAGTGGTTTAGATGCATGATTACAGGCTTCATCAGAAAAAACAGCTCTGTGTCCCAAATGGCACCCTATTCCCTATAAAGGACCCATGGGGTTCTGGTCAAAAGTAGTGCACTTCATAGGGAATAGGGTGCCATTTGGTACACAGCCTCAGCGGCAGCAGGTAGAAATAGAGATGGAAGCAGAGAGGGGAAGCTGTAACTGTAATGCAGTTCAGTTCTTAATGTTTCATGCAGATCCAGCCATTAATAATGAATGGAAGTTACACAATCTTCATTTTCCTGGCCTTAAATTAGCATTTTCTTCAAAATGTGTTTTGGAGCTTTTAAGAAATGATGGCTGCCTAACGTATCTCTGGTTTAAATATGCCTTGGCTTACACCAACAAGTCACTCGCTCACACACAATGTGCTTTTTTTTATTTAGAGCAACTCTCATCGAATCAAACTCAATGCTCTGCCAAGCAATGATACAATGTTCTCTTCAATATTGAGTGATAACTTGATGATCTCTGATGCTTCTATACCTCTTCAGATCTCTTCAGACCAGTCTGTCATGTTTAAAGAAGCTAAAGAGAAATGATCACCTCTGTTGCTTATTAAACAGTAATGATATTTTACCTTGATCTCACCAATGGGGATTTCTCATAACAAGTCTTCAGATTCAGGTTCAGTCCCAAATTGTACCCTATTCCCTATGGGACTCTGGGACTCTGGTCTAAAGTTGTGCACTATGTAGGGAATAGGGTGTGATTTGGGACGTAATCTCAGATGAGTGATGATTAGTCTGATGGGGGTTTGTTAAAGGCCAGAGGAGACCCTTGGGACACAGGGCTTCTGAATAAAGCAGCAAGTTAGAAATATAAATATACTGTCTTTACCTACAGTAGGGCTGGAGAATTTACTGTTCTGGTGTTGGTCTGGTTTGGAGTATTTACTGTTCTGGTGTTGGTCTGGTCTGGAGTATTTACTGTTCTGGTGTTGGTCTGGTCTGGTCTGTTGTTCATCTGGTCTGGTGTTGGTCTGGTCTGTTGTTCGTCTGGTCTGGTGTTTGTCTGGTCAGGAGTATTTACTGTTCTGTTGTTGGTCTGGTCTGGTCTGTTGTTGGTCTGGTCTGGTGTTGGTCTGGTCTGGTCTGTTGTTGTTCTGGTCTGGTGTTGGTCTGGTCTGGTCTGGTGTTGGTCTGGTCTGTTGTTGTTCTGGTCTGGTGTTGGTCTGGTCTGGTCTGGTGTTGGTCTGGTCTGGTGTTGGTCTGGTCTGGTCTGTTGTTAGCCTGGTCTGGTCTGGTCTGGTGTTGGTCTGGTCTGGTGTTGGTCTGGTCTGGTCTGTTGTTAGCCTGGTCTAGTCTGGTCTGGTGTTGGTCTGGTCTGGTGTTGGTCTGGTGTTGGTCTGGTCTAGTGTTGGTCTGGTCTGGTGTTTGTCTGGTCTAGTCTGGTGTTGGTCTGGTCTGGTCTGGTGTTGGTCTGGTCTGGTGTTGGTCTGGTCTGTTCTGGTGTTGGTCTGTTGTTGGTCTGTTCTAGTCTGGTGTTGGTCTGGTCTAGTCTGGTGTTGGTCTGGTCTGGTGTTGGTCTGGTCTGGTGTTGGTCTGTTCTAGTCTGGTGTTGGTCTGGTCTAGTCTGGTGTTGGTCTGGTCTAGTCTGGTGTTGGTCTGGTTTGTTGTTGGTCTGGTGTTGGTCTAGTCTGGTGTTGGTGTGGTCTGGTGTTGGTCTGTTCTGGTCTGGTCTGTTGTTGATCTAGTCTGGTCCATAGGTAAACACCTTGCACTATCTATCTATTTTACCTGTCTGCATCACTTCTCTCTTCATTCAGTTGAAAGCTTGTAACGCAACTCCCGTAGTTTGGTAGCTATTAGAAACCTTCCACCTTACCACTCCACACATTCTTGCATACTTTGTGGTACACAATAAGAGTTGTTTGTTCGAGAATTGTTTGGTCACGCCTTCAGCAATATTTCCCCCCTTTTGCTGTTTTCATGTTGTGTTGTGTTATGTTGTTTGCATCACAGCTAGCCTCAGGAACTGAACAGAGTTAGATCACTTATTTTGGCTTGGCTGTTGTGTATTTTTCCCCTTGATACAAAAACATGATATGCGATTAGCCAGTAATTTGGCTTTCAGTCGAATTCATTCAACTTCTAAATGCAACTGAACAATGGGTGTTTAATTTCTCACCTGTTGAGAAAAACACCTTTAATTTCATACTTTACATTCTCATCTGGAATGTGGCTTACCCACGGTCTTTTGTCTTTGTGTTTTCAAAAACAGAATAATTGAACCACTGGAGTTTCAAAGAGAAGTTTGGGAGGAAAATAACTTCAGGCTATGCATATTGAGTAACCAGCTCAGTGGCCTTGTGGTTAGAGTGTCTGCACTAAGATTGCAAGGATGGGAGTGTGATTCCTGGCTGAGTAATACCAAAGACTGTAAAAATGGGACCTGATGCGTCTCTACTTGGCACTCAGCATTACGGCGATTATGGATAAGACCCTGTGATGGAGTAGCGTCCTATCCAAAGCTTGTACTTGTACACAATGCTACAGAAACAGGAAGTATGCTCCTGTGAGCCATTCCAGCTTGTACAAGCTTATATTGAGTAAATATGCATGCACCATGTCCCACAGACCTAATACTCAAAGCAGGATTCTCTATAACACAATGTACTCTTCCACTAATGTAATCCCATGTCCTATCATCTGAGATCTACAGAAGAAGTTTGGGAATAGGAACTAGTAGCTGTTCCGTCAGCAGATTCCGCTGAACCTCCTCTTCCTCCTGATTTTAATTCATTCATTTCACATCTCACGACGAAGTGGAGGCGTACAACAGAAGACGAAAAAAAAATCCCCCATTTTTATATTAGTTATAGTTTACCACGGTCTACTTAACACGGTGTCCTCTTGTTTAAATACAGGAGTAAAGGAAGAACAAGGAAGAACTCAAGGCCCCAACAAATATGTATCCTGTTCCGTAGCCATAGCAACAGGGTTTGTTTATAATCTCATTAGGTTTTCCACTGTGGTGTCTTTTATGATGTGCACTAGGATGACACTCACCATACATTCCCAAACATTCAAAACTACCTACACACACCATACCTACTGTATCAGTCAACCCCTAACAGTAATGATAATAGTTTATTACATTTGTCATGAGCTTTTCATTATACAAGAATAATCTCCAAGTGCATGAAATAAAAGATAAACTAGAAAAACTCTTTTTTTTTTTAAAGTATGTGAGGAAGGGTACGTACCGGATTGAGATCAGTCTGGAGGCCTCCTTTAAAAAGCTCCATCGGTCTGAACAGCCCTGAGATTGTCAGGAAGGGAGTTCCAAAGGCATGCTTTGTGGGATGTAAAGACACGGTCACCCCATTGTACAGAGCCTGGTCCTGGAGGTATTACACTCGGTACACTCACCATGGTTCCAAGTTCATTCATAAAGTAGCTAGTCTGAACACACTATGGCTCGTAGCGGATGAAGAACTTCTAAGGAAAACTAAGGCCGCCTACCACATTAACCACAGATCTAAAGTCCCACAACAGAGACCCACTGGCAAAGGTAAAAGAAAATATACACAATATTTTTGTTAGCAACACGAAGCAGGTTGAATACAAGGGTTAGTGCATCTTGTCCAAGTGTATCAAATTCTAGCAATAAAACTGAACCTCATGAGAATAGTTCCAACCAGTCCGGAGGTGGTTTGATAAAACCACATAACCTGAGACCTGAACACCGATATTCATTGTGGAGAAAAAATATGCTCAAAGCTACTTCCTTCCTTATAACACATAACCCCTTTACCTTCTAATACGTGTATTTTCTTACCAGCAATGATTTCACTGATAACTGATTTTTGTGGAGGTCTGTACTTGTTTTAAGTGGTTGTCTGACCTATACCTTAGTTAAATACTGTAACTGTAAGTCACTCTGACATATTCCATAGTTAAATACAGTGGCTGTAAGTCTCTCTGACCTATACCTTAGTTAAATTCAGTGGCTATAAGTCTCTCTGACCTATACCTTAGTTAAATTCAGTGACTGTAAGTTGCTCTGAATAAGACCGTATGCTAAATATAATTTAAATGTCAGAACATTAAAACATGAAGCCCATTGCACTAAAATGTACAGACAGTTCGAGCAGAGAGTTGATTTACATGTAAATGTGTTTGTTGGTGTAATCTTGGCTGTGAGGAAGGGAGAGAGTGAGAGAGAGAGAGAGAGGGGAAGAGAGGAAGAGGAAGAGAGAGAGAGAGAAAGAGGAAGAGAGAGAGAGATAGAGAGAGAAAAAGAGAGCGAGGAAGAGAGAGAGGAAGAGAGAGAGAGAGGGGGGGAAGAGAGAGAGGAAGAGAGCGAGAGAGAGAGATATAGAGAATAAATAGTGGTGCCCTAAAGTTGTGATAAGCCCAGTCATTCTGGACAAAGGCCAACAACTGTTTATTCTAAATTTCACTGTAGTGCCTAGAAATATGGTGACATTGATAAAGTAGTCAAATGTTTAGTATCAAACAACTTTTCCAGCACTATCATGTCGTCAAATTTACTTTAGACAGATGAAAATGTTGTCATTAGCTAGCAAAGTTTGTCAAAAATAGATAGCAATGTTAACAATAGCTAGGTAAATCTGGTGGCCTCCTCTCAATCTCAACTAGCTAGCCTACGTTATGCTGCATCTAAAGTACATTTGGCGACATCAAAATTATGACAAAATGTTGTCCTACTATTCATTGGCCTCCTTTTGAATGGCATTGTATTTCCAAGCCACTGTAATGCACTTTCAATGAACTCTTCATCAGCGCTCATTGATGATGCATTGAGTAGAATGCTCAGTTGGGCATGAGTACATAACGAACGTTCAAAACAATATTGTGATGAAACCCATGAATCCCTTAGTTAAATGACTTATACCTTAGTTAAATACAATGACTGTAAGTCACTCTGACTTATACCTTAGTTAAATACAGTGACTGTAAGTCACTCTGACCTATTCATGGACTGCACCGACGTCATTCGGTCACGTCATACCATTGTTATGAGCATTCTCATCCCGGGTTGGCCGCCACATTGATGTCTGAAATCGAGTCTAGCTAGGTAGTCGCAATGGCTCACCTCAACTCGGAGGAAAAAAATAAGATACTTAAACTGGGGCGGCAGGTAGCCTAGTGGTTAGTGCGTTGTGCCAGTAACCAAAAGGTTTCTGGATTGAATCCCCCGAGCTGACAAGCTAAAGAAAAATCTGTCATTCTGCCCCTGAACAAGGTAGTTAACCCACTGTTCCCCAGTAGGCAGTCATGGTAAATAAGAATTTGTTTGTAACTGACTTGCCTAGATACATAAACTAGATCTACTTGGGTAAAGGTGACTCTTATAGTGTTTCCACCAACTTGTTTAAGCTACATGCCTGTGATTAGGGAAATCTTTCTGTCCTATAAATGTTTACAGGATATGTACGTATATAAGGTAGACCTAGATGTAATTATCAGGAAATGTCAAATTTGGCAGTAGTTTTAAACATGTAGGGTAGAGCACCGTAAGGATCGCATCCCCCAAATACAGACCGTTTTTCAACAAAGTCAAAGTGACAAGTGACGCTAGCTAAGTGACAGGTTTCATTGTTACAGGTAAATCATTGACAAAGCCTGAATGTGACCCCAACACATTCTTGGCTTACTGTACAACAGGATGGAACTGTGCTGATGGCACATTGTACATGCAAAGCTGGCCTTGGAGGGGCATGTTCCCATGCTGCTGCCTTGATGTATGCAGTAATGGCAGCTGTGGATCTGAGCAATGGGCAGGCATGCACTGACAGGCCATGTGAGTGGGGCCAGCCGAGTGTGGAGGCCGTTAAGAAGGTGCAGTGTCCTGAACTCAGCAGGATGTCCTTCGGAAGAAAGAAAGCCTGCTCTTCTCTCCCATCCAACTCTACCCTCAAACCATCAGATTAGGAACTCCACTTGCCTGCACTACTGCCAAGCCTTTACCAGAGCAAAATGCTTCAGTGGGATTTGTCCAAGCTGAGAACGCAGAGAGATTCAATCAGCTCCGTTTAACAGGAGAACAGGTATGTGGAATAGACAGGACAGGAATAGGTATGTGGAATACACAGGACAGGAATAGGTATGTGGAATACACAGGACAGGAATAGGTATGTGGAATACACAGGACAGGAATAGGTATGTGGAATACACAGGACAGGAATAGGAATGTGGAATACACAGGACAGGAATAGGTATGTGGAATACACAGGACAGGAGTAGGTATGTGGAATACACAGGACAGGAATAGGTATGTGGAATACACAAGACAGGAATAGGTATGTGAAATACATAGGAATGTGGAATACACAAGTATGTGAAATACGCAGGACAGGGATAGTCAATTATAAAAGATGCGCACTGTGTTTCCTCCAAACACAAATACTTTAAATCAACGTTTTTATCAACGTTAAACCCATTGTAAGGTTGTATTCTGAGTTCACTATCTTTTAAAGAATCCTTGCATGTCTTGCTTCCCAGTGTTTGATGATAGAGGAGGAGACTAGGAATCAGGCAAAGAGTAGGGTGTGATCTGACCAATTGGCAGGAGAGTGACAGTTTCTGCTTCTGGTGAGGCAGTAAGGTCACAGAGAATTCACATTTCTAATAAAGTGGACATGATACCCAGGTGCGTGTCAGTTCTCCACAGAGGCAATAAGGTAGAATGAATATCAAGTGATGACGAGGCAATATATGCGATAACCCTGGAATAGCCTGTGGACTCGTGAGCTGAGGAAAGTCAGTGAAGTAGCATTGCTAATAAGTAATGAGTATTGAATTCCTGCCATAACTACATTACCACCTGGTGGCTAAAACTGTAACTACAGATTAAACACTTTGCATACAAATCTTCGATTTTTTTCAATCTTCAGATGGGGAACTTCAAATGAGCCAGAGGCAAGATCAGCCAACCAAGCTGCACTCAAGGATTTTTCATCAGGATTTCTATCTAGAAGCTTCTGGTCTCATCCTCGGTCCAGTGTTTTCCTGGCTCGGTGCATCTCCTCATAGTGTTCTGTCCTGTGAATGCCACGGTCGAGGAGTCCTTGAGATGAAGTGCCCTTTCAGTCAAAAGGGCAGCTCAGGGGCGAAGGGTGCAAATATCCATCATTCTGCTTCGCAAAATGGCACTGAAAAAAGAGCATATGTACATGTGGCAAGAAAAAGTATGTGAACCCTTTGGAATTACCTGGATTTCTGCATAAATTGGTCATCAAATTTGATCTGATCTTCATCTAAGTCACAACAATAGACAAACATAGCGTGCATAAACTAATAACACAGAAAGTATTGTATTTTTCTTGTCTATTTAAACTGATGAACGTCAAGAACAAACGCCTTTTGGAGTGGCCCAGTCAGAGTCCTGACCTCAACCAGATTGAGATGCTGTGGCATGGCCTCAAGAGAGCAGCTCACACCAGACATCCCAAGAATATTGCTGAACTGAAACAGTTTTGTAAAGAGGAATGATCCAAAATCCCTCCTGACCGTTGTGCAGGTCTGATCCTCAACTACAGAAAACGTTTGGTTGAGGTTATTGCTGCCAACGGAGGGTCAACCAGTTATTAAATCCAAGGGTTTACATACTTTTCCCACCCTGCACTGTGAATGTTTACATGGTGTGTTCAATAAAGACATGAAAACATATAATTGTTTGTGTGTTATTAGTTTAAGCAGACTGTGTTAGTCTATTCTTGTGACTTAGATGAAGTTAAGAACAAATTGTATGACCAATTCATGCAGAAATACAGGTTTTTCCAAAGGGTTCACATACTTTTTCTTGCCACTGTACATGTGCCAGGTTCAAGCCCAAATGCACCTGGCAGAGGTAGAGTATTGTGCCTTTTGTTGTCTGGAGTCCACACAAGTTATTTGTCGAGCACATTCAGTACGACCTCTCTTTCTTTGAGACTGCTTACCAGAAGGTTGTGGAATTCATAAAAAATGGTGTGCTCCCAGAAGTTCTTGGGAAAGGGGTTCACTGCGCTGCACATACCATCTGTGATGAATTTAGAATCTTCCTGTAAGCAGGTAGGTTTGTTTTTTGTTGATTTGAAATATGTTAATAATACTTTTTTTTTAATTTTATGATTCAAGCTTGAACTTTTCATTGGAACTGAACTGAATCAATTGTGGATGTACAATTGCTGTAATTTGGTTGGAAACACATTGGCGGACATCCTAATTTGTTCTTGTGTTGGCCAGAAATACAAGGGAGACAACCTCTCTGACATAACGTTCAATGTGGCTGTTGACTCAAACTTGAGAAAAAAGAACCCAAAATGTGTTGATAATTGTTGTCACAAATGGACCCTCAGATTGTTTACTCTTCTTTGAACAGAAAATAAGAATTCCACAATAAAAGGTTTGTATTTTGTTGTAAATGTATTATTGTAGTGAATATGAGGGTACAATTAACTATAACATTTGGTATTTACATGGTCTGGTAGAAGGGATTATTAGTGAACAAGGAATTCACTATTGATCAAAACCCAGACGAATAGCATTTGATAAAATGTAAATATGTTGATTATTGATCAACACTCTGGTTAATGGAATCTGATAATATGGCAACAAATTGACTAATGGTGAATAGTTAGACATTTTTACATAAAAAAAATATTCAAAGAATATTTCCGTGACAGCTATTTGCAAAGTGAGCACAAAAGGGGAGGTTCATTCAGAGGGGACAAAGGAGGGGCACATGTTGCAAAGGGCGCAACACACCTGAACAATATGATCCAGAGGAATGATGTCTCCTGGGGCTCCCTGACAAAGGGTAATTGGGATCGTTCCTTGGAGGATTGTGTGCTTGTTCCTCACAAGTCCTATCACTCTCTCCACATGTATTCTTACAGCAGCAAGACCCCTGGTGGATTAGATTTTGGCAGGAGGCAGTTGTGACTTTTGTTTAGTGAAGGCAGGTATCTTTAGAAGTGCATTTGCTAAACCCACCGACTCCCTAACAGTAAAGCCTCTGTCTGCCAGCACAACATCTTCTGGAGACAGTTTGTTGATGAACCAAGAGTTCTCAGTTATTTGTTTGTCGCTGGTCCTGCCACCCCAATCTCTTGAAACAAAAGAGATGACTTGCTGTAGTGTGATAGGAGGTACTTCACTGTATTGTGATGTTTGTAGTTGGAGTAGGTTTGTGCATGTGCTCGGAGCTGCTTGGGTTTTTCATTGAAGATCTCAAAACAATCAATTATTGATGTACAGTTACTGTTATTTGAACGGAAACACATTGACAGACTTACTCTAATTTGTTCTTTTGTTTGCCCCAAAAATCGAAAATCAAGGGAGACAAATTCTCTGACATAACATTCAACGTTTTGTTAAAACCGCGGGAAGGTGTTGACACAGAAATATGGAAGAAATAACCCAAAAAAGTGCAGCGGCATGTTGAATTTCATTCTCATCAAGGTGATCAGCAAACTGCTGAAAATGTGTCAGGGTTGGTAGCGTTGAGGGACACAGCGATGAATGTGAAGATTACCATGAACCTTGCATAGGATGGCAGGCCTGTCTGCTCCTGGACCCTCTCGTTGTTCTTGAAACTTGCTGCAGGACCTTTTCTCTCTCTCTTAGACGATCAAGCTCAGTCAGCAGAGATGTCCGTCCAACTTCCAGATGTTTGAGAGTTTTCTTGCAGATTCACCGATTGCAAGTGTCCTCCTCTTCCTCTTCCTCCTAGTCGTCCCCTGTAGCCGCATCCATGGGCGTTGTTGTGACATTTTCCTCCATGTCAACCTCCTCTTCCTCCAAGCCACCAACGGGCATTGTGGTGACACCCACCTCCTCCTCCTATGGTGGATCCTGAGCCTTCAGCCTTTTCCCTTTTCAAATCAAATAAAATGTTACATTATTTGTCACATGTGCCGAATACAGCAGGTGAAGACCTTACCACGAAATGCTTACTTACAAGCCCTTAACCAACAGTGCAGTTCAAGAAGAGTTAACCAAATATTTACCAAATAAACTAAAGTGAAAAATAATAAAAAGTAACACAATAAAATAACAATAACGAGGCCATATACAGGGGGTACCGGTACCGAGTCAGTGTGCGGGGGTACAGGTTAGTTGAGATAATTTGTACATGTAGGTAGGGGTGAAGTGGGGGTCACACTCGGACATTCAGAGAGGGGGTATATTATTGTGGCCCAGGTGGCACAAAATCAAAAGTCTGACTGCATGGAGATGCTTGGGAATATGGTCAATACGGGGGACCGTGTTGTGGGTGTTTCAGGGAAAAGGTCTACATTTGACCTCCATCATCTAGGAAGTGACAATGGTTAATAAAATCTCCCCATTTCTGCCTATTTTTTTTGCAGTTTTGCAGGCCTTCTCATACAGCTGCAACTGTACATGCATTAGTAAATCAAGACCTTTCTTGAGTTGGGCTCAGGGATGGTGCAACTGTTGAGAATGTGAGCCAATGGTTGTGTGGGGGAAAGGGTTGAGTGTGTATGAGTGTGTGGGTGTATGTGCGTATCCCACAACTGTTGCGAAGGAGTAAAAGATGTTAGGGATAATATAGGATGATTTACAATAATTGTTTGCTAATATAATAATTGCTTGCAATAATGGCATTTTGGTAATGGCGAGACTGGTGAGAGGTAAAAACCTTTGCATAAATTGCCTACATTACTACAAATATTAATAGCTAATTATGGAAAATTAGAAACAGCATTTTTAACATATATAAATATATATTTTTTGATGGCTATATATAATACAAATGGAGGTGAGGGGATGGAAATGCATTTGGCAGTTGATCTACTTCTGTTCTGTAAATGGCACTGTGTGCTCTTTTCGAAGGATGAATCCCAGTCTGTTCACGGCCATGGGATACGGGGGATCGGGGGTGGTCTGCCAGGCATTAGGATGACAACCCAACTAGGGATGAGGAGAGCTTGGTGGAATAGTGGGGACCAATTGGAGGTTTACTTCGTAGGAATGCAAATATCATGGAACAGCTATATAGACACTCAATCATCATGTAACTTTATAATGGTACGTTTACAAACATATATTTTTGATAAATAGAATTGAAAGTTGTGTCTCATTATGGTAAGTGGTGAAATAAGTATAGCCAGTTACAATTGTAATGGCCTAGCAGATAATAAGAAAAGACAATCAGTATTTACCTGGCTAAAGGAGAAGGAATATAATATCTATTGTTTACAGGAAACTCATTCAACAATTGTAGATGAAGTTTTGTGGAAAAAGGACTGGGGGGGCAAAATATATTTCTCCCATGGGCAAAGAAATTCAAAAGGGGTGATGGTTTGTACTAACAGTAATTTTGATCCAAGTGTGCAAATTGTCCAAACAGATCATCAAGGTAGATGGATTATTTTAAACATGTTATTGGACAATAAACAGATATGGCTTATTAACCTATACGGTCCAAATAATGATGATCCAAGCTTCTTTGAAAATATATATAAGAATTTATCAACTCTACAAGCAACACTAGACTCTATTATTATGGTGGGAGATTTTAATACGGACTTAAATACCTCTATGGACTGGAAAGGAAATCACACTATAAACTATCACCCTCAGGCACTTAAGGAAATCATGAATATCATGGATATATTGGAATTAGTGGATATATGGAGACTTAAATACTCTGACCTAGTGAGATATACATGGCGGAGGCTTAATCAAGCTAGTCGTCTTGACTACTTTCTTATGCCATTCTCTCTGGCACCAAAAGTTTAAAAAGTGTTGATAGGGAACAGAATGCGGTCAGATCATCAGATAATTGGCATATAGTGAGAGAAAAAAGTATTTGATCCCCTGCTGATTTTGAAAGTTTGCCCACTGACAAAGAAATGATCAGTCTATAATTTTAATGGTAGGTTTATTTGAACAGTGAGAGACAGAATAACAACAAAAAAATCCAGAAAAATGCATGTCAAAAATGTTATAAATTGATTTCCATTTTAATGAGGGAAATAAGTATTTGACCCCTCTGCAAAACATGACTTAGTACTTGGTGGCAAAACCCTTGTTGGCAATCACAGAGGTCAGACGTTTCTTGTAGTTGGCCACCAGGTTTGCACACATCTCAGGAGGGATTTTGTCCCACACCTCTTTGCAGATTTTCTCCAAGTCATTAAGGTTTCGAGGCTGACGTTTCGTAACTCGAACCTTCAGCTCCCTCCACAGATTTTCTATGGGATTAAGGTCTGGAGACGGGCTAGGCCACTCCAGGACCTTAATGTTCTTCTTCTTGAGCCACTCCTTTGTTGCCTTGACCGTGTGTTTTGGGTCATTGTCATGCTGGAATACCCATCCACGACCCATTTTCAATGCCCTGGCTGAGGGAAGGAGGTTCTCACCCAAGATTTGACGGTGCATGGCCCTGTCCATCATCCCTTTGATGCGGTGAAGTTGCCCTGTCTCCTTAGCAGAAAAACACCCCCAAAGCTTAAAACCTCTTACATCTAGACGTTCCGCTAGCGGAACACCTGCTCCAATATCCAATGATAGGCGTGGCGCGAATTACAAATTCCTCAAAAATACAAAAACTTCAATTTTTCAAACATATGACTATTTTACAGCATTTTAAAGACAAGACTCTCCTTTATCTAACCACACTGTCCGATTTCAAAAAGGCTTTACAGCGAAAGCAAAACATTAGATTATGTCAGCAGAGTACCAAGCCAGAAATAATCAGACACCCATTTTTCAAGCTAGCATATAATGTCACAAAAACCCAGAAGACAGCTAAATGCAGCACTAACCTTTGATGATCTTCATCAGATGACACACCTAGGACATTATGTTTATGCATGTTTTGTTCAATCAAGTTCATATTTATATCAAAAACCAGCTTTTTACATTAGCATGTGACGTTCAGAACTAGCATACCCCCCGTAAACTTCCGGGAATTTGCTAACAATTTACTAAATTACTCACAATAAACGTTCACAAAAAGCATAACAATTATTTTAAGAATCATAGATACAGAACTCCTCTATGCACTCGATATGTCCGATTTTAAAATAGCTTTTTGGTGAAAGCACATTTTGCAATATTCTAAGTACATAGCCCAGCCATCACAGGCTAGCTATTTAGACACCCGGCAAGTTTAGCACTCACCAATATCAGATTTACTATTATAAAAGTTTGATTACCTTTTGTTGTCTTCGTCAGAATGCACTCCCAGGACTGCTACTTCAATAACAAATGTTGGTTTGGTCCAAAATAATCCATCGTTATATCCGAATAGCGGCGCAATTCGTGACAAAAAAAATCTAAATATTCCATTACCGTACTTCGAAGCATGTCAACCGCTGTTTAAAATCCATTTTTATGCCATTTTTCTCGTAAAAAAGCGATAATATTCCGACCGGGAATCTCCTTTTCGGCAAACAGAGGAAAAATCACAAAGACGGGGGCAGCCAGGGCACGCGCCTAAGCCCACAGTCCCTTGATCGGCCACTTGAGAAAGGCGATAATGTGTTTCAGCCTGGGGCTGGAATGACGACATTCTGTTTTTTCCCGGGCTCTGAGCGCCCATGGAAGACGTAGGAAGTGTCACGTTAGAGCAGAGATCCTTTGTAAAAGATAGAGATGGCAAAGAAGTTCAAGAAATGGTCAGACAGGCCACTTCCTGTAAAGGAATCTCTCAGGTTTTGACCTGCCATTTGAGTTCTGTTATACTCACAGACACCATTCAAGCAGTTTTAGAAACTTTGGAGTGTTTTCTATCCAAAACCAATAATTATATGCATATTCTAGTTACTGGGCAGGAGTAGTAACCAGATTAAATCGGGTACGTTTTTTATCCAGCCGTAAAAATACTGCCCCCTAGCCATAAGAGGTTATAATGCAAATCAATTTATAACATTTTTGACATGCGTTTTTCTGGATTTTTTGGTTGTTATTCTGTCTCTCACTGTTCAAATAAACCTACCATTATAATTATAGACGGATCATTTCTTCGTCAGTGGGCAAATGTACAAAATCAGCAGGGGATCAAATACTTTTTTCCCCTCACTGTATATATTACTCTTACAGAATTTTGACGTGGGCGAGGATATTGGAAATTTAATCAAAGCCTACTAGATGATAAATTGGTTAGAACTAGGACAGAAGAATTTATAACTGACTTTCAGACAGAACATAGGTACAGCATATCCCCTTATGGTATGGGACACTTTTAAAATGTGCCTTTTGAGGCCATTCAATTCAGTATTCATCCATAAAACAAAAGCAATTTAGATCGAAGGAGTCCATATTAACAAAGGAAATTGAAGGACTAACAGTACAGCTTGATAGCAATAAAAAGTTAGAGGAAAAACAAAAAGAAATGGAGGAACTTATTCAAGAAAGATCCAGTGTAATATATTATAAAAAATAAAGCGAACTGGTGTCACGTCCTGACAGGTATAGGGTATATTTGGTCATTGTGGTTTGGTCAGGACGTGGCAGAGGGGAGTTGATGTATGTTTATGGGGTTTGTCACTGGTCTATGTCTGTGGTTCTATGTCTAGTTAATTGGGGTTGGACTCTCAATTGAAGACAGGTGTGTTGAGTTGCCTTTGATTGGGAGTCCTATATAGTAGGGTGTGTTTGTCTTTGTGTTTCGTGGGTAGTTGTTTTTTGCACTGCTAGTTATAGCCTGCGAAACTGTCTCCTGTCGTGTTGTCTGCATTTATTGTTTTTTTCGTGATCAACGTGTTCAATAAACATGATGTTGAGCACACAACCTGCTGCGTATTGGTCCACGTTCTCCGACAGTGATTTCGCGATATTGTCAGAAGACGAGGAACGTGACAGAATTACCCATCAAACAAGGACCAAGCAGCGGAGGAGGGAGCAGCGCCAGGAGGAGCAAGGATCCTGGACCAGGGAGAGAAAGGACTGGACATGGGAGGACATCCTGGACGGCAAGGGATCCTACACTTGGGAAGAGATCCTGGTCGGAAGGGATCGCCTCCCATGGGAACAGGTAGAGGCACTCAGAAGAGTGGAGGCAGCAGGAAAGAAGGACCAACGGCAACGGTATGAGGGAACACAGCTGGGAAGGAAGCCCGAGAGTGGCCCGCCGTGCCGGATCTGCCAGAATGGCCCGCCGTGCCGGATCTGCCAGAGTGGCCAGCCAGCCGGGCGCAGCAAGGGTCGTCAGCCAGCCGGGCGCAGTCATCGGCGCCCGCCAGCCGGGCGCAGCCATCGCCGCCCGCCAGCCGGGCGCAGCAAGGGACACCCGCCAGCCGGGCGCAGCCATTGCCGCCAGCCGGGCGCAGCCAGGGTGGTCCGCCAGCCGGGCGCAACAAGGGTCGCCCGCCAGCTGGGCGCAGCCATGGTCGCCCGCCAGCCGGGTGCAGCAAGGGTCGTCAGCCAGCCGGGCGCAGTCATCGGCGCCCGTCAGCCGGGCGCAGCCATCGCCGCCCGCCAGCCGGGCGCAGCAAGGGACACCCGCCAGCCGGGCGCAGCCATTGCCGCCCGCCAGCCGGGCGCAGCCAGGGTCGTCCGCCAGCCGGGCGCAACAAGGGTCGCCCGCCAGCTGGGCGCAGCCATGGTCGCCCGCCAGCCGAGTGCAGCAAGGGTCGTCAGCCAGCCGGGCGCAGTCATCGGCGCCCGTCAGCCGGGCGCAGCCATCGCCGCCCGCCAGCCGGGCGCAGCCATCGCCGCCCGCCAGCCGGGCGCAGCCAGGGTCGTCCGCCAGCCGGGCGCAACAAGGGTCGCCAGCCGGGCGAAGTCAGGGTCGCCCACCAGACCTTCGGCGTGGCCAGGTGCGCCACCTAAGAGGGGTGGGGCAGAGGCCACGTCCCGCACCTGAGCCGCCGCCGTAAGAAGGCCCACCCAGACCCTCCCCTTCAGTGTCAGGTTTTGTGGCCGGAGTCCGCACCTTGGGGGGGGGGGGGGGGGGGGGGGCACTGTAACGCCCTGGCCATAGAGAGGGGTTTTTTGTTCTTTATTTTGGTTAGGCCATGGTGTTACATTGGGTGGGCGTTCTATGTTCTTTTTCTATGTTTTTGTATTTCTTTGTTTTGGGCCGTGTGTGGCTCCCAATCAGGCACAGCTGAAGTTCGTTGTGGTTGATTGGGAGTCACACATAAGTGCATGTTTTTCCGTTGGGGTTTTGTGGGTAATTGTTTCTGTTATTGTGTTTCACCTGACAGGACTGTTTGGCTGTCGGTTTCCTTGTTTTGTTTTTGTATAGTGTTCTTGCTTAATTAAATATGATGAACACTAACTCCGCTGCGTTTTGGTCCACTCTCTCTCATGGCAGTCGTTACAACTGGATGGAATATGGGAAAAATGCACCAAATTCTTTTTCAATCTTCAATATAGAAATGCTACCAAAAATGTTTTATTGAAACTTGTTACAAATGAGTCACGCATGATTCACAGAATTATATTTTTAAAGAGAAAGTAAAGTACTTTAAGAATATGTTTTCGTTTCAGTCTCCTCCATCTCCACTAACTGAAACGAATTGTTCTGGATTTTTTCATAATAATAATGTCAAATTAACATCTGTACAGAAAGACTCATGTGAAGGCCAAATTACAGAGGAGGAACTTCTTGATGCAATTAAAGCCTTTAAGGCTGGGAAAACTCCAGCGCTGGATGGCATACCAGTGGAAGTAAACAAAACCATTTTTGATATACTCAGAGGACCATTATTAGCATGTTTTAACCACTCCTATATAAATGGTAGATTATCAGACAGGCAACAAGAAGGTCTGATATCATTATTACTGAAACAGGACCCAAGTGGTATATATAAAGATCCAGTCCATTTAAAAAATTGGAGACCTCTTACACTTCAGTGTTGTGATGCATAAATCCTAGCAAATTGCTTGGCGCATAGAATTAAAAAAGTATTGTCAGATATTACTCATCCTAATCAGACATTTTTTTTTTACATGGACAATACATTGGCAATAATATAAGACAAGTATTGGAAACAATAGAATACTATGAAATATCGGGGACACCAGGCCTGGTTTTCATTGCTGATTTTGAAAAGGCTTTTGATAAAGTATGACTGGAGTTTATACATAAATGCCTAGAATATTTCAATTTGGGGGAATCTCTTATAAAATGGGTTAAAGTTATGTATAGTAACCCTAGGTGTAAAATAGTAAATAATTGCAACATCTCAAAAAGTTTTAAACTAGATAGAGGAGTAAAGCAAGGTTGTCAACTATCGACATATCTATGTATTATTGCAATCAAAATGTTAGCTGTTAAAATTAGATCAAACAATAATATACTGCTCAAAAAAATAAAGGGAACACTTAAACAACACATCCTAGATCTGAATGAAAGAAACAATCTTATTAAATACTTTTTTCTTTACATAGTTGAATGTGCTGACAACAAAATCACACAAAAATAATCAATGGAAATACAATTTATCAACCCATGGAGGTCTGGATTTGGAGTCACACTCAAAATTAAAGTGGAAAACCACACTACAGGCTGATCCAACTTTGATGTAATGTCCTTAAAACAAGTCAAAATGAGGCTCAGTAGTGTGTGTGGCCTCCACGTGCCTGTATGACCTCCATACAATGCCTGGGCATGCTCCTGATGAGGTGGCGGATGGTCTCCTGAGGGATCTCCTCCCAGACCTTGACTAAAGCATCCGCCAACTCCTGGACAGTCTGTGGTGCAATGCGACGTTGGTGGATGGAGCAAGACATGATGTCCCAGATGTGCTCAATTGGATTCAGGTCTGGGGAACGGGCGGGCCAGTCCATAGCATCAATGCCTTCCTCTTGCAGGAACTGCTGACACACTCCAGCCACATGAGGTCTAGCATTGTCTTGCATTAGGAGGAACCCAGGGCCAACCGCACCAGCATATGGTCTCACAAGGGGTCTGAGGATCTCATCTCGGTACTTAATGGCAGTCAGGCTACCTCTGGCGAGCACATGGAGGGCTGTGCGGCCCCCCAAAGAAATGCCACCCCACACCATGACTGACCCACCGCCAAACCAGTCATGCCGGAGGATGTTGCAGGCAGCAGAACGTTCTCCACGGCGTCTCCAGACTCTGTCACATCTGTCACGTGCTCAGTGTGAACCTGCTTTCATCTGTGAAGAGCACAGGGCGCCAGTGGAAAATTTGCCAATATTGGTGTTCTCTGGCAAATGCCAAACGTCCTGCACGGTGTTGGCCTGTAAGCACAACCCCCACCTGTGGACGTCGGGCCCTCATACCACCCTCATGGAGTCTGTTTCTGACCGTTTGAGCAGACACATGCACATTTGTGGCCAGCTGGAGGTCATTTTGCAGGGCTCTGGCAGTGCTTCTCCTGCTCCTCCTTGCACAAAGGCGGAGGTAGCGGTCCTGCTGCTGGGTTGTTGCCCTCCTACGGCCTCCTCCACGTCTCCTGATGTACTGGCCTGTCTCCTGGTAGCGCCTCCATGCTCTGGACACTACGCTGACAGACACAGCAAACCTTCTGGCCATAGCTCGCATTGATGTGCCATCCTGGATGAGCTGCACTACCTGAGCCACTTGTGTGGGTTGTAGACTCCGTCTCATGCTACCACTAGAGTGAAAGCACCGCCAGCATTCAAAAGTGACCAAAACATCAGCCAGGAAGCATAGGAACTGAGAAGTGGTCTGTGGTCCCCACCTGCAGAACCACTCCTTTATTGGGGGTGTCTTGCTAATTGCCTATAATTTCCACCTATTGTCTATTCCATTTGCACAACACCATGTGAAATGTATTGTCAATCAGTGTTGCTTCCTAAGTGGACAGTTTGATTTCACAGAAGTGTGATTGACTTGGAGTTACATTGTGTTTTTTAAGTGTTCCCTTTATTTTTTTGAGCAGTGTATAAAGGGATTAGAAATCCGTGGCTTAAAAACGAAGGTGTCATTGTCACAGTTGTCGTATGGATTGGACCAAAACGCAGCGGGAATATGTATACTCATCTTCTTTTTATTTTGAAGAAGGAGAAACAACTAAATACGTATACAAAAAAAGAACAAAACTAAACAGTCCTGTCAGGTGCAACAAACACTAAACAAGGAACAACTACCCACAAATCCCATAGAAAAACACCCCTCTTAAATAGGACCTTCAATTAGAAGCAACTAGGAGCAGCTGCTTCCAATTGAAGGTCAACCCAACAAACACCACATAGAAATAGACATACTAGAACTAACATAGAAATAGACTAACAACAACATAACCCAACAAACCCCGAAACACTCTAAACAAACACCCCTCTTAAATAACAACATAACCCAACAAACGCCGAAACACTCTAAACAAACACACCCCTGCCACATCCTGACCAAACTACAATAACAAATAATCCCTTATACTGGTCAGGACGTGACAGTCATTGTACGCTGATGATTCATGTTTTCTTTTAAAACCACAATTAGAATCTCACCACGGCCTCATAGAGGATCTAGATGCTTTTGCTATCCTATCTGGATTAAAACCAAATTATGATGTGTACTATATTACGTATTGGATCACTAACAAATGCACATTTTACATTACTATGTAGTTTACCAATTCAATGGCCTGACGGAGTTGTGGACATACAATACCCAAAATAATTCAATTATCTAACTCCAATACATTTTTATAGAAAGTTAGCAAAAATAGATAAGATTTTATACCTGTCTATTTGTGGAAAAATCACCCTGATTAACTCTTTAGTAATATCACAGTTGACCTATTTGCTTATTGTTTTGCCTACACCTAGTGACCTGCTTTTTAAATGATATGAACAAAAAATATTCAATTTTATTTGGAATGGCAAGCCAGACAAAATTAAAAGGTCCTACTTATATAACGAATATGAATTCGGAGGGCAGAAATGATTAAATATTAAATCATTAGACCTCTCACTAAAGGTATCAGTCATACAAAAGTTATACTTAAAACCAAACTGGTTCTCTAGTAAATTGGTAGGAATGTCTCATTCTATATTCAAGAATGGGCTTTTCCCCTTTATTCAGATTACACCTGCCCACTTTCGGTTGTTTGAAAAAGAAATAATCTCTAAAAATATCTTAATTTTTTAAACAAGCCTTAGAAAGTTGGTTGCAATTTCAGTTTAATCCACCTGAAAAGACAGAACAAATAATACAACAAATATTGTGGTTAAACTCAAATATACTAATTCATAATAAAACATATTTTTTTGAAGAAATGTTTAAAAAAGGTACAATTTTAGTGAATGATATCATAAATAGGACTGCTGGAGTTATGTCACACATGCAACTAACACAGACATATGGAAATGTCTGCTCAACCCAAAATTACAACCAAATAATTGCAGCATTACCACAAAAATGTAAGAGGCAAGTAGAAGGGGAAAAAAGTAAGGAACTTGTATGTCGACCCTGTATTAAAGACAATAAATGGTTAAAGAAAAGTGTGATGAATAAAAACATATACCAATTTCATTTAAGGACCAAAAATCTGACAGTTGTGCCATATAAATTGCAAAATAGTTGGGAAGAGATTTTCAATGTACCCATTCCATGGCACATGGTTTATGAATTGATACGCAAAACAACGCTGGATTCAACACTTCACAGTTTTCAATTGAAATTACTATACAAAATTCTTGCAACCAATAGAATGTTATATATATGGGGAATACAATCTTCCCAGCTGTGCAGATTCTGCTGTGAGGAGGCAGAGTCATTAGATCATTTATTTTTGTACTGTCCATATGTAGCTCGTTTTTGGTCACAGGTCCAGGAATGGCTGAAGAATTGCAACATTTGCCTAGAACTAACGCTGCAGATAGCAATACTGGGTGATTTGAAAAGCCATACTCAATCAATCAATAATATAATAATTATTTTAGCAAAAATGTTTATATTTAATTTACAATCTGTAGAAGGTATGAGAACAGAAAGGTTCAGTACTTTTGTGAAGCATCACATCACAGTTGAATAATATATGGCACATAGAAATCCAAAGTGGATGGTGTTGAGAGCTAGATGGGAGGGGTTGAATGGAGCTGAAGGGTGGGACTAATAACAAGTTAACCAATGTAAAACATACGGGGTCTGTAAAACGTATATAGGTTCAGAAATGTTGTGAAATAGCACAGTTACAAATAGAAATCAAACTGGATGGACATCAGAAATAGAGGAAGGACTAAAAACAAACAAAATATTACTATTGTAAAATAGATTGTGTCTGTAAAATGTGTATAGTATGTATAAACTGAAGGTAGAAGCCTAAGTGTTATTGTTTATTAGTTTACTCCAATTGGGGAAAGGGTGGTGGGGTTTGCAGGAAATAATAAAGGTATATTATAAAAAAGTATCTATATCTATATAGGTATGTGTATTTATATATGTGTATATGTTTGCATATGTGTATGTATATGGATATATATATTTAGCTAAAAAAGCTATGTGGGATTGGAAATGATGCAGACAATTACATTGTCGGAAGCAACGTTATTTACGCAATATTAAGCTGATCCACCCCTTAAAAGAAATACAAAAGAAATACAAATGTTGTCCCGTGTGGCTCAGTTGGTAGAGCATGGTGTTTGCAACGCCAGGGTTGTGGGTTCAATTCCCACGGGGGACCAGTACGGGAAAAAAAATTATGAAATGTATGCATTCACTACTGTAAGTTGCTCTGGATAAGACTGTCTGCTCTATGACTAAAATGTAAAAAAAAGGTAGGGTTGAAGTGACTATGCATAGATAATAAACAGTGAGTTGTAGCAGTGTACAAAACAAATGAAGGGAGGGAACGGTGTCAATGTAAATAGTCCGGCTTCTTTTTGATGAATTGTTCAGCAGTCTTATGGCTTGGGGGTAGAAGCTGTTCAGCAGTCTTATGGCTTGGGGGTAGAAGCTGTTCAGCAGTCTTATGGCTTGGGGGTAGAAGCTGTTCAGCAGTCTTATGGCTTGGGGGTAGAAGCTGTTCAGCAGTCTGATGGCTTGGGGGTAGAAGCTGTTCAGGAGTCTTATGGCTTGGGGGTAGAAGCTGTTCAGGAGTCTTATGGCTTGGGGGTAGAAGCTGTTCAGCAGTCTTATGGCTTGGGGGTAGAAGCTGTTCAGCAGTCTTATGGCTTGGGTTAGAAGCTGTTCAGCAGTCTTATGGCTTGGAGGTAGAAGCTGTTCAGCAGTCTTATGGCTTGGGGGTAGAAGCTGTTCAGCAGTCTTATGGCTTGGGGGTAGAAGCTTTTCAGCAGTCTTATGGCTTGGGGGTAGAAGCTGTTAAGGAGCCAAATCTTTTCAGTCTCCTGAGGGGGAAAAGGTTTTGTCCTGCCCTCTTCATCTCCCGTCTGGTTTCACATTTCTTTAGGCTGTAGTGACAGGTGTCTTTCTCACTGGATGTCAGGTGGAAGAAGACCGATGGCACGTAGTCTGGGCTCAGTCGATTAACACTTTTCCATGTGAAAAGATTCAGTAGTTAGCATCAGCTAAAGTTATCTGCTTCATGTTATTCTCGTAGTAATTCGTATGGAGTAAGTTTAATAGTTGAAAGACTGACCACTCTTGCAATAGAGATAGATTAGAAGGTTATTTCATTAAAATGCTAATATCTGGTAGATAAACATATAAGTGTAACCGATGTGAAATGGCTAGTTAGTTAGCGGTGGTGCGCGCTAATAGCGTTTCAATCAGTGACGTCACTCGCTCTGAGACTTGAAGTAGGGTTTCCCCTTGCGTTGCAAGGGCCGCGGCTTTTGTGGCGCAATGGGTAACGATGCTTCGTGGGGTGTCAGTTGTTGATGTGTGCAAGGGTCCCTGGTTTGAGCCCAGGTTGGGGCGAAGAGAGGGACGGAACCTACACTGTTACATACGGATGGCCCTGATTTTGGCTGTAGCCAGTGTGATGCTTTTGTCATCCTTCCCTAAGCCTTCCTTCATTCCCTCTCAGAGCCGCTCATCATGTAAAGATGGATAGCTAGCTAGCTAACATTAGTTAAGTAATCAAAAATTAATTGTGGCCTGATGATGACAGTATCAAGGCTGAACAAGTTGAATTTACTCAAGTTGATGATTTACAATGTACTGCATAGCTATGTAGCAAACTGTGACAAGGCCTACCAGACACGAAATGCGCACTGTAAAACCGAGAGTCCTCCGTGGGCGTCCATTCATCCCTTCGTAAGGCAGCCAGCCACCTTTACCGATGTTCTAAATCAGTGGGGATGCGATGGAAGTTAAACCCTTTCCATTCGGGCCACGATTTTCAGAGGCGACAGCACAACATATTACAGGCATGTTGGCTAATTCAGAGATTTAGATACTAGTTTTAATTTAATTTCAATGGAGCGATGTTAATGAGTTGGGCTACGCTATTGAACTGCACAGCGAGCATCACTGCCTATGACGTCAGTTGTATCCATGAACATCTTAGTTAAATGCAGTGACTGTAAGTCACTCTGACCCATACCTTAGTTAAATGCGGTGATTGTAAGTCACTCTGACTTATATCTTAGTTAAATGCAGTGGCTGTAAGTCACTCTGACCTATACCTTAGTTAAATAAAGTGGCTATAAGTCTCTCTGACCTATACCTTAGTTAAATTCAGTGGCTATAAGTCACTCTGACCTATACCTTGGTTAAATGCGGTGATTGTAAGTCACTCTGACCTATACCTTAGTTAAATGCGGTGATTGTAAGTCACTCTGACCTATACCTTCGTTAAATAAAGTGGCTGTAAGTCACTCTGACTTATATCTTAATTAAATGCAGTAACTATAAGTCACTCTGACCTATACCTTAGTTAAATGCAGTGACTGTAAGTCACTCTGACCTATACCTTAGTTAAATGCAGTGGCTGTAAGTCACTCTGACCTATACCTTAGTTAAATAAAGTGGCTATAAGTCTCTCTGACCTATACCTTAGTTAAATTCAGTGGCTATAAGTCACTCTGACCTATACCTTAGTTAAATAAAGTGGCTATAAGATACTCTGACCTATACCTTAGTTAAATGTGGTGACTGTAAATTGCTCTGGATAAGCCCTAAATATAATTTAAATGTCAGAACATTAAAACATGAAACCCAAAGCACTAAAATGTACAGACAGTACGAGCAGAAATTTGATATATATGTAAATGTGACTGTTGAGGCATATTTGGCTGTGATTTTCCATATGGTTTTCTCGAGTTGATGATGCTAGTGTATTTTTAAGATATATCAGCTGACTACTTACGTCACCTACTAACAAAACAGAGAGATGTTTAATTGGCTATTATGGCTCAAATTATTGCAAAGGCAAATGAGCGGGAGAGAGAGAGAGAGAGAGTGATAGAGAAAGAAAGAGAAGGAGAGGGAGAGAGATAGGGAGGGAGGTGAGAGAGAGTAATGAGAGAGTAGAGAGAGAGCGAGGAGAGAGAGAGAGAGCGAGCAAAGGACTGGCTGAGAGTGATAAGAGTGTGTAGGCTGGAGGCAGAATGACAGCAGATTAATACTTTCCTCTCCTATCCTTCCCACTGGTTGAATCAACGTTGTTTCCACGTCATTTCAATTAAATTACCGTATACCAACGTTGAACGCACATTGAATTGACGTCTCCACCCAGTGTTTTTCCTCTTCCTGTATCAACTGGAATATTCCATTCCACTTTTCCTTAACTCCAGCTTCACTGGATGTGGCTCTCTGTGTTGGTCAATATACAGCAAATGATTTGGAAAGCATATTGGAATCATAAAACAACAACCATCTGGCAGTATATTCTAAAGACCCACATGTAGGCTACAGTAAAACTCTTTTAGTAGATAATTTACCAACACAGATGTTTACTGGTTGTTAACTTGTTGTTTACTTGTTTTTCTTGAAGTATGATACTGATGGTTTTAAACCGGCTTCTCATCTGACACCTCAGATTAACAAGGTAAAGTAGATAGTGTATATTGATCTGCTTATCCCTGAAAGTGTTTGAAATGTCAGCAAATCTATATCTGTAGGGTAAGTAATGACTGACCTTAGTTCAGATATCCCTGGTCCCATTACTGACCGTAGATCAGATTTCCCTGGTCCCATTACTGACCTTAGATCAGATATCCCTGGTCCCATTACTGACCATAGATCAGATATCCCTGGTCCCATTACTGACCATAGATCAGATATCCCTGGTCCCATTACTGACCGTAGATCAGATTTCCCTGGTCCCATTACTGACCTTAGATCAGATATCCCTGGTCCCATTACTGACCATAGATCAGATATCCCTGGTCCCATTACTGACCATAGATCAGATATCCCTGGTCCCATTACTGACCATAGATCAGATTTCCCTGGTCCCATTACTGACTGTAGATCAGATTTCCCTGGTCCCATTACTAACCGTATATCAGATATCCCTGGTCCCATTACTGACCGTAGATCAGATATCCCTGGTCCCATTACCGACCGCAGATCAGATATCCCTGGTCCCATTACTGACCGTAGATCAGATTTCCCTGGTCCCATTACTGACCGCAGATCAGATATCCCTGGTCCCATTACTGACCGCAGATCAGATATCCCTGGTCCCATTACTGACTGTAGATCAGATTTCCCTGGTCCCATTACTGACTGTAGATCAGATTTCCCTGGTCCCATTACTGACTGTAGATCAGATTTCCCTGGTCCCATTACTGACCGTAGATCAGATTTCCCTGGTCCCATTACTGACTGTAGATCAGATTTCCCTGGTCCCATTACTGACCGTAGATCAGATATCCCTGGTCCCATTACTGACCGTAGATCAGATTTCCCTGGTCCCATTACTGACCGTAGATCAGATTTCCCTGGTCCCATTACTGACTGTAGATCAGATTTCCCTGGTCCCATTACTGACTGTAGATCAGATTTCCCTGGTCCCATTACTGACCGTAGATCAGATTTCCCTGGTCCCATTACTGACTGTAGATCAGATTTCCCTGGTCCCATTACTGACCGTAGATCAGATATCCCTGGTCCCATTACTGACCGTAGATCAGATTTCCCTGGTCCCATTACTGACCGCAGATCAGATATCCCTGGTCACATTACTGCAGTTTGAGAATTGGGGACTATAAGGTAACATCTGCAGTTTTGTCAAATGTTATTGACATAGTCTTGACCTGTTCAATGTTCTCTACCTACAGTATATTGTACTGTAAATACCCAAACTCATGTTTTTAAGTTCAAAATAATACTTGATAATAATTGATGAAACCATTCAAACCGATGAGGGTTAGGAACTTTAAACCCAATAATCATATTTCTGCAGATAAAACCCATCTCTATTTATCATTCACTCCTACAGCAATGTTCCTAACTGAGACATTGGCAAATGTGGAGCATGTCAATCACCTTAAACAAATAGATTATCTGCATGTGTGTGTTTTTTATGTGTGTGTGTGTGTGTAAGTGTGTGTAAGTGTGTGTGTGTGTGCGTTTATATCAGAACAGTGGCATTTCCAAGACTCATGATAGGTGCGTTTGTGTGTGTGTGTGCGTGCGTTAGTGACGTCCTTGCGGTTATATCTGCTGGGCGGACGGGTTTAAGTTCATGAAATATTGTGTAGATGAACGACGGGTGGGTGGCGAGCGGGTTGAACAAAGAGAAAACAATGCTTTAAAATCCATTAATGTGTAATTCTTGTGCAATTTATACAGTATATATATATATATATATATATATATATATATATATATATATATAATATATATATATATATATATATAAAGGCTACTTCATTATTTGTTTCTACCATTAGTGCGTAGCCTAAGCCTAGCTATAGGGCCTAAGTGCAGAGTGCCAAATACACGCCAACTGCCAAATGCTTTTTGGAACTTGGGAAGAAAAATGTAACATCAATCCATTAACATTTACATTTACATTTACGTCATTTAGCAGATGCTCTTATCCAGAGCGACTTACAAATTGGGGCATTCACCTTATGATATCCAGTGGAACAACCACTTTACAATAGTACATCTATATATTTTTTTGGGGGGGAGGGTAGGGGGGGGGAGGGTTAGAAGGATTACTTAATCCTATCCCAGGTATTCCTTAAAGAGGTGGGGTTTCAGGTGTCTCCGGAAGGTGGTGATTGACTCCGCTGTCCTGGCGTCGTGAGGGAGCTTGTTCCACCATTGGGGTGCCAGAGCAGCGAACAGTTTTGACTGGGCTGAGCGGGAACTGTGCTTCCGCAGAGGTAGGGAGGCGAGCAGGCCAGAGGTGGATGAACGCAGTGCCCTTCTTTGGGTGTAGGGACTGATCAGAGTCTGAAGGTACGGAGGTGCCGTTCCCCTCACAGCTCCGTAGGGAAGCACCATGGTCTTGTAGCAGATGCGAGCTTCAACTGGAAGCCAGTGGAGTGTGTGGAGGAGCGGGGTGACGTGAGAGAACTTGGGAAGGTTGAACACCAGACGGGCTGCGGCGTTCTGGATGAGTTGTAGGGGTTTAATGGCACAGGCAGGGAGCCCAGCCAACAGCGAGTTGCAGTAATCCAGACGGGATTAGGTAAGGTAAAAAGGACAATGTTGGACTTTAATTCAATTAGAGAAAAAAAAAACTGAAATGGAGAGTTGAAAATAAAGAGTTGGGAGGCCCAGGGAGAGTCAGAACAGTCTAATGTTTGAGAAAGAGTTGGTTGTGAGAGAGGTCCATCTGACAATAACAGGCTCCTGAACAGCTTCTATCCCCAAGCCATAAGACTGCTAAATAGTTAACAAAATGGCTATCTGAGTTGACCCTTGTATTTTATTTATATTTTTGCACTGTCTTCATGCACACTCGCAGGACTGTAAACACCAGTGGCGGTCGGTGCCTTTTATGATGAGGGAAGACAATTATTTGTTTTATGAGCATGGCTTTAATTCTATTACATCATATTGGATGACTGTCATTCATATTCCATTCAACCAGGCCAATGTAACAGCGAAAGGTTTAGGCTACAACATAGGTGCACAGGTCGAAAGAACAATTTTAGTAGTCAAAGTGACAGACAGTGACACATTCAATACTGCCTTGCACACTCTAGCTGATCTAGGGTGTAGTTATTAGTCCAGCAGTTGCTATTGGACAAATTCAGGTATGTTTATGCCCATTTCATTATGTTTGCTTCCGTTTAAGAAATGTCTTCCAACAGAATCGAATGAATACACCCTTAATCACACACAAACACAGTTCACTTTCATAGCAGCCTCATACAAACAGCATGATCAAGTTCTTCTCGCATCTATGCTCACCTCCTCTCACCTTTTCCGATCACTTGTGGACTTCAGTGCACAACACATCAGCTGTCTCTGACTAGGTGAAAAAACCTTTCAAGCCAAGCCTTCATATAACCGCTAACTGCTACACACAGCCTTCATCGTTGTCACCATATTAGCTAACGTCATCATCAACACAGCTACTAGAAGTAACGCATTAGTAAACCTGCTACAATCACTCAGTACAGTGTAAGCAGTTTAGCAAGCAGTTTAGCAGTCAGCAAGCAGTTTATAAATTAATTAAAACCAAAAGCTTACCTTGACTTGGAAGAGTTCCAGTGTTGGATAGCCATGGCCAGCTAGCTAACAAAGCATCTCACTCTGTTTGAGCCGTGTGTTTGAGTAGGCTAAACTAGCTAGCTGCATTCGCTAGCTAAGTAAGTGAAAGTGAAAAGAATACTACAAAATCTCTCTCTCACTCTCTCTCTCTCTCTCTCTCTCTTCCTCTCTCACTCTCTCTCTCTCTCTCTCCACCTTACTTTTTGAAGAAATTATTTAATTGTCTTTCTGTTCGAGTCAACTACTCACCACATGCTATGCACTGCAGTGCTAGCTAGCTGTAGCCTATGCTTTCAGTACTAGATTATTTCTCTGATCCTATGATTGGGTGGACAACATGTCAGTTCATGCTGCAAGAGCTCTGATAGGTTGGAGGACGTTCTCTAGAAGTTGTCATAACTACTGTGTAAGTCTATGGAAAGGGGTGAGAACCATGAGCCTCCTAGGTTTTGTATTTAAGTCAATGTACCCAGAGGAGGACGGAAGCTAGCTGACCTCCGGCTACACCATGGTGCTACCCTACAGAGTGTTGCCATGCTACTGTAGATCTTCATTGCAAAATAGTGTGTTTAAACCAATTATTTGGTTACATGTGAATATATTTAGTAAAGTTTTATCTAAAAAGGATAATTGAATATAACTTTTTTAATGTTTCACTTTCTACATTTTCCTGAAACTCACAGAGGAGGATGGTCCTCCCCTTCCTCCTCTGAGGATCCTCCACTGCTACACACGCACACACACTGACACTCCAACACACTCTCACACACTCTCTCCCTCACACACACACACACACACACCACACACACACACACACTCACCGTATACACTGCTCCCTACTCTGTTTAACATATATCCTAATACCTAGTCATCTTACCCCTATACATATCTACCTCCATCACTCCAGTATCCCTGCACATTGTTAATATGGAACTGACCCTGTATATAGTATGGTTACCCTTATAGATATCTATTGTACCTCCATCACTTCAGTACCCCTATACATTGTAAATATGGTATTGGAACTGACCCTGTATATAGTATGCTTACTTCTCGTGTTATTTCTTTTTTTTCTCTTCTGTTTTTGTTCTACCTTATGTTATTTTTGGTACTACAGTACATTGATATTGATTACTGCATTGTTGGATATAGAGCTTGCAAGAAAGGTAGTTCACTGTACTTGCGAAATTGATATTAAATCAAATTTGACAGTCACTTTTTCTATTTAACCCTTATTTTGCCAGGTAAGTTGACTGAGAACACATTCTCATTTACAGCAACGACCTGGGGAATAGTTACAGGAGAGAGGAGGGGGGATGAATGACGAAATTGGAAGCTGGGGATGATTAGGTGACCGTCATGGCGTGAAGGGCAGATTGGGAATTTAGCCAGGACACCGGCCTTAATACCCTTATTCTTACGATAAGTGCCATTGGATCTTCAGCAAAGACGGGGAGAAAATGCAATAAATTATTTTAAAATGACATCAGTTTGACCGGTTTTCAGGAAATGAAAAGCTGTTAAAACAACCCAACATGCTTTTGATAAGATTTCAGTTCGAATTGGATGCATATTTTATGTGGTTGAAATAGGAAAGGAAAGGAAAGGAGGGGCTACCTAGTCAATTGTACAACTGAATGCCTTCAAATAATATTAGCTTTTATGACACTGATAAAGTCAGCACCTTTACAGATGGCCCCTAACTGTGGTTGAAATACTATCAGCTTTTATGATACTGATAAAGATAGCACCTTTACAGACGGTCCATAACCGCACATTCATTTCTTGCAGTAAATTTATAGACCAAATGTACATTTTGACTCTGGAACAGGAATGGAATGGAGAATTATGATTTCCTTCTTTCAGCATCTTGAGAAAAGCAGAGAGGAAAGAAGAAAGAGAAAACTTTACCGATGTCAAATAGATTGAAGCATTCATTCTATCAATTTATTACCTTATTCCGGTGAGCAAGGTTTTTTTGGGGGGAGGGGGGGGTGGGGGGGGGGGCAGCAGGTAGCCTAGTTAAATAAAGGATAAATAAAAAATAAAAGGTTTATTTAGTCTTTATGGGCAACAAGTAATGACAGAAGAGAAGCTGCATGTACTGTATCTAATTATAGATTAACAAAATAGCCTACCAAAATGTCAGAAACCAGAAGCAGAAACATAGGCCTATGTAAAAAGGCCTGTCAAAAAATAGTTCTGTCATCTCTGACTGTACATTGCATTTTCTATGTTTGCGTGTTAGGGTCATTTGTAGGTCTCAGATTTCACTTTATCACTTATAGTCAGACGGTTGCGGATGGGTTGTTAGCATTTGCGAGCGGGTGCGGGTGAACAAACAGCTGACCCGCGCATCGTGTGTGTGTGCGCGCCTGTGTACTTTTATATTACAACTTTTATATTAGAACAGTGGAAGAATGGTGCCGGAGAAGATGGCTGCCATTTTACGAGCTCCAAACCAATTGTGCTGTTGTGTGTGTTTTTGTTGCGTCATTTGTAACTTATTTTGTACATAATGTTTCTGCCACTGTGTCTTATGAGTGAAAAGAGCTTCTCGATATAAGGACAGTGATTACTCACCCCTACTGGATAAAGATTTTTTTATTTAAGGAGTTGGATGCGAAGTGTCAACATTGAGACTGACAACATAGAGAGTGACATCATAGAGAGTGTCAACATAGAGAGTGTCAACATAGAGAGTGTCAACATAGCGAGTGACATCATAGAGAGTGACAACATAGAGAGTGTCAACATAGAGACTGACAACATAGAGAGTGACATCATAGAGAGTGTCAACATAGAGAGTGACATCATAGAGAGTGACAACATAGAGAGTGTCAACATAGAGACTGACAACATAGAGAGTGACATCATAGAGAGTGTCAACATAGAGAGTTTCAACATAGAGAGTGACATCATAGAGAGTGTCAACATAGAGAGTGTCAACATAGAGAGTGACATCATAGAGAGTGTCAACATGGAGAGTGACATCATAGAGAGTGTCAACATAGAGAGTGTCAACATAGAGAGTGACATCATAGAGAGTGTCAACATAGAGAGTGTCAACATAGAGAGTGACAACATAGAGAGTGTCAACATAGAGAGTGACATCATAGAGAGTGACATCATAGAGAGTGTCAACATAGAGAGTGTCAACATAGAGAGTGACATCATAGAGAGTGACATCATAGAGTGTCAACATAGAGAGTGTCAACATAGTTGACATCATAGAGAGTGACATCATAGAGAGTGACATCATAGAGAGTGTCAACATAGAGAGTGTCATCATAGAGAGTGACATCATAGAGAGTGACATCATAGAGAGTGACATCATAGAGATTTACTTCAGACACCGGACAAGGCCCAAATGCCTGTCATTTGAATGAAGAAGTGACAGAGATTTAAGAGTTACTCATAAACAAACGTACAGTCAATTAAACAATAGAGAAATCTATGTACAATGTGTGCAAATGTAGAAGAGTAGGGAGGTAAGGCAATAAATAGGCCATAGAGGCGAAATAATTACAATTTAGCATTAACACTGGAGAGATAGATGTGCATATGATGATGTGCAAGTGGAGATACTGGGGTGCAGAAGAGCAAGAGGACAAATAACAATATGGGGATGAGGTAGTTGGGTGTTCTATTTACAGATTGGCTGTGTACAGGTGCAGTGATCGGTAAGCTGCTCTGACAGCTGATGCTTAAAGTTAGAGAGGGAGATATAAGACTCCAGCTTCAGTGATTTTTGCAATTCTTTCCGGTCATTGGCAGCAGAGAACTGGAAGGAAAGGCGGTCAAAGTAAGTGTTGGCTTTGGAGATGACCAGTGAAATATACCAGCTGGAGCGTGTGCTACGGGAGGGTGTTGTTATGGTGACCAGTGAGCTGAGATAAGGCGGGGCTTTACCTAGCAAAGACTTATAGATGACCTGGAGCCAGTGGGTTTGGCAACGAATATGTAGTGAGGGCCAGCCAACGAGAGCATACAGGTCGCAGTGGTGGGTAGTGGGTGGGTAGTGTATTGGACTTTGGTGACAAAACGGATAGTGTTGGAAGCTATTTTGTAAATGACATCGCCGAAGTCACGGATCGGTAGGATAGTCAGTTTTAAGAGGGTATGTATGGCAGCATGAGTGAAGGAGGCTTTGTTGAGAAATAGGAAGCCAATTCTAGATTTAATTTTGGATTGAAGATGATTGATGAGAGTCTGGAAGGAGAGTTTACAGTCTAACCAGACACCCATAGAGAGTGACATCAGAGAGAGTGTAGTCATAGAGAGGGACATCATAGGGAGTGACATCATAGAGAATGTCATCATTGTGGCGTCATAGAGAGTGTCATCAAAGAGAGTCATAAAAACGTGTTTTTCAACCACTCCACAAATTTCTTGTTAACAAACTATAGTTTTGGCAAGTCGGTTAGGACATCTACTTTGTGAATGACACAAGTAATTTTTCCAACAACTGTTCACAGACAGATTATTTCACTTATAATTCACTGTATCACAATTCCAGTGGGTCAGAAGTTTACATACACTAAGTTGACTGTGCCTTTAAACAGCTTGGAAAATTCCAGAAAATGATGTCAGAGCTTTAGAAGCTTCTGATAGGCTAATTGACATAATTTGAGTCATTTGGAGGTGCACCTGTGGATGTTTTTCAAGGCTTACTTTTGAACTCAGTGCCTCTTTGCTTGACATCATGTGAAAATCAGAAGAAATCAGCCAAGACCTCAGAAAAACAATTGCGGACCTCCACAAGTCTGGTTCATCCTTCGGAGCAATTTCCAAATGCCTGAAGGTACCACGTTCATCTGTACAAACAATAGTACGCAAGTTTAAACACCATGGGACCACGCAGCCGTCATACCACTCAGGAAGGAGATGTGTTCTGTCTCATAGAGATTAACATACTTTGGTGCGAAAAGTTCAAATCAGTCCCAGAACAACAGCAAAGGACCTTGTGAAGATGCTGGAGGAAACAGGTACAAAAGTATCTATATCCACAGTAAAACGAGTCCTAAACCGACATCACATGAAAGGCCGCTCAGCAAAGAAGAAGCCACTGCTCCAAAACCGCCATAAAAACGCCAGACTACGTTTTTTTGGAGAAATATCCTCTGGTCTGATGAAACGAAAATAGAACTGTTTGGCCAAAATGACCATAGTTTTGTTTGAAGTAAAAAGTGGGAGGCTTGCAAGCCAAAGAACACCATCCCAAACGTGAAGCGTGGTTGTGGCAGCATCATGTTGTGAGGGTGCTTTGCTGCAGGAGGTACTGGTGCACTTCACAAAATAGATGACATCATGAGGGGGGCAAATTATGTGGATATATTGAAGCAACATCAGTCAGGAAGTTAAAGCTTGGTCGCAAATGGGTCTTTCAAATGGACAATGACCCGAAGCATACTTCCAAAGTTGTGGCAAAATGGCTTAATGACAATAAAGTCAAAGTATTGGAGTGGCCATCACAAAGCCCTGATCTCAATCCTATAGAACATTTGTGGGCAGAACTGAAAAAGGGTGTGCGAGCAAGGAGGCCTACAAACCAGGAGGAATGGGCCAAAATTCACCCAACTTATTGTGGGAAGCTTGTGGAAGGCTACCCGAAACGTTTGACCAAAGTTAAACAATTTAAAGGCAATGCTACCAAATACTAATTGAGTGTATGTAAACTTCTGACCCACTGGGAATGTAATGAAAGAAATAAAAGCTGAAATAAATAATTCTCTCTTCTATTTTTCTGACATTTCACATTATTAAAATTAAGTGGTGATCCTAAGACAGGGATTTTTACTAGGATTAAATGTCAGGAATTGTTAAAAACTGAGTTTAAATGTATTTGGCTAAGGTGTTTGTAAACTTCTGACTTCAACTGTATCTCTCCTCATTTTAAAGATGTCAGAATGCAGGACAGGCAGATTCAGGACTTTATGGCTTAGTCTCTAAACCCCAGCATGCCTCCAAAATGGCACCCCAGTCACTACATAGGGCAGTACTTTCGACCAGGGTATTTAAGACTCTGGTCAAACATAGTGCACTGCACGTATAGGGAATAGGTTGCTATTTGGGATGCACACCCGTGTCAAAATATTCCAGACGATTACATTTTAAAAAAGGTGAACAAAGGGGCTATAATAATATCTTAATACTTATTCATTGTAATTAAACTATGGACATCTTGCTCAGGTCAAACTCTCAGAGGTGACATCACTTCAAAAAAGGTGTTGAATAATTTAAAATGTAGCAGCATAGCACCCTTTCATCCTGTTCTATTTCATACAGTGTTCCATGTTAGTGATTGATTTAGTGACGGACTTTCCCTCTTGGTTAGAAATAATAATAATAAATGAAATCCGTCTAGTGACCACCTCGACTGTTTCACACATTAGCTACAACAGTAGAATGTGTCGAAAAACACTAGCAATCTCGGCACTCAGAACTAAATCGCCTGCGACCGAGTCTTGTCATACGAGTTGATGTTAAGGTTATCTCTTGTGGACAGATGTTATCAGTAAATGGTAGTGACAGCTGTCAACAAACTGTGGGATGTGACGACTAACGAGGAACTTTGTTCTTGTACGCTGATTTTTCGTTACTGATAATTTTGACAAATCACAATTTTGCAGGTGATCACATCTTTCGAGGGGATATTTGGCACATAGACTTGTCCGAAACTGTCTGGAAGTTTCCTTTTAGTGGTGAAGACTTGGCTAGGCTGATACTGTCTGGAAGTTTCCTTTTAGAGGTGAAGACTTGGCTAGGCTGATACTGTCTGGAAGTTTCCTTTTAGAGGTGAAGAATTGGCTAGTCTGAAGCTGGCTGAAGGTTTCCTTTAGAGATGAAGACTTGGCTAGTCTAAAAATGGCTGAAAGTTTCCTTTTTGACGAGTGGAAACTTGGCTAGTCTGAAAATGGCTGAACGTTTCCTTTTTGAAGAGTGAAGAATTGGCTAATCTTGTTAGTACATTTTCTAACACGTCTCCCCCCCCGGAACTTAATCGAGAATCTGAAGCAATTTCATTCAATTTTAGGTCTGGGTGTCCGAGATTAATCTTAAGGCTATCACGAGAGACTTAACACTAGTAAAGCTGTTTAGAGTTTTCCAATCTTCTATAACATAGTAAGTATCTAATTTTGAATGCAAAACAGGGCACTTGTAATCACCTGTATATGGAGGTGATTTCACAATATGGAGAGATGTGCTGTTGAGATCTGTGTTAGATTGTCTGATGTTCCCACCAATGTTGATGGTTTATGTGCTGAGCTCCTCTCCATAATGAGCTTGGCATGAAGGAGGTGGAGCCGGTCGGATGGAGAGAGTGAGTGGGAAGAATGTAGGGATGACTGGATGGAGGGTGAGATGTGATATAAGAATGAGAGAGAGAGAGAGAGAGAGAGAGTGAGAGAGAGAGAGAGGTGACAGAAAGGGAGAGAGAGAGAGAGAAAGAGAGGTGACAGAAAGGGAGAGATGGAGGAGGAGATGTGGAGAATGGAGGAAAATAAGTCTGTTTTTTTCTTTATCTGCATGAGGATGACTTTCAGTCGGTAAATTAGGTTATTCTGAGTTTGTCTTTTGTTGTGGTGCTGGAATGCCTGACCTTGTCCCGTCAGCCATCCTGCCGAATGTGTCATAGGAAAGTTTGAAGTTTTTTTTTCCTTCTCCTAGTCCCCAGGTGACAGTCAGTCAGCCAGACTCCAGGTAACAATCAGCCAGACCCCAGGTGACAGCAAGCCAGCCAGACCCCAGGTCAGTCAGACAGTTTCCGCAGTGGTGACAGTCAGAGTTGGAGAGGGACAGTTATCTGTGGGTTTGTTAGGGAAAATACAAGTCATGAGTGTTTTTTAAAACACAAGAGTCGTGAGTCATGCTTTACTAGAAGAAAATCTGCCTGTCCACGGATATGTCTAGGCCCTAGTTAGCTTTAACGGTTAAAGTCTAACACACCAGTAGGGATTGTCAAACATTTGCTTGCCGACAGTACTTAGCACCTCTGAACAGTGTCGGCAGTCAATCTCTTTTGTGTTCACACAGCAAAGACCTTGGAAGTCGTCAGCCACTCAGCCTTGTTAAAATTCTTCAAACCAGAACTGTACACAGTTTAGTAGATGCTATAGCGGGTGCAGCGAAATGCTCATGTTACTAACTCCTAATGATGCAGTAAAATGTCAAACAATTCTAATGTAAGCAATACAAAAATACAAAAAAATAACAAGAAATCAAGAATGGCGGAATGAATCTGATGAACATCCAATAGATCCAGGACGGATGTTTTTGTTTTTGTTCATCACCAGTTTATGCGTGTAATTGAAATATGAGGACATAGCACTTAATAATCACTTTTATGCTGCTTGATATCAAAACATAAAAGTAACTTCCATTACCATGTCCATTGGGTATTGAAGCCACCAACTTAAAAATATCCCGAGGAAATCATGAATATTTACAGAAAAATTGTACATTAAGACAGGAACATTTATGTATTTGTAAAGTGCTTGTGAAGTGTTTATTTGGAAAATATTTGCAGTTAGCCAGTTATGTAAAACTCTATGCATAAAGTTACAGTGATGATAGAGTCATCATTTTGAGGAACTAACAAAACAAAACAAAACAAAACAAAACTATAACATATCCTCCATATGTGTTTAACTGTGTTCCAGATTAAGAAAATGCAGTGGGCTAACAGAGAGACATAGATACACTTGTTTTGTTTTTTTAACAACTCCTTTTCATTGTTTTACTTCTGTGTTTGTATGTGTCTTGTATGTTGTAACGAGGTACATGTCCCCCCTGTCCACTAAGCTATCTCCCTCCATCGTGTGTTCCAGATTGAAGACATGCAGTGGCCTAATGGACAGACAGAGATTCCCAGCTCTGTGTGTAGTCTGCCCTGCAGGACAGGAGAGCGGAAGAAGGCAGTGAAAGGCATGTCCTGCTGCTGGCACTGTGAGCCCTGTGATGGCTACCAGTATCAATATGATGCAACATCCTGCAAGCTGTGCTCCTACAACATGAGGCCCAACCCCAACAGGTGACAGTCAGGAACACTATAAAAAAAATAAGTCAAGGGTTGCAAAATTCCTGAAACTTTCCCAACATTTCCAAGTTTTCGGGATTTGGGGATTTCTGGAAAACTCGGGAATATTGTAAACGTTTCATGAATTTTGCAACCCTAAATAAGTCTGTAAAATGTTTGTGTCTTCCTTGATAGTATGATGTTTTACAGTGCAGTACAGCACTGCTTTTCTTCTTGTTGTCTGTAGGTGTTTTTTGAGAATTGTCAAATAAACTTTCTTAAAGGAGAAGTTTACTCAAAATCCAGAAACTCCCATACAGCTGAGTTTTCCCTTGCCACATATCACTCCCTGTAGCGCTGCACTGAAACAGCTGCCATGCTGGGTGCAGGCTTCATTGCTCTGTTGCTAGTGAATTCATGGTTCAGAAATCTGCAAAGTGTGGACAAATTAGTTGTTTTATTGAAAGCAATTTTTTTTATTTATCTAAAGTACTGTACTATCGGGTTTGAGTGCTCAGTTGTTACCCATCTCACCTGCTGTGGTAGTCGGCTACATAAAATAATGACATACAATTATCGCAAATGTTTTAGGTGTAAAAGTACACGTTTCCTGACTCAAAAACGATAGTACTTTTGACAAAAATAGCTCATTACACCATACGCTTTCAATAAAACAACACATTTGTCCACGCTTCGTGGATTTCTGAATTCTGAATTCACTGGCAACGTAGTAGAGTAAGGCATGCATCCAGCAACGTCACGAGTCACGCGACCCGTTTTTGCAGCTGTTTAAGTACAGCACTACAAGGAGAGAGCGGGGGAGAGGGCAAACTCCACTGAACTAGTTTCAATGTATGGAATCACTTCAGGGTTTCTGAATGTTGGGTAAACTTCACCTTTAATCAATCAATTATCTAATTAACAGGACTGCATGCCAGCCCATCCCCATCGTGAAGCTGGAGTGGCACTCCCCCTGGGCAGTGATACCTGTCTTCCTCGCCATGCTGGGCATCATCGCCACCATCTTCGTCATGGCAACCTTTGTCCGCTACAATGACACACCCATCGTACGCGCGTCGGGCCGCGAGCTGAGCTACGTCCTTCTCACCGGGATCTTCCTCTGCTACATCATCACCTTCCTCATGATTGCCAAGCCTGATGTTGCCGTCTGTTCATTCCGACGGATCTTCCTAGGCCTCGGTATGTGTATTAGCTACGCGGCCCTCCTCACCAAGACAAACCGTATCTACCGCATCTTCGAAGAGGGTAAGAAGTCGGTGACAGCACCCAGGCTGATCAGCCCGACCTCCCAGCTGGCTATAACCACTTGCCTGATCGCCATTCAACTCCTGGGGGTGTTTATCTGGTTCGGGGTGGACCCCCCCAACACCATCATCGACTATGACGAACAGAAAACCGTCAACCCCAACCAGGCTAGAGGAGTACTGAAATGTGACATCACGGACCTGCAGATTATATGTTCGTTGGGTTATAGCATCCTACTCATGGTCACGTGTACAGTGTACGCCATCAAGACGCGGGGCGTCCCGGAGAACTTTAACGAGGCTAAACCCATTGGATTCACGATGTATACCACCTGTATAGTCTGGCTAGCCTTCATACCCATCTTCTTCGGGACAGCACAGTCCGCAGAAAAGGTAAGGGTGATATATATATATATATGCTGTTTCTTATTGTTATATTTTAACATTTCATCATCATCGTAATCATCATTGTTCGGCTGGCCAGTCAGCTACAAGCATTTCTCCAGTAGCGATGGTTCCAGCCACTTGTCTACATCCCACATCATCGTGTTGTATCACATTACGTTATATCAAGTGGACTCCATCACCCCTTGGGCTTGGGCTCCCGAGTGGCGCAGCAGTCTAAGGCACTGCATCTCAGTGCTAGAGGTGTCACTACAGACACCCTGGAAATGGAAAAATACTACTCCTGAGGATCCCCAAATAGATTGTGCATGTATGTAGGTGACAGATCCTGGCAAGCTGACTGTGTGATTACGTTTTATAAACCAATGACAGTGTAATCAGACAGTGTAATTTTTTTATACAATAGATACCCCTAACTATTGTAATTAGCATGTCCC